>NC_085929.1:7920603-8595603 GCF_028885655.2 Pongo abelii | reverse complement strand
CGAATGGAATGGCATGTGGAATCGAATGGAATGGCATGTGTAATGGAATGGAATGGAATGAATGTGGTATGAAATGGAATGTAACGTGGAATAGAATGTTGAATGGAATGTGGAATGGAATGTGGAATGGAATGCAATGGATGTGTAATGGAACGGAATGGAATGTGGAATGGAATTTGGAATGGAATGTGGAATGGAACGGAATGGTATGTGTAATGAAATGTGGAATCGGAAGTGGAATGGAATGGATTGGAATGTGGAATGGAATATGGAATGGAAAGTGGAATGGAACGTGGAATGGAACGTGGCATGGAACGTGGAATAGAATGGAAAGGAAAGTGGAATGGAATGTGGAATGGAATGGAAAGGAATGTGGAACGGACCGTGGAATGGAATGTGGAATGGAATGTGGTTTGGAATGGAATGAACTGTGGAATGGAATGGAATGGAACAAGGAATCGGATGTGGAATGAAATGCAAAGGAATGTGGAATGGAATGTGGAATGGAAAGGAATGGAATGTGGAATGAAATTTGGAATGGAATGTGGACAGCAATGCAATGGAATCTGGAATGGAATCTGGAATGGAATGGAATCGAATGTGGAATGGAATGCGGAAAGGAATGCAGAATGGAATGTAGAATTGAGTGGAATGGAATGTGGAATGCAACGTAGAATGGAAAGGTAAGGAATCTGGAATTGAATGGAATGGAAAGTGGAATGGAATGTAGAATGGAATGGATTGGAATGTGGAATGGAAAGTGGAATTGAATGGAATGGCATGCTGAATGGAATAAAATGGAATGGAATGTGGAATGAAATGAAAGGGAACATGGAAAAGAATATGGAATGGAATGTGGAATGGAACGGAATGGAAGGTGGAATGGAATCGATTGGAATGTGGAATAGAATGGAATGGAATGTGGAATGGAATCCATTGGAATGTGGAATAGATTGGAATGGAATTGAATGGAATGGGAATGGAAAGTAATGGAATGTGGAAAGCGATGGAATGTAAGAAATGAGGAATTGAATGGAAAGGAAAGTGGTATGAAATGGAATGGAATACAGAATGGAATGGAACATAGATTGGAATGTCGAATGGAATGTAATAGAATGTGGAATGAAATGGAATTGTATGGGGAATAGAATGTGGATTGGAATGTGGAATGGAATGGAATGGAACGGAATGTTTAATGGAATGGAATGGAATGTGGAAAGAAATGGAATGGAATGGGGAACAGAATGGAATGGAATGCAATGGAATGTGGAATGGAATGGAGTGGAATGGGGAATGCAATGCAATGGAATGAAATGTGGAATTTAATGGAATGCAATGTGGAATGGAATGGAATGTGGAATGGAATGGATCGTGGAATGGAATGTGGAATGGAATGTGGAATCGAATGGAATGGAATGTGGAATAGAACGGAATGGAATGTGGAAAAGAATGGAATGGAATGGAATGTGGAATGGAATGTGGAATGGAACAGAATATGGAATGCAATGTGGAATGGAATGTGGAATGGAATGCAATGGAAGGTGGAAAGGAATGGAATGGAATGTGGATTGGAATGGAATGGAAAATGGAAAGGAATGGAAAGTGAAGTTGAATGTGGATAGGAATGTGAAATGGAATGTGGAATCAAATGTGGACTGGAATGTGCAATGGAGTGAAATGAAAGGTTGAAAGGAATGGAATGGAACTTGGAATGGAATAGAATGGAAAGTGGAATGCAACATGGAATGGAACGTGGAATGGAAAGTTGAATTCAAAGTGGAATGGAATGGAACGGAATGTGGAATGGAATGTGGAAAGGAATGTGGAATGGAACGTGGAATGGAACGTGGAAATGAATGTGGAATGGAATGGAATGGAATGTGGAATGAAAGGTGCAATGGAATTTGTTATGGAATGGAATGGACTGTGGGAAGGAAAGTGGAGCGGAATGAAAAGGAATATGGAATGGAATGGAAAGGAGTGTGGAGTGGAATGTGGAATGGAAAGTGGAATGGAAAGGAAGGTAATGTGGGATGGAATGTGGAATGGAAAGTGCAACGGAAAGTGCAATAGAACGGAAAGGAACGTGGAATGGAACATGTAATGTAATGGAATGGAACGTGGAATGTAACGTTTAATGGAAAGTGGAATGGAATGTGGAATGGAATGTGGAATGGAATGGAATGGAATGTGGTATAGAATGGAATGGAATGTGGAATGGAATGTGAAATGGAATGTGAAATGGAATGTGGAAAGGAATATGGAATGGAATGGAATGGAATGTGGAATCGAATGTGGAATGGAATGTGGAAGGGAACATGGAATGGAATGCAATGGAAAGTGTAATGGAAGGGAATGGAAAGTGGAAAGGAATGTGGAATGGAATACAATGGAATATGGTAGGGAACATGGAATGGAAAGGAACGGAATGTGGAATGAAAGGGAATGGAACGTAGAAAAGAATGTGGAATGGCATGCAATGGAATGTGGAATGGAACGGAATGGAATGTGGAATGGAATGCGGAATGGAATGGAATGAAATGTAGAATGGAATGTGGAATGCAACGTGGAATGGATTGGAATGGATTGTGGAATGCAATGGAATGGAATGTTATGGAAAGTGGAATGGAATGAATGGAATATGGAATGGAACATGGAATGGAATGAGGAATGGAACGTGGAATGGAAAGTGGAATGCCACGTTCAAGGGAATGGAATGGAATGTGCAGCGGAATGTGGGATGAAATGGAATGGATAGTGGAAAGAAATTTGGAATGGAATCTGTAATGTCATTGAATGGAATGTGAAATGGAATGGAATGGAATGTGAAATGGATTGTGGAGTGGAACGTGGAATGGAATGTGGAATGGACCGTGGAATGGAACGTGGAACAAAATGGAATGGAACCTGTAATTGAATGTGCAATGGAATGGAATTGAATGTGGAATGGAATTGAGTATTATGTAGAATGGAATGTGGGACAGAATGAGGAGTGTAATGGAATGGAATGTGGAAAGGAATAGGGAATGGTACGGAATGGAATGTGAAATGGAATGTAAGGGAATGTGGAATGGAATGTGGAAAAGTATGAGGAATGGAAAGGAAAGGATTGTGGAATGGAATGTGGAATGGAGTGTGGAATGGAAAGTGGCATAGAACAGAATGGAATCTCGAATGGAATGTGGAATGGAATGTGGAATCATATGGAACGGAAAATGGAATGGAATGGATTGGAACGTGTAATAGAATGGAATGGAAAGGAATGCGGAATGGAATGTGGAATGGAAAGGAATGGAATCTGGAATGCACTGGAAATGAGTGGAATGTGGAATGGAATGTTGAATGGAATGGAAAGTAAGGTGGAATGGAATGAGGAATGGAATTTTAATGGAATGGAATGCAATGAGGAATGGAATGTGGAATGGAATGGAATGGAATATGGAATGCAATGTGGAATGGTGTGGAATAGAATGTGGAATGGAATGTGGAATGGACCGTTGAAAGGAATGGAATGGAATTTGGAATGGAATGTTTAATGGAATGTGGTAAGGAATGTAGAATCGAATGGAATGTCATGTGGAATCGAATGGAATGAATGTGGTATGAAATGGAATGTAACGTGGAATAGAATGTTGAATGGAATGTGGAATGGAATGAGGAATGGAATGCAATGGATGTGGAAAGGAACAGACTGGAATGTGGAATGGAATCGATTGGAATGTGGAAGAGAATGGAATGGAATGTGGAATGGAATCGATTGGAATGTGGAATAGAATGGAATGGAATTGAATGAAATGGGAATGGAAAGGAATGGAATGTGGAAAGCGATGGAATGTAAGAAATGAGGAATTGAATGGAAAGGAATGTGGAATGGAATGGAATGGAATACAGAATGGAATGGAACATAGAATGGAATGTCGAATGGAATGTAATAGAATGTGGAATGAACTGGAATGGAATGTGGAATAGAATGTGGATTGGAATGTGGAAAGGAATGGAATGGAATGTGGAATGAAATGTAATGGAATATGGAATAGAATGGAATGGAATGCAATGGAATGTGGAATGGAATGGAGTGTAATGGGGAATGCAATGCAATGGAATGAAATGTGGGATTTAATGGAATGGAATGTGGAATGGAATGGAATGTGGAATGGAATGGATCGTGGAATGGAATGTGGAATGGAATGTGGAATGGAATGGAATGGAATGTGGAATAGAACGGAATGGAATGTGGAATAGAATGGAATGGAATGGAATGTGGAATGGAATGTGGAATGGAACAGAATATGGAATGCAATGTGGAATGGAATGTGGAATGGAATGCAATGGAAGGTGGAATGGAATGGAATGGAATGTGGATTGGAATGGAATGGATAATGGAAAGGAATGCAAAGTGAAGTTGAATGTGGATAGGAATGTGAAATGGAATGTGGAATAGAATGTGGACTGGAATGTGTAATGGAGAGAAATGAAAGGTTGAAAGGAATGGAATGGAACTTGGAATGGAATAGAATGGAAAGTGGAATGCAACATGGGATGGAACGTGGAATGGAAAATTGAATTCAAAGTGGAATGGAATGGAACGGAATGTGGAATGGAATGTCTAAAGGAATGTGGAATGGAACGTGGAATGGAATGTGGAAATGAATGTGGAATGGAATGGAATGGAATGTGGAATGAAATGTGCAATGGAATTTGTTATGGAATGGAATGGACTGTGGAAAGGAAAGTGGAGCGGAATGAAAAGGAATGTGGAATGGAATGGAAAGGAGTGTGGAATGGAATGTGGAATGGAATGTGGAATGGAAAGGAAGGTAATGTGGGATGGAATGTGGAATGGAAAGTGCAACGGAAAGTGCAATAGAACTGAAAGGAATGTGGAATGCAACGTGTAATGTAATGGAATGGATCGTGGAATGTAACGTTTAATGGAACGTGGACTGGAAAGTGGAATGGAATGTGGAATGGAAGGGAATGGAATGTCGTATAGAATGGAATGGAATATGGAATGGAATGTGAAATGGAATGTGGAAAGGAATATGGAAAGGAATGGAATAGAATGTGGAATCGAATGTGGAATGGAATGTGGAAGGGAACATGGAATGGAATGCAATGGAAAGTGTAATGGAAGGGAATGGAAAGTGGAAAGGAATGTGGAATGGAATACAATGGAATATGGTAGGGAACATGGAATGGAAAGGAATGGAATGTGGAATGAAAGGGAATGGAACGTAGAAAGGAATGTGGAATGGAATGCAATGGAATGTGGAATGGAATGGAATGGAATGTGGAATGGAATGTGGAATGGAACGGAATGAAATGTAGAATGGAATGTGGAATGCAATGTGGAATGGATTGGAATGGATTGTGGAATGCAATGGAATGGAATGTTATGGAAAGTGGAATGGAATGAATGGAATATGGAATGGAACATTGAATGGAATGAGGAATGGAACGTGGAATAGAAAGTGGAATGCCACGTTCAAGGGAATGGAATGGAATGTGCAGCGGAATGTGGGATGAAATGGAATGGATAGTGGAAAGAAATTTGGAATGGAATCTGTAATGTCTTTGAATGGAATGTGAAATGGAATGGAATGGAATGTGAAATGGAATGGAATGGAATGTGAAATGGATTGTGGAGTGGAACGTGGAATGGAATGTGGAATGGACCGTGGAATGGAACGTGGAACAAAATGGAATGGAACCTGTAATTGAATGTGCAATGGAATGGAATTGAATGTGGAATGGAATTGAATATTATGTGGAATGGAATGTGGGACAGAATGAGGAGTGTAATGGAATGCAATGTGGAATGTAATGTGGAAGGGAATTTGGAATGGAATGCAATGGAATGTGGAAGGCAATGTGGAATGGAATGGAATGGAATGTGGAATGGAATGTGGAAAGGAATAGGGAATGGTACGGAATGGAATGTGAAATGGAATGTAATGGAATGTGGAATGGAATGTGGAAAGTATGAGGAATGGAAAGGAAAGGATTGTGGAATGGGACGTGGAATGGAGTGTGGAATGGAAAGTGGCATAGAACAGAATGGAATGTCGAATGGAATGTGGAATGGAATGTGGAATCGTATGGAACGGAAAATGGAATGGAATGGATTGGAACGTGTAATAGAATGGAATGGAAAGGAATGCGGAATGGAATGTGGAATGGAATGGAATGGAATCTGGAATGGACTGGAAAGGAGTGGAATGTGGAATGGAATGTTGAATGGAATGGAAACTAAGGTGGAATGGAATGTGGAATGGAATTGGAATGGAATGGAATGCAATGAGGAATGGAATGTGGAATGCAATGGAATGGAATATGGAATGCAATGTGGAATGGTGTGGAATAGAATGTGGAATGGAATGTGGAATGGAATGTGGAATTGTATGTGGAATGGAATGTGGAATGGAATGAAATGGCATGTGGAATGGTGTGGAATGGAGTGTGGAATGATATGGAATGGATCGTAGAATTGAATGCGGACTGCAATGTGTAATGGAATGTGGAAAGTTAAGGAATGGAATGTGCAATGGAATGGAATGGAATGTGGAATAGAATGGAATGGAATGGTATGGAAAGGAAAAGGAATTGAATGGAATGTGGAATGCAAAGGAATGGAATGAAATAAGGCATTGAATGGAACGGAATCTGGAATGGAATGGTATAGAACGTGGAATGCAATGTGGAACGGAATGGAATGGAATGTGGAATGGTATGTGGAAAGGAAAATGGAAAGGAATGGAATGTGGAATGGACTGGAAAGGAATTTGGTATAGAATGGAATGCAATGGAATGTGGAATGGAATGCGGAATGGAATGTGGAATGGAATTTAATGGAATGTGGAATTGAATGGAATTTAATGTGGAATGGAATGTGGAATGGAATGGAATGGAATGGAATGGAATGTGAAATGGAATGGGGAATGGAATGGAATGGAATGTGAAAGGGAATGTGGAAAGGAACGGAATGGAATGTGAAATGGAATGTGGAATGGAATGTGGAAATCTAAGTGGAATGGAATGGAGTGGAATGCAATGGAATGAGGAATGGAACGGAATGGAATGTGGAATGGAATGTGGAATGGAATTCGTAATGGAATTGATTGGAATGTGGAATAGAATGGAATGGAATTGAATGGAATGGGAATGGAAAGGAATGGAATGTGGAAAGCGATGGGATGTAAGAAATGAGGAATTGAATGGAAAGGAATGTGGAATGGAATGGAATGGAATACGGAATGGAATGGAACATAGAATGGAATGTCGAATGGAATGTAATAGAATGTGGAATGAAATGGAATGGAATGTGGAATAGAATGTGGAATGGAATGTGGAATGGAATGGAATGTGGAATGAAATGTAATGGAATGTGGAATAGAATGGAATGGAATGCAATGGAATGTGTAATGGAATGGAGTGGAATGGGGAATGCAATGCAATGGAATGAAATGTAGAATTTAATGGAATGGAATGTGCAATGGAATGGAATGTGGAATGGAATGGAATGTGGAATGGAATGGATCATGGAATGGAATGTGGAATGGAATGTGGAATCGAAAGGAATGGAATGTGGAATGGAACGGAATGGAATGTGGAATAGAATGGAATGGAATGGAATGTGGAATGGAATGTGGAATCGAAAGGAATGGAATGTGGAATGGAACGGAATGGAATGTGGAATAGAATGGAATGGAATGGAATGTGGAATGCTATGTGGAATTGAACAGAATGTGGAATGCAATGTGGAATGGAATGTGGAATGGAATGCAATGGAAGGTGGAATGGAATGGAATGGAATGTGGATTGGAATGGAATGGAAAATGGAAAGTAATGGAAAGTGAAGTTGAATGTGGATAGGAATGTGAAATGGAATGTGGAATCGAATGTGGACTGGAATGTGCAATGGAGTGAAATGAAAGGTTGAAAGGAATGGAATGGAACATGGAATGGAATAGAATGGAAAGTGGAATGCAACATGGAATGGAAATTGGAATGGAAAGTTGAATTCAAAGTGGAATGGAATGGAACGGAATGTGGAATGGAATGTGGAAAGGAATGTGGAATGGAACGTGGAATGGAACGTGGAAATGAATGTGGAATGGAATGGAATGGAATGTGGAATGAAATCTGCAATGGAATTTGTTATGGAATGGAATGGACTGTGGAAAGGAAAGTGGAGCGGAATGAAAAGGAATATGGAATGGAATGGAAAGGAGTGTGGAATGGAATGTGGAATGGAATGTTGAATGGAAAAGAAGGTAATGTGGGATGGAATGTGGAATGGAAAGTGCAACGGAAAGTGCAATAGAACGGAAAGGAATGTGGAATGGAACTTGTAATGTTATGGAATGGAGTGTGGAATGTAACGTTTAATGGAACGTGGAATGGAATGTGGAATGGAATGTGGAATGGAATGGAATGGAATGTGGTATAGAATGGAATGGAATGTGGTAAAGAATGGAATGGAATGTGGAATGGAATGTGAAATGGAATGTGAAATGGAATGTGGATTGGAATATGGAAAGGAATGGAATGGAAAATGGAATGGAATGGATTCTGGAATGCACTGGAAAGGAGTGGAATGTGGAATGGAATGTTGAACGGAAGGGAAAGTAAGGTGGAATGGAATGTGGAACGGAATTGGAATGGAATGGAATTCAATGAGGAGTGGAATGTGGAATGGATAGTGGAATGGAACGTGGAACGAAATGGAATGGAACCTGTAATTGAATGTGCAATGGAATGGAATTGAATGTGGAATGGAATTGAATGTTATGTGGAATTGAATGTGGGACAGAATGAGGAGTGTAGTGGAATGGAATGTGGAATAGAACGTGAAAGGGAATTTGGAATGGAATGCAATGGAATGTGGAATGCAATGTGGAATGGAATGGAATGGAATGTGGAATGGAATGTGGAAAGGAATAGGGAATGGTACGGAATGGAATGTGAAATGGAATGTAATGGACTGTGGAATGGAATGTGGAAAAGTATGAGGAATGGAAAGGAAAGGATTGTGGAATGGAACGTGGAATGGAGTGTGGAATGGAAAGTGGCATAGAAGAGAATGGAATGTGGAATGGAATGTGGAATGGAATGTGGAATCGTATGGAACGGAAAATGGAATGGAATGGATAGGAACGTGTAATAGAATGGAATGGAAAGGAATGCAGAATGGAATGTGGAATGGAATGGAATGGAATCTGGAATGGACTGGAAAGTAGTGGAATGTGGAATGGAATGTTGAATGGAGTGAAAACTAAGTTGGAATGGAATGTGGAATGGAATTGGAATGGAATGGAATGCAATGAGGAATGGAATGTGGAATGCAATGTGGAATGGTGTGGAATAGAATGTGGAATGGAATGTGGAATGGAATGTGGAATTGTATGTGGAATGGAATGTGGAATGGAATGAAATGGCATGTGGAATGGTGTGGAATGGAGTGTGGAATGATATGGAATGGAAAGTAGACTTGAATGTGGACTGCAATGGGTAATGGAATGTGGAAAGTTAAGGAATGGAATGTGCAATGGAATGGAATGGAATGTGGAATAGAATGGAATGGAATGGTATGGAAAGGAAAAGGAATTGAATGGAATGTGGAACGCAAAGGAATGGAATGAAATAAGGCATTGAATGGAACGGAATGTGGAATGGAATGGTATAGAACGTGGAATGCAATGTGGAACGGAATGGAATGGAATGTGGAATAGTATGTGGAAAGGAAAGTGGAAAGGAATGGAATGTGGAATGGAATGGAAAGGAATGTGGTATAGAATGGAATGCAATGGAATGTGGAATGGAATGAGGAATGGAATGTGGAATGGAATTTAATGGAATGTGGAATTGAATGGAATTTAATGTGGAATGGAATGTGGAATGGAATTAGGAATGGAATGCAATGGATGTGGAATGGAACAGACTGGAATGTGGAATGGAATTTGGAATGGAATGTGGAATGGAACAGAATAGTATGTGGAATGAAATGTGGAATTGGAAGTCGAATGGAATGGATTGGAATGTGGAATGGAATATGGAATGGAAAGTGGAATGGAACGTGGAAAGAAACGTGGCATGGAACGTGGAATTTAATGGAAAGGATTGTGGAATGGAATGTGGAATGGAATGGAATGGAATGTGGAACGGAAAGTGGAATGGAAAGTGGAATGGAATGTGGTTTGGAATGGAATGAAATGTGGAATGGAATGGAATGGAACAAGGAATCGGTTGTGGAATGAAAGGCAAAGGAATGTGGAATGGAATGGGGAATGGAAAGGAATGGAATGTGGAATGAAATTTGGAATGGAATGAGGACAGCAATGCAATGGAATCTGGAATGGAATCTGGAATGGAATGGAATCAAATGTGGAATGGAATGCGGAAAGGAATGCAGAATGGAATGTAGAATTGAGTGGAATGGAATGTGGAATGCAACGTAGAATGGAAAGGTAAGGAATGTTGAATTGAATGGAATGGAATGTGGAATGGAATGTAGAATGGAATGGAATGGAATGTGGAATGGAAAGGGGAATTGAATGGAATGGCATGCTGAATGGAATAAAATGGAATGGAATGTGGAATGAAATGGAACGGAACATGGAAAAGAATATGGAATGGAATGTGGAATGGAATGGAATGGAATGTGGAATGGATTCGTTTGGAATGTGGAATAGAATGGAATGGAATTGAATGGAACGGGAATGGAAAGGAATGGAATGTGGAAAGCGAAGGAATGTAAGAAATGAGGAATTGCATGGAAAGGAATGTGGAATGGAATGGAATGGAATACAGAATGGAATGGAACATAGAATGGAATGTCGAATGGAATGTAATAGAATGTGGAATGAAATGGAATGGAATGTGGAATAGAATGTGGATTGGAATGTGGAATGGAATGGAATGGAATGTGGAATGAAATGTAATGGAATGTGGAATAGAATTGAATGGAATGCAATGGAATGTGGAATGGAATGGAGTGGAATGGGGAATGCAATGCAATGGAATGAAATGTGGAATTTAATGTTATGGAATGTGGAATGGAATGGAATGTGGAATGGAATGGATCGTGGAATGGAATGTGGAATGGAATGTGGAATCGAATGGAATGGAATGTGGAATAGAACGGAATGGAATGTGGAATAGAATGGAATGGAATGGAATGGAATGTGGAATGGAACAGAATATGGAATGCAATGTGGAATGGAATGTGGAATGGAATGCAATGGAAGGTGGAATGGAATGGAATGGAATGTGGAATGGAATGGAATGGAAAATGGAAAGGAATGGAAAGTGAAGTTGAATGTGGATAGGAATGTGAAATGGAATGTGGAATCGAATGTGGACTGGAATGTGCAATGGAGAGAAATGAAAGGTTGAAAGGAATGGAATGGAACTTGGAATGGAATAGAATGGAAATTGTAATGCAACATGGATTGGAACATGGAATGGAAAGTTGAATTCAAAGTGGAATGGAATGGAACGGAATGTGGAATGGAATGTGGAAAGGAATGTGGAATGGAACGTGGAATGGAATGTGGAAATGAATGTGGAATGGAATGGAATGGAATGTGGAATGAAATGTGCAATGGAATTTGTTATGGAATGGAATGGACTGTGGAAAGGAAAGTGGAGCGGAATGAAAAGGAATGTGGAATGGAATGGAATGTGGAATGGAAAGGAAGGTAATGTGGGATGGAATGTGGAATGGAAAGTGCAACAGAAAGTGCAATAGAACAGAAAGGAATGTGGAATGCAACGTGTAATGTAATGGAATGGATCGTGGAATGTAACGTTTAATGGAACGTGGAATGGAATGTGGAATGGAATGGAATGGAATGTGGTATAGAGTGGAATGGAATGTGGAATGGAATGTGAAATGGAATGTGAAATCGAATGTGGAAAGGAATATGGAAAGGAATGCAATAGAATGTGGAATCGAATGTGGAATGGAATGGAATGGAATGTGGAATGAAATCTGCAATGGAATTTGTTATGGAATGGAATGGACTGTGGAAAGGAAAGTGGAGCGGAATGAAAAGGAATATGGAATGGAATAGAAAGGAGTGTGGAATGGAGTGTGGAATGGAGTGTTGAATGGAAAAGAAGGTAATGTTGGATGGAATGTGGAATGAAAAGTGCAACGGAAAGTGCAATAGAACGGAAAGGAATGTGGAATGGAACGTGTAATGTAATGGAATGGAGTGTGGAATGCAACATTTAATGGAACGTGGAATGGAATGTGGAATGGAATGTGGAATGGAATGGAATGGAATGTGGTATAGAATGGAATGGAATGTGGTATAGAATGGAATGGAATGTGGAATGGAATGTGAAATGGAATGTGAAATGGAATGTGGATTGGAATATGGAAAGGAATGGAATGGAATGTGGAAACGAATGTGGAATGGAATGTGGAAGGGAACATGGAATGGAGTGGAATGGAAAGTGTAATGGAAGGGAATGGAAAGTGGAAAGGTATGTGGAATGGAATACAATGGAATATGGTAGGGAACATGGAATGGAAAGGAATGGAATGTGGAATGAAAGGGAATGGAACGTAGAAAGGAATGTGGAATGGAATGCAATGGAATGTGGAATGGAACGGAATGGAATGTGGAATGGAATGTGGAATGGAACGGAATGAAATGTAGAATGGAATGTGGAATGCAATGTGGAATGGATTGGAATGGATTGTGGAATGAAATGGAATGGAATGTTATGGAAAGTGGAAAGGAATGAATGGAATATGGAATGGAACATGGAATGGAATGTGGAATGGAAAGTGGAATGCCACGTTCAAGGGAATGGAATGGAATGTGCAGCGGAATGTGGGATGAAATGGAATGGATAGTGGAAAGAAATGTGGAATGGAATCTGTAATGTCTTTGAATGGAATGTGAAATGGAATGGAATGGAATGTGAAATGGATTGTGGAGTGGAACGTGGAATGGAATGTGGAATGGATCGTGGAATGGAACGTGGAACGAAATGGAATGGAACCTGTAATTGAATGTGCAATGGAATGGAATTGAATGTGGAATGGAATTGAATATTATGTGGAATGGAATGTGGGACAGAATGAGGAGTGTAATGGAATGGAATGTGGAATGGAATGTGGAAGGGAATTTGGAATGGAATGCAATGGAATGTGGAAGGCAATGTGGAATGGAATGGAATGGAATGTGGAATGGAATGTGGAAAGGAATAGGGAATGGTACGGAATGGAATGTGAAATGGAATGTAATGGAATGTGGAATGGAATGTGGAAAGTATGAGGAATGGAAAGGAAAGGATTGTGGAATGGGACGTGGAATGGAGTGTGGAATGGAAAGTGGCATAGAACAGAATGGAATGTCGAATGGAATGTGGAATGGAATGTGGAATCGTATGGAACGGAAAATGGAATGGAATGGATTGGAACGTGTAATAGAATGGAATGGAAAGGAATGCGGAATGGAATGTGGAATGGAATGGAATGGAATCTGGAATGGACTGGAAAGCAGTGGAATGTGGAATGGAATGCTGAACGGAAGGGAAAGTAAGGTGGAATGGAATGTGGAATGGAATTGGAATGGAATGGAATGCAATGAAGAATGGAATGTGGAATGGAATGGAATGGAATATGGCATGCAATGTGGAATGGTGTGGAATAGAATGTGGAATGGAATGTGGAATTGTATGTGGAATGGAATGTGGAATGGAATGAAATGGCTTGTGGAATGGAGTTGAATGGAATGTGGAATGATATGGAATGGAACGTGGAATTGAATGTGGACTGGAATGTATAATGGAATGTGGAAAGTTAAGGAAAGGAATGTGCAATGGAATGGAATGGAATGTGGACTAGAATGGAATGGAATGGAATGGAAAGGAAAAGGAATTGAATAGAATGTGGAACGCAAGGGAATGGAATGAAATAAGGAATTGAATGGAATGGAATGTGGAATGGAATGGTATAGAACGTTGAATGCAATGTGGAACGGAATGGAATGGAATGTGGAATGGTATGTGGAAAGGAAAGTGGAATGGAATGGAATGTGGAATGGAATGGAAAGGAATGTGGAATAGAATGGAATGTAATGGAATGTGGAATGGAATGTGGAAGATATGAGGAATGGAATGGAAAGGATTGTGGAATGGGACGTGGAATGGAGTGTGGAATGGAAAGTGGCATAGAACAGAATGGAATGTCGAATGGAATGTGGAATGGAATGTGGAATCGTATGGAACTGAAAATGGAATGGAATGGATTGGAACGTGTAATAGAATGGAATGGAAAGGAATGCGGAATGGAATGTGGAATGGAATGGAATGGAATCTGGAATGGACTGGAAAGGAGTGGAATGTGGAATGGAATGTTGAAGGGAATGGAAACTAAGGTGGAATGGAATGTGGAATGGAATTGGAACGGAATGGAATGCAATGAGGAATGGAATGTGGAATGGAATGGAAAGGAATATGGAATGCAATGTGGAATGGTGTGGAATAGAATGTGGAATGGAATGTGGAATGGAATGTGGAATTGTATGTGGAATGGAATGTGGAATGGAATGAAATGGCATGTGGAATGGAATCAAATGGAGTGTGGAAAGATAAGGAATGGATCGTAGAATTGAATGTGGACTGCAATGTGTAATGGAATGTGGAAAGTTAAGGAATGGAATGTGCAATGGAAAGGAATGGAATGTGGAATAGAATGTAATGGAATGGTATGGAAAGGAAAAGGAATTGAATGGAATGTGGAACGCAAAGGAATGGAATGAAATAAGGCATTGAATGGAACGGAATGTGGAATGGAATGGTATAGAACGTGGAATGCAATGTGCAACGGAATGGAATGGAATACGGAACGGTATGTGGAAAGGAAAGTGGAAAGGAATGGAATGTGGAATGGAATGGAAAGGAATGTGGTATAGAATGGAATGCAATGGAATGTGGAATGGAATGCGGAATGGAATGTGGAATGGAATTTAATGGGATGTGGAATTGAATGGAATTTAATGTGGAATGGAATGTGGAATGGAATGGAATGGAATGTGAAATGGAATGGGGAATGGAATGGAATGGAATGTGAAAGGGAATGTGGAAAGGAACGGAATGGAATGTGAAATGGAATGTGGAATGGAATGTGAAATGGAATGTGGAATGGAATGTGGAAATCTAAGTGGAATGGAATGGAGTGGAATGCAATGGAATGAGGAATGGAACGGAATGGAATGTGGAATGGAATGTGGAATGGAATGCGTAATGTAATTGATTGGAATGTGGAATAGAATGGAATGGAATTGAATGGAATGGGAATGGAAAGGAATGGAATGTGGAAAGCGATGGGATGTAAGAAATGAGGAATTGAATGGAAAGGAATGTGGAATGGAATGGAAAGGAGTGTGGAATGGAATGTGGAATGGAATGTGGAATGGAATGTGGAATGGAAAGGAAGGTAATGTGGGATGGAATGTGGAATGGAAAGTGCAACGGAAAGTGCAATAGAACGGAAAGGAATGTGGAATGGAACGTGCAATGTAATGGAATGGAACGTGGAATGTATCGTTTAATGGAACGTGCAATGGAATGTGGAATGGAATGTGGAATGGAATGGACTGGAATGTGGAATAGAATGGAATGGAATGTGGAATGGAATGTGAAATGGAATGTGGAAAGGAATATGGAAAAAAATGGAAAGGAATGTGAAATCGAATGTGGAATGGCATGTGGAAGGGAACATGGAATGGAATACAATGGAAAGTGTAATGGAAGGGAATGGAAAGTGGAAAGGAATGTGGAATGGAATACAATGGAATATGGTAGAGAACATGGAATGGAAAGGAATGGAATGTGGAATGAAAGGGAATGGAATGTAGAAAGGAATGTGGAATGGAATGCAATGGAATGTGGAATGGAACGGAATGGAATGTGGAATGGAATGTGGAATGGAACAGAATGAAATGTAGAATGGAATGTGGAATGCAATGTGGAATGGATTGGAATGGATTGTGGAATGCAATGGAATGCAATGTTATGGAAAGTGAAATGGAATGAATGGAATATGGAATGGAACATGGAATGGAATATGGAATGGAAAGTGGAATGCCACGTTCAAGGGAATGGAATGGAATGTGCAGCAGAATGTGGGATGAAATGGAATGGATAGTGGAAAGAAATGTGGAATGGAATCTGTAATGTCATTGAATGCAAAGTGAAATGGAATGGAATGGAATGTGAAAAGGATTGTGGAGTGGAACGTGGAATGGAATGTGGAATGGATCGTGGAATGGAACGTGGAACGAAATGGAATGGAACCTGTAAATGAATGTGCAATGGAATGGAATTGAATGTGGAATGGAATTGAATGTCATGTGGAATGGAATGTGGGACAGAATGAGGAGTGTAATGGAATGGAATGTTGAATGGAATGTGGAAGGGAATTTGGAATGGAATGCAATGGAATGTGGAATGCAATGTGGAATGGAATGGAATGGAATGTGGAATGGAATGTGGAAAGGAATAGGGAATGGTATGGAATGGAATGTGAAATGGAATGTAATGGAATGTGGAATGGAATGTGGAAAAGTATGAGGAATGGAAAGGAAAGGATTGTGGAATGGAACGTGGAATGGAGTGTGGAATGGAAAGTGGCATAGAACAGAATGGAATGTGGAATGGAATGTGGAATCGTATGGAACGGAAAATGGAATGGAATGGATTGGAACGTGTAATAGAATGGAATGGAAAGGAATGCAGAATGGAATGTGGAATGGAATGGAATGGGATCTGGAATGGACTGGAAAGGAGTGGAATGTGGAATGGAATGTTGAATGGAATGGAAAGTAAGATGGAATGGAATGTGGAATGGAATTGGAATGGAATGGAATGCAATGAGGAATGGAATGTGGAATGGAATGGAATGGAATATGGAATGCAATGTGGAATGGTGTGGAATACAATGTGGAATGGAATGTGGAATGGAATGTGGAATTGTATGTGGAATGGAATGTGGAATGGAATGAAATGGCATGTGGAATGGAGTGGAAAGGAATGTGGAATGATAAGGAATGGAACGTGGAATTGAATGTGGACTGGAATGTGTAATGGAATGTGGAAAGGTAAGGAATGGAATGTGCAATGGAATGGAATGGATTGTGGAATAGAATGGAATGGAATGGAATGGAAAGGAAAAGGAATTGAATGGAATGTGGAACGCAAGGGAATGGAATGAAATAAGGAATTGAATGGAAGGGAATGTGGAATGGAATGGTATAGAACGTGGAATGCAATGTGGAACGGAATGGAATGGAATGTGGAATGGTATGTGGAAAGGAAAGTGGAATGGAATGGAATGTGGAATGGAATGGAAAGGAATGTGGAATCGAATGGAATGGAATGGAATGTGGAATGGAATGCGGAATGGAATATGGAATGGAATTTAACGGAATGTGGAATTGAATGGAATTTAATGTGGAATGGAATGTGGAATGGAATGGAATGGAATGTGAAATGGAATGGGGAATGCAATGGAATGGAATGTGGAAGGGAATGTGGAAAGGAAAGGAATGGAATGTGAAATGGAATGTGGAATGGAATGTGGAAATCTAAGTGGAATGGAATGGAAGGGAATGCAATGGAATGAGGAATGGAATGGAATGGAATGTGGAATGGAATGCGGAATAGAATGTGGAATGGAACGGAATGGAATGTGGAATGGTGTGTGGAATAGCCTGGAATGGACTGTGGCATGGAATGTGGAATAGAATGTAATGGAATGTGGTTTGGAATGTGGAATGGAATGTGGAATGGAAAGGAAAGTAATGTGGAATGGAATGTGGAAATGAAAGTGGAATGGAATGGAATGGAATGTGGAATGGACCGTTGAAAGGAATGGAATGGAATTTGGAATGGAATGTTTAATGGAATGTGGTAAGGAATGTAGAATCGAATGGAATGGCATGTGGAATCGAATGGAATGGCATGTGGAATGGAATGGAACGAATGTGGTATGAAATGGAATGTAACGTGGAATAGAATGTTGAATGGAATGTGGAATGGAATGCAATGGATGTGCAATGGAATGGAATGGAATGGAATGTGGCATGGAATTTGGAATGGAATGTGGAACGGAATGGTATGTGGAATGAAATGTGGAATCGGAAGTCAAATGGAATCGATTGGAATGTGGAATGGAAGGTGGAATGGAAAGTGGAATGGAACGTGGAATGGAACGTGGCATGGAACGTGGAATTGAATGGAAAGGAATGTGGAATGGAATGTGGAATGGAATGGAATGGAATGTGGAACGGAACGTGGAATGGAATGTGGAGTGGAATGTGGTTTGGAATGGAATGAAATGTGGAATGGAATGGAATGTGGAATGGAATGGAACGTGGAATTGAATGTGGAATGGAATGTGGAATGGAAAGGAATGGAATGTGGAATGAAATTTGGAAAGAAATTTGGAATTGAATGTGGAGAGCAATGCAATGGAATCTGGAATGGAATCTGGAATGGAATGGAATCGAATGTGGAATGGAATGCGGAAAGGAATGCAAAATGGAATGTAGAATTGAGTGGAATGGAATGTGGAATGCAAAGTAGAATGGAAAGGAAAGGAATGTGGAATTGAATGGAATGGAATGTGGAGTGGAATGTAGAATGGATTGGAATGGAATGTGGAATGGAAAGTTGAATTGAATGGAATGGCATGCTGAATGGAATAAAATGGAATGGATTGTGGAATGAAATGGAACGGAACATGGAAAAGACTACGGAATGGAATGTGGAATGGAATGGAATGCAATGTGGAATGGAATCGATTGGAATCTGGAATAGAATGGAATGGAATTGAATGGAACGGGAATGGAAAGGAATGGAATGTGGAAAGCGATGTAATGTAAGAAATGAAGAATTGAATGGAAAGGAATGTGGAATGGAATGGAATGGAATACGGAATGGAATGGAACATAGAATGGAATGTCGAATGGAATGTAATAGAATGTGGAATGAAATGGAATGGAATGTGGAATAGAATGTGGAATGGAATGTGGAATGGAATGGAATGGAATGTGAAATGAAATGTAATGGAATGTGGAATAGAATGGAATGGAATGCAATGGAATGTGGAATGGAATGGAGTGGAATGGGGAATGCGATGCAATGGAATGAAATGTAGAATTTAATGGAATGGAATGTGGAATGGAATGGAATGTGGAATGCAGTGGATCGTGGAATGGAATGTGGAATGGAATGTGGAATGGAATGCAATAGAAGGTGGAATGGAATGGAATGGAATGTGGATTGGAATGGAATGGAAAATGGAAAGGAATGGAAAGTGAAGTTGAATGTGGATAGGAATGTGAAATGGAATGTGAAATCAAATGTGGACTGGAATGTGCAATGGAGTGAAATGAAAGGCTGAAAGGAATGGAATGGAACTTGGAATGGAATAGAATGGAAAGTGGAATGCAACATGGAATGGAACGTGGAATGGAAAGTTGAATTCAAAGTGGAATGGAATGGAACGGAATGTGGAATGGAATGTGGATAGGAATGTGGAATGGAACGTGGAATGGAACGTGGAAATGAATGTGGAATGGAATGGAATGGAATGTGGAATGAAATCTGCAATGGCATTTGTTAAGGAATGGAATGTACTGTGGAAAGGAAAGTGGAGCGGAATGAAAAGGAATATGAAATGGAATGGAAAGGAGTGTGTAACGGAATGTGGAATGGAATGTGGAATGGAAAGGAAGGTAATGTGGGATGGAATGTGGAATTGAAAGTGCAACGGAAAGTGCAAAAGAACAGAAAGGAATGTGGAATGGAACCTGTAATGTAATGGAATGGAACGTGGAATGTAACGTTTAATGGAAAGTGCAAAGGAATGTGGAATGGAATGTGGAATGGAACGGAATGGAATGTGGAATAGAATGGAATGGAATGTGGAATGGAATGTGAAATGGAATGTGGAATGGAATACGGAATGGAATGGAATGGAATGTGGAATTGAATGTGGAATGGAATGTGGAAGGTAACATGGAATGGAATGCAATGGAAAGTGTAATGGAAGGGAATGGAAAGTGGAAAGTAATGTGGAATGGAAAGTGGAAAGGAATGTGAAATGGAATACAATGGAATATGGTAGGGAACATGGAATGGAAAGGAATGGAATGTGGAAAGAAAGGGAATGGAATGTAGAAAGGAATGTGGAATGGAATGCAATGGAATGTGGAATGGAACGGAATGCAATGTGGAATGGAATGTGGAATGGAACGGAATGAAATGTAGAATGGAATGTGGAATGCAATGTGGATTGGATTGGAATGGATTGTGGAATGCTATGGAATGGAATGTTATGGAAAGTGGAATGGAATGTTATGGAAAGTGGAATGGAATGAATGGAATATGGAATGGAACATGGAATGGAATGTGGAATGGAACGTGGAATGGAAAGTGGAATGCCACGTTCAAGGGAATGGAATGGAATGTGCAGCGGAATTTGGGATGAAATGGAATGGATAGTGGAAAGAAATGTGGAATGGAATCTGTAATGTCATTGAATGGAATGTGAAATGGAATGGCATGGAATGTGAAATGGATTGTGGAGTGGAACGTGGAATGGAATGTGGAATGGATCGTGGAATGGAACGTGGAACGAAATGGAATGGAACCTGTAATGGAATGTGCAATGGAATGGAATTGAATGTGGAATGGAATTGAATGTTATGTGGAATGGAATGTGGGACAGAATGAGGAGTGTAATGGAATGGAATGTGGAATGGAATGTGGAAGGGAATTTGGAATGGAATGCAATGGAATGTGGAATGCAATGTGGAATGGAATGGAATGGAATGTGGAAAGGAATAGGGAATGGTACAGAACGGAATGTGAAATGGAATGAAATGGAATGTGGAATGGAATGTGGAAAAGTATGAGGAATGGAAAGGAAAGGATTGTGGAATGGAACGTGGAATGGAGTGTGGAATGGAAAGTGGCATAGAACAGAATGGAATGTCGAATGGAATGTGAAATGGAATGTGGAATCATATGGAACGGAAAATGGAATGGAATGGATTGGAACGTGTAATAGAATGGAATGGAAAGGAATGCGGAATGGAATGTGGAATGGAATGGAATGGAATCTGGAATGGACTGGAAAGTAGTGGAATGTGGAATGGAATGTGGAATGGAATGGAAGTAAGGTGGAATGGAATGTGGAATGGAATTGGAATGGAATGGAATGGAATGTGGAATGCAATGTGGAATGGAATGGAATGGAATGTGGAATGGAATGTGGAAAGGAATAGGGAATGGTACGGAATGGAATGTGAAATGGAATGTAATGGAATGTGGAATGGAATGTGGAAAAGTATGAGGAATGGAAAGGAAAGGATTGTGGAATGGAACGTGGAATGGAGTGTGGAATGGAAAGTGGCATAGAACAGAATGGAATGTGGAATGGAATGTGGAATCGTATGGAACGGAAAATGGAATGGAATGGATTGGAACGTGTAATAGAATGGAATGGAAAGGAATGCAGAATGGAATGTGGAATGGAATGGAATGGAATCTGGAATGGACTGGAAAGGAGTGGAATGTGGAATGGAATGTTGAATGGAATGGAAAGTAAGATGGAATGGAATGTGGAATGGAATTGGAATGGAATGGAATGCAATGAGGAATGGAATGTGGAATGGAATGGAATGGAATATGGAATGCAATGTGGAATGGTGTGGAATACAATGTGGAATGGAATGTGGAATGGAATGTGGAATTGTATGTGGAATGGAATGTGGAATGGAATGAAATGGCATGTGGAATGGAGTGGAAAGGAATGTGGAATGATAAGGAATGGAACGTGGAATTGAATGTGGACTGGAATGTGTAATGGAATGTGGAAAGGTAAGGAATGGAATGTGCAATGGAATGGAATGGATTGTGGAATAGAATGGAATGGAATGGAATGGAAAGGAAAAGGAATTGAATGGAATGTGGAACGCAAGGGAATGGAATGAAATAAGGAATTGAATGGAAGGGAATGTGGAATGGAATGGTATAGAACGTGGAATGCAATGTGGAACGGAATGGAATGGAATGTGGAATGGTATGTGGAAAGGAAAGTGGAATGGAATGGAATGTGGAATGGAATGGAAAGGAATGTGGAATCGAATGGAATGGAATGGAATGTGGAATGGAATGCGGAATGGAATATGGAATGGAATTTAACGGAATGTGGAATTGAATGGAATTTAATGTGGAATGGAATGTGGAATGGAATGGAATGGAATGTGAAATGGAATGGGGAATGCAATGGAATGGAATGTGGAAGGGAATGTGGAAAGGAAAGGAATGGAATGTGAAATGGAATGTGGAATGGAATGTGGAAATCTAAGTGGAATGGAATGGAAGGGAATGCAATGGAATGAGGAATGGAATGGAATGGAATGTGGAATGGAATGCGCAATAGAATGTGGAATGGAACGGAATGGAATGTGGAATGGTGTGTGGAATAGCCTGGAATGGACTGTGGCATGGAATGTGGAATAGAATGTAATGGAATGTGGTTTGGAATGTGGAATGGAATGTGGAATGGAAAGGAAAGTAATGTGGAATGGAATGTGGAAATGAAAGTGGAATGGAATGGAATGGAATGTGGAATGGACCGTTGAAAGGAATGGAATGGAATTTGGAATGGAATGTTTAATGGAATGTGGTAAGGAATGTAGAATCGAATGGAATGGCATGTGGAATCGAATGGAATGGCATGTGGAATGGAATGGAACGAATGTGGTATGAAATGGAATGTAACGTGGAATAGAATGTTGAATGGAATGTGGAATGGAATGCAATGGATGTGCAATGGAATGGAATGGAATGGAATGTGGCATGGAATTTGGAATGGAATGTGGAACGGAATGGTATGTGGAATGAAATGTGGAATCGGAAGTCAAATGGAATCGATTGGAATGTGGAATGGAAGGTGGAATGGAAAGTGGAATGGAACGTGGAATGGAACGTGGCATGGAACGTGGAATTGAATGGAAAGGAATGTGGAATGGAATGTGGAATGGAATGGAATGGAATGTGGAACGGAACGTGGAATGGAATGTGGAGTGGAATGTGGTTTGGAATGGAATGAAATGTGGAATGGAATGGAATGTGGAATGGAATGGAACGTGGAATTGAATGTGGAATGGAATGTGGAATGGAAAGGAATGGAATGTGGAATGAAATTTGGAATGAAATTTGGAATTGAATGTGGAGAGCAATGCAATGGAATCTGGAATGGAATCTGGAATGGAATGGAATCGAATGTGGAATGGAATGCGGAAAGGAATGCAAAATGGAATGTAGAATTGAGTGGAATGGAATGTGGAATGCAAAGTAGAATGGAAAGGAAAGGAATGTGGAATTGAATGGAATGGAATGTGGAGTGGAATGTAGAATGGATTGGAATGGAATGTGGAATGGAAAGTTGAATTGAATGGAATGGCATGCTGAATGGAATAAAATGGAATGGATTGTGGAATGAAATGGAACGGAACATGGAAAAGACTACGGAATGGAATGTGGAATGGAATGGAATGCAATGTGGAATGGAATCGATTGGAATCTGGAATAGAATGGAATGGAATTGAATGGAACGGGAATGGAAAGGAATGGAATGTGGAAAGCGATGTAATGTAAGAAATGAAGAATTGAATGGAAAGGAATGTGGAATGGAATGGAATGGAATACGGAATGGAATGGAACATAGAATGGAATGTCGAATGGAATGTAATAGAATGTGGAATGAAATGGAATGGAATGTGGAATAGAATGTGGAATGGAATGTGGAATGGAATGGAATGGAATGTGAAATGAAATGTAATGGAATGTGGAATAGAATGGAATGGAATGCAATGGAATGTGGAATGGAATGGAGTGGAATGGGGAATGCGATGCAATGGAATGAAATGTAGAATTTAATGGAATGGAATGTGGAATGGAATGGAATGTGGAATGCAGTGGATCGTGGAATGGAATGTGGAATGGAATGTGGAATGGAATGCAATAGAAGGTGGAATGGAATGGAATGGAATGTGGATTGGAATGGAATGGAAAATGGAAAGGAATGGAAAGTGAAGTTGAATGTGGATAGGAATGTGAAATGGAATGTGAAATCAAATGTGGACTGGAATGTGCAATGGAGTGAAATGAAAGGCTGAAAGGAATGGAATGGAACTTGGAATGGAATAGAATGGAAAGTGGAATGCAACATGGAATGGAACGTGGAATGGAAAGTTGAATTCAAAGTGGAATGGAATGGAACGGAATGTGGAATGGAATGTGGATAGGAATGTGGAATGGAACGTGGAATGGAACGTGGAAATGAATGTGGAATGGAATGGAATGGAATGTGGAATGAAATCTGCAATGGCATTTGTTAAGGAATGGAATGTACTGTGGAAAGGAAAGTGGAGCGGAATGAAAAGGAATATGAAATGGAATGGAAAGGAGTGTGTAACGGAATGTGGAATGGAATGTGGAATGGAAAGGAAGGTAATGTGGGATGGAATGTGGAATTGAAAGTGCAACGGAAAGTGCAAAAGAACAGAAAGGAATGTGGAATGGAACCTGTAATGTAATGGAATGGAACGTGGAATGTAACGTTTAATGGAAAGTGCAAAGGAATGTGGAATGGAATGTGGAATGGAACGGAATGGAATGTGGAATAGAATGGAATGGAATGTGGAATGGAATGTGAAATGGAATGTGGAATGGAATACGGAATGGAATGGAATGGAATGTGGAATTGAATGTGGAATGGAATGTGGAAGGTAACATGGAATGGAATGCAATGGAAAGTGTAATGGAAGGGAATGGAAAGTGGAAAGTAATGTGGAATGGAAAGTGGAAAGGAATGTGAAATGGAATACAATGGAATATGGTAGGGAACATGGAATGGAAAGGAATGGAATGTGGAAAGAAAGGGAATGGAATGTAGAAAGGAATGTGGAATGGAATGCAATGGAATGTGGAATGGAACGGAATGCAATGTGGAATGGAATGTGGAATGGAACGGAATGAAATGTAGAATGGAATGTGGAATGCAATGTGGATTGGATTGGAATGGATTGTGGAATGCTATGGAATGGAATGTTATGGAAAGTGGAATGGAATGTTATGGAAAGTGGAATGGAATGAATGGAATATGGAATGGAACATGGAATGGAATGTGGAATGGAACGTGGAATGGAAAGTGGAATGCCACGTTCAAGGGAATGGAATGGAATGTGCAGCGGAATTTGGGATGAAATGGAATGGATAGTGGAAAGAAATGTGGAATGGAATCTGTAATGTCATTGAATGGAATGTGAAATGGAATGGCATGGAATGTGAAATGGATTGTGGAGTGGAACGTGGAATGGAATGTGGAATGGATCGTGGAATGGAACGTGGAACGAAATGGAATGGAACCTGTAATGGAATGTGCAATGGAATGGAATTGAATGTGGAATGGAATTGAATGTTATGTGGAATGGAATGTGGGACAGAATGAGGAGTGTAATGGAATGGAATGTGGAATGGAATGTGGAAGGGAATTTGGAATGGAATGCAATGGAATGTGGAATGCAATGTGGAATGGAATGGAATGGAATGTGGAAAGGAATAGGGAATGGTACAGAACGGAATGTGAAATGGAATGAAATGGAATGTGGAATGGAATGTGGAAAAGTATGAGGAATGGAAAGGAAAGGATTGTGGAATGGAACGTGGAATGGAGTGTGGAATGGAAAGTGGCATAGAACAGAATGGAATGTCGAATGGAATGTGAAATGGAATGTGGAATCATATGGAACGGAAAATGGAATGGAATGGATTGGAACGTGTAATAGAATGGAATGGAAAGGAATGCGGAATGGAATGTGGAATGGAATGGAATGGAATCTGGAATGGACTGGAAAGGAGTGGAATGTGGAATGGAATGTGGAATGGAATGGAAGTAAGGTGGAATGGAATGTGGAATGGAATTGGAATGGAATGGAATGGAATGCGGAATGGAATGTGGTAAGGAATGGAATGGAATATGGAATGCAATGTGGAATGGTGTGGAATAGAATGTGGAATCGAATGTGGAATGGAATGTGGAATTTTATGTGGAATGGAATGTGGAATGGAATGAAATGGCATGTGGAATGGAGTGGAATTGAATGTGGAATGATATGGAATGGAACGTGGAATTGAAAATGGACTGGAGTGTGTAATGGAATGTGGAAAGTTAAGGAATGGCATGTGCAATGGAATGGAATGGAATGTGGAATAGAATGGAATGGAATGGAATGGAAAGGAAAAGGAATTGAATGGAATGTGGAACGCAAGGGAATGGAATGAAATAAGGAATTGAATGGAATGGAATGTGGAATGGAATGGTATAGAACGTGGAATGCAATGTGGAACGGAATGGAATGGAGTGTGGAATGGTATGTGGAAAGGAAAGTGGAATAGAATGGAATGTGGAATGGAATGGAAAGGAATGTGGAATAGAATGGAATGGAATGGAATGTGGAATGCAATGTAGAATGGAATGTGGAATGGAATTTAATGGAATGTGGAATTGAATGGAATTTAATGTGGAATTGAATGTGGAATGGAATGGAATGGAATGTGAAATGGAATGGGGAATGCAATGGAATGGAATGTGGAAGGGAATGTGGAAAGGAACGGAATGGAATGTGAAATGGAATGTGGAATGGAATGTGGAAATATAAGTGGAATGGAATGGAATGGAATGCAATGGAATGAGGAATGGAACGGAATGGAATGTGGAATGGAATGCGGAATGGAATGTGGAATGGAACGGAATGGAATGTGGAATGGAGAGTGGAATGGCCTGGAATGGACAGTGGCATGGAATGTGGAATAGAATGTAATGGAATGTGGTTTGGAATGTGGAATGGAATGTGGAATGGAAAGGAAAGTAATGTGGAATAGAATGTGGAAATGAAAGTGGAATGGAATGGAAAGGAATGTGGAATGGACAATTGAAAGGAATGGAATGGAATTTGGAATGGAATGTTTAATGGAATGTGGTAAGGAATGTAGAATCGAATGGAATGGCATGTGGAATCGAATGGAATGGCATGTGGAATGGAATGGAAAGAATGTGGTATGGAATGGAATGTAACGTGGAATAGAATGTTGAATGGAATGTGGAATGGAATGTGGAATGGAATGCAATGGATGTGGAATGGAACGGAATGGAATGTGGAATGGAATTTGGAATGGAATGTGGAATGGAACGGAATGGTATGTGGAATGAAATGTGGAATCGGAAGTCGAATGCAATGGATTGGAATGTGGAATGGAATATGGAATGGAAAGTGGAATGGAACGTGGAATGGAACATGGCATGGAATGTGGAATTGAATGGAAACGAAAGTGGAATGGAATGTGGAATGGAATGGAATGGAATGTGGAACGGAACGTGGAATGGAATGTGCAATGGAATGTGGAACGGAACGTGGAATGGAATGTGGAATGGAATGTGGTTTGGAATGGAATGAAATGTGGAATGATATGGAATGGAACAAGGAATCGGATGTGGAATGAAATGCAAAGGAATGTGGAATGGAAAGGAATGGAATGTGGAATGAAATTTGGAATGGAATGTGGACAGCAATGCAATGGAATCTGGAATGGAATCTGGAATGGAATGGAATCGAATGTGGAATGGAATGCGGAAAGGAATGCAGAATGGAATGTAGAATTGAGTGGAATGGAATGTGGAATGCAACGTAGAATGGAAAGGAAAGGAATGTGGAATTGAATGGAATGGAATGTGGAATGGAATGTAGAATGGATTGGAATGGAATGTGGAATGGAAAGTGGAATTGAATGGAATGGCATGCTGAATGGAATAAAATGGCACGGAATGTGGAATGAAATGGAACGGAACTTGGAAAAGAATGTGGAATGGAATGTGGAATGGAATGGAATGGAATGTGGAATGGAATCGATTGGAATGTGGAATTGAATGGAATGGGAATGGAAAGGAATGGAATGTGGAAAGCGATGTAATGTAAGAAATGAAGAATTGAATGGAAAGGAATGTGGAATGGAATGTAATGGAATACGGAATGGAATGGAACATAGAATGGAATGTCGAATGGAATGTAATAGAATGTGGAATGAAATGGAATGGAATGTGGAATCGAATGTGGAATGGAATGTGGAATGAAATGGAATGGAATGTGGAATAGAATGGAAAGGAATGCAATGGAATGTGGAATGGAATGGAGTGGAATGGGGAATGCAATGCAATGGAATGAAATGTGGAATTTAATGGAATGGAATGTGCAATGGAATGGAATGGAATGTGGAATGGAATGGATCATGGAATAGAATGTGGAATGGAATGTGGAATGGAATGGAATGGAATGTGAAATGAAATGCAATGGAATGGAATGGAATGTGAAATGAAATGCAATGGAATGTGGAATGGAATGGAGTGGAATGGGGAATGCGATGCAATGGAATGAAATGTAGAATTTAATGGAATGGAATGTGGAATGGAAAGGAATGTGGAATGGAGTGGATCGTGGAATGGAATGTGGAATGGAATGTGGAATGGAATGTGGAGTTGAATGAAATGGAATGTGGAATAGAATGGAATGGAATGTGGAATAGAATGGAATGGAATGGAATGTGGAATGGAACAGAATATGGAATGCAATGTGGAATGGAATGTGGAATGGAATGCAATGGAAGGTGGAATGGAATGGAATGGAATGTGGATTGCAATGGAATGGAAAATGGAAAGGAATGGAAAGTGAAGTTGAATGTGGATAGGAATGTGAAATGGAATGTGGAATCGAATGTGGACTGGAATGTGCAATGGAGTGAAATGAAAGGTTGAAAGGAATGGAATGGAACTTGGAATGGAATAGAATGGAAAGTGGAATGCACCATGGAATGGAACGGGGAATGGAACGTGGAAATGAATGTGGAATGGAATGGAATGGAATGAGGAATGAAATCTGTAATGGAATTTGCTATGGAATGGAATGGACTGTGGAACGGAAAGTGGAGCGGAATGAAAAGGAATATGGAATGGAATGGAAAGGAGTGTGGAATGGAATGTGGAATGGAATGTGGAATGGAAAGGAAGGTAATGTGGGATGGAATGTGGAATGGAAAGTGCAACGGAAAGTGCAATAGAACGGAAAGGAATGTAGAATGGAACGTGTAATGTAATGGAATGGAACGTGGAATGTAACGTTTACTGGAACGTGGAATGGAATGTGGAATGGAATGGAATGTGGTATAGAATGGAAAGGAATGTGGAATGGAATGTGAAATGGAATGTGAAATGGAATGTGGAATGGAATATGGAAAGGAATGGAATGGAATGTGGAATCGAATGAGGAATGGAATATGGAAGGGATCATGGAATGGAATGCAATGGAAAGTGTAATGGAAGGGAATGGAAAGTGGAAAGGTATGTGGAATGGAATAAAATGGAATGTGGTAGGGAACATGGAATGGAAAGGAATGGAATGTGGAATGAAAGGGAATGGAACTTAGAAAGGAATGTGGAATGGAATGCAAAGGAATGTGGAATGGAACGGAATGGAATGTTGAATGGAATGTGGAATGGAAAGGAATGAAATGTAGAATGGAATGTGGAATGCAATGTGGAATGGATTGGAATGGATTGTGGAATGCAATGGAATGGAATGTTATGGAAAGTGGAATGGAATGAATGGAATATGAAATGGAACATGGAATGGAATGTGGAATGGAACGTGAAATGGTAAGTTGAATGCCACGTTCAAGGGAATGGAATGGAATGTGCAGCGGAATGTGGGATGAAATGGAATGGATAGTGGAAAGAAATGTGGAATGGAGTCTGTAATGTCATTGAATGGGATGTGAAATGGAATGGCATGGAATGTGAAATGGATTGTGGAGTGGAACGTGGAATGGAATGTGGAATGGATCGTGGAATGGAACGTGGAATGAAATGGAATGGAACCTGTAATTGAATGTGCAATGAAACGGAGTTGAATGCGGAATGGAATTGAATATTATGTGGAATGGAATGTGGGACAGAATGAGGAGTGTAATGGAATAGAATGTGTAATGGAATGTGGAAGGGAATTTGGAATGGAATGCAATGGAATATGGAAGGCAATGTGGAATGGAATGGAATGGAATGTGGAATGGAATGTGGAAAGGAATAGGGAATGGTACGGAATGGAATGTGAAATGGAATGTAATGGAATGTGGAATGGAATGTGGAAAAGTATGAGGAATGGAAAGGAAAGGATTGTGGAATGGAACGTGGAATGGAGTGTGGAATGGAAAGTGGCATAGAACAGAATGGAATGTCGAATGGAATGTGGAATGGAATGTGGAATCGTGTGGAACGGAAAATGGAATGGAATGGATTGGAACGTGTAATAGAATGGAATGGAAAGGAATGCGGAATGGAATGTGGAATGGAATGGAATCTGGAATCGACTGGAAAGGAGTGGAATGTGGAATGGAATGTTGAATGGAATGGAAAGTAAGGTGGAATGGAATGTGGAATGGAATTGGAATGGAATGGAATGCAATGAGGAATGGAATGTGGAATGGAATGGAATGGAATATGGAATGCAATGTGGAATGGTGTGGAATAGAATGTGGAATGGAATGTGGAATGGAATGTGGAATTGTATGTGGAATGGAATGTGGAATGGAATGAAATGGCATGTGGAATGGAGTGGAATGGAATGTGGAATGATATGGAATTGAACGTGGAATTGAATGTGGACTGGAATGTGTAATGGAATGTGGAAAGGTAAGGAATGGAATGTGCAACGGAATGGAATGGAATGTGGAATAGAATGGAATGGAATGGAATGGAAATGAAAAGGAATTGAATGTAATTTGGAAGGCAAGGGAATGGAATGAAATAAGGAATTGAATGGAACGAAATGTGGAATGGAATGGTATAGAACGTGGAATGCAATGTGGAACGGAATGGAATGGAATGTGGAATGGTATGTGGAAAGGAAAGTGGAATGGAATGGAATGTGGAATGGAATGCAAAGGAATGTGGAATAGAATGGAATGGAATGGAATGTGGAATGGAATGCGGAATGGAATGTGGAATGGAATTTAATGGAATATGGTATTGAATGGAATTTAATGTGGAATGGAATGTGGAATGGAATGGAATGGAATGTGAAATGGAATGGGGAATGGAATGGAAAGGAATGTGGAAGGTAATATGGAAAGGAACGGAATGGAATGTGAAATGGAATGTGGAATGGAATGTGGAAATCTAACTGGAATGGAATGGAATGGAATGCAATGGAATGAGGAATGGAACGGAATGGAATGTGGAATGGAATGTGGAATGGAATGCGGAATGGAATGTGGAATGGAACGGAATGTTATGTGGAATGAAATGTGGAATCGGAAGTCGAATGGAATAGATTGGAATGTGAAATGGAATATGGAATGGAAAGTGAATGGAACGTGGAATGGAACGTGGCATGGAACGTGGAATTGAATGGAAAGGAATGTGGAATGGAATGTGGAATGGAATGGAATGGAAAGTGGAACGGAACGTGGAATGGAATGTGGAATGGAATGTGGTTTGGAATGGAATGAAATGTGGAATGGAATGGAATGGAACAAGGAATCGGATGTGGAATGAAATGAAAAGGAATGTGGAATGGAATGTGGAATGGAATGGAATGGAATGTGGAATGAAATTTGGAATGGAATGTGGACAGAAATGCAATGGAATCTGGAATGGAATCTGGTATGGAATGGAATCGAATGTGGAATGGAATTCGGAAAGGAATGCAGAATGGAATGTAGAATTGAGTGGAATGGAATGTGGAATGCAACGTAGAATGGAAAGGAAAGGAATGTGGAATTGAATGGAATGGAATGTGGAATGGAATGTAGAATGGATTGGAATGGAATGTGGAATGGAAAGTAGAATTGAATGGAATGGCATGCTGAATGGAATAAAATGGAATGGAATGTGGAATGAAATGGAACGGAACATGGAAAAGAATATGGAATGGAATGTGGAATGGAATGGAATGGAATGTGGAATGCAATCGTTTGGAATGTGGTATAGAATGGAATGGAATTGAATGGAATGGGAATGGAAAGGAATGGAATGTGGAAAGCGATGGAAGGTAAGAAATGAGGAATTGAATGGAAAGGAACGTAGAATGGAATGGAATGGAATACGGAATGGAATGGAATATAGAATGGAATGTCGAATGGAATGTAATAGAATGTGGAATGAAATGGAATGGAATGTGGAATACAATGTGGAATGGAATGTGGAATGGAATGGAATGGAATGTTTAATGTAATGGAATGGAATGTGGAATAGAATGGAATGGAATGCAATGGAATGTGGAATGGAATGGAGTTGAATGGGGAATGCAATGCAATGGAATGAAATATGGAATTTAATGGAATGGAATGTTGAATGGAATGGAATGTGGAATGGAATGGATCGTGGAATTGAATGTGGAATGGAATGTGGAATGGAATGTGGAATCAAACGGAATGGAATGTGGAATAGAATGGAATAGAATGTGGAATAGAATGGAATGGAATGGAATGTGGAATGGAATGTGGAATGGAACAGAATACGGAATGCAATGTGGAATGGAATGTGGAATGGAATGCAATGGAAGGTGGAATGGAATGGAATGGAATGTGGATTGGAATGGAATGGAAAATGGAAAGGAATGGAAAGTGAAGTTGAATGTGGATAGGAATGTGAAATGGAATGTGGAATCGAATGTGGACTGGAATGTGCAATGGAGTGAAATGAAAGGTTGAAAGGAATGGAATGGAACTTGGAATGGAATAGAAAGGAAATTGGAATGCAACATGGAATTGAACGTGGAATGGAAAGTTGAATTCAAAGTGGAATGGAAAGGAACGGAATGTGGAATGGAATGTGGAAAGGAATGTGGAATGGAACGTGGAATGGAACGTGGAAATGAATGTGGAAAGGAATATAATGGAATGTGGAATGAAATCTGCAATGGAATTTGTTATGGAATGGAATGGACTGTGGAAAGGAAAGTGGAGCGGAATGAAAAGGAATATGGAATGGAATGGAAAGGAGCGTGTAATGGAATGTGGAATGGAATGTTGAATGGAAAGGAAGGTAATATGGGATAGAATGTGGAATGGAAAGTGCAACGGAAAGTGCAAGAGAACGGAAAGGAATGTGGAATGGAACGTGTAATGTAATGGAATGGAACGTGGAATGGAACGTTTAATGGAACGTGGAATGGAATGTGGAATGGAATGTGGAATGGAATGGAATGGAATGTGGAATAGAATGGAATGGAATATGGAATGGAATGTGAAATGGAATGTGGAAAGGAATATGGAAAGGAATGGAATGGAATGTGGAATCAAATGTGGAATGGAATGTGGAAGGGAACATGGAATGGAATGCAATGGAAAGTGTAATGGAAGGGAAAGGAAAGTGGAAAGGAATGTGGAATGGAATTCAATGGAATGTGGTAGGGAACATGGAATGGAAAGGAATGGAATGTGGAATGAAAGGGAATGGAACGTAGAAAGGAATGTGGAATGGAATGCAATGGAATGTGGAATGGAACGGAATGGAATGTGGAATGGAATGTGGAATGGAACGGAATGAAATGTAGAATGGAATGTGGAATGCAATGTGGAATGGATTGGAATGGATTGTGGAATGCAATGGAATGGAATGTTATGGAAAATGGAATGGAATGAATGGAATATGGAATGGAACATGGAATGGAATGTGGAATGTAACGTGGAATGGAAAGTGGAATGCCACTTTCAAAGGAATGGAATGGAATGTGCAGCGGAATGTGGGATAAAATGGAATGGATAGTGGAAAGAAATGTGGAATGTAATCTGTAAAGTAATTGAATGGAATGTGAAATGGAATGGCATGGAATGTGAAATGGATTGTGGAGTGGAACGTGGAATGCAATGTGGAATGGATCGTGGAATGGAACGTGGAACGAAATGGAATGGAACCTGTAATTGAATGTGCAATGGAATGGAATTGAATGTGGAATGGAATTTAATGTTATGTGGAATGGAATGTGGGACAGAATGAAGAGTGTAATGGAATGGAATGTGGAATGGAATGTGGAAGGGAATTTGGAATGGAATGCAATGCAATGTGGAATGCAACGTGGAATGGAATGGAATGGAATGTGGAATGGAATCTGGAAAGGAATAGGGAATGGTACGGAATGGAATGTGAAATGGAATGTAATGGAATGTGGAATGGAATGTGGAAAAGTATGAGGAATGGAAAGGAAAGGATTGTGGAATGGAACGTGGAACGGAGTGTGGAATGGAAAGTGGCACGGAACAGAGTGGAATGCCAAATGGAATGTGGAATGGAATGTGGAATCGTATGGAACGGAAAATGGAATGGAATGGATTGGAACGTGTAATAGAATGGAATGGTAAGGAATGTGGAATGGAATGTGGAATGGAATGGAATGGAATCTGGAATGGACTGGAAAGGAGTGGAATGTGGAATGGAATGTTGAATGGAATGGAAAGTAAGGTGGAATAGAATGTGGAATGGAATTGGAATGGAATGGAATGGAATGCGGAATGGAATGTGGAATGAAATGGAATGGAATATGGAATGCAATTTGGAATGGTGTGGAATAGAATGTGGAATGGAATGTGGAATTGTATGAGGAATGGAATGTGTAATGGAATGAAATGGCATGTGGAATTGAGTGGAATGTAATGTGGAATGATATGAAATGGAACGTGGAATGGAATGTTGACTGGAATGTGTAATGGGATGTGGAAAGGTAAGGAATGGAATATGCAATGGAATGGAATGGAATGTGGAATAGAATGGAATGGAATGGAATGGAAATGAAAAGGAATTGAATGTAATGTGGAACGCAAGGGAATGGAATGAAATAAGGAATTGAATGGAACGGAATGTGGAATGGAATGGTATAGAAGGTGGAATGCATTGTGGAACGGAATGGAATGGAGTTTGGAATGGTGTGTCTAAAGGAAAGTGGAATGGAATGGAATGTGGAATGGAATGGAAAGGAATGTGGAATAGAATGGAATGGAATGGAATGTGGAATGGAATGCGGAATGGAATGTGGAATGGAATTTAATGGAATGTGGAATTGAATGGAATTTAATGTGGAATGGAATGTGGAATGAAATGTGACATGGAATGGGGAATGGAATGGAATGGAATGTGGAAGGGAATGTGGAAAGGAACGGAATGGAATGTGAAATGGAATGTGGAATGGAATGTGGAAATATAAGTGGAATGGAATGGAATGGAATGCAATGGAATGAGGAATGGAACTGAATGGAATGTGGAATGGAATGCGGAATGGAATGTGGAATGGAACGGAATGGAATGTCGAATGGAGTGTGGAATGGCCTGGAATGGACTGTGGCATGGAATGTGGAATAGAATGTAATGGAATGTGGTTTGGAATGTGGAATGGAATGTGGAATGGAAAGGAATGTGGAATGCAATGGGGAAATGAAAGTGGAATGGAATGGAATGGAATGTGGAATGGACCGTTGAAAGGAATGGAATGGAATTTGGAATGGAATGTTTAATGGAATGTGGTAAGGAATGTAGAATCGAATGGAATGGCATGTGGAATCGAATGGAATGGCATGTGGAATGGAATGGAATGAATGTGGTATGAAATGGAATGTAACGTGGAATAGAATGTTGAATGGAATGTGGAATGGAATGTGGAATGGAATGCAATGGATGTGGAATGGAACGGAATGGAATGTGGAATGGAATTTGGAATGGAATGTGGAATGGAACGGAATGGTATGTGGAGTGAAATGTGGAATCGGAAGTGGAATGGAATGGATTGGAATGTGGAATGGAATATGGAATGGAAAGTGGAATGGAACGTGGAATGGAACGTGGCATGGAACGTGGAACTGAATGGAAAGGAAAGTGGAATGGAATGTGGAATGGAATGGAATGGAATGTGGAACGGAACGTGGAATGGAATGTGGAATGGAATGTGGTTTGGAATGGAATGAAATGTGGAATGGAATGGAATGGAACAAGTAATCGGATGTGGAATGAAATGCAAAGGAATGTGTAATGGAATGTGGAATGGAAAGGAATGGAATGTGGAATGAAATTTGGAATGGAATGTGGACAGCAATGCAATGGGATCTGGAATGGAATGGAATCGAATGTGGAATGGAATGTGGAAAGGAATGCAGAATGGAATGTAGAATTGAGTGGAATGGAATGTGGAATGCAACGTAGAATGGAAAGGAAAGGAATGTGGAATTGAATGGAATGGAATGTGGAATGGAATGTAGAATGGATTGGAATGGAATGTGGAATGGAAAGTGGAACTGAATGGAATGCCATGCTGAATGGAATAAAATGGAATGGAATGTGGAATGAAATGGAACGGAACATGGAAAAGAATATGGAATGGAATGTGGAATGGAATGGAATGGAATGTGGAATGGAATCGATTGGAATGTGGAATAGAATGGAATGGAATTAAATGGAATGGGAATGGAAAGGAATGGAATGTGGAAAGCGATGGAATGTAAGAAATGAGGAATTGATTGGAAAGGAATGTGGAATGGAATGGAATGGAATACGGAATGGAATGGAACATGGAATGGAATGTCGAATGGCATGTAATAGAATGTGGAATGAAATGGAATGGAATGTGGAATAGAATGTGGAATGGAATGTGGAATGTAATGGAATGGAATGTGGAATGAAATGTAATGGAATGTGGAAAGAATGGAATGGAATGCAATGGAATGTGGAATGGAATGGAGTGGAATGGGGAATGCAATGCAATGGAATGAAATGTAGAATTTAATGGAATGGAATGCGGAATGGAATGGAATGTGGAATGGAATGCAATGGAAGGTGGAATGGAATGGAATGGAATGTGGATTGGAATGGAATGGAAAATGGAAAGGAATGGAAAGTGAAGTTGAATGTGGATAGGAATGTGAAATGGAATGTGGAATCGAATGTGGACTGGAATGTGCAATGGAGTGAAATGAAAGGTTGAAAGGAATGGAATGGAACTTGGAATGGAATAGAATGGAAAGTGGAATGCAACATGGAATGGAACGTGGAATGGAAAGTTGAATTCAAAGTGGAATGGAATGGAACGGAATGTGGAATGGAATGTGGAAAGGAATGTGGAATGGAACGTGGAATGGAACGTGGAAATGAATGTGGAATGGAATGGAATGGAATGTGGAATGTAATCTGCAATGGAATTTTTTATGGAATGGAATGGTCTGTGGAAAGGAAAGTGGAGCGGAATGAAAAGGAATATGGAATGGAATGGAAAGGAGTGTGGAATGGAATGTGGAATGGAATGTTGAATGGAAAGGAAGGTAATGTGGGATGGAATGTGGAATGGAAAGTGCAACGGAAAGTGCAATAGAACGGAAAGGAATGTGGAATGGAACGAGTAATGTAATGGAATGGAACGTGGAATGTAACGTTTAATGGAACGTGGAATGGAATTTGGAATGGAATGTGGAATGGAATGGAATGGAATGTGGAATGTAATGGAATGGAATGTGGAATGGAATGGAATGGAATGTGGAATGGAATGGAATGGAATGTGGAATGGAATATGAAATGGAATGTGGAATGGAATGTGAAATGGAATGTGGAATGGAATATGCAAAGGAATGGAATGGAATGTGGAATCGAATGTGGAATGGAATGTGGAAGGGATCATGGAATGGAATGCAATGGAAAGTGTAATGGAAGGGAAAGGAAAGTGGAAACGAATGTGGAATGGAATACAATGGAATGTGGTAGGGAACATGGAATGGAAAGGAATGGAATGTGGAATGAAAGGGAATGGAATGTAGAAAGGAATGTGGAATGGAATGCAATGGAATGTGGAATGGAAAGGAATGGATAGTGGAATGGAATGTGGAATGGAACGGAATGAAATGTAGAATGGAATGTGGAATGCAATGTGGAATGGAATGGAATGGTATGTGGAATGGAATGGAATGGAATGTGGAAGAGAATGGAATGGAATGTGGAATGGAATGTGAAATGGAATGTGGAATGGAATATGGAATGGAAAGGAATGGAATGTGGAAGGGAAAGTGGAATGGAATCTGGAATGGAATGTGGAAAGGAATGGAATGGAATGTGGAAGGGAATGGGGAATGCAATGTGGAATGGAATGTGGAATGGAATGGAATATGGAAAAGACTGTGGAATGGAATGGAATGGAATGTGGAATGGAATGTGTAATGCAATGGAAAGGAATGTGCAATGGAATGTGGAATAGAATGGAATGGAATGTGGAAAGCAATGTGGAATGGAATGGAATGGAATGTGGAATGCAATAGAATGGAAAGTGGAATGAAATGTGGAATGCAATGGAATGGAATTTGGAATGGAATATGGAATGGAATGAAATGCAATGAGGAATGAAATATGGAATGGAATGTGGAAAGGAAAGTGGAATGAAAGATGGAATGGAATGGAATGGAATGTTGAATGAAAGGTGGAATGGAATGGAATGGAATGTGGAATGAAATGGAATCTGGAATGGAATGTGGAATGGAATGGAAGGTTTAAATAGAATGGAATGGAATGTGGAATGGAATGTGGACTGGAATAGAATGCTATGCGGAATGGAATGGGGAATGGAATGGAACGGAATGTGGAATGGAACATTCAATGGAATGTGGAATGGAATGTGGAATAGAATATAATGGAATGTGGAATGGAATGTGGAACAGAAAGTGCAATGGAACGGAACGGAAAGTTGAATGGATGTGGAATGGAATGGAATAGAATGGAATGTGGAATGGAACGTGCAATGGAAAGTGGAATGGAATGGAATGGAACGTAGAATGGAATGTGGAGTAGAATGGAATGGAATGTGGAATGGAATGGAATGGAATGTGGAATGGAAAGGAGTGGAACTAGGAATGGAACATGGAATACAATGTGGAATGCAAAGTGGAATGGAACGCGGAATGGAATGTGAAATGGAATGGAATGGAAAGTGGAATGGAATGGAATGGGATGTGAAATGGAATGAAATGGAATGGAATATGGTATTATAGGGAATGGAATGGAATGGAATGCAGAATGCAATGGAAAGAAATGAGAAATGGAATGGAATGGAATGAAATGGAATGTGGAATGGAATGGAATGGAATCTAATGGAAATTGGAATTGTATGGAATGGAATGTGGAATGGAATGAAATGGAATGTGGAATGGAATGTGGAATGAAACAGAATGCCACCTGGAATAGAATGTGGAATGGAATGCACGAAGGAAAGTGGAATGGAATGGAGTGGAATGTGGCATGGAACGTGGAATAGAATGGAATGGAACGTAGAATGGAAAGTATAATGGAAAGGAACAGAACGTGGAATGGAACGTGGAATGGAACGTGGAATGGAATGGGCAATTGAAAGTGGAATGGAATGGAATGGAAAGCGGAACGTTACCTGGAAAGTAATGTAATGGAAGGGAATGGAATGTGGAATGGATTGTGGAATGGAATGTGGAATGGAACAGAATGCAATGTGGAATGGAATGCGGAATGGAATGTGCAAAGGAAAGTGGAATGTAATGGAATGGAATGTGGAATGGAACGAGGAATTTAACGGAATGGAGTGTAGAATGGAATGGAATATAACGTGGAATGTAACGTGGAATGGAACGTGGAATGGAACGGAACGGAATGTGGAATGGATGTGGAATGGAATGGAATGGGATGTTGAAAGAAATGTGGAATGGAATGTGTAACAGAATGGAATGGAATGGAATGTGGAAAGGAATACAATGGAATGTGGAATGGGATGTGGAATGGAATGGAATGCAATGTGGAATGGAATGTCTAATGGAATGGAATGGAATGTGGAACGCAATGTGGAATGGAATGAAATGGAATGTGGAAAGAAATGTAATGGAAAGTAGAATGGAATGTGGAATGGAATGTGGAACGGTAAATGGAATGGAATGGAATGGAATGTCGAATGGAAAGTGGAATGGAACAGAATTCAATGTGGAATGGAATCTGGAATGGAATGTGGAATGGAAAATGGAATGGAATGTCAAGTGGAACGAAAAATGAAATGGAATGGAACATGAAATGGAACTTGCAATGGAACGTGGAAAGGAACGTGGAATGGAATGTGGAATGGAGCGTGGAATGTAAGGTGGAATGTAATGTAGAATGGAACGTGTGATGGAATGGAATGGAAGGTGGAATGGAACATGGAATGGAATGGAATGGAACGTGGAACGGAATGTGGAATGGAATGTGGAATGGAACTTGGAATGGAATGTGGAATGGAACGTGGAATGGGATGTGGAATGAAATGTGCAATGGAAAGGAATGGAATGTGGAACAGAATGTGGATTGGAATGGAATGGAATCCGGAATGGAATGGTATGGATTGTGGAAAGGAATGGAATGGAAAGTGGAACGGAACGTGGAATGGAACGTAAAATGAAATGTGGAATGGAATGCAATGGAATGTGGAATGGAAGGGAATGGAATGTGTAAAGGAATGTGGAATAGAATGGAATGGAATGGAATGGAAAGGAATGTGGAATGGAATGGAATTGAAAGGAATGTTGAACGAAATGGAATGAAATGTGGAATGGAAATGAATGGAATGCGGAATGAAATGGAATTTTATGGAATGTGGAATGGAATGGAATGGAATGTGGAATGAAATGGAAAGGAATGTGGAATGGAATGGAATCCAGAATGGTATGTAATGGAATGAGGAATGGAACATAGTGGAATGGAATGGAATGTGGAATGGAATGTAGTGGAATCGAATGGAATGTGGAATATAATGTTAAGGAATGGAATGGAATGAGGTATTGAATGGAATGGGAAGTGAAATAGAATGGAAAGGAATGTGGAATGGAATGGAATGGAATGGAATTGAAGTTGGAGTGGAATGTGAAATGCAAAGTGGAATGGAACGTGGAATGGAATGAAATGGATGTTGGAATGGAGTGGAATGGAACGTGGAATGGAATGGAATGGAACGTTGAAAGGAATGTTGAATGGAACGTGGAATGGAAAGCGGAATGGAACTTATAATGGAATGGAAAGGAATGTGGAATGGAATGGAATGGAATGGAAGGTGGAATGGAATTGAATTGAATGGAATGGAATGTGAAATGGAATGTGGAATGCAACGTGGAATGGAAAGTAATGGAATTTGAAATGGAATGTGGAATGGAAAGTGGAATGGAAAGTGGAATGGAATGGAACGTGGAATGGACAGAAATGGAGTTTGAAAGTAACGAGGAATGGAATGGAATGGAACTTGGAGTGGAACGTGGAATGGAACGTGGAATGGAACTTGGAATGGAACGTGGAAAGGGAGGGAATGGAATGTGGAATTGAAGGTGGAATGGAAAGTGGAATACCATTTAATGGTATGTGGAATGGAATGTGGAATGCAACGGAATAGAATGAGACTTGGAATGTGGCATGGAATGAGTTATTGAAAGTGGAATGGAATGGAATGGAATGTTGAATGGAACGTGGAATGGAATGGAATGGAATGTGGAATGGAACGTGGAATGGAATGGAATGGAATGTGGAATGGAAGGTGGAATGGAATGGAATGCAATGTGGAATGGAATCTGCAAAGGAAAGTGGAATGGAATGGAATGGAATGTGGAACGGAACGTGGAATGGAATAGAATGGAATGTAGAATGGAATGTGAAATTGAAAATGGAATGGAACGAGGATAGTAATGTGGAATGGAATGGGCAATGGAATGTGGACTGCAACGTGGAACGGAATGGAATGGAAAGTGGAAAGGAACTTGGAAAGAATGGAATGGATCTTGGATTGGAATTTGGAAAGGAATTTGGAATGGAAAGTTGAATAGAACGTGAAATGGAATGGAATGGAATGTGGAAAGCAATGGAAGGGAACTAGGAATGCAATGTGGAATGGAATGTGGAATGGAAGGTGGAATTGAACGTGGAAAGAAATGGAATGGAAAGCGGAATGGAATGTGGAATGGAATGGAAAGCAATGTGGAATGGAATGGAATGGAATGTGGAATATAAAGGAATGGAACGTGGAATCGGACGTGGAATGAACATGGAATGCATCGTGGAATGGAACGTGAAATGGAATGTGGAATGCAATAGAATTTAATGTGGAATGGAATGGAACGGAATGTGGAATGGAAAGGAATGGAACGTGGAATGGAACGTGGAATGGAATGGTATGGAACTTGGAATGGAATGTGGAATGGAATGGAACGGAACTTGGAATGCAGTGTGGAAAGGAATGTTGAATGGAACGTGGAATGGAACGTTGAATGGAACGTGGAATGGAACGTTGAATGGAGTGGAATGGAACATTGAATGGAATGGAATGAAACGTGGAATGGAATGTGGAATGGAATGGAATGGAATTTAGAATGGAATGGAAGGCAATGTGGAATGGAATGGGATGAAGTGGAATGTGCAATGGAATGGAAAGGAATGTGGAATTGAATTGAATGGAATGTGGAATGGAATGGATCGCAATGTGGAATGGAATGGAATGGAACGTGGAATGGGATGCGGAATGGAATGTGGAATGGATTGTTTAATGGAATGGAATGGAATGATGAATAGAATGGAATGGAATGGAATGTGGAATGGAATGTGGAAAGGATCGTGGAATGGAATGGAATGGAATTTGCAATGGAATGGAATGGAATGTGTAATGGAATGGAATGGAATGGAATGGAAAGTGAAATAGAATGTGGAACGAATGTGAAATGTAAAGTAATGGAATGGAAAGGAGTGTGGAATTTAATGCAACGGAATGTGGAATGGAATGGAATGGAATGTGCAATGGAATGGAATGGAATGTGCAATGGAATGGAATGGAATGTGGAATAGAATGGAATGGAATGTGGAATCAAATGGAATGGAATGTTGAATAGAATTGAATGGAATGCAGAATGGAATTTGAAGTGGAATGGAATGGAGTAGAATGGAATGTGGAATGCAATGGAATTGAATGGAATATGAAATGGAATGGAATGTGGAATGGAATGTGAAACGGAATGGAATGGGGAATGGAATGGAATGGAACGTGGAATTGAAAGGAATGGAATGGAATATGGAATGGAATGGAATGGAATGGAATGCAGAATAGTATGGAATGGAGTATGGAATTTAGAGCAGAGGAAAGGAATGTAATGGAATAGTATGCAATGTGGAATTGAATGGAATGGGAAGTGGATTACAAGGGAATGGAATGTGGAATGGATAGGAATGGAATGGAATGGAAGGTGGAATGGAATCGGAAATGAAATGTGGAAGGGAAAGAGGAATGGAATGAAAACGAACGTGGAATGGAATGGAATGGAAAGTGGAATGGAATGGAATGGAACGTGGAATGGAACGTGGAATGGAAGGTTAATTGTATTGGAATGGAATGCAATGCAATGGAATGGAATGCAATGGAATGCAATGGAATGCAATGGAAAGGAATGTAGAAAGAAACGTGGAATGGAATGAAATGGAACTGGGAATAGAAAGTATAATGGAATGTCCAATGGAAAGTTGAATTGAACGTGGAATGGAATGGAATGGAACATGGAATGGAATGTGGAATGGAATCTGGAATGGAATGGAATGGAATGTGGAATGGAATGAAATGGAATGCAGTCTCGAAAGTGGAATGGAATGGAATGGAATGTGGAAGGGAATGTGGAATGGAATTTGGAATGGAATATGGAATGGAACGTGGAATGGAACATGAAATTGAACGTGGAATGGAATGTGGAATGAAATTTGGAATGGAATCGAAAGTAATGTGGAATGGAATGCAATGGAATGTGCAATGGTATCTGCAATGGAATTGAATGGAATGTGGAATAGAATGTGCAATGGAATGGAATGGAATCCAGAATATAATGGAATGGAATGGTATGGAACGTGGAATGGATTGGACTGAATCGTGGAAAGGAACGTGGAATGGAAAGTGGAATGGAATGTGGAATGGAATGGAATAGAATGTGGAATGGAAAGGAATGGAATGTGGAATGTGGAATGGAACGTGGAATGTAATGGAATTGAATTTGGAATGGAATGGAATAGAATGTGGTACGGAATGTGGAATGGAATGGAATAGATAGTGGATGTAATGTGGAATGGAATAGATAGTGGATGTAATGTGGAATGGAATGGAAACGAATGGAATGTGGAATAGAATGGAATGGAAAGGAATGTGCAATGGAATGGAATGGAATGGAAAGTGATATGCAGTGGATTGTCATGGAATGGAATGTGGAATGGAAGTGTATGGAATGTGGAATTATTGTGCCATTGAACGGAATGGAATGTGCAATTGAATGAAATGGAACTGAATGGGATGTGGAATGGAATGGAACAGAATGTTGAATGGAATAGAACGGATTCTGGAATGGAATGGAATATGGATTGGTATGGAACGGAATGTGGAATGCAATGAGGAATTGAATGGAATGTGCAAAGGAATGTGGAATGTAATGGAATGGAATGTGGAATGGAATGTGGAACGGAAAGTGTAATGGAACGAAATGGAATATGGAATGGAATGTGGAAAGGAATGATGAATGGAATGTGGAATGGAATGTGGAATGGAAGGTGAAAAGGAATGGAATGGAATGTGGAATGGAACGTGGAATGTAGTGCAATGGAACGTGGAATGGAACGTGGAATGGAACGTGGAATGGAACATGGAATGTGGAATGCAATGGAATGGATTGTGGAAAGGAATGGAATGGAATGTGGAATGGAATGTGGAATCGAATAGAATGGAATGTGGAATGGAATGTGGAATGGAATGTGGAATGTGGAATGGAAAGTGGAATGTAATGGAATCTAGTGTGGAATGGAATGGAATGGAATGTGGAATGTAATGGAATGGATTGTTAATGTAATGTGGAATGCAATGGAATGGAATGTGGAAGGGAATGTGGAATGGAAAGTGGAATGGAATGGAATGGAAAGTGGAAAGGAATATGGAATGGAAGGTGAAATGCAATGTGGAATGGAATGTGGAATGGAACGTGGAATGGAAAGTTGAATGGAATGGATTGTAAGGTGGAAGGGAATGGGGAACTGAGTGGAATGGAATGTGGAATGGAATGGTATTGAATGTGGAATGGAAAAGAATGGAACATGGAATGGGACGTTGAATGGAACATGGAATTCAACTTGGAATGGAACATGGAATGGAATGTGGAATGCAATGGAAATTAGTGTGGAATTAAATGGAATGGAATGTGGAATGAAATGGAATGAAGTGGAATGTGGAATGGAATGAAATTGAATGGAGTGCAATGCGGAATGCAACGGAATGTAGTGTGGAATGGAATGGAATGGAATAGATTGCAATGGAATGGAATGTGTAATTGAATGAAATGGAATGTGGAATGCAATGGATGGGAATGTGGAATGGAATGGAATGGAACGTGGAATGGGATGTGGAATGGAATGTGGAATGGATTGTTTAATGGAATGGAATGGAATTAGCAATAGAATGGAATGGAATGGAATGTGGAATGAAATGTGGAAAGGATAGTGGAATGGAAAGGAATGGAATGTGCAATGGAATGGAAAGGAATGTGTAATGGAAAGGAATGGAATGGAATGGAAAGTGAAATAGAAAGTGAAACGGAATGTGAAATGGAATATGGAATGGAATGCGGAATGGAATGAAATGGAAAGCAGAATGGAATGGAATGGATCGTGGAATGGAATGGAATGGAATGTGGAATGGAAAGTGGAATGGGTCATGGAATGGAAAGATTAATGGAATGTGGAATGGAATGTGGAATGGAATGGAATGGAATGTGGTAGGAAATGTGAAATGGAATGGAATGGAATGTAGAATGGAATGCAATGGAATGAGAATGGAATGTGGAATGGAATGGAGTGAAATGTGGAGTGTAATGTGCAAGGGAATGGATTGGAATGTGGAATGGAATGTGGAATGGAATGTGGAATGGATTGTGTAATGAAACGAGGAATGCAACGTGGAATTGATGGAAATGGAACTTGGAATGGAATGTGGAATGGAATGTGGAATGGATTGTGTAATGAAACGTGGAATGCAACGTGGAATTGATGGAAATGGAACTTGGAATTGAATGTGGAATGGAATGGAAGGGAATGTGGAATGAAATGTGCAGTGTAATGGAATGGAATGTGGAATGGAATGGAATGGAATGTGGAATGGAATGGAATGGAACAGAATGTAATGTGGAATGGAATGTGGAATGAAAAGTGGAATGGAATGTGGAATGGAATGGAATGGAAATTGGAATGGAATGTGGAATGCAGTGTGGAATGGAATGGAATGGAATTGGAATGGAATATGGAATGTATTGGAATGTAACGGGGAATGGAATGTGGAATGGATCGTGGAATTGAAAGTAGACTGCAATGGAATGGAACGTGGATTTGAATGTGGAAAGGAATGTGGAATAGAAAGTGGAATGGAATGCGGAATGGAATGTTGAATGGAACGGAATGGAATATGGAAAGGAATGTAATGAAATGGGGAATGGAATGGAATGGAATGTGGACAGGAATGGAATGGAATGTGGAATGGTAGTTGGAATGGAACGTGGAATGGAATGGAATGGAACTTCGAAAGGAACGTGGAATGTATCATGGAACAGAAGGTGAAATGGGAAGGGTAATGGAATGTGGAATGGAATGTGGTATGGAATGTGGAAAGGAATGTAATTGCATGTGGAATGGAATGTGGAATGGAATGGATTGGAATGTGGAATGGAATGTGGATAGGTATGGAACGGATTGTGGAAGGGAATGTTTAAATGGAATGTGCATTGTAAAGTAGAATGGAATGGAATGGAATGTGGAATGGAATGTGGAATGTAATGGAATGGAGTGTGGAATACAATGTGGAATAGAAGGTGGAATTGAATGGAATGGAATATTGAATGGAATGTGGAATGGAATGCAATGGAATGGAGATAGGAATGTGGGATGGAATGTGGAATGTAATGTGGAATAGAAGGTGGAATGGAATGGAATGGAATGTGGAATGGAATGGAATTGAAAGTGGACTGTAATGTGGAATAGAACGTGGAATGGACTGTGGAAATGAAAGTGTTATGGAACAGAATGCAATATGTAAAGGAATGTGGAATTGATCGTGGAAGGGAAAGCAATGGAATGCGGAATAGAAGGTGGAATGGAATGGAATGATACGTGGAATGGAACATGGGATGGAACGTGGAATGAAATGTTCAATTGAAAGTGGAATGGAATGTGCAATGGAGTGTGGAATGGTAAGTGGAATGGAATGGAATGGAGAGTGCAATGGAACGTGGAATGGAATATAAAGGAACGTGGAAACGATTGTGGAATGGAATTTGGAAAGGAACGTGGAAAGGAATGGAAAGGAACGTGGAATTGAATGTGGAATGGAATGTGGAATGGAACGTGGAATGGAATGGAATGGAATGTGGAATGGAATGTGGAATGGAATGTGGAATGGAATGGAATGGAATGGAATGTGGAATGTAATGTAATGTAATGGAATGGAATGCAGAATGGAATGTGGAATGGAATGTAGAATGCAATGTGGAATGCAAGGTGGAATGGAATGGAAAGGAATGTGGAATGGAAGGTGAAAAGGAATATGGAATGGAAGGTGAAAAGGAATGTGGAATATAATGGAATGGAATGTGGAATGGAATGTGAAATGGAATGTGGAATGGAATGGAATGGAATGTGGCATGGAATGTGGAATGAAAAGGAATGGAATGTGGAGTAGAATGTGGAATGAATTGGAATGGAATGCGAAAAGTATTCAATGCAATGGTAAGGAAAATGGAATGGAATTGAATGGAGCGTGGAATGGAATGTGGAATGGAATCTTGAATGGAACGTGGAATATAAGGTGGAATGGAATGGAATGGAAAATGGAATGGAACGTGGAATGGAATGTGGAATGCAAAGTGGAATGGAATGTGGAATGGAATGTGGAAAGAAATGAATGGAAAGTTGAATGGAATGGAAAGGAATGTGGAATGGAACAGAATGGAATGTGGTAATGAATGTGGAATGGAATGGAATGGAATGAGGTATAGAAAATGGACTGCAATGGAATGCAAGGCGGAATGGAATGCAGTGGATTGGAATGTGGAATGGAATGGAATGGAATATGGAATTGAATGTGGAGTGGAATGGATTGGAATCTGTAATAGAATATGGAATGGAGGGGAATGGAATCCGGAATGGAATGGAAAGGAATGGTTTGCAATGTGGAATGGAATGGAATGGAATGTGGAATGGAATGGAATGGAACATGGAATGGAAAGTGAAATGGAATATGGAATGTGGAATTTAATGTGAAATGGACAGGAATGGAATGTGGAATGGAATGTGGAATGGAAAGGAATTGAATGTGGAATGGAAAGGAATGGAAGGCAATGTGGAATGGAATGCAATGTAATAGAAAGGAATGCGGAAAGGAATGTGGAGTGGAATGTTGAAGGGAATGTGTAATGGAATGTGGAATGGAATGGATTGGAATGTGGAATGGGATGTGGAATGTAATGTGGAATGGAATGGAATTGAATGTGGAATGGTATGTGGAAAGGAATGTGGAATGGAAAGCAGAATGGAATGGAATGGAATGTGAAATGGATCATGGAATGAAATAGAATCGAACATGCAATGGAAAGTGGAATGGAAGGTGGAATGGATTGTGGAATGGATGGTGGAAAGGAATGAGGAATGGAATGGAATGGATTGTGGAATGGAATGTGTAGTGGAATGTGGAATGGAATGGAATGGAATGTGGAATGGAAAGGAATGCAATGTAGAATGGAATGGTATGGTACAGAATGTGGAATGAAAAGGAATGGAATGTAATGTAATGTGGAATGGAATAGAATGGAATGTGGAATTGAATGGAATTGAATGTGGAATGGTATGAAATGGAATGAAAAGTTTAATGGTATGGAATGGAATTTGGAATGGAATGTAATGCAACGGAATGGAATGTGAAATTAAATGGAATAGGAAGTGGAATGGAGTGGAATGGAATGTGCAATGGAATGGAATGTGGAATGGAATGGAATGGAATGTGGAATGGACTGTGCATTTGAATGCAATGGAATATGGAATGGAATGTGCAACTGAATGGAATGGAATGGACTGGAATTTGGTATGGAATGGAATGGAATGTGGAATGGAATGGAATATGGAGTGGAATGGAATAGAATGCGGAATGGAATGGAATGGAATGTGGAATGGAATTAAATGAGGAATGGAATATGGAATGGAGTGGAATGGAATGGAATGTGGAATGGAATGGAATGTGCAATGGAACCTGGAACGGAATGGAATGGAATGTGGAATGGAATGCAATGTGGAATGGAATGTGGAATGGAATGAAATGGAATATGGAATGGAATGAGGAATGGAATGATGACTCAAATGTGGAATGGAATGTGTAATGGAATGTGGAATGGAACGTGAAATGGAATGGAATGGAATGTGGAATGGAATTGAATGGAATGTAAAATGGAATGTGGACTGGAATGGAATGCAATGTGGAAAGGAATGTGGCATGGAATGGAATGGAATGTGGAATGGTTTCTGGAATGCAATGTGGAATGGAATGTAATGGAATGTGAAATGGAATATGGAATTGAATGCGGAATGGAAGATGTGATGGAAAGGAATGGAACGTGGAGTGGAATGGAATGGAACGTGGAATGCAACTTGGAATGGAATGTGGAAAGGAACGTGTAATGGAATGTGGAATGATGCGTGGAATGGAATGTGGAATGGAACGTGGAATGGAATGGAATGGCACGAGTAATGGAACGTGGAAAGAAAAGCTGAATGGAATGTGGAATGGAAAGTGGAATGGAATGGAATGGAAAGCGGAATGTAACCTTTAATAGAATGTGGAATGGAACACGTAATGTTATGTGGAATGTAATGTGGATTGGAAAGGAATGGAATGTGGAATTGAAGGGAATGGAATGAGGAATGGAACTAGGAATGGAACGTGGACTGGAATGTGGAATGGAGAGTAGAATGGAACGTGGAATGGAACGTGGAATGGAGTGGAATGGAGCATGTAATGGAATGTGGAATGGAAAGAGGAATGGAACATGGAATGGAAAGTGGAATGGAATGGAATGGAACGTGGAATGGAAAATTTAATGGAATGTGGAATGGAACACGGAATGGTATGTGGAATTTAGTTTGGATTGGAAAGGAATGGAATGTGGAATTGAATGAAATGGAATGTGGATTGGAATGAAATGGTATGTGGAATAGAATGTGAAATGGAATGCAATGGAATACGGAATGAAATGGAATGGAATGGCATGGAATGTGGAATGGAATGGAATGGAAAATGGAACAGAAAGTGTAATGGAAAGTGGAATGGAATGTGGAATGTGTAATTGAAGGGAAAGGAATGTGGAATGGAATGTGGAGTGAAATGGAATGGATTGGAATGGAATGGAATGTGGAATGGAATGGAATAGAATGTGGAATTGAATGGAATGGTATGGAATGTGGAATGGAATGAAATGGAATTGAAGGTGTGATTGAATGGAATGGAATGTGTAATGGAACTTAATGGAATATGGAATGGAATGGAATGGAATGGAATGGAATGGAATGCAGAAAGGAATGGAATGGAATGTGGAATGGAATAAATTGGAATGGAAACGAATGTGGAATTGAATGGAAAGGGAAGTGGAAAGGAATGGAAAGAATGGGGAATAGAACGGGGAATGGAAAAGAATGGAAAGTGGAATGGAATGTGAAATGGAAGGTGGAATAGAACATGGAATGGAATGAAATGGAACATGGAATGCAATGGAATGGAAAGTGGAATGGAATGGTATGGAACGTGGAATGGAACATAGAATGGAATGGAATGGAATGGAACTTGGAATAGAACCTGGAATGGAATGTGGAATGGAACGTGAAATGGAACGTGGAATGGAATGTGGAATGTGGAATGGAATATGGAATTCAATGTGGAATGCAATGGAGTGGAATGTGAAATGGAACGTGGAATGGAATGTAATGGAATGGAATGTACAATGGAATGTAGAACGGAATGGAATAGAATGCGGAATGGAATAGTACGGAATGTGGAATGCAATGGAATCGAATAGAACGTGGAATGGAATGTGGAATTGAATGTGGAAAGGAATGTAATGCAATGAGGAATGGAATATAATGGAATATGGAATACAATGTAATGGAATGGAATGTGGAATAGAATGTGGAAATGAATGCGGAATGGAATGGAATGGAATGTGGAATGGAATGTGTAATGGAAAGTGGAATGAAATGGAATAGAATGTGGAATGGAACAGGGAGTGGAATGGAATGGAATGTGGAATGGAAAGTTGAATGGAACGTAGAATGGAATGGGGAATGGAATGGAATGGAAAGTGGAAAGGAACGTGGAATGGAATGGAAAGGATCTTCGAATGGAATGTGGAATGGATTGTGGAATGGAACGTGTAATGGAACGTGGAGTGGAATGGATTGTAATGTGGAATGGAATCTAGAAAGGAATGGATTGGAATGTGGAATGGAATGTCAATGGAATTTGCAAGGTAATGGGAAGGAATGTGGAAAGGAATGGAATGGAATGTGGAATGGAATGTGGACTGGAATGGAATGCAATGTGGAAAGGAATATGGAATGGAATGGAATGGCATGTGGCATGGAAGGTGGAATGCAATGTGGAATGGAATGTAATGGAATGTGGAATGCATTGTGAATTGGAATGCGGAATGGAATGTGGAATGGAACAGAATGGCACGGGGAATGGAATGGAATGGTATGTGGAATGGAACTTGTAATGGAACGTGGAATGGAACGTGTAATGGAATGTGGAATGGAGCGTGGAATGGTGTGTGGAATGGAACGTGGAATGGAATGTGGAATGGAACGTGGAATGGAACTTGGAATTAAACGTGGAATGGAACGTGGAATGGAATGTGGAATGGAGCGTGGAATGGTGTGTGGAATGGAAAGTGGAATGGAATGGAATGGAACGTGGAATGGAATGTTTAATGGATTGTGGAATTGAACATGGAATGGTATGTAGAATGTAATGTGGATTAGAAAGGACCGGAATGTGGAATTTAATGTAATGGAATGTGGAATAGAATGGAATGGAATGGTATATGGAATAGAATGTGGAACGGAATGTAATGGAATATGGAATGAAATGAAATGGAATGGTATGGAATGTGGAATGGAATGGAATGGAACCTGGAATGGAACATGGAATGGAACGTGGAATGGAATGTGGAATGGAATGGCATGTGTAATGGAAGGGAATGGAATGTGTAATTGAAGGGAATGGAATGTGGAATGAAATGTGGAATGGAATGGAATGCATTGGAATGGAATGGAATGTGGAATGGAATGGAATAGAATGTGGAATTGAATTGAATGGTATGGAATATGGAACGGAATGGAATGGAATATAATTTGTAATGGAATCAAATGGTATGTGGAATGGAATTTATTGGAATGGGGAATGGAATGGAAGGGAATGGGGAATGGAATGGAATGGAATGGAAGAGAATGCGGAATGGAATGGAATGAAATGTGGAATAGAGTGTAATGGAATGGAAAGGAATGTGGAAATGAATGGAATGCGAAGTGGAAAGGAATGGAATTGAATGGGGAATAGAATGGGCAATGGAAAGGAATGGAAGGTGGAATGGAAGGTGAAATGCAAGGTGGTATTGAACATAGAATGGAACGAAATGTAACGTGGAATGCAATGGAATGGAACATGGAATGGAATGGTATGGAACGTGGAATGGAACGTGGAATGGAATGGAATGGAACTTGGAGTGGAACGTGGAATGGAATGTGGAATGGAAGGTGGAAAGCAATGGAATGGAACAAGGAATGGAATATGGAATGGAATGTTGAAAGGAATGTGGAATGGAATGTGGAATGGAATGTGGAATTGAATGTGGAATGGAGTGTGGAATGGAATGTGTAATGCAATGGAATGGAATGTGAAATGGAATGTGGAATGGAATGGAATGGAATGTATATTGGAAAGTGAAAGGGAATGGAGCGAAAGGTGGAATGTAAAGGTACGGAGTGTGGAATGGAATGGAATGGAAAGTGGAATGGAATGGAATGGAAAGTGGAAAGGAATGTGGAATGCAATGGAATGGAATATGGAATGGAATGGAATGGAATGTGAAATGGAAAGGAATGGAATGTGGAACGGAATGGAATGGAATGGAATGACGAATAGAATGTAATTGGATGAAATGTGGAATAGAAAGTGGAATGGAAGGTGGAATGGAATGGAATGGAATGTGGAATGCAATGAAATGGAATGTGGAATGAAATGTCGAATGGAAGGAAAAAAATGTGGATTGGAATGTGGAATGGAATGTTAAATGGAATGACGAATAGAATGAGAAATGGAATGGAATGGAATGTGGAAAGCAACGTTGAATGGAATGTGGAATGGAATGGAATGTAATTTGGAATGGAATGCGGAATGGAAAGTGGAATGGAATGTGGAATGGAACGCGAAATGGAATGGAATGCAACGTGGAATGGAATGTGGAATGGATCGTCGAATGGAAAGTGGAATGGTATGTGGAATGGAATGTGGAATGTAGTATGGAATGGATCGTGAAATTGAATGAAATGAAACATTGAATGCAACGTGGAATGGAATGGAGTGGAACGTGGATTGGAATGTCTAATGGAATGTGGAATGGAACGTGGAATGGAACCAGGAATGGAATGTAATCGAATGTGGAATGGAGTCTAGAATGGAATGTAATGGAATGTGCAATGCAATTTGGAATGGAATGGAATGGAATGTGGAATGCAACGCGGAATGGAATGGAATGGAATGTGGAATGGAAAGTGGAATGGAATGGAATGTGGAATGTAATGTGGAATGAAAAATGGAATGGAATGTGGATTGGAATGTGTAATGGAATGGAATGGAATGTGGAAAGGAATGTGGAATGGAATGTGGAATGAAAAATTGAATGGAATGTGGAATGGAATATGGAATGGAATGGAATGGAAGGGAATGGAATGTGGAATCGAACGTGGAATGGAAATTGGAATGCAATGAGGAATGCAATGTGGAATGGAATGTGCAATGGAAGAGAATGGAATGGAATGAAATGTGGAATGGAATAGAAAGGAAGGAGGAATGGAATGGAATGGAATGTGGAATGGAAAGGAATGCAATGGAATGCAACGTGGAATGGAACGTGAAAGGGAACGTGGAATGGAATGCGAAATGGAATGTGGAATGGAATGCAGTGCAATGGAAGATAAGGTGGAATGGATTTGAATGGAATGTGGAATGGAATGGAATGGAATAGAGTGGAATGGAATGAAATGTGGAATGGAATGTGGAATGGAATGTAATGGAATGTGGAATCGAATGGAATGGAATGTGGAATGGAATGGAATGGAATGTGGAATGGAATGGAATAGAATGGAAGGTGGAAAGGAAAGTGGAATGGAACATGGAATGGAATGTGTAATGGAACATGGAGTGGAACGTGGAAACGAACGTGGAATGGAATGGAATGGAATGGAATGGAATTTGGAATGGAATGGAATGGAATGTGGAATGTAATGGTATGGAATGTGGAAGGGAATGGAATGGAATGTGGAATGGAATGCAATGGATTGGAATGTGGAATGGAATGGAAATGAATTTGTAATGCAATGGAATGAAATGGATTGTGCAACATAATGGAATTGTATGAAATGTGGAATGGAAAGGATGGAATGGAATGGAATGTGGAATGGAATGGAATGGAATGTGGAGTTGAATGCGGAATGGTGTGAAATGGAATACGGAATGGAATGGAATGGAATGTGGTATGGAATGGAATGGTTTGTGGAATGGAATGTGGAATGAAATGTGGAATGGAATGTGGAATGAAAAAGAATGGAATGTTGAATGGAATGGAATGGAATGTGGAATGGAATGGAGAGGAATGTGGAATGGAATGTTGAGTGGAATGGAATGGAATTTGGAATGGGATGTGGAATGGAATGTGGAATAGAATGTGGAATGGAAAGTGGAATGGAATGCAAGGGAATATAGAATGGAAAGTGGAATTGATTGTGGAATGGAAAGTGTAATGGAAGGTGGAATGGAATGTGGAATGGAATGTGGAACGGAATGTGGAGAGAAATGGAATGGAATGTGGAATGGAATGGAATGGAATTTTGAATTGAATGAAATCTAATGGAATGTGGAATGGAATGGAGTAGAATGTGGAAGCGAATTTAATGGAATGTGGCATGGGATTTGGAACGTAAAGGAATGGAAGGTGGAATGGAATGTGGAATGCAATGTGAAATGGAAAGCAATGGAATGGAATGTGGAATGGAATGTGCTATGGAATGGAATGGAATGTGCTATGGAATGGAATGGAATGTGCTATGGAATGGAAGGGAATGTGCAATGAAAAGTGGTAACGAATGGAAGGGAATATGGAATGCAATGTGGAATGGAATGGAATATAATGTGGAATGGAATGTGGAATGGAATGGAAAGGAATGTGGAATGGAATGTGGAATGGAATGTGGAACGGAATGTGGAATGGAATGGAACGTGGAATGAAATGGAATGGAATGTGGAAAGGAATGGAAGGGAATGTGTAATGGAATGGAATGGAATGAAAGGTGGAGCGTAAAGTGGAATGGAACGTGGAATGAAATGTGGAATGGAACATGGAGTGGAACATGGAATGGAAGGTGGAATGGAATGGAATGGAATGAAATGCAAAGGAATGGAATGCGGAATGGAATGAAATGGAATGTGGAATGGAATGCAATGGAGTGGAATGTGGAATGTATTTGAATGGAATGTGGAATGTAATGGAATGAAATGGAACATGAAAAGGAATGGAATTGAATGGAATGTGGAGTGGAATGTAACGGAATAGAATGGAATGGAATGGAATGTGTAATGGAATGGAAAGGAATGTGGAGTGGAATGTTGAATGGAATGAAATGGAATATAGAAAGGAAAGGAATGTAATGTGGAATGGAATGTAATAATATGTGGAATGGAACGTGTAATGGAATGTGTAATAGAATGCTAAATGGAATGTGGAATGGAATGTAATGGAATGTGGAATGGAATGGAAAGGAATATGGAATGGAATGTTGAATGGAATGGAATGTAATTTGGATTGGGATGTGGAATGGAATTTGGAATGGAATGTGGAATAGAAAATGAAGTGGAAAGGAATGGAACGTATAATGGAACGTGAAATTCTACGTGGAACGGAAAGTGGGATGGAAAGTGGAATGGAAAGTGGAATGGAATGTGGAATAGAATGTGCAGAGAAATGTAATGGAATGTGGAATGGAATGGAATGGAATTTGGTATTGAATGGAATGGAATGGAATGTAGAATGTAATGGAGTGTAATGTGAAGCCGAATGGAATGGAATGTCAAATGGAATTTGGAAAGGAAAGCAATGGAATGTGGAATGGAATGTGGAATGGAAAGGAAAGGAATAGAATGTGGAATGGAATGTGGAACGTAATGGAATGGAATGTGGAATGGAATGCAGAATGGAATAGAATGAATTGTGGAATGGAATGTGAAATTGATTATGGAATAGAATGGAATGGAATGTGGAATGGAATGTGGTATCGAATGGAATGTGGAATGGAATGTGCAATGGAATGTGGAATGGAAGGGAATGGAATGTTGAATGGAATGTGTAATGGAATGAGGAATGGAAAGGAATGGAATGTGGAATGGAATGGAATGGAAAGTGGAATGCAATGGAATGGAATGTGGAATGCAATGGATTGGAATGTGGATTGGAATAGAATGGAATGTGGAATGGAATTGAATGGAATGTGCAATGGAATGGAATGGAATGGAAATTGAATGGTATGGAAAGTGAAAAGGAATGGAATGGAATGTGGTATGGAATGGAATGGAATGGAATGGAATATGGAATAGAATGGAATGGAATGTGGAATGGAATGCAATGGAATGTGGAATGGAATGCAATGGAATGTGGAATAGATTGGAATGTAATGTAGAATGGAATGGAATGGAATGGAATGTGGAATGGAATGTAATGGAATGGAATGAAATGTGGAATGGAATGGAATGGAATGTGGAATGGAATAGAATGTGGAATGGAATGAAATGGAAAGAAATATTGGAATGGAATGGAATGGAAAGTTGAGTGAAATGGAATGGAATGGAATGTGGAATGGAATGGAATGGAAGGAGGAATGGAATAGATTGTGGAATGCAATGAAATGGAAAGGAAAGTAGAATGGATTGGAATGGAATGGATTGAAATGGAATTTGGAATGGAATAGAATGGAATGTGGAATGGGATAGAATGTGGAATGGAATGAAACGATATGGCTTGAGAAATGGAAATGAATGGAATGTGGAATGGAATTGAATGAAATGTGGAATGGAATGGAATGGAAGGGAATATGGAATGGAATGGAATGGAATGGAATGGAATTAAATGTGGAATGGAATGGAAGGGAATGTGGACTGGAATGTATAATGGAATGTGTACTGCAGTGTTGAATGCAACGGAATGGAATCTGGAATGGAATGGATTGTGTAATAGAACTTGGAAAGTAATGGAATGGCATGTGGAATGGAACATGGTATGGAACATGGATTGGAACGTGGAATGGATTAGAATGGAACGATGAATGCAATGAAATGGAATGAGGAATGGAATGGAATGAAATGTTGAATGGAATGGAATGGAATGCAAAATGGATTGTGGAATGGAATGGAAATTAATGTCAAATGGAAAGAAAAGCATTGTGGAATGGAATGTGGAATGGAATAGAATAGAATAGAATGGAATGGAATGTGAAATGGAATGGAAGGGGATGTGGAATGGTATGTGGAATGGAAGGGAATGGAATGGAATGTGGAATGGAATGTGAAATGTAATGAAATGGATTGGAATGTGGAATGGAATGTGGAAAGGAATGGAATGGAATGGAATGGAACATGGAAACGAACTTGGAATATAACGTGGAAAGGAATGTGGAATGGAATGTGGAATGGAAAGTAGAATGGAATGTGGAATGGAACGTGGAATGGAAAGGAATGGAACGTGGAATGGAACATGGAATGGCATGGAATGGAACGTGGAACGGAACTTTGAATGCAACATGCAATGGAATGCTGAATGGATCGTGGAATGGAACGCTCAATGGAATGGAATGGAATGTGCAAAGGAATGTGGAATGGAATGGAATGGAATGGAATGTGGAATGGAATGGAGTGGAATTTAGAGTGGAATGTTTAATGGAATGAAATGGAATGTGGAATGGAGTGGAATGTGGAATGGAATGTAATGGAACGTGGAATGGAATGTGGAATGGAATGTGGAATGAAATGGTTTGTGGAATGGAAAAAAATGTGGAATGGAGTGAAATTGAATGGAATCTAGAATGGAATGGAAAGGAATGTGGAATGGAATGGCATGGAATGGAATGGAATGTGGAATGGAATGGAATGGCATGTGGAATGGAATGGAATGGAATGGAATGTGAACTGGAATGTGGAATGGAATGTGGACTGCAATGTGGAATGGGTTGGAAAGGAATGGTTAAAGCAACGTGGAATGGAATGGAATGGCATGTGGAATAGAACGTGGAGTGGAACGTGGAATGGAACGTGGAATGGAACTTGGAATGGAATAGAATGGAACGTGGCATGCAATGGAATGGAATGTGGAATGGAATGGAATGGAATGTGGAATGGAATGTGGAAGAGAATGGAATGCAGAATGGAATGTGGAATGTAATGAAATGCCGAATGGAATGTGGAATTGAATGGAATTGAAAGGAATGTGGAATGGAATGTGGAATGGAATGTGGAATGGAATGGAATGGAATGTGGAATGGAAAGGGGAATGGAATTGAATGGTATGGAATTTGGAATGGAATGGAACAGAATGTGGAATGGAATGGGGAATGGAATGTGCAATGGAATGGCATGTGGAATGGATTGGAATGAAATGTGGAATGGAATGTGGGATGGAATCGAATGGAATGTGAAATGGAATGGAATAGATTGTGGAATGGAATGGAATGGAATGAGGAATGGAATAGATTGTGGAATGCAATGAAATGGAATGGAAAGTAGAGTGGATTGGAATGGAATGGATTGAAATGGAATGTGGAATGGAAACGAATTTAATGTGGAATGGAATAGAATGTGGAATGGAATGAAACGATATGGTTTGTGGAATAAAATTGAATGGAATGTGGAATGGAACAGAATGAAATGTGGAATGTAACGGAATGGAAGGGAATATGGAATGGAATGGAATGGAATGGAATTAAATGTGGAATGGAATGGAAGGGAATGTGGACTGTAATGTAAAATGGAAAGTGTACTGCAGTGTTGAATGGAAAGGAATGGAATCTGGAATGGAATGGAATGTGTAATAGAACGTGGAATGAAATGGAATGGCATGTGGAATAGAACTTGGAATGGAACATGGAATGGAACATGGAATGGAATGTAGAATGGATTAGAATGGAAAGCTGAATGCAATGGAATGTAACGAGGAATGGAATGGAAAGAAATGTGGAATGGAATGTGGAATGGAATGGAATGGAATGCTAAATGGATTGTGGAATGGAATGGAAAGGAATGTCAAATGGAAAGAAATGCATTGTGGAATGGAATGTGGAATGGAATAGAATAGAATAGAATGGAATGGAATGTGAAATGGAATGGAAGGGAATGTGAAATTGTATGTGCAATGGAATGGAATGGAATGGAATGTGGAATGGAATGTGGAATAGAATGGAATGGATTGGAATGTGGAATGGAATGTGGAAAGGACTGGAATGGAATGTGGAATGGAATGGAATGGAACATGGAAACGAACTTGGAATGTAACGTGGAAAGGAACGTGGAATGGAATGTGGAATGCAAAGTGGAATGGAATGTGGAATGGAATGTGGAATGGAAAGTGGAATGAAATGGAATGGAACGCGGAATGGAACGTGGAATGGCATGGAATGGAACGTGGAACAGAACTTTGAATGCAATGTGCAATGGAATGCTGAATGGATCGTGGAATGGAACTTTCAATGGAATGGAATGGAATGTGCAAAGGAATGTGGTATGGAAAGGAATGGAAAGTGGAATGGAATGGGGTGGAATTTGGAGTGGAATGTTTAATGGAATGAAATGGAATGTGGAATGTAGTGGAATGTGGAATGGATTGTAATGGAACGTGGAATGGAATGTGGAATGGAATGTGGAATGAAATGGATTGTGGAATGGAATATAATGTGGAATGCAGTGAAATGGAATGGAATCTAGAATGGAATGGAAAGGAATGTGGAATGGAAAGGAATGGAATGGAATGGAATGTGGAATTGAATGGAATGGCATGTGGAATGGAATGGAATGGAATGGAATGTGAATTGGAATGTGGAATGGAATGTGGACTGCAATGTGGAATGGGTTGGAATGGAATGGTTAATGGAACGTGGAATGGAATGGAATGGCATGTGGAAAAGAACGTGGAATGGAACGCGGAATGGAACGTGGAATGGAATAGAATGGAACGTGGCATGCAATGGAATGGAATGTGGAATGGAATGAAACGGAATGTGGAATGGAATGTGGAATGGAATGTGTAATGGAATGGAATGGAATGTGGAATGGAAAGGGGAATGGAATTGAATGGCATGGAATGCGGAATGGAATGGAACAGAATGTGGAATGCAATGGGGAATGGAATGTGGAATGGAATGGCATGTGGAATGGAATGTGGAATGGAATGGAATGAAATGTGGAATGGAATGTGGAATGGAATGGAATGGATTGTGGAATGGAATGGAATGTGGAATGGAATGGAATGGAATGTGGAAAGGAATGTTCAATGGAATGGAATGGAATATGGATTGGAATCGAATGCAATGTGGAATGGAAGGTTGAATGGAATAGAATGGAATGTAGAAAGGAATGTGTAATGGAATGGATAGGAAGGCGGAGTGGAATGGAATGGAACGTTGAATCGATCGTGGAACGGAACGTGGAATGAAATGTGGAATGGATCGTGGAATGCAACGTGGAAAGGAATGTGACTGGAAAGTGGAATGGAAAGTCTAATGGAATGTGGAATGGAATGTGTAATGGAATGTGGAATGGAGTAGATGGTGGAATGGAATGGAATGGAATGGAATGTGGAAAGGAATGTAATGAAATGTGCAATGGAATGTGATGGAATGCATTGGAATGTGGAATGGAATGGAATGGAATGCGGAATGTATTAGAATGTGGAATAAAATGGAATGGAAATGTATGTGGAATGGAATGGAATGGAATATGGAATGGAATGTGGAAGGGAATGTGTATTGGAATGTGGAATGCAATGGAATGGAATGTGGAATGGAATGGAAAGGAACTTGGAATGAAATGGAATGGAATGTTGAATGGAATGGATTGTAATCTGGAATGGAATGTGGAATTGAATGAGGAATGGAATGGAATGGAATGGAATGTGGAATGGAATGTGGAATGAAATGGATTGGAATGCGGAATGGAATGTGGAATGGAATATGGAATAGATGTAATCGAACGTAAAATGGAATGGAATGGAATGTGGAATGGAGTTGAACGGAATGCAATGTGCAATGGTTTGTGGAATATAATGTGGAATAGAAAGGAATAGAATGGAATGAGGAATGGAATGTGGAATGGAATTTAATGGAATGTTGAGTGGAATGTGGAATGGAATGTGGAATTGATGGAATGGAATGTGAAATGGAAAGGAATGGAACGTGGAATGGAATGGAATGAAATGGAATATGGAATGGAATGTGGAATGGAAAGGAATGGCATGTGGAATGGAATGTGGAATGGAATGGAATGGAATGTGGTATCGAATGTTGAATGGAATGTGGAATGGAATGGAAAGGAATGTGGAATGGAATGTGGAATGTAATTGAATCAAGTGTGGAATAGAATGCGGAATGGAATGGAATGTGGAATGGAATGGAATGGAACGTGGAATGGAATGTGGAAAGAAATTGGGAATGGAATGCTATATGGAATGGAATGGAATGAAATGGAATGGAATACAATGAAATGTGGAAATGAATGGAATGGAACGTGGAATGGAATGGAAAGGAATGTGGAATTGAATGGAAAGGAATGGAATGTGGAAGGGAATGGAATAGAATGCATTGGAATGGAATGCGGAATGGAATGGAGTGAAATGTGGAATGGAATGGAATTTGGAATGGAATGCAATGGAATGGAACATGGAATGGAATGGTATGGAACGTGGAATGGAACGTGGAATGGAATGGAATGGAACTTGGAGTGGAACGTGGAATGGAATGTGGAATGGAAGGTGGAAAGCAATGGAATGGAACAAGGAATGGAATATGGAATGGAATGTTGAAAGGAATGTGGAATGGAATGTGGAATGGAATGTGGAATTGAATGTGGAATGGAGTGTGGAATGGAATGTGTAATGCAATGGAATGGAATGTGAAATGGAATGTGGAATGGAATGGAATGGAATGTATATTGGAAAGTGAAAGGGAATGGAGCGAAAGGTGGAATGTAAAGGTACGGAGTGTGGAATGGAATGGAATGGAAAGTGGAATGGAATGGAATGGAAAGTGGAAAGGAATGTGGAATGCAATGGAATGGAATATGGAATGGAATGGAATGGAATGTGAAATGGAAAGGAATGGAATGTGGAACGGAATGGAATGGAATGGAATGACGAATAGAATGTAATTGGATGAAATGTGGAATAGAAAGTGGAATGGAAGGTGGAATGGAATGGAATGGAATGTGGAATGCAATGAAATGGAATGTGGAATGAAATGTCGAATGGAAGGAAAAAAATGTGGATTGGAATGTGGAATGGAATGTTAAATGGAATGACGAATAGAATGAGAAATGGAATGGAATGGAATGTGGAAAGCAACGTTGAATGGAATGTGGAATGGAATGGAATGTAATTTGGAATGGAATGCGGAATGGAAAGTGGAATGGAATGTGGAATGGAACGCGAAATGGAATGGAATGCAACGTGGAATGGAATGTGGAATGGATCGTCGAATGGAAAGTGGAATGGTATGTGGAATGGAATGTGGAATGTAGTATGGAATGGATCGTGAAATTGAATGAAATGAAACATTGAATGCAACGTGGAATGGAATGGAGTGGAACGTGGATTGGAATGTCTAATGGAATGTGGAATGGAACGTGGAATGGAACCAGGAATGGAATGTAATCGAATGTGGAATGGAGTCTAGAATGGAATGTAATGGAATGTGCAATGCAATTTGGAATGGAATGGAATGGAATGTGGAATGCAACGCGGAATGGAATGGAATGGAATGTGGAATGGAAAGTGGAATGGAATGGAATGTGGAATGTAATGTGGAATGAAAAATGGAATGGAATGTGGATTGGAATGTGTAATGGAATGGAATGGAATGTGGAAAGGAATGTGGAATGGAATGTGGAATGAAAAATTGAATGGAATGTGGAATGGAATATGGAATGGAATGGAATGGAAGGGAATGGAATGTGGAATCGAACGTGGAATGGAAATTGGAATGCAATGAGGAATGCAATGTGGAATGGAATGTGCAATGGAAGAGAATGGAATGGAATGAAATGTGGAATGGAATAGAAAGGAAGGAGGAATGGAATGGAATGGAATGTGGAATGGAAAGGAATGCAATGGAATGCAACGTGGAATGGAACGTGAAAGGGAACGTGGAATGGAATGCGAAATGGAATGTGGAATGGAATGCAGTGCAATGGAAGATAAGGTGGAATGGATTTGAATGGAATGTGGAATGGAATGGAATGGAATAGAGTGGAATGGAATGAAATGTGGAATGGAATGTGGAATGGAATGTAATGGAATGTGGAATCGAATGGAATGGAATGTGGAATGGAATGGAATGGAATGTGGAATGGAATGGAATAGAATGGAAGGTGGAAAGGAAAGTGGAATGGAACATGGAATGGAATGTGTAATGGAACATGGAGTGGAACGTGGAAACGAACGTGGAATGGAATGGAATGGAATGGAATGGAATTTGGAATGGAATGGAATGGAATGTGGAATGTAATGGTATGGAATGTGGAAGGGAATGGAATGGAATGTGGAATGGAATGCAATGGATTGGAATGTGGAATGGAATGGAAATGAATTTGTAATGCAATGGAATGAAATGGATTGTGCAACATAATGGAATTGTATGAAATGTGGAATGGAAAGGATGGAATGGAATGGAATGTGGAATGGAATGGAATGGAATGTGGAGTTGAATGCGGAATGGTGTGAAATGGAATACGGAATGGAATGGAATGGAATGTGGTATGGAATGGAATGGTTTGTGGAATGGAATGTGGAATGAAATGTGGAATGGAATGTGGAATGAAAAAGAATGGAATGTTGAATGGAATGGAATGGAATGTGGAATGGAATGGAGAGGAATGTGGAATGGAATGTTGAGTGGAATGGAATGGAATTTGGAATGGGATGTGGAATGGAATGTGGAATAGAATGTGGAATGGAAAGTGGAATGGAATGCAAGGGAATATAGAATGGAAAGTGGAATTGATTGTGGAATGGAAAGTGTAATGGAAGGTGGAATGGAATGTGGAATGGAATGTGGAACGGAATGTGGAGAGAAATGGAATGGAATGTGGAATGGAATGGAATGGAATTTTGAATTGAATGAAATCTAATGGAATGTGGAATGGAATGGAGTAGAATGTGGAAGCGAATTTAATGGAATGTGGCATGGGATTTGGAACGTAAAGGAATGGAAGGTGGAATGGAATGTGGAATGCAATGTGAAATGGAAAGCAATGGAATGGAATGTGGAATGGAATGTGCTATGGAATGGAATGGAATGTGCTATGGAATGGAATGGAATGTGCTATGGAATGGAAGGGAATGTGCAATGAAAAGTGGTAACGAATGGAAGGGAATATGGAATGCAATGTGGAATGGAATGGAATATAATGTGGAATGGAATGTGGAATGGAATGGAAAGGAATGTGGAATGGAATGTGGAATGGAATGTGGAACGGAATGTGGAATGGAATGGAACGTGGAATGAAATGGAATGGAATGTGGAAAGGAATGGAAGGGAATGTGTAATGGAATGGAATGGAATGAAAGGTGGAGCGTAAAGTGGAATGGAACGTGGAATGAAATGTGGAATGGAACATGGAGTGGAACATGGAATGGAAGGTGGAATGGAATGGAATGGAATGAAATGCAAAGGAATGGAATGCGGAATGGAATGAAATGGAATGTGGAATGGAATGCAATGGAGTGGAATGTGGAATGTATTTGAATGGAATGTGGAATGTAATGGAATGAAATGGAACATGAAAAGGAATGGAATTGAATGGAATGTGGAGTGGAATGTAACGGAATAGAATGGAATGGAATGGAATGTGTAATGGAATGGAAAGGAATGTGGAGTGGAATGTTGAATGGAATGAAATGGAATATAGAAAGGAAAGGAATGTAATGTGGAATGGAATGTAATAATATGTGGAATGGAACGTGTAATGGAATGTGTAATAGAATGCTAAATGGAATGTGGAATGGAATGTAATGGAATGTGGAATGGAATGGAAAGGAATATGGAATGGAATGTTGAATGGAATGGAATGTAATTTGGATTGGGATGTGGAATGGAATTTGGAATGGAATGTGGAATAGAAAATGAAGTGGAAAGGAATGGAACGTATAATGGAACGTGAAATTCTACGTGGAACGGAAAGTGGGATGGAAAGTGGAATGGAAAGTGGAATGGAATGTGGAATAGAATGTGCAGAGAAATGTAATGGAATGTGGAATGGAATGGAATGGAATTTGGTATTGAATGGAATGGAATGGAATGTAGAATGTAATGGAGTGTAATGTGAAGCCGAATGGAATGGAATGTCAAATGGAATTTGGAAAGGAAAGCAATGGAATGTGGAATGGAATGTGGAATGGAAAGGAAAGGAATAGAATGTGGAATGGAATGTGGAACGTAATGGAATGGAATGTGGAATGGAATGCAGAATGGAATAGAATGAATTGTGGAATGGAATGTGAAATTGATTATGGAATAGAATGGAATGGAATGTGGAATGGAATGTGGTATCGAATGGAATGTGGAATGGAATGTGCAATGGAATGTGGAATGGAAGGGAATGGAATGTTGAATGGAATGTGTAATGGAATGAGGAATGGAAAGGAATGGAATGTGGAATGGAATGGAATGGAAAGTGGAATGCAATGGAATGGAATGTGGAATGCAATGGATTGGAATGTGGATTGGAATAGAATGGAATGTGGAATGGAATTGAATGGAATGTGCAATGGAATGGAATGGAATGGAAATTGAATGGTATGGAAAGTGAAAAGGAATGGAATGGAATGTGGTATGGAATGGAATGGAATGGAATGGAATATGGAATAGAATGGAATGGAATGTGGAATGGAATGCAATGGAATGTGGAATGGAATGCAATGGAATGTGGAATAGATTGGAATGTAATGTAGAATGGAATGGAATGGAATGGAATGTGGAATGGAATGTAATGGAATGGAATGAAATGTGGAATGGAATGGAATGGAATGTGGAATGGAATAGAATGTGGAATGGAATGAAATGGAAAGAAATATTGGAATGGAATGGAATGGAAAGTTGAGTGAAATGGAATGGAATGGAATGTGGAATGGAATGGAATGGAAGGAGGAATGGAATAGATTGTGGAATGCAATGAAATGGAAAGGAAAGTAGAATGGATTGGAATGGAATGGATTGAAATGGAATTTGGAATGGAATAGAATGGAATGTGGAATGGGATAGAATGTGGAATGGAATGAAACGATATGGCTTGAGAAATGGAAATGAATGGAATGTGGAATGGAATTGAATGAAATGTGGAATGGAATGGAATGGAAGGGAATATGGAATGGAATGGAATGGAATGGAATGGAATTAAATGTGGAATGGAATGGAAGGGAATGTGGACTGGAATGTATAATGGAATGTGTACTGCAGTGTTGAATGCAACGGAATGGAATCTGGAATGGAATGGATTGTGTAATAGAACTTGGAAAGTAATGGAATGGCATGTGGAATGGAACATGGTATGGAACATGGATTGGAACGTGGAATGGATTAGAATGGAACGATGAATGCAATGAAATGGAATGAGGAATGGAATGGAATGAAATGTTGAATGGAATGGAATGGAATGCAAAATGGATTGTGGAATGGAATGGAAATTAATGTCAAATGGAAAGAAAAGCATTGTGGAATGGAATGTGGAATGGAATAGAATAGAATAGAATGGAATGGAATGTGAAATGGAATGGAAGGGGATGTGGAATGGTATGTGGAATGGAAGGGAATGGAATGGAATGTGGAATGGAATGTGAAATGTAATGAAATGGATTGGAATGTGGAATGGAATGTGGAAAGGAATGGAATGGAATGGAATGGAACATGGAAACGAACTTGGAATATAACGTGGAAAGGAATGTGGAATGGAATGTGGAATGGAAAGTAGAATGGAATGTGGAATGGAACGTGGAATGGAAAGGAATGGAACGTGGAATGGAACATGGAATGGCATGGAATGGAACGTGGAACGGAACTTTGAATGCAACATGCAATGGAATGCTGAATGGATCGTGGAATGGAACGCTCAATGGAATGGAATGGAATGTGCAAAGGAATGTGGAATGGAATGGAATGGAATGGAATGTGGAATGGAATGGAGTGGAATTTAGAGTGGAATGTTTAATGGAATGAAATGGAATGTGGAATGGAGTGGAATGTGGAATGGAATGTAATGGAACGTGGAATGGAATGTGGAATGGAATGTGGAATGAAATGGTTTGTGGAATGGAAAAAAATGTGGAATGGAGTGAAATTGAATGGAATCTAGAATGGAATGGAAAGGAATGTGGAATGGAATGGCATGGAATGGAATGGAATGTGGAATGGAATGGAATGGCATGTGGAATGGAATGGAATGGAATGGAATGTGAACTGGAATGTGGAATGGAATGTGGACTGCAATGTGGAATGGGTTGGAAAGGAATGGTTAAAGCAACGTGGAATGGAATGGAATGGCATGTGGAATAGAACGTGGAGTGGAACGTGGAATGGAACGTGGAATGGAACTTGGAATGGAATAGAATGGAACGTGGCATGCAATGGAATGGAATGTGGAATGGAATGGAATGGAATGTGGAATGGAATGTGGAAGAGAATGGAATGCAGAATGGAATGTGGAATGTAATGAAATGCCGAATGGAATGTGGAATTGAATGGAATTGAAAGGAATGTGGAATGGAATGTGGAATGGAATGTGGAATGGAATGGAATGGAATGTGGAATGGAAAGGGGAATGGAATTGAATGGTATGGAATTTGGAATGGAATGGAACAGAATGTGGAATGGAATGGGGAATGGAATGTGCAATGGAATGGCATGTGGAATGGATTGGAATGAAATGTGGAATGGAATGTGGGATGGAATCGAATGGAATGTGAAATGGAATGGAATAGATTGTGGAATGGAATGGAATGGAATGAGGAATGGAATAGATTGTGGAATGCAATGAAATGGAATGGAAAGTAGAGTGGATTGGAATGGAATGGATTGAAATGGAATGTGGAATGGAAACGAATTTAATGTGGAATGGAATAGAATGTGGAATGGAATGAAACGATATGGTTTGTGGAATAAAATTGAATGGAATGTGGAATGGAACAGAATGAAATGTGGAATGGAACGGAATGGAAGGGAATATGGAATGGAATGGAATGGAATGGAATTAAATGTGGAATGGAATGGAAGGGAATGTGGACTGTAATGTAAAATGGAAAGTGTACTGCAGTGTTGAATGGAAAGGAATGGAATCTGGAATGGAATGGAATGTGTAATAGAACGTGGAATGAAATGGAATGGCATGTGGAATAGAACTTGGAATGGAACATGGAATGGAACATGGAATGGAATGTAGAATGGATTAGAATGGAAAGCTGAATGCAATGGAATGTAACGAGGAATGGAATGGAAAGAAATGTGGAATGGAATGTGGAATGGAATGGAATGGAATGCTAAATGGATTGTGGAATGGAATGGAAAGGAATGTCAAATGGAAAGAAATGCATTGTGGAATGGAATGTGGAATGGAATAGAATAGAATAGAATGGAATGGAATGTGAAATGGAATGGAAGGGAATGTGAAATTGTATGTGCAATGGAATGGAATGGAATGGAATGTGGAATGGAATGTGGAATAGAATGGAATGGATTGGAATGTGGAATGGAATGTGGAAAGGACTGGAATGGAATGTGGAATGGAATGGAATGGAACATGGAAACGAACTTGGAATGTAACGTGGAAAGGAACGTGGAATGGAATGTGGAATGCAAAGTGGAATGGAATGTGGAATGGAATGTGGAATGGAAAGTGGAATGAAATGGAATGGAACGCGGAATGGAACGTGGAATGGCATGGAATGGAACGTGGAACAGAACTTTGAATGCAATGTGCAATGGAATGCTGAATGGATCGTGGAATGGAACTTTCAATGGAATGGAATGGAATGTGCAAAGGAATGTGGTATGGAAAGGAATGGAAAGTGGAATGGAATGGGGTGGAATTTGGAGTGGAATGTTTAATGGAATGAAATGGAATGTGGAATGTAGTGGAATGTGGAATGGATTGTAATGGAACGTGGAATGGAATGTGGAATGGAATGTGGAATGAAATGGATTGTGGAATGGAATATAATGTGGAATGCAGTGAAATGGAATGGAATCTAGAATGGAATGGAAAGGAATGTGGAATGGAAAGGAATGGAATGGAATGGAATGTGGAATTGAATGGAATGGCATGTGGAATGGAATGGAATGGAATGGAATGTGAATTGGAATGTGGAATGGAATGTGGACTGCAATGTGGAATGGGTTGGAATGGAATGGTTAATGGAACGTGGAATGGAATGGAATGGCATGTGGAAAAGAACGTGGAATGGAACGCGGAATGGAACGTGGAATGGAATAGAATGGAACGTGGCATGCAATGGAATGGAATGTGGAATGGAATGAAACGGAATGTGGAATGGAATGTGGAATGGAATGTGTAATGGAATGGAATGGAATGTGGAATGGAAAGGGGAATGGAATTGAATGGCATGGAATGCGGAATGGAATGGAACAGAATGTGGAATGCAATGGGGAATGGAATGTGGAATGGAATGGCATGTGGAATGGAATGTGGAATGGAATGGAATGAAATGTGGAATGGAATGTGGAATGGAATGGAATGGATTGTGGAATGGAATGGAATGTGGAATGGAATGGAATGGAATGTGGAAAGGAATGTTCAATGGAATGGAATGGAATATGGATTGGAATCGAATGCAATGTGGAATGGAAGGTTGAATGGAATAGAATGGAATGTAGAAAGGAATGTGTAATGGAATGGATAGGAAGGCGGAGTGGAATGGAATGGAACGTTGAATCGATCGTGGAACGGAACGTGGAATGAAATGTGGAATGGATCGTGGAATGCAACGTGGAAAGGAATGTGACTGGAAAGTGGAATGGAAAGTCTAATGGAATGTGGAATGGAATGTGTAATGGAATGTGGAATGGAGTAGATGGTGGAATGGAATGGAATGGAATGGAATGTGGAAAGGAATGTAATGAAATGTGCAATGGAATGTGATGGAATGCATTGGAATGTGGAATGGAATGGAATGGAATGCGGAATGTATTAGAATGTGGAATAAAATGGAATGGAAATGTATGTGGAATGGAATGGAATGGAATATGGAATGGAATGTGGAAGGGAATGTGTATTGGAATGTGGAATGCAATGGAATGGAATGTGGAATGGAATGGAAAGGAACTTGGAATGAAATGGAATGGAATGTTGAATGGAATGGATTGTAATCTGGAATGGAATGTGGAATTGAATGAGGAATGGAATGGAATGGAATGGAATGTGGAATGGAATGTGGAATGAAATGGATTGGAATGCGGAATGGAATGTGGAATGGAATATGGAATAGATGTAATCGAACGTAAAATGGAATGGAATGGAATGTGGAATGGAGTTGAACGGAATGCAATGTGCAATGGTTTGTGGAATATAATGTGGAATAGAAAGGAATAGAATGGAATGAGGAATGGAATGTGGAATGGAATTTAATGGAATGTTGAGTGGAATGTGGAATGGAATGTGGAATTGATGGAATGGAATGTGAAATGGAAAGGAATGGAACGTGGAATGGAATGGAATGAAATGGAATATGGAATGGAATGTGGAATGGAAAGGAATGGCATGTGGAATGGAATGTGGAATGGAATGGAATGGAATGTGGTATCGAATGTTGAATGGAATGTGGAATGGAATGGAAAGGAATGTGGAATGGAATGTGGAATGTAATTGAATCAAGTGTGGAATAGAATGCGGAATGGAATGGAATGTGGAATGGAATGGAATGGAACGTGGAATGGAATGTGGAAAGAAATTGGGAATGGAATGCTATATGGAATGGAATGGAATGAAATGGAATGGAATACAATGAAATGTGGAAATGAATGGAATGGAACGTGGAATGGAATGGAAAGGAATGTGGAATTGAATGGAAAGGAATGGAATGTGGAAGGGAATGGAATAGAATGCATTGGAATGGAATGCGGAATGGAATGGAGTGAAATGTGGAATGGAATGGAATTTGGAATGGAATGCAATGGAATGGAACATGGAATGGAATGGTATGGAACGTGGAATGGAACGTGGAATGGAATGGAATGGAACTTGGAGTGGAACGTGGAATGGAATGTGGAATGGAAGGTGGAAAGCAATGGAATGGAACAAGGAATGGAATATGGAATGGAATGTTGAAAGGAATGTGGAATGGAATGTGGAATGGAATGTGGAATTGAATGTGGAATGGAGTGTGGAATGGAATGTGTAATGCAATGGAATGGAATGTGAAATGGAATGTGGAATGGAATGGAATGGAATGTATATTGGAAAGTGAAAGGGAATGGAGCGAAAGGTGGAATGTAAAGGTACGGAGTGTGGAATGGAATGGAATGGAAAGTGGAATGGAATGGAATGGAAAGTGGAAAGGAATGTGGAATGCAATGGAATGGAATATGGAATGGAATGGAATGGAATGTGAAATGGAAAGGAATGGAATGTGGAACGGAATGGAATGGAATGGAATGACGAATAGAATGTAATTGGATGAAATGTGGAATAGAAAGTGGAATGGAAGGTGGAATGGAATGGAATGGAATGTGGAATGCAATGAAATGGAATGTGGAATGAAATGTCGAATGGAAGGAAAAAAATGTGGATTGGAATGTGGAATGGAATGTTAAATGGAATGACGAATAGAATGAGAAATGGAATGGAATGGAATGTGGAAAGCAACGTTGAATGGAATGTGGAATGGAATGGAATGTAATTTGGAATGGAATGCGGAATGGAAAGTGGAATGGAATGTGGAATGGAACGCGAAATGGAATGGAATGCAACGTGGAATGGAATGTGGAATGGATCGTCGAATGGAAAGTGGAATGGTATGTGGAATGGAATGTGGAATGTAGTATGGAATGGATCGTGAAATTGAATGAAATGAAACATTGAATGCAACGTGGAATGGAATGGAGTGGAACGTGGATTGGAATGTCTAATGGAATGTGGAATGGAACGTGGAATGGAACCAGGAATGGAATGTAATCGAATGTGGAATGGAGTCTAGAATGGAATGTAATGGAATGTGCAATGCAATTTGGAATGGAATGGAATGGAATGTGGAATGCAACGCGGAATGGAATGGAATGGAATGTGGAATGGAAAGTGGAATGGAATGGAATGTGGAATGTAATGTGGAATGAAAAATGGAATGGAATGTGGATTGGAATGTGTAATGGAATGGAATGGAATGTGGAAAGGAATGTGGAATGGAATGTGGAATGAAAAATTGAATGGAATGTGGAATGGAATATGGAATGGAATGGAATGGAAGGGAATGGAATGTGGAATCGAACGTGGAATGGAAATTGGAATGCAATGAGGAATGCAATGTGGAATGGAATGTGCAATGGAAGAGAATGGAATGGAATGAAATGTGGAATGGAATAGAAAGGAAGGAGGAATGGAATGGAATGGAATGTGGAATGGAAAGGAATGCAATGGAATGCAACGTGGAATGGAACGTGAAAGGGAACGTGGAATGGAATGCGAAATGGAATGTGGAATGGAATGCAGTGCAATGGAAGATAAGGTGGAATGGATTTGAATGGAATGTGGAATGGAATGGAATGGAATAGAGTGGAATGGAATGAAATGTGGAATGGAATGTGGAATGGAATGTAATGGAATGTGGAATCGAATGGAATGGAATGTGGAATGGAATGGAATGGAATGTGGAATGGAATGGAATAGAATGGAAGGTGGAAAGGAAAGTGGAATGGAACATGGAATGGAATGTGTAATGGAACATGGAGTGGAACGTGGAAACGAACGTGGAATGGAATGGAATGGAATGGAATGGAATTTGGAATGGAATGGAATGGAATGTGGAATGTAATGGTATGGAATGTGGAAGGGAATGGAATGGAATGTGGAATGGAATGCAATGGATTGGAATGTGGAATGGAATGGAAATGAATTTGTAATGCAATGGAATGAAATGGATTGTGCAACATAATGGAATTGTATGAAATGTGGAATGGAAAGGATGGAATGGAATGGAATGTGGAATGGAATGGAATGGAATGTGGAGTTGAATGCGGAATGGTGTGAAATGGAATACGGAATGGAATGGAATGGAATGTGGTATGGAATGGAATGGTTTGTGGAATGGAATGTGGAATGAAATGTGGAATGGAATGTGGAATGAAAAAGAATGGAATGTTGAATGGAATGGAATGGAATGTGGAATGGAATGGAGAGGAATGTGGAATGGAATGTTGAGTGGAATGGAATGGAATTTGGAATGGGATGTGGAATGGAATGTGGAATAGAATGTGGAATGGAAAGTGGAATGGAATGCAAGGGAATATAGAATGGAAAGTGGAATTGATTGTGGAATGGAAAGTGTAATGGAAGGTGGAATGGAATGTGGAATGGAATGTGGAACGGAATGTGGAGAGAAATGGAATGGAATGTGGAATGGAATGGAATGGAATTTTGAATTGAATGAAATCTAATGGAATGTGGAATGGAATGGAGTAGAATGTGGAAGCGAATTTAATGGAATGTGGCATGGGATTTGGAACGTAAAGGAATGGAAGGTGGAATGGAATGTGGAATGCAATGTGAAATGGAAAGCAATGGAATGGAATGTGGAATGGAATGTGCTATGGAATGGAATGGAATGTGCTATGGAATGGAATGGAATGTGCTATGGAATGGAAGGGAATGTGCAATGAAAAGTGGTAACGAATGGAAGGGAATATGGAATGCAATGTGGAATGGAATGGAATATAATGTGGAATGGAATGTGGAATGGAATGGAAAGGAATGTGGAATGGAATGTGGAATGGAATGTGGAACGGAATGTGGAATGGAATGGAACGTGGAATGAAATGGAATGGAATGTGGAAAGGAATGGAAGGGAATGTGTAATGGAATGGAATGGAATGAAAGGTGGAGCGTAAAGTGGAATGGAACGTGGAATGAAATGTGGAATGGAACATGGAGTGGAACATGGAATGGAAGGTGGAATGGAATGGAATGGAATGAAATGCAAAGGAATGGAATGCGGAATGGAATGAAATGGAATGTGGAATGGAATGCAATGGAGTGGAATGTGGAATGTATTTGAATGGAATGTGGAATGTAATGGAATGAAATGGAACATGAAAAGGAATGGAATTGAATGGAATGTGGAGTGGAATGTAACGGAATAGAATGGAATGGAATGGAATGTGTAATGGAATGGAAAGGAATGTGGAGTGGAATGTTGAATGGAATGAAATGGAATATAGAAAGGAAAGGAATGTAATGTGGAATGGAATGTAATAATATGTGGAATGGAACGTGTAATGGAATGTGTAATAGAATGCTAAATGGAATGTGGAATGGAATGTAATGGAATGTGGAATGGAATGGAAAGGAATATGGAATGGAATGTTGAATGGAATGGAATGTAATTTGGATTGGGATGTGGAATGGAATTTGGAATGGAATGTGGAATAGAAAATGAAGTGGAAAGGAATGGAACGTATAATGGAACGTGAAATTCTACGTGGAACGGAAAGTGGGATGGAAAGTGGAATGGAAAGTGGAATGGAATGTGGAATAGAATGTGCAGAGAAATGTAATGGAATGTGGAATGGAATGGAATGGAATTTGGTATTGAATGGAATGGAATGGAATGTAGAATGTAATGGAGTGTAATGTGAAGCCGAATGGAATGGAATGTCAAATGGAATTTGGAAAGGAAAGCAATGGAATGTGGAATGGAATGTGGAATGGAAAGGAAAGGAATAGAATGTGGAATGGAATGTGGAACGTAATGGAATGGAATGTGGAATGGAATGCAGAATGGAATAGAATGAATTGTGGAATGGAATGTGAAATTGATTATGGAATAGAATGGAATGGAATGTGGAATGGAATGTGGTATCGAATGGAATGTGGAATGGAATGTGCAATGGAATGTGGAATGGAAGGGAATGGAATGTTGAATGGAATGTGTAATGGAATGAGGAATGGAAAGGAATGGAATGTGGAATGGAATGGAATGGAAAGTGGAATGCAATGGAATGGAATGTGGAATGCAATGGATTGGAATGTGGATTGGAATAGAATGGAATGTGGAATGGAATTGAATGGAATGTGCAATGGAATGGAATGGAATGGAAATTGAATGGTATGGAAAGTGAAAAGGAATGGAATGGAATGTGGTATGGAATGGAATGGAATGGAATGGAATATGGAATAGAATGGAATGGAATGTGGAATGGAATGCAATGGAATGTGGAATGGAATGCAATGGAATGTGGAATAGATTGGAATGTAATGTAGAATGGAATGGAATGGAATGGAATGTGGAATGGAATGTAATGGAATGGAATGAAATGTGGAATGGAATGGAATGGAATGTGGAATGGAATAGAATGTGGAATGGAATGAAATGGAAAGAAATATTGGAATGGAATGGAATGGAAAGTTGAGTGAAATGGAATGGAATGGAATGTGGAATGGAATGGAATGGAAGGAGGAATGGAATAGATTGTGGAATGCAATGAAATGGAAAGGAAAGTAGAATGGATTGGAATGGAATGGATTGAAATGGAATTTGGAATGGAATAGAATGGAATGTGGAATGGGATAGAATGTGGAATGGAATGAAACGATATGGCTTGAGAAATGGAAATGAATGGAATGTGGAATGGAATTGAATGAAATGTGGAATGGAATGGAATGGAAGGGAATATGGAATGGAATGGAATGGAATGGAATGGAATTAAATGTGGAATGGAATGGAAGGGAATGTGGACTGGAATGTATAATGGAATGTGTACTGCAGTGTTGAATGCAACGGAATGGAATCTGGAATGGAATGGATTGTGTAATAGAACTTGGAAAGTAATGGAATGGCATGTGGAATGGAACATGGTATGGAACATGGATTGGAACGTGGAATGGATTAGAATGGAACGATGAATGCAATGAAATGGAATGAGGAATGGAATGGAATGAAATGTTGAATGGAATGGAATGGAATGCAAAATGGATTGTGGAATGGAATGGAAATTAATGTCAAATGGAAAGAAAAGCATTGTGGAATGGAATGTGGAATGGAATAGAATAGAATAGAATGGAATGGAATGTGAAATGGAATGGAAGGGGATGTGGAATGGTATGTGGAATGGAAGGGAATGGAATGGAATGTGGAATGGAATGTGAAATGTAATGAAATGGATTGGAATGTGGAATGGAATGTGGAAAGGAATGGAATGGAATGGAATGGAACATGGAAACGAACTTGGAATATAACGTGGAAAGGAATGTGGAATGGAATGTGGAATGGAAAGTAGAATGGAATGTGGAATGGAACGTGGAATGGAAAGGAATGGAACGTGGAATGGAACATGGAATGGCATGGAATGGAACGTGGAACGGAACTTTGAATGCAACATGCAATGGAATGCTGAATGGATCGTGGAATGGAACGCTCAATGGAATGGAATGGAATGTGCAAAGGAATGTGGAATGGAATGGAATGGAATGGAATGTGGAATGGAATGGAGTGGAATTTAGAGTGGAATGTTTAATGGAATGAAATGGAATGTGGAATGGAGTGGAATGTGGAATGGAATGTAATGGAACGTGGAATGGAATGTGGAATGGAATGTGGAATGAAATGGTTTGTGGAATGGAAAAAAATGTGGAATGGAGTGAAATTGAATGGAATCTAGAATGGAATGGAAAGGAATGTGGAATGGAATGGCATGGAATGGAATGGAATGTGGAATGGAATGGAATGGCATGTGGAATGGAATGGAATGGAATGGAATGTGAACTGGAATGTGGAATGGAATGTGGACTGCAATGTGGAATGGGTTGGAAAGGAATGGTTAAAGCAACGTGGAATGGAATGGAATGGCATGTGGAATAGAACGTGGAGTGGAACGTGGAATGGAACGTGGAATGGAACTTGGAATGGAATAGAATGGAACGTGGCATGCAATGGAATGGAATGTGGAATGGAATGGAATGGAATGTGGAATGGAATGTGGAAGAGAATGGAATGCAGAATGGAATGTGGAATGTAATGAAATGCCGAATGGAATGTGGAATTGAATGGAATTGAAAGGAATGTGGAATGGAATGTGGAATGGAATGTGGAATGGAATGGAATGGAATGTGGAATGGAAAGGGGAATGGAATTGAATGGTATGGAATTTGGAATGGAATGGAACAGAATGTGGAATGGAATGGGGAATGGAATGTGCAATGGAATGGCATGTGGAATGGATTGGAATGAAATGTGGAATGGAATGTGGGATGGAATCGAATGGAATGTGAAATGGAATGGAATAGATTGTGGAATGGAATGGAATGGAATGAGGAATGGAATAGATTGTGGAATGCAATGAAATGGAATGGAAAGTAGAGTGGATTGGAATGGAATGGATTGAAATGGAATGTGGAATGGAAACGAATTTAATGTGGAATGGAATAGAATGTGGAATGGAATGAAACGATATGGTTTGTGGAATAAAATTGAATGGAATGTGGAATGGAACAGAATGAAATGTGGAATGGAACGGAATGGAAGGGAATATGGAATGGAATGGAATGGAATGGAATTAAATGTGGAATGGAATGGAAGGGAATGTGGACTGTAATGTAAAATGGAAAGTGTACTGCAGTGTTGAATGGAAAGGAATGGAATCTGGAATGGAATGGAATGTGTAATAGAACGTGGAATGAAATGGAATGGCATGTGGAATAGAACTTGGAATGGAACATGGAATGGAACATGGAATGGAATGTAGAATGGATTAGAATGGAAAGCTGAATGCAATGGAATGTAACGAGGAATGGAATGGAAAGAAATGTGGAATGGAATGTGGAATGGAATGGAATGGAATGCTAAATGGATTGTGGAATGGAATGGAAAGGAATGTCAAATGGAAAGAAATGCATTGTGGAATGGAATGTGGAATGGAATAGAATAGAATAGAATGGAATGGAATGTGAAATGGAATGGAAGGGAATGTGAAATTGTATGTGCAATGGAATGGAATGGAATGGAATGTGGAATGGAATGTGGAATAGAATGGAATGGATTGGAATGTGGAATGGAATGTGGAAAGGACTGGAATGGAATGTGGAATGGAATGGAATGGAACATGGAAACGAACTTGGAATGTAACGTGGAAAGGAACGTGGAATGGAATGTGGAATGCAAAGTGGAATGGAATGTGGAATGGAATGTGGAATGGAAAGTGGAATGAAATGGAATGGAACGCGGAATGGAACGTGGAATGGCATGGAATGGAACGTGGAACAGAACTTTGAATGCAATGTGCAATGGAATGCTGAATGGATCGTGGAATGGAACTTTCAATGGAATGGAATGGAATGTGCAAAGGAATGTGGTATGGAAAGGAATGGAAAGTGGAATGGAATGGGGTGGAATTTGGAGTGGAATGTTTAATGGAATGAAATGGAATGTGGAATGTAGTGGAATGTGGAATGGATTGTAATGGAACGTGGAATGGAATGTGGAATGGAATGTGGAATGAAATGGATTGTGGAATGGAATATAATGTGGAATGCAGTGAAATGGAATGGAATCTAGAATGGAATGGAAAGGAATGTGGAATGGAAAGGAATGGAATGGAATGGAATGTGGAATTGAATGGAATGGCATGTGGAATGGAATGGAATGGAATGGAATGTGAATTGGAATGTGGAATGGAATGTGGACTGCAATGTGGAATGGGTTGGAATGGAATGGTTAATGGAACGTGGAATGGAATGGAATGGCATGTGGAAAAGAACGTGGAATGGAACGCGGAATGGAACGTGGAATGGAATAGAATGGAACGTGGCATGCAATGGAATGGAATGTGGAATGGAATGAAACGGAATGTGGAATGGAATGTGGAATGGAATGTGTAATGGAATGGAATGGAATGTGGAATGGAAAGGGGAATGGAATTGAATGGCATGGAATGCGGAATGGAATGGAACAGAATGTGGAATGCAATGGGGAATGGAATGTGGAATGGAATGGCATGTGGAATGGAATGTGGAATGGAATGGAATGAAATGTGGAATGGAATGTGGAATGGAATGGAATGGATTGTGGAATGGAATGGAATGTGGAATGGAATGGAATGGAATGTGGAAAGGAATGTTCAATGGAATGGAATGGAATATGGATTGGAATCGAATGCAATGTGGAATGGAAGGTTGAATGGAATAGAATGGAATGTAGAAAGGAATGTGTAATGGAATGGATAGGAAGGCGGAGTGGAATGGAATGGAACGTTGAATCGATCGTGGAACGGAACGTGGAATGAAATGTGGAATGGATCGTGGAATGCAACGTGGAAAGGAATGTGACTGGAAAGTGGAATGGAAAGTCTAATGGAATGTGGAATGGAATGTGTAATGGAATGTGGAATGGAGTAGATGGTGGAATGGAATGGAATGGAATGGAATGTGGAAAGGAATGTAATGAAATGTGCAATGGAATGTGATGGAATGCATTGGAATGTGGAATGGAATGGAATGGAATGCGGAATGTATTAGAATGTGGAATAAAATGGAATGGAAATGTATGTGGAATGGAATGGAATGGAATATGGAATGGAATGTGGAAGGGAATGTGTATTGGAATGTGGAATGCAATGGAATGGAATGTGGAATGGAATGGAAAGGAACTTGGAATGAAATGGAATGGAATGTTGAATGGAATGGATTGTAATCTGGAATGGAATGTGGAATTGAATGAGGAATGGAATGGAATGGAATGGAATGTGGAATGGAATGTGGAATGAAATGGATTGGAATGCGGAATGGAATGTGGAATGGAATATGGAATAGATGTAATCGAACGTAAAATGGAATGGAATGGAATGTGGAATGGAGTTGAACGGAATGCAATGTGCAATGGTTTGTGGAATATAATGTGGAATAGAAAGGAATAGAATGGAATGAGGAATGGAATGTGGAATGGAATTTAATGGAATGTTGAGTGGAATGTGGAATGGAATGTGGAATTGATGGAATGGAATGTGAAATGGAAAGGAATGGAACGTGGAATGGAATGGAATGAAATGGAATATGGAATGGAATGTGGAATGGAAAGGAATGGCATGTGGAATGGAATGTGGAATGGAATGGAATGGAATGTGGTATCGAATGTTGAATGGAATGTGGAATGGAATGGAAAGGAATGTGGAATGGAATGTGGAATGTAATTGAATCAAGTGTGGAATAGAATGCGGAATGGAATGGAATGTGGAATGGAATGGAATGGAACGTGGAATGGAATGTGGAAAGAAATTGGGAATGGAATGCTATATGGAATGGAATGGAATGAAATGGAATGGAATACAATGAAATGTGGAAATGAATGGAATGGAACGTGGAATGGAATGGAAAGGAATGTGGAATTGAATGGAAAGGAATGGAATGTGGAAGGGAATGGAATAGAATGCATTGGAATGGAATGCGGAATGGAATGGAGTGAAATGTGGAATGGAATGGAATTTGGAATGGAATGCAATGGAATGGAACATGGAATGGAATGGTATGGAACGTGGAATGGAACGTGGAATGGAATGGAATGGAACTTGGAGTGGAACGTGGAATGGAATGTGGAATGGAAGGTGGAAAGCAATGGAATGGAACAAGGAATGGAATATGGAATGGAATGTTGAAAGGAATGTGGAATGGAATGTGGAATGGAATGTGGAATTGAATGTGGAATGGAGTGTGGAATGGAATGTGTAATGCAATGGAATGGAATGTGAAATGGAATGTGGAATGGAATGGAATGGAATGTATATTGGAAAGTGAAAGGGAATGGAGCGAAAGGTGGAATGTAAAGGTACGGAGTGTGGAATGGAATGGAATGGAAAGTGGAATGGAATGGAATGGAAAGTGGAAAGGAATGTGGAATGCAATGGAATGGAATATGGAATGGAATGGAATGGAATGTGAAATGGAAAGGAATGGAATGTGGAACGGAATGGAATGGAATGGAATGACGAATAGAATGTAATTGGATGAAATGTGGAATAGAAAGTGGAATGGAAGGTGGAATGGAATGGAATGGAATGTGGAATGCAATGAAATGGAATGTGGAATGAAATGTCGAATGGAAGGAAAAAAATGTGGATTGGAATGTGGAATGGAATGTTAAATGGAATGACGAATAGAATGAGAAATGGAATGGAATGGAATGTGGAAAGCAACGTTGAATGGAATGTGGAATGGAATGGAATGTAATTTGGAATGGAATGCGGAATGGAAAGTGGAATGGAATGTGGAATGGAACGCGAAATGGAATGGAATGCAACGTGGAATGGAATGTGGAATGGATCGTCGAATGGAAAGTGGAATGGTATGTGGAATGGAATGTGGAATGTAGTATGGAATGGATCGTGAAATTGAATGAAATGAAACATTGAATGCAACGTGGAATGGAATGGAGTGGAACGTGGATTGGAATGTCTAATGGAATGTGGAATGGAACGTGGAATGGAACCAGGAATGGAATGTAATCGAATGTGGAATGGAGTCTAGAATGGAATGTAATGGAATGTGCAATGCAATTTGGAATGGAATGGAATGGAATGTGGAATGCAACGCGGAATGGAATGGAATGGAATGTGGAATGGAAAGTGGAATGGAATGGAATGTGGAATGTAATGTGGAATGAAAAATGGAATGGAATGTGGATTGGAATGTGTAATGGAATGGAATGGAATGTGGAAAGGAATGTGGAATGGAATGTGGAATGAAAAATTGAATGGAATGTGGAATGGAATATGGAATGGAATGGAATGGAAGGGAATGGAATGTGGAATCGAACGTGGAATGGAAATTGGAATGCAATGAGGAATGCAATGTGGAATGGAATGTGCAATGGAAGAGAATGGAATGGAATGAAATGTGGAATGGAATAGAAAGGAAGGAGGAATGGAATGGAATGGAATGTGGAATGGAAAGGAATGCAATGGAATGCAACGTGGAATGGAACGTGAAAGGGAACGTGGAATGGAATGCGAAATGGAATGTGGAATGGAATGCAGTGCAATGGAAGATAAGGTGGAATGGATTTGAATGGAATGTGGAATGGAATGGAATGGAATAGAGTGGAATGGAATGAAATGTGGAATGGAATGTGGAATGGAATGTAATGGAATGTGGAATCGAATGGAATGGAATGTGGAATGGAATGGAATGGAATGTGGAATGGAATGGAATAGAATGGAAGGTGGAAAGGAAAGTGGAATGGAACATGGAATGGAATGTGTAATGGAACATGGAGTGGAACGTGGAAACGAACGTGGAATGGAATGGAATGGAATGGAATGGAATTTGGAATGGAATGGAATGGAATGTGGAATGTAATGGTATGGAATGTGGAAGGGAATGGAATGGAATGTGGAATGGAATGCAATGGATTGGAATGTGGAATGGAATGGAAATGAATTTGTAATGCAATGGAATGAAATGGATTGTGCAACATAATGGAATTGTATGAAATGTGGAATGGAAAGGATGGAATGGAATGGAATGTGGAATGGAATGGAATGGAATGTGGAGTTGAATGCGGAATGGTGTGAAATGGAATACGGAATGGAATGGAATGGAATGTGGTATGGAATGGAATGGTTTGTGGAATGGAATGTGGAATGAAATGTGGAATGGAATGTGGAATGAAAAAGAATGGAATGTTGAATGGAATGGAATGGAATGTGGAATGGAATGGAGAGGAATGTGGAATGGAATGTTGAGTGGAATGGAATGGAATTTGGAATGGGATGTGGAATGGAATGTGGAATAGAATGTGGAATGGAAAGTGGAATGGAATGCAAGGGAATATAGAATGGAAAGTGGAATTGATTGTGGAATGGAAAGTGTAATGGAAGGTGGAATGGAATGTGGAATGGAATGTGGAACGGAATGTGGAGAGAAATGGAATGGAATGTGGAATGGAATGGAATGGAATTTTGAATTGAATGAAATCTAATGGAATGTGGAATGGAATGGAGTAGAATGTGGAAGCGAATTTAATGGAATGTGGCATGGGATTTGGAACGTAAAGGAATGGAAGGTGGAATGGAATGTGGAATGCAATGTGAAATGGAAAGCAATGGAATGGAATGTGGAATGGAATGTGCTATGGAATGGAATGGAATGTGCTATGGAATGGAATGGAATGTGCTATGGAATGGAAGGGAATGTGCAATGAAAAGTGGTAACGAATGGAAGGGAATATGGAATGCAATGTGGAATGGAATGGAATATAATGTGGAATGGAATGTGGAATGGAATGGAAAGGAATGTGGAATGGAATGTGGAATGGAATGTGGAACGGAATGTGGAATGGAATGGAACGTGGAATGAAATGGAATGGAATGTGGAAAGGAATGGAAGGGAATGTGTAATGGAATGGAATGGAATGGAAGGTGGAGCGTAAAGTGGAATGGAACGTGGAATGAAATGTGGAATGGAACATGGAGTGGAACATGGAATGGAAGGTGGAATGGAATGGAATGGAATGAAATGCAAAGGAATGGAATGCGGAATGGAATGAAATGGAATGTGGAATGGAATGCAATGGAGTGGAATGTGGAATGTATTTGAATGGAATGTGGAATGTAATGGAATGAAATGGAACATGAAAAGGAATGGAATTGAATGGAATGTGGAGTGGAATGTAACGGAATAGAATGGAATGGAATGGAATGTGTAATGGAATGGAAAGGAATGTGGAGTGGAATGTTGAATGGAATGAAATGGAATATAGAAAGGAAAGGAATGTAATGTGGAATGGAATGTAATAATATGTGGAATGGAACGTGTAATGGAATGTGTAATAGAATGCTAAATGGAATGTGGAATGGAATGTAATGGAATGTGGAATGGAATGGAAAGGAATATGGAATGGAATGTTGAATGGAATGGAATGTAATTTGGATTGGGATGTGGAATGGAATTTGGAATGGAATGTGGAATAGAAAATGAAGTGGAAAGGAATGGAACGTATAATGGAACGTGAAATTCTACGTGGAACGGAAAGTGGGATGGAAAGTGGAATGGAAAGTGGAATGGAATGTGGAATAGAATGTGCAGAGAAATGTAATGGAATGTGGAATGGAATGGAATGGAATTTGGTATTGAATGGAATGGAATGGAATGTAGAATGTAATGGAGTGTAATGTGAAGCCGAATGGAATGGAATGTCAAATGGAATTTGGAAAGGAAAGCAATGGAATGTGGAATGGAATGTGGAATGGAAAGGAAAGGAATAGAATGTGGAATGGAATGTGGAACGTAATGGAATGGAATGTGGAATGGAATGCAGAATGGAATAGAATGAATTGTGGAATGGAATGTGAAATTGATTATGGAATAGAATGGAATGGAATGTGGAATGGAATGTGGTATCGAATGGAATGTGGAATGGAATGTGCAATGGAATGTGGAATGGAAGGGAATGGAATGTTGAATGGAATGTGTAATGGAATGAGGAATGGAAAGGAATGGAATGTGGAATGGAATGGAATGGAAAGTGGAATGCAATGGAATGGAATGTGGAATGCAATGGATTGGAATGTGGATTGGAATAGAATGGAATGTGGAATGGAATTGAATGGAATGTGCAATGGAATGGAATGGAATGGAAATTGAATGGTATGGAAAGTGAAAAGGAATGGAATGGAATGTGGTATGGAATGGAATGGAATGGAATGGAATATGGAATAGAATGGAATGGAATGTGGAATGGAATGCAATGGAATGTGGAATGGAATGCAATGGAATGTGGAATAGATTGGAATGTAATGTAGAATGGAATGGAATGGAATGGAATGTGGAATGGAATGTAATGGAATGGAATGAAATGTGGAATGGAATGGAATGGAATGTGGAATGGAATAGAATGTGGAATGGAATGAAATGGAAAGAAATATTGGAATGGAATGGAATGGAAAGTTGAGTGAAATGGAATGGAATGGAATGTGGAATGGAATGGAATGGAAGGAGGAATGGAATAGATTGTGGAATGCAATGAAATGGAAAGGAAAGTAGAATGGATTGGAATGGAATGGATTGAAATGGAATTTGGAATGGAATAGAATGGAATGTGGAATGGGATAGAATGTGGAATGGAATGAAACGATATGGCTTGAGAAATGGAAATGAATGGAATGTGGAATGGAATTGAATGAAATGTGGAATGGAATGGAATGGAAGGGAATATGGAATGGAATGGAATGGAATGGAATGGAATTAAATGTGGAATGGAATGGAAGGGAATGTGGACTGGAATGTATAATGGAATGTGTACTGCAGTGTTGAATGCAACGGAATGGAATCTGGAATGGAATGGATTGTGTAATAGAACTTGGAAAGTAATGGAATGGCATGTGGAATGGAACATGGTATGGAACATGGATTGGAACGTGGAATGGATTAGAATGGAACGATGAATGCAATGAAATGGAATGAGGAATGGAATGGAATGAAATGTTGAATGGAATGGAATGGAATGCAAAATGGATTGTGGAATGGAATGGAAATTAATGTCAAATGGAAAGAAAAGCATTGTGGAATGGAATGTGGAATGGAATAGAATAGAATAGAATGGAATGGAATGTGAAATGGAATGGAAGGGGATGTGGAATGGTATGTGGAATGGAAGGGAATGGAATGGAATGTGGAATGGAATGTGAAATGTAATGAAATGGATTGGAATGTGGAATGGAATGTGGAAAGGAATGGAATGGAATGGAATGGAACATGGAAACGAACTTGGAATATAACGTGGAAAGGAATGTGGAATGGAATGTGGAATGGAAAGTAGAATGGAATGTGGAATGGAACGTGGAATGGAAAGGAATGGAACGTGGAATGGAACATGGAATGGCATGGAATGGAACGTGGAACGGAACTTTGAATGCAACATGCAATGGAATGCTGAATGGATCGTGGAATGGAACGCTCAATGGAATGGAATGGAATGTGCAAAGGAATGTGGAATGGAATGGAATGGAATGGAATGTGGAATGGAATGGAGTGGAATTTAGAGTGGAATGTTTAATGGAATGAAATGGAATGTGGAATGGAGTGGAATGTGGAATGGAATGTAATGGAACGTGGAATGGAATGTGGAATGGAATGTGGAATGAAATGGTTTGTGGAATGGAAAAAAATGTGGAATGGAGTGAAATTGAATGGAATCTAGAATGGAATGGAAAGGAATGTGGAATGGAATGGCATGGAATGGAATGGAATGTGGAATGGAATGGAATGGCATGTGGAATGGAATGGAATGGAATGGAATGTGAACTGGAATGTGGAATGGAATGTGGACTGCAATGTGGAATGGGTTGGAAAGGAATGGTTAAAGCAACGTGGAATGGAATGGAATGGCATGTGGAATAGAACGTGGAGTGGAACGTGGAATGGAACGTGGAATGGAACTTGGAATGGAATAGAATGGAACGTGGCATGCAATGGAATGGAATGTGGAATGGAATGGAATGGAATGTGGAATGGAATGTGGAAGAGAATGGAATGCAGAATGGAATGTGGAATGTAATGAAATGCCGAATGGAATGTGGAATTGAATGGAATTGAAAGGAATGTGGAATGGAATGTGGAATGGAATGTGGAATGGAATGGAATGGAATGTGGAATGGAAAGGGGAATGGAATTGAATGGTATGGAATTTGGAATGGAATGGAACAGAATGTGGAATGGAATGGGGAATGGAATGTGCAATGGAATGGCATGTGGAATGGATTGGAATGAAATGTGGAATGGAATGTGGGATGGAATCGAATGGAATGTGAAATGGAATGGAATAGATTGTGGAATGGAATGGAATGGAATGAGGAATGGAATAGATTGTGGAATGCAATGAAATGGAATGGAAAGTAGAGTGGATTGGAATGGAATGGATTGAAATGGAATGTGGAATGGAAACGAATTTAATGTGGAATGGAATAGAATGTGGAATGGAATGAAACGATATGGTTTGTGGAATAAAATTGAATGGAATGTGGAATGGAACAGAATGAAATGTGGAATGGAACGGAATGGAAGGGAATATGGAATGGAATGGAATGGAATGGAATTAAATGTGGAATGGAATGGAAGGGAATGTGGACTGTAATGTAAAATGGAAAGTGTACTGCAGTGTTGAATGGAAAGGAATGGAATCTGGAATGGAATGGAATGTGTAATAGAACGTGGAATGAAATGGAATGGCATGTGGAATAGAACTTGGAATGGAACATGGAATGGAACATGGAATGGAATGTAGAATGGATTAGAATGGAAAGCTGAATGCAATGGAATGTAACGAGGAATGGAATGGAAAGAAATGTGGAATGGAATGTGGAATGGAATGGAATGGAATGCTAAATGGATTGTGGAATGGAATGGAAAGGAATGTCAAATGGAAAGAAATGCATTGTGGAATGGAATGTGGAATGGAATAGAATAGAATAGAATGGAATGGAATGTGAAATGGAATGGAAGGGAATGTGAAATTGTATGTGCAATGGAATGGAATGGAATGGAATGTGGAATGGAATGTGGAATAGAATGGAATGGATTGGAATGTGGAATGGAATGTGGAAAGGACTGGAATGGAATGTGGAATGGAATGGAATGGAACATGGAAACGAACTTGGAATGTAACGTGGAAAGGAACGTGGAATGGAATGTGGAATGCAAAGTGGAATGGAATGTGGAATGGAATGTGGAATGGAAAGTGGAATGAAATGGAATGGAACGCGGAATGGAACGTGGAATGGCATGGAATGGAACGTGGAACAGAACTTTGAATGCAATGTGCAATGGAATGCTGAATGGATCGTGGAATGGAACTTTCAATGGAATGGAATGGAATGTGCAAAGGAATGTGGTATGGAAAGGAATGGAAAGTGGAATGGAATGGGGTGGAATTTGGAGTGGAATGTTTAATGGAATGAAATGGAATGTGGAATGTAGTGGAATGTGGAATGGATTGTAATGGAACGTGGAATGGAATGTGGAATGGAATGTGGAATGAAATGGATTGTGGAATGGAATATAATGTGGAATGCAGTGAAATGGAATGGAATCTAGAATGGAATGGAAAGGAATGTGGAATGGAAAGGAATGGAATGGAATGGAATGTGGAATTGAATGGAATGGCATGTGGAATGGAATGGAATGGAATGGAATGTGAATTGGAATGTGGAATGGAATGTGGACTGCAATGTGGAATGGGTTGGAATGGAATGGTTAATGGAACGTGGAATGGAATGGAATGGCATGTGGAAAAGAACGTGGAATGGAACGCGGAATGGAACGTGGAATGGAATAGAATGGAACGTGGCATGCAATGGAATGGAATGTGGAATGGAATGAAACGGAATGTGGAATGGAATGTGGAATGGAATGTGTAATGGAATGGAATGGAATGTGGAATGGAAAGGGGAATGGAATTGAATGGCATGGAATGCGGAATGGAATGGAACAGAATGTGGAATGCAATGGGGAATGGAATGTGGAATGGAATGGCATGTGGAATGGAATGTGGAATGGAATGGAATGAAATGTGGAATGGAATGTGGAATGGAATGGAATGGATTGTGGAATGGAATGGAATGTGGAATGGAATGGAATGGAATGTGGAAAGGAATGTTCAATGGAATGGAATGGAATATGGATTGGAATCGAATGCAATGTGGAATGGAAGGTTGAATGGAATAGAATGGAATGTAGAAAGGAATGTGTAATGGAATGGATAGGAAGGCGGAGTGGAATGGAATGGAACGTTGAATCGATCGTGGAACGGAACGTGGAATGAAATGTGGAATGGATCGTGGAATGCAACGTGGAAAGGAATGTGACTGGAAAGTGGAATGGAAAGTCTAATGGAATGTGGAATGGAATGTGTAATGGAATGTGGAATGGAGTAGATGGTGGAATGGAATGGAATGGAATGGAATGTGGAAAGGAATGTAATGAAATGTGCAATGGAATGTGATGGAATGCATTGGAATGTGGAATGGAATGGAATGGAATGCGGAATGTATTAGAATGTGGAATAAAATGGAATGGAAATGTATGTGGAATGGAATGGAATGGAATATGGAATGGAATGTGGAAGGGAATGTGTATTGGAATGTGGAATGCAATGGAATGGAATGTGGAATGGAATGGAAAGGAACTTGGAATGAAATGGAATGGAATGTTGAATGGAATGGATTGTAATCTGGAATGGAATGTGGAATTGAATGAGGAATGGAATGGAATGGAATGGAATGTGGAATGGAATGTGGAATGAAATGGATTGGAATGCGGAATGGAATGTGGAATGGAATATGGAATAGATGTAATCGAACGTAAAATGGAATGGAATGGAATGTGGAATGGAGTTGAACGGAATGCAATGTGCAATGGTTTGTGGAATATAATGTGGAATAGAAAGGAATAGAATGGAATGAGGAATGGAATGTGGAATGGAATTTAATGGAATGTTGAGTGGAATATGGAATGGAATGTGGAATTGATGGAATGGAATGTGAAATGGAAAGGAATGGAACGTGGAATGGAATGGAATGAAATGGAATATGGAATGGAATGTGGAATGGAAAGGAATGGCATGTGGAATGGAATGTGGAATGGAATGGAATGGAATGTGGTATCGAATGTTGAATGGAATGTGGAATGGAATGGAAAGGAATGTGGAATGGAATGTGGAATGTAATTGAATCAAGTGTGGAATAGAATGCGGAATGGAATGGAATGTGGAATGGAATGGAATGGAACGTGGAATGGAATGTGGAAAGAAATTGGGAATGGAATGCTATATGGAATGGAATGGAATGAAATGGAATGGAATACAATGAAATGTGGAAATGAATGGAATGGAACGTGGAATGGAATGGAAAGGAATGTGGAATTGAATGGAAAGGAATGGAATGTGGAAGGGAATGGAATAGAATGCATTGGAATGGAATGCGGAATGGAATGGAGTGAAATGTGGAATGGAATGGAATTTGGAATGGAATGAAATGGAATGGAATATGGAATGGAATGGAATGGAATGTGGAATGGAATGGAATGGAATTGAATGGAATGTGGAATTTAATGGAATGGAAAGGGGAATGGAGTAGAATGTGGAATGATTAGGAATGGAATGGTATGGGGAATGGAATGGATTCGAATTGAATGGAATGTGGAATGGAATGGAATTGAATGGCATCGAATGTCGAATGGAATGGAATGGAATGGAATATGGAGTGGAATGGAATGGAATGGAATGAGAATGATATGTGGAATGGAATGGAATATAATGGAATGGAATGGAATGAAATGGAATGGAATGGAATGGAATGGAATGTGGAATGAAAAGTAATGGAATTGAATGGAATGTGGAATGGAATGCGGAATGGAATAGAATGTGGAATGGAATGAAATGGAAAGAAATGTAGAATGGAATAGAATGGAATGTCGACTGGAATGGAAAGGAATGGAATGGAATGTGGAATGGTATGGAATGGAATGAGGAATGGAATAGATTGTGGAATGCAATGGAATGGAATGGAAAGTGGAATGGAATGGAATGGAATGGACTGTAATGGAATGTGGAATGGAATCGAATGGAATGTGGAATGGAATTGAATTTGGAATGGAATGAAACGATATGGTTTGTGAAATGGAATTGAATGGAATTTGTAACAGAATGGAATGAAATGTGGAATGGAATGGAATGGAAGGGAATGTGGAGTTTAATGTGGAATGGAATAGAATGGAATGGAATGAAATTTGGAATGGAATGGGATGGAAGGGAATGTGGAATGGAATGTGGAATGGAGTGGAATGAAATGGAATTATATGTGGAATGGAATGAAAAGGAATGTGGACTGGAATGTATAATGGAATGTGCACTGCAGTGTGGAATGGAAAGGAATGGAATTTTGATTGGAATGGAATGTGTAAAGGAACTTGGAATGCAATGGAATGGCATGTGGAATAGAATGTGGAATGGAACGTGGAATGGAACATGGAATGGAACGTGAAATGTATTAGAATGGAACGTGGAATGCAGTGGAATGGAATGCGGAATGGAATGGAATGGAATGTGGAATGGAATGTGGAATGGAATGGAATGGAATGTGGAATGGATTGTGGAATGGAATGGAAAGGAATGTCAAATGGAAAGAAATGCATTGCGGAATGGAATGTGGAATGGAATGGAATAGAATGGAATGAAATGTGAAATGGAATGGAAGGGAATGTGCAATGGAATGTGCAATGGAATGGAAAGGAATGGAATGTGGAATGGAATGAAATGGAAAGAAATGTAAAATGGAATGGAATGGAGTGTTGAAGGGAATGGAATGGAATGGAATGTGGAATGGAATGGATTGGAATGAGGGATGGAATAGATTGTGGAATGAAATGGAATGGAAAGGAAAGTGGAATGGAATGGATTAGAATGGAATGTGGAATGGAATCCAATGGAAGGTGGAATGGAATAGAATGTGGAATGGAATGAAACGATATGGTATGTGAGATGGAATTGAATGGAATGTGGGATGGAATGGAATGAAATGTAGAATGGAATGGAATGGAAGGGAATGTGGAATGGAATATGGAATGGAATAGAATGGAATGGAATTAAATGTGGAATGGAATGGAAGGGAAAGTGGACTGGAATGTATAATGGAATGTGCACTGCAGTGTGGAATGGAAAGGAATGGAATGTGGAATGGAACGGAATGTGTAATGGAACTTGGAATGGAATGCAATGGCATGTGGAATAGAATGTGGAATGGAACGTGGAATAGAACATGGAATGGAAGGTGGAATGGATTAGAATGGAACGTGGAATGCAATGGAATGGGATGTGGATTGGAATGTGGAATGGAATGGAATGGAATGCGGAATGGATTGTGGAATGGAATGGAAAGGAATGTCAAATGGAAAGAAATGCATTGTGAATGGAATGTGGAATGGTATGGAATAGAATGTAATGGAATGTGAAATGTAATGGAAGGGAATGTGGAATGGAATCTGCAATGGAATGGAATGGAATGGAACGTGGATTGGAATGTGGAATGTGGAATAGAATGTGGAATGGAATGGAATGGAATGTGGAATGGATTTGAATGGATTGGAATGTGGAATGGAATGTGGATTGGAATGGAATGGAATGCGGAATGGAATGGAATGAAACGTGGAAAGGAATGTGGAATGGAATGTGGAATGGAACGTGTAATGGAATGTGGAATAGAATGTGGAATGGTATGTGGAATGGAATGGAATGTGGAATGGAATGGAATATAATGCAATATGGAATGGAATGGAATGGAATGTGGAATGGAATGGAATGTGGAATGCAATATGGAATGCAATGCAATGGAATATGAAATGGAATGTGGAATGGAATGGAATGGCATGCTATGAAATGTGGAAATAAATGGAATGGAAAGTGGAAAGGAATGGAATGGAATGTGGAATAGAATGGAATGGAATGTGGAATGGAATGGAATGTGGAATGGAATCAAATGGAATGGAAAGGAATGTGTAATGGAATGGAATGGAATGTGGAATGGAATATAATATGGAAAGGAATGAAATGGAATGCAATGTAGAATGGAATGGAATGGAATGTACAATGGAATGGAATGGAATGTGGAATGGAATGGAATGGAAATTGGAATGGAGTAGAATGTGGAATGCAATGGAATGGAATGGAACATGGAATGGAATGAATTGGAATGGAATGTGGAATGGAATGGAATGGAATGTGGAATGGAATAAAATGTAGAATGGAATGAAATGGAATGGAATGTGAAATGGAACGGAATGGAATGTGGAATGGAATGGACTGGAATGTGGAATGGCATGGAACGGAATGTGGAATGGAATAGAATGTGGAATGCAAAGGAATGGAATGGATTGTGGAATGGAATGGAATGGAATGGATTGGAATGGAATGTTGAATGGAATGGAATGGAATGTGGAATGGAATAGAATGTGGAATGGAATGAAATGGAATGGAACGTGCAATGGAATGGAATGGAATGTGGAAAGGAGTGGAATGGAATGTGTAATGGAATGGAATGAAATGGAATATGGACTGGATTGTGGAATGGAATGTGGACTGCAATGTGGAATGGAATGGAATGGAATGTGGAATGGAATGTGGAATGGAAAGTGAAATGGAATGTGGAATTGAATGTGGAATGGAATGTGGAAATCAATGTGTAATGGAATGGAATGGAATGTGGAATGGAATGGAATAGAATATGGAATGGAATAGAATGTGGAATGGAATGAAATGGAATGGAATGTAGCATGGAATGGAGTGGAATGTCGAGTGGAATGCAATGGAATATGGAAAGTAATTGAATGGAACGTGGAATGGAGTAGAATGTGGAATGCAATGGAATGGAATGCAATATGGAATGGAGTGGAATGGATTGGAATGGAATGTGCAATGGAATGGAATTGAATGTGGAATGGAATAGAATGTGGAATGGAATGAAATGTTATGATATGTGAAATGGAATGGAATTGAATGTGGAATGGAATGGAATGGAATGGAATGGAATGTGGAATGGAATGGAAGGAAAGTGGAATGGAATGTAGAATGGAATGGAAGGGAATAGAATTAAATTTGGAATGGAATGGAATGGAATGTGTAATGGAACATGGAATGGAATAGAATGGCATGTGGAATAGAACGCGGAATGGAATGTGGAATGGAACGTGGAATGAAATAGAATGAAACGTGGAATGCAATGGAATGGAATGTGGAATGGAATGGGATGTGGAATGGAATGTGGAATGGAATGGAAAGGAATGCGTAATGGAATGTGGAATGAAATGGAAAGCAATGTCAAATGGAAGGAAAAGGATTGTGGAATTTAATGTGGAATGGAATGGAACGGAATGGAATGTGAAATGGAAGGGAATGTGGAATGCAACGTGCCATTGAATGGAATGGAATGGATTGGAATGTGGAATGGAATGTGGAATGGAATGGAATGGAATGTGGAATGGAATGTGGAATGCAATGGAATGGAATGTGGAATGGAATATAATGGAATTGAATATGGAATGGAATGGGGAATGGAATGGAATGGATTGTGGAATGGAATGGAATGGAACTTGGAATGGATCGTGGAATGGAATGTAGAATGGAATGTGGAATGTTATGTGGAATTGAATGGAATGTGGACTGGAATGGAATGGAATGGAATGTGGAATGCAGTTATCCCAAAGAAGTTTTTTTGTGAAGATATTTTCCAGACAGAAGCATTCTCAGAAACTTCTTTCTCATTTGGCGTATGAACTCACAGAGTTGAAACTTCCTATTCATAGAGCAGTTCTGCAACACTCTTGTTGTGTAAACTGCAAGTGGATATTTGGTGCGATTGCGGCATCTAGTGGAAAAGGAAATGCATTCGTATAAAAACTAGATAGAACCGTTCTGAGAAACTTCTTTGTGATGTGTGCATTATACTCACAGAGTTGAACCTTCCTTTTCATAGAACAGTTTTGAAACTCTCTTTTTGTGGAGTCTGCAAATGGATATTTGGAGCGCTTTGAAGCCTATGGTGGAAAAGGCAACATCTTCACATTAAAATTAGACAGAAGCATTCTCAGAAACTTCTTTGAGATGTGCGCATTCAACTCACAGAGTTGAAGCTTCCTTTTGATATAGCTGTTTTGAAACACTCTTTCAGTAGAATCTGCAAGTGGATATTTGGAGTGCTAAGAGGCCAACACTGGAAAAGGAAATATCTTCACATAAAAACTAGATGGAAGCATTCTCAGAAACTTCCCTGTGCTTTATGCATTCAAGTCACAGAGAGGAAGCTTCCTTTTGAAAGCGCAGTTTTGTAACCTTCTTTTTGTAGAATTTGCTAGTGGATGTTTGGAGCGATTTGAGGACTATGCTGGAAAACGAAATATCTTCCCATAAAAACTGGACAGAAGAGTTCTCAGAAACTTCTTTGTGATGAGTGCATTCAACTCACAGACTTGAACATTCATTTTGAAAGAGCAGTTTTGAAACACTCTTTTTGTAGAATATGGAAGTAGATATTTTGAGGGTTTTGAGGCCTTTGCTGGGAAATGAAATATCTTCAACAGAAAACTACACAGCAGCATTCTCAGAAACTTCTTTGTGACGTGTGCAGTCAACTCACAGAGTTGAATCTGCCTTTTGATATAGCAGTTTGGAAACAGCCTTTTTGTAAAATCTGCAAGTGGATATTTGGAGTGATTGGAGGCCTATGCTGCAAAAGGAAATATCTTCACAGAAACCCTAGACAGTCTCAGGAACTTATGTGTGATGGGTGCATTCAACTCACGGACTTGAACCTTCCTTTTGATAGAACAGTTTTGAAACACTCCTTTTGTAGAATCTGCAAGTGTGTATTTGGAGCGCTTTGAGGCCTATGATGGAAAAGGAAATATCTTCACATAAAAACGAGACAGAAGTATTCTCAGAAACTTCTGTGTGATGAGTGCATTAAATTCACACACTTGAACTTTCCTTTGATAGAGCAGTTTTGAAACACTCTTTTAGTAGCATCTGTAAGTGGATATTTGGAGGGCTTTTATGCCAATGCTGGAAAACTAAATATCATCACATAAAATCTAGGCAGAAGCATTCTCAGAAACTTCTTCGTGATGAGTGCATTCAACTCACACAGTTGAACGTTCCATTTGATAGAACAGTTTTGAGAGACTTCTTTTGTACGATCTGCAGCTGTTTATTTGGAGGGCTTTGAGGCCTATGTTGGAAAAGGAAATATCTTCACATAAAAACTAGACAGAAGCATTCTCGGAAACTTCCCTGTGTTTCTGCATTCAACTCACGTAGTTGAACGTTCCTTTTGACAGAACAGTTTTGAAAATCTCTTTTCCTAGAATCTGCAAGTCGACATTTGGAAAGCTTTGAGGCCTATGCTGGAAAAGGAAATGTCTTCACCTAAAAACTAGATGGAAGCATTCTCAGAAACTTCTTTGTGATGTGCTCATTCAACTCACAGAGTTGAAGCGTCCTTTTGATGTAGCTGTTTTGAAACACTCTTTTAGTAGAATGTTCAAGTGGATATTTGGAGTGTTAAGAGGCCAACACTAGAAAAGGAAATATCTTCACATAAAAACTAGGCGGAAGCATTCTCAGAAACTTCCCTTTGCTTTACGCATTCAAGTCATAGAGAGGATCCTTCCTTTTGAAAGCACAGTTTTGAAACACTCGTTTTGTAGAATTTGCTAGTGGATGTTTGGAGCGATTTGAGGCCTGTGCTGGAAAACGAAATATCTTCCCATAAAAACTAGACAGAGGGATTCTCAGAAACTTCTTTGTGATGAGTGCATTCAACTCACAGACTTCAACCTTCATTTTGAAAGAGCAGTTTTGAAACACTCTTTTTGTAGAATCTGCAAGTGGATATTTTGAGCATTTTGAGGCCCTTGCTGGGAAATGAAATATCTTCACCTGAAAACTACACAAAAGAATTCTCAGAAACTTCTTTGTGATGTGTGCATTCAACTCAAAGAGTTGAACCTGCCTTTTGATAGAGCAGTTTGGAAACAGCCTTTTTGTAAAATCTGCAAGTGGATAATTGGAGCGATTTGAGGCCTATGCTGCAAAAGGAAATATCTTCACAGAAAACCTAGAAAGAAGCATTCTTAGGAACTCCTGTGTCATGAGTGCATCCTACTCACGGAGTAGAACCTTCCTTTTGATAGAGAAGTTTTGAAATACTTTTTTAGTAGCATCTGTAAGTGGATATTTGGAGGGCATTTATGCAAATGCTGGAAAACTAAATATTACCACATAAGAACTAGGCAGAAGCATTCTCAGAAACTTATTCGTGATGAGTGCATTCAACTCACAGACTTGAACGTTCCTTTTGATAGAACAGTTTTGAAACACTCCTTTTGTAGTATCTGCAGCTGTTTATTTGGAGCGCTTTGAGGCCTATGTTGGAAAAGGAAATATCTTCACATAAAAACTAGACAGAAGCATTCTCAGAAACTTCCCTGTGCTTTCTGCATTCAACCCACATAGTTGAACATTCCTTTTGATAGAACAGTTTTGAAAATCTCTTTTCGTAGAATCTGCAAGTCGATATTTGGAATGCTTTGAGGCCTATGCTGGAAAAGGAAATATCTTCACATAAAAACTAGATAGAAGCATTCTCAGAAACTTCCCTGTGCTTTATGCATTCAAGTCACAGAGAGGAACCTTCCTTTTGAAAGCGCAGTTTTGAAACACTCTTTTTAGTATTTGCTAGTGGATGTTTCGAGGGATTTGAGGCCTATGCTGGAAAACGAAATATCTTCCCATAAAAATTAGACAGAAGCATTCTCAGAAACTTCTTTGTGATGAGTGCATTCAACTCACAGACTTTAACTTTCCTCTTGAAATAGCAGTTTTGAAAACACTGTTTTTGTAGAATCTGCAAGTGGATATTTTGAGTGTTTTGACGCCTTTTCTGGGAAATGAAATATCTTCACCTGAAAACTAGACAGAAGCATTCTCAGAAACGTCTTTGTGATGTGCACATTCAACTGACAGAGTTGAAGCTTCCTTTTGATATAGCTGTTTTGAAACACTCTTTCAGTAGGATCTGCAAGTGGATATATGGAGTGTTAAGAGGCCAACACTGGAAAAGGAAATATCTTCACATAAAAACTAGACGGAAGCATTCTCAGAAACTTCCCTGTGCTTTATGCATTCAAGTCAAAGAGAGGAACCTTCCTTTTGATAGCGTAGTTTTGAAACACTTCTTTTCCAACATAGGCCTCAAAGAGCTCTAAATAAACACTTGCAGATTCTACAAAAAGTGTGTAGAGTGGATTGGAGATTCCAATCCATTCCATTCCATTGCATTGTACTCACAGAGTTGAACCTTCCTTTTGATAGAATAGTTTAGAAACACTCTTTTTGAAGAATCTGCAAGTGTTTATTTGAAGCGCTTTGATTCCTATGTTGGAAAAGGAAATATCTTCCCATAAAAACTAGACTGAAGCCTTTTCAGAAACTTCTTCGTGATGAGTGCATTCTACTCACAGAGTTGAACCTTCCTTTGATAGAACACTTTTGAAACACTCTTTTTGTAGAATCTGCAAGTGGATATTTGAGCACTTTGATGCCTATGTTGGAAAAGGAAATTTCTTCCCATAAAAACTAGACTGAAGCAATCTCAGAAACTTCTTTGTGATGAGTGCATTCTACTCACAGAGTTGAACCTTCCTTTTGCAGAACAGTTTTGAAACACTGTTTTTGGAGATTCTGCAAGTGTTTATTTGGAGCGCTTTGAGGCCTATGCTGGAAAAGGAATTATCTTCACATAAAAACTAGACAGAAGCATTCTCAGAAACTTTTTCTGATGTGCACATTCAACTCACGGAATTGAAACTTCCTTTTGTTAGAGCAGTTTTGAAACACTCTTTTTCTAGAATGTGCAAGTGGATATTTGGAGTGTTAGGGGGCCAACACTGGAAAAGGAAATATATTCCCATAAAAACTAGAGAGAAGCATTCTCAGAAACTTCTTTGTGATGAGTACATTCAACTTACAGACTTTAACTTTCCTTTTGAAAGAGTAGTTTTGAAACACTCTTTTTATAGAATCTGCAGGTGGATATTTTGTATGCTTTGAGGCCTAAGCAGCAAAAGGAAATATCTTCACATAAAAACTAGACAGAAACATTCTCCAAAACCTCTTTGTGATGTGTGCATTCAAAAAACAGAGTAGAACGTTCCTTTTGATAGTGCAGTTTTGAAACACCCTTTTTGTAGAATCTGCAAGTGGATATTTGGAGAGATTTGAGGCCTATGCTGAAAAAGGGGATATCTTAACATAAAAACTACATAGAAGCATTCTCAGAAACTTCTTTATGATGAGTGCATTCATCTCACAGAGTTGAACATTACTTTTGATAGAACAGTTTTCAATACTCTTTTTGTAGAATCTGCAAATGGATATTTGGAGCGTTTTGAGGCCTACGATGGAAAAGAAAATATCTTCATATAAAAACTAGACAGAAGCATTCTCAGAAATTTCTCTGTGATGAGAGCATTCAACTCACAGAGTTGAACTTTCCCTTTTATAGAACAGTTTTGAAACACTATTTTTGTACAATCTGCAAGTGGATATTTGGAGCGCTTAGAGGCCTATGCAGGAAAAGGAAACATCTTCACATAACAGCTAAGCAGAAGCATTCTCAGAAAGTTCTTTGAGATGAGTGCATTCAACTCACAGACTTGAACCTTCTTTTTGATAGAGCAGTTTTCAAACACTCGTTTTGTAGTATCTGCAATTGGATATTTGGAGCGATTTGAGGCCTATGCTGGAAAAGGTAATATCTTCACATAAAAACTAAGCTGAAGCATTCTCAGAAACTTCTTCATGATGAGTGTGTTCAACTGACAGACTTGAACTTTCCTTTTGATAGAGCTGTTTTGAAACACTCCTTTTGTGGAATCTGCAATTGGATATTTGGGGCGCTTTGAGGCCTATGCTGGAAAGGGAAATATCTTCACATAAAAAATAGACAAAAGCATTCTCAGACAGTACTTTGTGATGAGTGCATTGAACTCGCAGAGTTGAACCTTTCTTTTCATAGAATAGTTTTGAAACACTCCCTTTGTAGATTCTGCAAGTGGATATTTGGGCGCATTGAGGACTATGATGGAAAAGGAAATATCTTCATATAAAAACCAGACAGAAGCATTCTCAGAAACTTCTTTGTTATGAATGCATTCAACTCACAGACTTGAATCTTCCTTTTCATAGAGCAGTTTTGTAAGACACTTTTTGTAGAATCTGCAAGTGGATATTTGGAGCGCTTTGAGGCCTATGCTAGAAGGGAAATATCTTCAAAGAAAAATTAGACAGAAGTATTCTGAGAAACTTCTCTTTGATCAGTGCATTGAACTCACAGAGATGAACCTTCCTTTTGATAGAAGAGTTTTGAAAAACTCTCTTTGTAGAATCTGCAAGGGGATATTTGGAGTCCTTTGAGACCCATGCTGTAAAATGGAATGTCCTCACATAAAAACTAGACAGAAGCATTCTCAGAAACTTCTTTGTAATGTGTGCGTTCAACTCACTGAGTTGAGCATTCGTTTTGATAGAGCAGTTTGGAAACACACTTTTTATAGAATCTACCAGTGGATATTTGGAGATATTTGAGGACTATGCTGGAAAAGGGAAAATCTTCACATAAAAATATTAAAGAAGCATTCACAGAAACTTCCCTGTGATTTATGCACTCCACTCACAGACTTGAACCTTCCTTTCGATAGAGCAGTTTTGAAATACTGTTATTGTAGAATCTGCAAGTGGATATTTGGACCGCTTTGTGGTCTATGCTGAAAAAGGAAATATCGTCACATAGAAACTAGACAGAAGCATTCTCAGAAACTTCTTGGTGATGAGTGCATTCAAATCACAGAGTTGAAACTTCCATTTGACAGAACACTTTTGAAACACTCTTTTTATAGAATATGCAAGTGGATATTTGGAGCGCTTTGAGGCCTACAATGGTAAAGGGAATATCCGTGATGAGTGTCTTCAACTCACAGACTTGAAACTTCGTTTTGATAGAGCAGTTTTGGAACACCCCTTTTGTAGAATCTGCAAGTGGATATTTGGAGCGCTATGAGGCCTACACTGGAAAAGGAAATATCTTCACATAAAAACTAGACAGAAGCACTCTCAGAAACTTCTTTGTGCTGAATGCATTCAACTCACAGAATTGAACCTTCCTTTTGATAGAACAGTTGTGAAACATTCTTTTTATAGAATCTGCAAGTGGATGTTTTGAGGGCTTTGAGGCCTATGCTGGAAAAGGAAATATCTTCACATAAAAAATAGACAGAAACAATCTCAGAAAATTCTTTGTGATGAGTGCATTCAACTCAAAGACTTGAACCTTCTTTTGATAGAGCAATTTTGAAACACTTTTTTGTGGAATCTGCAAGTGGATGTTTGGAGCAATTTGAGGCCTATGCTGGAAAAGGAAATATATCCACATAAAAAGTAGACAGAAGCATTCTCAGAAACTTCATTGTGATGTATGCATTCAACTATCAGAGTTGAACCTTCCTTTTGATAGAGAAGTTTTGAAACACCCTTTCTGTAGGATCTGCAAGTGGATATTTGGAGCGCTTGAGGCCTATGCTGGAAAAGGAAATATCTTCACATAAAAATTCGACTGAAGCATTATCAGAAACTTCCCTGTTCTTTATGAATTCAACTCACAGACTTGAACATTCCTTTTGATAGCTCAGGTTTGAAAAACTCTTTTTGTAGTGTCTGCAAGTTGATATTTGGGGTGCCTTGAGCGCTATGCTGGAAAAGGAAATATCTTCACAGAAAAACTAGATAGAAGCAATTTCAGAAACTTCTTTGTGATGAGTGCATTCAACTCAAAGACTTGAACCATCTTTTGATTGAGCAATTTTGAAACACTCTTTTTGTAGAATCTGCAAGTGGATGTTTGGAACAATTTGAGGCCTATGCTGGAAAAGGAAATATCTTCACATAAAAATTAGACAGAAGGATTCTCAGAAACTTCTTTGTGATGTATGCATTCAACTCACGGGGTGGAAGCTTTCTTTTGATAGAGCAGTTTTGAAACACCCATTCTGTAGTATCGGCAAGTGGATATTTGGAGCGCTTGAAGCCTATGCTGGAAAAGGAGATATTTTCCCATAATAATTAGACAGAAACATTGTCAGAAACTTCCCTGTGCTTTATGAATTCAACTCGCAGTCTTGAACATTCCTTTTGATAGTTCAGGTTTGAAACACTCTTTTTGTAGTATCTGCAATTTGATACTTGGGGCGTTTGAGCGCTGTGCTGGAAAAGGAAATATCTTCCCATAAAAACTAGAGAGAAGAATTCTCAGAGACTTCTTAGTGGTGAGTGCATTCAACTCACACAGTTGAACCTTCCTGTTGATAGAACAGTTTTGAAACACTATTTTTGTAGAATCTGCAAGTGGATATTTGGAGCGATTTCAGGACTATGATGGAAAAGGAAATATCTTCACTTATAAATAAGACAGAAGCATTCTCAGCAACTTCTCTGTGATGAGTGCATTCAACTGATAGTGTTGAACCTTCCTTTTGATAGAACAGTTTTGAAACTCTCTCTTTGTAGACTGTGGAAGTGGATAATTGGAGTGCTTTGATGCCTATGCTGGAAAAGGAAATATCTTCACATAAAACTTCTCAGAAACTTCTTTGTGATGCGTGCATTCAACTCACTGTGTTGAACCTTCCTTTTGATAGAGCAGTTTTGAAACACTCTTTTTGCAGAATTTGCAAGTATATATGTGGAGCGCTTTGAGGCCTATGCTGGAAAAGGAAATAACTTCCCATAAAAAGTGGAGAGAAGCATTGTCAATAACTTGTTATTTATGTGTGCATTCAACTCACATAGTTGAACCTTCCTTTTGATAGAGCAGTTTTGAAACCCTCTTTTTGTAGAATCGGCAAATGAATATTTGAAGCCCTTTAAGGCCTATGCTGTAAAAGGAAACATCTTCACATAAAAAACTAGACAGAAACATTCTCAGAAACTTCTTTGTGATATGTGCAGTCAATTCATAGAGTTGAACCTTCCTTTTGGTAGAGCAGTTTTCAAACACTCTTTTTGTAGAATCTGCAAGTGGATATTTGGAGCGATTTTGGCCTCTGGTGGAAAAGGAAATATCTTCATATAGAAACTAGATGGAAGCCGTCTCAGAAACTAATTTGTGGTGTTTGCTTTCAACTCACAGACTTGTACCTTCTGTTTTGTAGAGCAGTTTTGAAACACCTTTTTTGTAGAATTTTCAATTGGTTATTTACAGCGCTTTGAAGTCTATGCTGGAAAAGGAAATATCTTCATATAAAAACAAGAGGGAAATGTTTTCACAAACTTCTTTGTGTTGTGTGCATTCAACTCCCAGAATTGAACTTTTCTTTTGATAGAGCAGTTTTGAAACACTGATTTTAGAGGATCTGCAAGTGTATATATGGATCGCTTTGAGGACTATGCTGGAAAAGGAAATATCTTCACATAAAAACAAGACAGAAGCATTCTCAAAAATTTCTTTGTGATATGTGCATTCAACTTATAGAGTTAAACCGTCCTTTTGATGCAGCAGCTTTGAAACACTCTTTTTAAAGAAGTTGTATGTGAATACTTAGAGCACTTTGAGGCCTAAGCTGGAAAAGGAAATATCTTCACATAAAAACAAGAGAGCTGCATTTTCAGAAACTTCTTTGTGATGTACGCATTCAACTCACAGAGCTGAACCACCCTATTGATACAGCAGTTTTGAAATACTATTTTTGCAGAATCTGCAAGTGGATATTTGGAGCGCTTTGAGGCCTAAGCTGGAAAAGGGAATATTCTCACATACAAACAAGACAGAAGCATTCTCAGAAACTTCTTTGTGATTTGTGCATTCAATTCACAGTGCTGAGCATTCCTTTTGATAGAGTAGTTTTGAAACACTCTTTTTCTAGAATCTGCAGGTGGATATTTGGAGCACTTCGTGGCCTACGCTGGAAAAGGAAATATCTTCACTTAAAAACTATACAGAAGCATTCTGAGAAATTTCTTTGTGATGACTCCATTCAATTCACAGAGATGAATCTTCCTTTTGATAGAGCAATTTAGAAACACTCTTTTTGTAGAATCTGCAAGTGAATATTTGGAGCGCTTTGAGGCCTATGCTGGAAAAGGGAATATCTTCACCTAAAAACTAGACCGAAGCATTCTAAGAAACTTCTTTTTGATGTGTGCATTCAACTAACAAAGTTAAACCTTTGTTTTTATACAGCAGTTTTGAAACACTCTTTTTGTAGAATCTGCAAGTGGATATTTGGAGTGTTTTGAGGCCAATGCTGGAAAAGGAATTATATTCACATAAAAACTAGACAGCAGCATTCTCACAAACTTCTTTGTTCTGTGTGCATTCAACATGCAGAGTTGAATCTTCCTTTTGATAGAGCAGTTTTGAAACAATCTTTTTGCAGAATCTCCAAGTCAATATTGGGAGCGCTTGGAGGCCCATGCTGGAAAAGGAAACATCTTCATATAAAAACTAGACAGAAGCATTCTCAGAAACTTTTTCTGATGTCTACATTCAAGTCATAGAGTTGAACCTTCCTTTTGATAGAGCAGTTTTGAAACACTCTTTTTGTAGAATCTGCAAGTGGATATTTGGAGCGATTGTGCCTCTGGTCGAAAAGGAAATATCTTCATATAGAAACTAGATGGAAACCTTCTCAGAAACTAATTTTTGGTGTGTGTTTTCAACTCACAGACTTTTACCTTGTGTTTTATAGAGCAGTTTTGAAACACCTTTTTGGTAGAATTTTCAATTGATTGTTTGCAGCGCTTTGAGGCCTGTGCTGGAAAAGGAAATAACTTCACTTAAAAACTAGAGAGAAGGGTTTTCTCAAACTTCTTTGTGACGGGTGCATTCAACTCCCAGAGTTGAACTTTTCTTTTGATAGAGCAATTTTGAAACACTGTTTTTAGAGGATCTGCACGTGTATATATGGAGTGCTTTGAAGACTATGTGGGAAAAGGAAATATCTTCACATAAAAACAAGATAGAAACATTCTCAAAAATTTATTTGTGACGTGTGCATTCAACATATAGAGTTAAACCGTCCTTTTGATACAGCAGCTTTGAAACACTCTTTTTGTAGTATTTGTGTGTGAATACTTAGAGCACTTTGAGGCCTAAGCTGGAAAAGGGAATATCCTCACATAAAAACAATAGAGAAGCATTCTCAGAAACTTCTTTGTGATGAGTGCATTCAATGCACAATGCTGAACATTCCTTTTGCTAGAACAGTTGTGAAACACTCTTTTTCTAGAATCTGCAAGTGGATATTTGGAGCAATTTGAGGCCTATGCAGGAAAAGGAAATATCTTCACTTAAAAACTAGACAGAAGCATTCTTAGAAACTTCTTTGTGATGTCTGCATTGAATTCACAGAGTTGAACCTTCCTTTTGATAGAGCAGTTTTGAAACACTATTTTTGTAGAATCTGCAAGTGAATATTTGGAGCGCTTTGAGGCCAATGTTCTAACAGTAAATATCTTCACCTAAAAACTAGATAGATGCATTCTAAGAAACTTCTTTTTGATGAGTGAATTCAACTAACAAATTTGAACTTTTTTTGATAGAGCAGTTTTGAAACACTCTTTTTATAGAATCTACAGGTGAATATTTGGAGTGCTTTGAGGCCAGTGCTCCAAAAGTAAATATCATCAAATAAAAACTAGACAGAAGCATTGTCAGAAACATCTTTCTGATGTGTGCATTAAACTCACAGAGTTGAAGCTTCTTCTTTTTTCTTTTTTTCTTTTTCTTTTTATTATTATTATTATTATTATTATACTTTAGGCTCTATGGTACATGTGCGCAACGTGCAGGTAAGTTACATATGTATACATGTGCCATGCTGGTGCGCTGCACCCACCAACTCGTCACCTAGCATTAGGTGTATCTCCCAATGCTATCCCTCCCCCCTCCTCCCACCCCACAAGAGTTCCCGAAGTGTGATGTTCCCCTTCCTGTGTCCATGTGTTCTCATTGTTCAATTCCCACCTATGAGTGAGAATATGTGGTGTTTGGTTTTTTGTTCTTGCGATAGTTTACTGAGAATGATGATTTCCAGTTTCATCCATGTCCCTACAAAGGACGTGAACTCATCATTTTTTATGGCTGCATAGTATTCCATGGTGTATATGTGCCACATTTTCTTAATCCAGCCTATCATTGTTGGACATTTGGGTTGGTTCCAAGTCTTTGCTATTGTGAATAATGCGGCAATAAACATACGTGTGCATGTGTCTTTTTAGCAGCATGATTTATAGTCCTTTGAGTATATACCCAGTAATGGGATGGCTGGGTCGAATGGAATTTCTAGTTCTAGATCCCTGAGGAATCACCACACTGACTTCCACAAGGGTTGAACTAGTTTACAGTCCCACCAACAGTGTCAAAGTGTTCCTATTTCTCCACATCCTCTCCAGCACCTGTTGTTTCCTGACATTTTAATGATTGCCATTCTAACTGGTGTGAGATGGTATGTCATTGTGGTTTTGATTTGCATTTCTCTGATGGCCAGTGATGGTGAGCATTTTTTCATGTGTCTTTTGGCTGCATAAATGTCTTCTTTTGAGAAGTGTCTGTTCATGTCCTTCGCCCACTTTTTGATGGGGTTGTTTGTTTTCTTCTTGTAAATTTGTTGGAGTTCATTGTAGATTCTGGATATTAGCCCTTTGTCAGATGAGTAGGTTGTGAAAATTTTCTCCCATTTTGTAGGTTGCCTGTTCACTCTGATGGTAGTTTCCTTTGCTGTGCAGAAGCTCTTTAGTTTAATTAGATCCCATTTGTCAATTTTGGCTTTTGTTGCCATTGCTTTTGGTGTTTTAGACATGAAGTCCTTGCCCATGCCTATGTCCTGAATGGTATTGCCTAGGTTTTCTTCTAGGGTTTTTATGGTTTTAGGTCTAACATGTAAGTCTTTAATCCATCTTGAATTGATTTTTGTATAAGGTGTAAGGACGGGATCCAGTTTCAGCTTTCTACATATGGCTAGCCGGTTTTCCCAGCACCATTTATTAAATAGGGAATCCTTTCCCCATTTCTTGTTTTTGTCAGGTTTGTCAAAGATCAGATAGTTGTAGATATGTGGCATTATTTCTGATGGCTCTGTTTTGTTCCATTGATGTATATCTCTGTTTTGGTACCAGTACCATGCTGTTTTGGTTACTGTAGCCTTGTAGTATAGTTTGAAGTCAGGTAGTGTGATGCCTCCAGCTTTGTTCTTTTGCCTTAGGATTGACTTGGCGATGAAAATTGACACCCTAACATCACAATTAAAAGAACTAGAAAAGCAAGAGCAAACACATTCAAAAGCTAGCAGAAGGCAAGAAATAACTAAAATCAGAGCAGAACTGAAGGACATAGAGACGCAAAAAACCCTTCAAAAAATAAATGAATCCAGGAGCTGGTTTTTTGAAAGGTTCAACAAAATTGATAGACCACTAGCAGGATTAATAAAGAAAAAAAGAGAGAAGAATCAAATAGATGCAATAAAAAATGATAAAGGGGATATCACCACCGATCCCACAGAAATACAAACTACCATCAGAGAATATTACAAACACCTCTACACAAATAAACTAGAAAATCTAGAAGAAATGGATAAATTCCTCAACACATACACCCTCCCAAGAGTAAACCAGGAAGAAGTTGAATCTCTGAATAGACCAATAACAGGAGGTGAAATTGTGGCAATAATCAATAGCTTACCAACCAAAAAAAGTCCAGGACCAGATGGGTTCACAGCCGAATTCTACCAGAGGTACAGGGAGGAGCTGGTACCATTCCTTCTGAAACTATTCCAATCAAGAGAAAAAGAGCTAATCCTCCCTAACTCTTTTTATGTGGCCGGCATCATCCTAATACCAAAGCCTGGCAGAGACACAACAAAAAAAGAGAATTTTTGACCAATATCCTTGATGAACATTGATGCAAAAATCCTCAATAAAATACTGGCAAACCGAATCCAGCAGCACATCAAAAAGCTTATCCACCATGATCCAGTGAGCTTCATCCCTGGGATGCAAGGCTGGTTCAATATACGCAAATCAATAAATGTAATCCAGCATATAAGCAGAACCAAAGTCAAAAACCACATGATTTTCTCAATAGATGCAGAAAAGGCCTTTGACAAAATTCAACAACGCTTCATGCTAAAAACTCTCAATAAGTTAGGTATTGATGGGTCGTATCTCAAAATAATAAGAGCTATTTATGACAAACCCACAGCCAATATCATACTGAATGGTCAAAAACTGGAAGCATTCCCGTTGAAAACTGGCACAAGACAGGGATGCCCTCTCTCACCACTTCTATTCAACATAGTGTTGGAAGTTCTGGCCAGGGCAATTAGGTAAGAGAAGGAAATCAAGGGTATTCAGTTAGGAAAAGAGGAAGTCAAATTGTCCCTGTTTGCAGATGACATGATAGTATATCTAGAAAACCCCATTGTCTCAGCCCAAAATCTCCTTAAGCTGATAAGCAACTTCAGCAAAGTCTCAGGATACAAAATCAATGTACAAAAATCACAAGCATTCTTATACATCAATAACAGACAAACAGAGAGCCAAATCATGAGTGAACTCCCATTCACAATTGCTTCAAAGAGAATAAAATACCTAGGAATCCAACATACAAGGGATGTGAAGGACCTCTTCAAGGAGAACTACAAACCACTGCTCAAGGAAATAAAAGAGGATACAAACAAATGGAAGAACATTCCATGCTCATGGGTAGGAAGAATCAATATCATGAAAATGGCCCTCCTTCCCAAGGTAATTTACAGATTCAATGCCATCCCCATCAGGTTACCAATGACTTTCTTCACAGAATTGAAGCTTCTTTTTGATAGATTAGTTTTGAAACACTCTTTTTGTAGAATCTGCAAGGGGATATTCGGACTGATTTGAGGCATTCGTTGGAAACGGGAATATCTTCACTTAAAACTAGACAGAAGCCTTCTCAGAAACTTCTTTGTGATGTGTGCAATCAACTCACCGAGTTGAACCTTCCTTTTGATAGAGCAGTTTTGAAATACTCTTTTTGTAGAATATGGAAGTGGACACTGGGAGCACTTTGAGGCCTTCTAAGGAAAAGGAAATGTCTTCACATAAAAACTAGACAGAAGAATTTTCAGAAACTGGTTTGTGATGTGTGCATTCAATTCACTGAGTTGAAATTTCCTGTTGATTAGCAGTTTTGAAACACTCTTTTTGTAAAATCTGCAAGTGGATATTTGGAACGCTTTGATTCCTTCATTGGAAAAGGATATATCTTAAAATAAAAACAAGACTGAAGCATTCTCAGAAACTTCTTTGTGATGTGCACATTCAACTCACAGAGTTGAACCTTCCTTTTGATAGAGCAGATATAAAACACTGTTTTTCTAGGATCTGCAATGGACATTTGTAGTACTTTGAGGGCTATGTTGGATAATGAAATATCTTCAAATAAAAACTAGACAGAAGCATTCTCAGAAATATCCTTGTGATGTTTGCATTCAACTGACAGAGTTGAACATACCTTTTAATAGAGGAGTTGTGAAACACTCTTTTTGAGATACCTGCAAGTGGAAATTTGAAATGATTTCAGGCCTTTGTTGGAAACGGAATATCTTCACATAAAAAACTAGACAGAAGCATTCTCATAAACGTCTTTGTGATGTGTTCATTCAATTCACAGAGTTGAACTTTTCTTTTGATAGAGCAGTTTTGAAACAATGTTTTTGTAGGATCTGCAAGGGGATATTTGGACATATTTGAGGCCTTCTTTGGAAACTGGAATATCTTCACATAAAAGCTGGACAGAAGCATTCTCAGAAATTTCTTTGTGTTATGTGAACTCAACTCACAGAGTTGAACCTTCCTTTTGCTATATCAGTTTTGAAACCCACTCTGTGTAGATTCTGCAAGAGGACATTTGGAGCGCTTTAAGGCCTTTGGCGGAAAAGGAAATATCTTCACCTACTAACTAGACAGAAACATTATCAGAAACATCTCTGTGATGTGTGCATTCAACTCAATGATTTGAGTCTTCCTTTTGATAGAGCAGTTTTGAAACACTCTTTTTGCAGAATCTGCAAGTGGATATTTGGAGCTCTTTGAATCCTTCATTGGAAACGGTAATATCTTCAAATAAAAACAAGACAGAAGCATTCTCAGAAACCACTTTGTGATATGTATATTCAACTCACAGGGTTGAACCCTTCTTATGATAGAGTAGTTTTGAAACGCTCTTTTTGTAGAATCTGCAAGTGGACAATTTGCAGCTTTTTGAGGGCTCTGGTGTAAAAAGAAATATCTTCACATAAAAACTAGACAGAATCATTCTCAGAAACTTCTTTGTGATGTTTTCATGCAACGCACAGAGTTGAACATATCTTTTCATAGAGCAGTAGTGAAACACTCTTTTTTAAGAACCTGCAAGTGGTTATTTGGACAGATTTGAGGCCTTCATTGGAAACATGAATATCTTCACAGAAAAACTAGACAGAAGCATTCTCAAAAACTTCTTTCAGATGTGTGCATTCCCCTCACAGAGGTCAATGTAACTTTTCATAGAGCAGTTTTGAAACACTCTTTCTGTGGAATCTGCAAGTGGATATTTAGACCTCTCTGACGCCTTCATTGGAAACGCGAATATCTTCACATAAAAACTAGACAGAAGCATGCTCAGAAACTTCTTTTTCATGTGTGACTTCAACTGACAGATTTGAAACTTCCTTTTGATAGAGCAGTTTTGAAACATTTTATGTAGAATCTGCAATTGGACAGTTTGAGAGCTCTGAGGCCTTCGGTGGAAAGGGAAATATCTTCACATAAATACTTGACTGAAGCATTCTTAGAAACTTTTTGGTGACGTATGCATTCAACTCACAGAGTTGTATCTTTCTTTTCATAGAGCAGTTTTGAAACACTCTTTTTGTAGAATCTGAAAGAGGACAATTTGTAGGACTTTGAGGGCTGTGGTGGAAAAGGAAATATCTTCCAATAAAAACCAGACAGAAGCATTCTCAGAAACTTCTTTGAGATGTTTGCATTCAACTCACAGAGTTGAACATTCCTTTTGATAGAGCAGTAGGGAAACACTCTTTTTGAAGAACATGCAAGTGGATATTTGGACCGATTTGGGGCCTTCTTTAAAAACAGGAATATCTTCACATAAAAACTGGACAGAAGTGTTATCAGTAATTTCTTTGTGATGTATGCTTTCAATTCACGGAGGAGAACATAAGTTTTCATGGAGCAGTTTTGAAACACTCTTTTTGTATAATCCACAAGTGGATATTTTGACCGTTTCAGGGCTTCATTAGAAACGGAATTATCTTCCCATAAAAACTACACCAAAGCATTCTCAGAAACTTCTTTGTGATGGGTGCATTCAACTCAAAGATTTGAACATAACTTTTCGTAGAGCAGTTTTGAAACAGTCTTTTTGTAGAATGTGTAAGGGGATATTTGGACGGATTTGAGGCCTTCGTTGGAAACTTGAATACCATCACATAAAAACTAGACAAAAGCATTGTCAGAAACTTCTTTGTGATGTGTGCATTCAACTCAAAGAGTTAAACCTTCATTTTGATAGAGCAGTTTTGAAACCTTTTTTTGTGGAATGTGAATGTGGACAATTGGAGCGCTTTGAGGCCTTCAGTGGAAAAGGAAATATCTTCACATAAAAACTAGACTGAGCATTCTCAGAAAGTTCTTTCTTTTGTGTGCGTTCAACTTACAGAGTTGAACCTTCCTTTTGATAGAGCCGTTTAGATACAGTTTTTTTGTGGTATCTGAAAGTGGACTTTTGGATCACTTTGAGTCCTCCAGTGGAAAAGGAAATATCTTCACATGAAAACTAGACAGAAGCATTCTCAGAAACTTCTTTGTGAAGTGTGAATTCAACCCACCGAGTTGAATCTTCCTTTTGATAGAGTAGTTTTGAAACAATTTTTTGTAGAATCTGCAAGCGAATATTTAGAGGGCTTTGAAGCCTTCGTTTGAAACGGGAATATCTTCAAATAAAAACTGGACCGAAGCACTCTCAGAAACAACTTTGTGATATGGCCATTCAACTCACAGAGTTGAACCTTTCTTTTCATAGAGCAGTTTAGAAACTCTCTTTTTTGTAGAATCTGAAAGAGGACATTTGTAGCACCTTGAGGGCTATCGTGGAAAAGGAAATATCTTCAACCAAAAACTACACAGAAAAATACTCAGAAACAACTTTGGAATGTTTGCATTCAACTCACGGAGTTGAACATACATTTTCTTAGTGCAGTTGTTGAACACTCTTTTTGAAGGACCTGCAAGTGGATATTTGGAATGATTTGAGGCCTTCATTGAAAACGGGAACATCTTCACATATAAACTAGACAGAAGGATTCTCAGAAACTACTTTGTAATGTATGCATTCAACTCATGGAGTTGAACATAACTATTCATAGAGCAGTTTTGAAACACTCTTTTTTTAGAATCTGCGAGAGCATATTTGGACAGTGTGAAGCCTTCATTGGAAACGGGAATATCTTCACATAAAATCTAGACAGAAGCGTTCTCAGAAACTACTTTGTGATGTGTGCATTCGACTCACAGAGTAGAACATAACTTTTCATAGAGCAGTTTTGAAACACTCTTTTTGTACAATCTGAAAGGGGATATTTGGACCGATTGGAGGCTTTCGTTGCAAACGGGAATATCTTCAGATAAAAACAAGACCTGAGCACTGTCAGAAACTTCTTTGTGATGTGTGCATTCAGCTCACAGAGCTGAAACTTCCTTTTGATAGAGCAGTTTGAAACCTTTTTTAATGGAATTTGCAAGTGGACATTTGTAGTGCTTTGAGGTCTTTGGTGGAAAAGGCAATATCTTCACATAAAACTAGACAGAAGCAATCTCAGAAACTTCTCTGTTATCTGTGCATTCAACTCACAGAGTTGAACCATCCTTTTCATAGAGCAGTTTTGAAACATATTTTTTGTAGAATCTGGAAGTAGGCAATTGGAGTGCTTAGAGGACTTCATTGGAAAAGGAAATCTCTTCACATAAAAACTAGACAGAAGCATTATCAGAAACTTCTTTGTGTTGTGTGCATTCAACTCCCAGAGTTGAATCTTCCTTTTGATAGAGCAGTTTTGAAACACTATTTTTGTAGTATCTGCAATTGGATACTTGGAGAGCTTTGAAGCCTTCATTGGAAACGGGAATGTGTTCAAATAAAATCGGAAGCATTCTCAGAAACTACTTTGTGAAGTGTGCATTCAACGCACAGAGATGAACATTTCCTTTGATAGAGCAGCTTTGAAACACTCTTTTTGTAGAATCTGCAAATGGACATTTGTATCGCTTTGAGGGCTATGGTGGAAATTGAAATATCTTCAAATAAAAACTAGACGGAAGCATTCACAGAAACTTCTTTGTGATATTTGCATTCACCTCACAGAGTTGAACATGCTTTTTCATAGAGCAGTTGTGAAACACTCTTTTTGAAATCCTGCAAGTGGATAATTTTACCAATTTGAGGCCTTCGTTGTAATCGGGAATATCTTCACATAAAAACTAAACAGAAACATTCTCAGAAACTTTCTTTGTGATGTGTGCATTCAACTCACAGAGTAGAACATAAGTTTTCATAGGACAGTTTTGAAACACTCTTTCTGTAGAATCTGCAAGTGGATATTTGGACGGTTTGATTCATTCATTGGAAACGGGAATATCTTCCCATAAAAATTAGACAGAAGCATTCCCAGAAACTTCTTTGTGATGTGTGCATTCAACTCACAGAATTGAACATAGCTTTTCATAGAGCAGTTTTGAAACACTCTTTTTGTAGAATCTGCAAGGGGATATTTGGACCAATTTGAGGCCTTCGTTGGAAACAGGAATATCTCCACATAAAAACTAGACAGAAGCATTGTCAGCAACTACTTTTTGATGTGTGCATTCAACTTAAACAGTTGAACCTTCCTTTTGCTAGAGTAGCTTTGAAACCTTTTTTTTTTTTTTGGAATGTACAAGTGGACATTTGGAGCGATTTCAGGCCTTTGGTGGAAAGGGAAATATCTTCACATAAAAACTAGAGAGAATCATTCTCAGAAACTTCTTTGTGACATGTGCATTCAACTCACAGAGTTGAACATAACTTTTCATAGAACAGTTTTGAAACCGTCTGTTTTTAGAATCTGCAAGTGGATAATTGGAACGCTTTTAGGCCTTCATTGGAAACAGGAATATCTGCACATAAAAAATAGAAGCATTCTCAGAAACTACTTTGTGATCTGTGCATTCATCTCACAGAGTTCAACATTCCTTTTGATAGAGCAGTTTTGAAACATTCTTTTTGTAAAATCTGCAAGGGTATATTTCAACAATTTGAGGCTTTCATTCGAAACGGGAATTTCTTCACATAAAAACTAGACAGAAGCATTCTCAGAAAATTCTTGAAGATGTGTGCATTCAACTCACAGAGTTAAACCTTCCCTTTGATAGAGCAGTTATGAAGCACTCTTTTTCTACAATCTGTAAGGGGACAATTGGACCGTTTTGAGGCCTATGGTAGAAAAGGAACTGTCTTCACTGAAAAACTGGACAAAGACATTCTCAGAAACATCTTTGTGATGTGTGCATTCAAATCACAGAGTTGAAACTTTGTTTTGATAGACCAGTTTTGAATCACTTTTTTTATATTATCTGAAATTGGATATTTGGAGAGCTTGGAGGCCTATGGTAGAAAAGGAAATATCTTCGCTTAAAAACTAGACAGAAACAATCTCAGAAACTCCTTTGTGATGTGTGCATTCAACTAACAGTGTTGAACTTTCTTTTTGATACAGCAGTTTTAAAACAGTCTTTTTGTAGAATCTGCAAGTGGATATTTGGAGCGCTTTGAAGCCTTCATTGGGAAACGGAATATCTTCAAATGAAAACTAGACAGAAGCATTCTCAGAAACTACTTTGTGATGTGTGCATTCAACTCACAGAGTTGAGCCTTCCTTTTGATAGAATAGTTTTGAAACACTCTTTTTGAAGTATCTACGGTTGGATATTTGGAGCACATTGTGGCCTATGGTACAAAAGGAAATGTCTTCACATAATAACTAGACAGATGCATTCTCATAAACTTCTTTGTGATGTTTGAATTCAACTCACAGAGTTGAACATAACTTTTCATAGAGCTGTTTTGAAACACTCTTTTTCTAGCTTCTGCAAGTGGAATTTTGGAACGATTTGAGGCCTTCGTTTGAAACGTGAATTTCTTCACATAAAAAGTAGACAGAAGCATTCTCAGAAACTTCTTTGTGATGTGTGCATTCAGCTCAAGGAGTTGAACTATCTTTTTAAAGAGCATTTTTGAAACACTCTTTTTTAGAATCTACAAATGGACACTTTTAGCGATTTTGGGCTATGGTGGAAAAGGAAATATCATCAAATAAAAACTACACAGAAGCATACTCAGAAACTTCTTTGTGATGTGTGCGTTCAACTCATAGAATTGTACATATCTTTTCATAGAGCAGTTTTGAAACTGTCTTTTTGTGGAATCTGCAAGTGAATACTTGGAACGCTTTGTGGCCTTCTTTGGCAACGGGAGTACCTGCACATAAAAACAAGAAAGAAGAATTCTCAGAAATTTTTTCTGATGTATGCATTCAACAGACAGAGTTGATCCTTCCTTTTGATAGAGGAGTTTTGAGACACTGTTTTTGTAGGTTCTGCAAGGGGATAGACCGATTTGAGGGCTTAATTGGAATCCGGAATAGCTTCACATAAAAACTAGACAGAAGCATTCTGAGAAACGATTTTGTGATGTGTGCATTCAACTCACAGAGGTGAACCTTCCTTTTCATAGAGCAGTTTTGAAACACTCTTTTTGTAGAATCTGCAAGTGGAAATTTGGTCCGCTTTGAGGCCTTTGTTGGAAACGGGAATATCTTCAAATAAAAATTAGACAGAAGCATTCTCAGAGACTTCTTAGTGATGTGTGCTTTCAACTCACAGAGTTGAACCTTCCTCTTGATAGAACACTTTTGAAACACTCTTTTCCTAGAATCTGCAATGGGATATTTGGACCGTTTTGAGGCCTTCATCAGAAACAGGAATATCTTCACATAAAAGTACACAGAAGCATTCTCAGAAACTATTTTGTTATGTGAGCATTCAACTCACTGAGTTGAATCTTCCTTTTCATAGAACAGTTTTGAAAAACTTTTTTTGCAGAATCTGCAAGAGGACATTTGGAGTGCTTTCAGGCCTTCAGTTTAAAAGGAAATATCTTCATATAAAAACTAGACAGAAGTACCCTAAGAAACTTCTTTGTGATGTGTGCATTCAACTCACAGAGTTGAACATAACGATTCATCGAGCAGTTTTGAAACACTCTTTTTGTACAATCTGCAAGTGGATATATGGAGCGCTTTGAAGCTTTCATTGGAAACGGGTATATCTTGAAATAAAATCTAGATAGAAGAATTTTCAGAAACTAATTTTTGGTGTGTACATTCAACTCACGGAGTTGAGCCTTCCTTTTGATAGAGCAGTTTTGAAACACTCTTTTTGTAGAATCGGCAAGTGGATATTTGCAGCGCTTTGAGGCGTATGGTAGAAAAGGAAATATCTTCACATAAAAACTAGACAAAGCATTCTCAGAAACTTCTTTGTGATGTTTGCATTGAACTCACAGAGGTGAACAAATCTTTTCACAGAGCAGTTGTTAAACATGCTTTCTAAGAGCCTGCAAGTGGATAATTGGACCGAATTGAGGCCTTCTTTGGAAACGGGTATATCTTCACATAAAAACTAGACAGAAGCATTCTCAGAAACATCTTTGAGATGTGTGCATTCCACTCACAGAGTTGAACATAATGTTTCATAGAGCAGTTTTGGAACACTCTTTTTCTAGAATCTGCAAGTGGATATTTGGAGTGCTTTGAAGCCTATGGAAGAAAAGGAAATATCTTCTCATAAAAACTAGATGGAAGCATTCTCAGAAACTTCTTTTTGATGTGTGCATTCAACTCACAGAGTTGAACCTTCCTTTTGATAGAAGAGTTTTGAAACACTGTTTTTGTATAATCTGCAAGTGGATATTTGGAGCGCTTTGAGGCCTGTGGTGGAAAAGGAAATAACCTCACTTAAAAACTATACAACAGCATTCTCAGGAACTTCTTCTTGATGTGTGCATTCTACTCACAGAGTTGAACCTTCCTTCTGATAGAGCACTCTTAAAGCACTCTTTTTGTAGAATCTGCAAGTGGATATTTGGAGGGCTTTGAAGCATTCTATGGAATCGTGAGTATTTTCAAATAAGAACTAGACAGATTCATTTTCAGAAACCACTTTGTGATGTGTGTATTCAACTCACAGTGTACAGCCTTCTTTTTGATAGAACAGTTTTAAGCAATCTTTTTGTGGAATTTACAAGTGGATATTCGGAGTGTTTCAAGGATTATGGTGGAAAAGAAAATATCTTCAAATAAAAACAAGACAGAAGCGTTCTCAGAAACTACTTTGTGATGTGTGCATTCAACACACAGTGTTGAACTTTCCTTTAGATACAGCAGTTTTGAAAACCTCTTTTCCTAGATTCTGCAAGGGGATATTTAGACCTATTTGAGGCCTTCCTTGGAAACGAGTAGATCTTCACATAAAAACTAGACAGAAGCATTTTCAGAAACTGCTTTGTGATGTGCGCATTCAACTCATAGATTTGAACATAACTTTTCATAGAGCAGTTTTGAAACACTCTTTTTGTGGAATCTGCAAGTGGACAATTGGAGCACTTTTAGGAATTTGGTGGAATATGAAATATCCACATAAAAAGTAGACAGAAGCATTATCAGAAACTTCTTTGTGATGTGTGCATTTAACTCACAGAGTTAAACATAATTTTTAATAGAGCAGCTTTGAAACACTCTTTTTGTAGAATCTGCAAGTGGACATTTGGAGCACTTTGAGGCGTTCAGTGGAACAGGAAATATCTTCACATAAACACTAGACAGAAGCATTCTCAGAAACTTCTTTGTGATGTGTGCATTCAATTTACTGAGCTGAAACTTCCTTTTGATAGAGCAGGCTTGAAAATATCTTTTTGTAGAATCTGCAAGTGGATATTTGGAGCACTTTGAATCCTTCCTTGGAAACGGGAATATCTTCAAATATAAACTAGACAGAAGCATTCTCAAAAACTGAATTGTGATGTGTGCATTCTTCTCACAGAGTTAAACTTTCCTTTTGATAGAGCAGTTATGAAACACTCTTTTTGTATAAACTGCAGGATGATGTTTGCACCATTTTGAGACCTTCATTCCAAAAGCATATACATTCACATAAAAACTAGACAGAAGCATTCTCAGAAACTTCTTTGGGATGTGCGCATTCAACTCACAGATTTTAACATTCCTTTTTATTGAGCAGTTTCAAAACACTTCGTTTGTAGAATCTGCAAGTGGACATTTGGAGCGCATTGAGGCCTTCTGTGGAAAAGGAAATATCTTCACATAAAAACTAGACAGAAGCATTCTCAGAAACTTATTTGTGATGTGTGCATTCTGCTCACAGAGTTGAACATGCCTTTTCATAGAGCAGTTTTGAAACACTCTTTTTGTAGAGTCCGCAAGGGGATATGTGGACCGATTTGAGGCCTTTTTTGGTAACGAGAATTTCTTCACATAAAAAATTGAGGGAAGCATTCTCAGAAACTGCTTTGTGGAATGTGCATTCTACTCACAGAGTTTTACCTTCCTTTTGATAGAGCAGTTTTGAAACCCCCTTTTTGTAGAATCTGCAAGTGGATATTTTGAATGCTATGGTTCCTTCGTTGGAATCCAGAATATCTTCAAATAAAAAATAGACAGAAGCATTCTCATAAACTACTTTGTGATGTGTGCATTCAACTCACAGAGTTGAACCTTTCTTTTGATAGAGCAGTTTCAAAAAACTCTTTTTACAGAATCTGCATGTGGACAATTGTAGCACTTTGAGGGCTATGTTGGGATAGGAAATATCTTCAAATTAAAACTAGACAGAAATAGTCTAAGAAACTTCTTTGTGATTTTTGCATTGAACTCACACAGTTGAACATTCCTCTTCATAGAGCAGTTGTGAAGCACTGTTTTTGAAGAACCTGCAACTGTATACTTGGACCAATTTGAGGTCCTCATTGGAAACGGGAATATCTTCACATAAAAACTAGACAGAAGCATTCTCAGAAATGTCTTTGTGATGTGTGCATTCAACTCACAGAGTTGAACCTGCCTTTTGATAGAGCAGTTTTGAGACCCTGTTTTTGTAGAATCTGCAAAGTGATATTTGGACCGATTGCGTTCCTTCATTGGAAAGGGGAATATCTTCACAAAAATCTAAGCAGAAACATTGTCACAAACTCCTTTGTGATGTGTGCATTCAACTCACAGAGTTGAGAATACCTTTTCGTGGAGCAGTTGTGAAACACGCTTTTTGAAGAACCTGAAATTGGATATTTGGGACAATTTGAGGCCCTCATTGGAAACGGGAATATCTTCACACAAATACTAAACAGAAGCATTCTCAGAAATGTCTTTGTGATGTGTGCATTCAACTCACAGAGTTGAACCTTCCTTTTGATAAAGCAGTTTTGAGACACTGTTTTTGTAGAATCTGCAAAGTGATATTTGGACCGGTTGCATTCCTTCGTTGGAAAGGGGAATATCTTCATAAAAATCTAAGCAGAAACATTCTCACAAACACCTTTGTGATGTGTGCATTCAACTCACAGAATTGAGAATACCTTTCGTAGAGCAGTTGTGAAACATGCTTTTTGAAGAACCTGCAAGTGGATATTTGGGCCAATTTGAGGACTTCGTTGGAAATGAGTATATCTTCACATAAAAACTAGACAGAAGCATTCTGAGAAACTTCTTTGTGATATGTGCATTCAACTCACAGAGTTGAAACTTCCATTTGATAGAGCAGTTTTTAAACACTCTTTTTGTAGAATCTGCAAGGGGATATTTGAACCGATTTGAGCCCTTCATTGAAAACGGGAATATCTGCACATAAAAACTGGACAGAAATATTCTCAGAAACTTCTTTCTGATGACCTCATTCAACTCACAGATTTGAACCTTCATTTTGATAGAGCAGTTTTGAAACAATTTTTTGTAGAACCTGCCAGTGGACATTCGGAGTGCTTTGAGGACTTCAGTGGAAAAAGAATTATCTTCATATAAAAATCAGACAGAAGCATTCTTTGAAACTACCTTTGATGTGTGCATTCAACTCACAGAGTTGAACATTGTTTTTGATACAGCAGTTTTGAAACACTCTTTTTGTACAATCTGCAAGTGGACAATTGGAGCGGTTTGAAGCCTTCTTTGGTATTGCGAATATCTTCAAATAAAAACTAGACAGAAGCATTCTCAGAAAGCCCTTTGTGGTTTGTACATTCAACTTACAGAGTTGAGCTTTCCTTTTGATAGAGCAGTTTTGAAACAATGTTTTTGTAGAATCTACAAGTGGATATTTAGAGTGCTTTGAGGCCTATGTTAGTAAAGGAAATAACTTCACATAAAAACTAGACAGAAACATTCTCAGAAACTTCGTTTAGATGTGTGCTTTCAACTCACAGGGTTGAATATAACTTTTCATAGAACATTTGTGAAACACTGTTTTTGAAGGACCTGCAAGTGGATATTTGGACCGATTTGAGGCTTTCATTGGAAACGGAAATATCTTCACCTAAAAATTCCCCAAAAGCATTCTCAGAAACTTCTTTGTGATGTGTGCATTCAACTCACAGAGTTGAACATAGGTTTTCATAAAGCAGTTTTGAAACACACTTTTTGTAGAATCTGCAAGTGGATATTTGCACTCCTTTGAGGCCTTCATTGGAGACGGGAATATCTTCCCATAAAAACTAGAGAGACACATTCTCAGAAACTTCTTTGTGGTGTGTGCATTCAATTCACACAGTTCAACCTTACTTTTGATAGAGTAGATTGAAACACTCTTTTTGTAGAATCTGCAAGGGGATATTTGGACCGTTTTGAGGCATTTGTTGGAAAGGGGAATATCTTCACATAAGAACTAGACAGAAGCATTCTCAGAAACCTCTTTGTGATGTGCGCATTCAACTCACAGAATTGAACCTTCCATTTTATAGAGCAGTTTTGAAACACTTTTTGTGTAGAATCTGCTAGTGGATGTTTGCAGCGCTTAGAGACATTTGGTGGAAAAGGAAATATTTCCACATAAAAACTAGACAATAGCATTCTCAGAAACTTCTTTGTGATGTGTGCATTGAACTCACAGAGTTGAATCTTCCTTTTGATAGAGCAGCTTTGAAACTTTCTTTTTGTAGAATCTGCAATTGGACATTTTCAGCACTTTGAAACCTTCGTTGGAAACGAGAATATCTTCCACTAAAAACAAGACAGAACCATTCTCAAAAACTGCTTTTTGATGTGTTCATTCAACTTACATAGCTGAACGTTACCTTTCATAGATCAGTTTTGATACACTCTTTTTGTCAAATCTGCAAGTGGACATTTGTAGCGCTTCATGGGCTATGGTGGAAAATGAAATATCTTCAAAGAAAATTAAACGGAAGTATTCTCAGAAACTTCTTTGTGATATGTGCATTCAGCTCACAGAGTTGAACATAACTTTTCATAAAGCAGTTTTGAAACCATTTTTTGTAGAATCTGCAAGTGTACATTTAATCACTTTGAGGCCTTCAGTGGAAAAAGAAATATCTTCACATAAAAACTAGACTGAAGCAGTCACGGAAACTTCTTTGTTTTGTGGGCATTCAACTGACAGAGTTGAACCTTCCTTTAGATAGAGCTGTTTTGAAACACTGTTATTGTAGAATCTGCAAGTGGATATTTGGAGGGCTTTGAGTCCTATGCTGGAAAAGGAAATACCCTCACATAAAAACTAGACAGAAGCATTCTCAGAAACTGGTTTGTGATGTGTGCATTCAACTCACAGAGTTGAACCTTCCTTTTGATAGAGCAGTTTTGAAACACTCTTTTTGTAGAATCTGAAAGTGGATATTTGGAGAGCTTTGTGGCCTATGCTAGAAAAGGAAATATCTTCACATAAAAACTAGACAGAAGTGTTCTCAGAAACTTATTTGTGACGTGTGCATTCAACTTACAGAGTTGAACTTTCCTTTAGATAGGGTAGTTTTGGAACACTCTTTTTGTAAAATCTGCAAGTGGATATTTGGCAGGCTTTGAGGCCTTTCCTGGAAAAAGAAATATCTTCACATAAAAACTGGACAGAAGGGTTCTCAGAAACTTCTTTCTGATGTGTGCATTCAACTCACAGAGTCGAATCTTTCTTTTGATAAAGCAGCATTGAAACACAATTTTGGTAGAATCTGCAAGTGGATTCCTAGAGCACTTTGAGTCCTATGATAGAAAAGGAAATATTCTCACATAAAAACTAGACAGAAGCATTCTCAGAAACTTCCTTGTGATGTGTGCATTAAACTCACTGAGTTGAACTTAACGTTTCAGAGAGCAGTTTTGAATCACTCTTTTTGTAGAATCTTCAAGTGGACATTTTGAGTGCATTTATGCCTTAGGTGGAAAAGGAAATATCTTTACATAAAAACTACAGAGTAGCATTCTCAGAAATTTATTTATGATACGTGCATTCAACTCATGGGGTTGAACGTTCACTTTCATATAGCAGTTTTGAAACTCTCTTTTGTAGAATTTGCAAGTGGATATTTGTAGTGCTTTGAGGCCTACGGTAGAAAAGGAAACATCTTCATATAAAAACTACACAGAAGCTTTCTCAGAAACTTCTTTGTGATGTGTGCATTCAACTGACACGGTATAAACTTCCTTTTTATAGAGCAGTTTTGAAACACTCTTTTTATAGAATCTGCAAGTGGTTATTTGGAGTGGTTTGAAGCCTTCGTTGGAAACGGTAATATCTTCAAATAAAAACTAGACAGAAGCATTCTCAGAAACTACCTTGTAATGTGTGCTTTCAACTCACCAAATTGAGCATTTCTTTTGATAGAGCAGTTTTGAATCCCACTTTTTGTAGAATCTGCCAGTGGATATTTGGAGTGCTTTGAGGCCTACATTAGAAAAGGAAATATCTTCACATAAAATCTAGAGAGATGCATTCTCAGGAACTTCTTTGAGATGTGTGCATTCAACTCACAGTGTTGAACCTTCCTTTTTATAGAACAGTTTTGAAACACACTTTTTGTAGAATCTGCAATTCGCTATTTGGAGAGATTTGAAGCCTTCATTGGAAACGGGAATTTCTTCAAATAAAGAAGAGACCGAAGCATTCCCAGAAACTGTTTTGTGACGTGTACATTCAAGTCACAGAGTTAAACCTTTCTTTTGATAGATCAGTTTTGAAACACTCTTTTTGCAGCATCTTCAAGTGGTTGCTTGTAGCGCTTTGAGAGCTGTGGTGGAAAAGGAAATATCTTCAAATAAAAACTACACAGAAGTATTCTCAGAAACTTCTTTGTTATGTGCACATTCAACTCACAGAGTTGAACACACCTTTTCATAGAGGAGTTGTGAAACTCTCTTTTTGAAGGCTTGCAAGTGGATATTAGGACCGATTTGAGGCCTTCATTGGAAATGGGAATGTCTTCACATAAAAACTAGACTGAACCATTCTCAGAAACTTCTTTGTGATGTGTGAATTCAATTCACATTGTTGTACATAACTTTTCATAGAGCAGTTTTGATACACTCTTTTTGTAGAATCTGCAAGTGGATATTTAGACGACTTTGAGGCCTTCGTTGGAAAAGGGAATATCTGCAGATAAAAACTTGACAGAAGCATTCTCAGAAACTTCTTTGTGATGTGTGCATTCAACTCACAGGGTTGAAGCTTCCTTTTGATAAAGCAGTTTTGAAACACTCTTTTTGTCGAATCTGCAAGGGGATATTTTGACCATTTTGAGGCTTTCTATTTAAACGGGAATACCTTCACATAAAAACTAGAGAGAAGCATTCTTAGAAACATCTTTGTGATGTGTGTATTCAACTCACAGAGTTGAACCTTTGTTTTGGTAGAGCAATTTTGTAACACATTTTTGGTAGAATCTGCAAGAGGACATTTTGAACCCTTTGAGACCTTTGGTACAAAAGGAAATATCTTCACATAAATACTAGACAGAAGCATTGTCAGGAACTTTTTTGTGATGTGTGCATTCAAACTCACAGTGATGAGCCTTCCTTTTGATAGAGCAGCTTTGAAAGACTCTTATTGTAGAATCTCCAAGTGGATATTTGGAGCACTTTGAATCCTTCGTTGGAAACGGGAATATCTTCAAATAAAAACTAGACAGAAGCATTCTCCAAAACTCCTTTGAGATGTAAGCATTCAATTCATGGAGTTGAGCCTTTCTTTTGATAGAGCAGTTTTGAAAACTCTTTTTGTAGAATCTGCAAATGGATATTTGGACTGCTTTGGGGCCTATGGTAGAAAAGGGAATACCTTCACATACAAACTAGACAGAAGAAGTCTCAGAAACAGTTTTGTGATGTCTGCCTTCAACTTATAGAGTTGAACATTTCTTTTGATTCAGCACGTTTGAAACACTTTTTTTGCAGAATCTGCAAGTGGACATTTGGAGTGCTTTGTGACCATTGGTGGAAAAGGAAACATCTTCATATAAAAAGTAGATAGAAGGATTCTCAGAAACTTCTTTGTTATGTGTACATTCAACTCACAGAGTTGAACCTTCCTTTTGATAGAGCAGCTTTGAAACACTTTTTTTTTAAGAATCTGCCAGTGGACATTTGGAGGGCTTTGAAGCCCTCGGTGGTAAAGGAAACCTCTTCACATAAAAACTACTCAGAAGAAGCCTCAGAAACTTCTTTGTGATGTGTGCATTCAACTCACAGAGTTGAACCTTCCTTTTGGTAGAACAGTTTTGAAACACTCTTTTTGTACAATCTGCAAATGGATATTTTGAGTGCTTTGAAGCCTTCATTGGAAACGGGAATTTCTTCAAATAAAAACTCGACAGAAGCATTCTCAGAAACTGTTTTGTGTTGTGTGCATTCAACTCACAGTGTTGAATATTTCTTTTGACAGGGAAGTTTTGAAACACTCTTTTTGTAGAATCTGCATATAGACATTTGTACCGCTTTGAGGGCTATGGTGGAAAAGTAAATATCTTCAAATAAAATCTAGAGAGAAGCATTATCTGAAACTTCTTTGTGATGTGTGTATTCAACTCACAGAGTTTAAACTTTCTTTTGATGGAGCACGTTTGAAATACTCCTTCTGTAGTATCTGCAAGTGTATATTTGGAGTGTTTTGAAGACTTCGTTGGAAACGGGAATATCTTCAAATAAAAACTAGACAGAAGCATTCTCAGAAATAAGTTTGTGATGTGTGTATTCAACTCACAGAGTTGAATATAACTTTTTATAGAGGAGATTTGAAAAACTCTATTTGCAGTATCTGAAAGGGGATATTTGGACCGTATTGAGGCCCTCATTGGAAACAGGAATATCTTCTCATAAAAACTAGACAGAAGCATTCTCAGAAACTACTTAGTGATGTGTACATTCAACTCACACAGTTGAAGCTTCCTTTTGATAGAGCAGTTTTGAAACCGTCCTTTTGAAGAATCGGCAAGTGGATATTTGGAGCAATTTGAATCCTTCATTGGAAACGGGAATATCTTCAAATAAAAACTAGACAGAAGCATTCTCAGAAACTTCTTGTGATGGGTGCATTCAACTCACAGAATTGAACTTTCCTTTTGATAGAGCAATTTAGAAACACTCTTTTTGTAGAATCCAAAGGTAGATATTTGAACCGATTTGAGGCCTTGGTTGGAAACGGGATTAAATTCACATAAAAACTAGACAGAAAAATTCTCAGAAACTTCTTTGTGATGAGTGGATTCAACTCACAGAGATGAAACTTCCTTTTGGTAGAGAAGTATTGAAACACTCTTTTTGTAGAATCTGCAAGTGGACATTTGGAGCGCTTTGAGGTCTCTGGCAAAAAAGGAAATATCTTCACATAAAAACAAGACAGAAACATTCTCAGAAACTTCTTTGTGATGCGTGTATTCAACTCACAGAGTTAAAACTTCCTTTTGATAAAGCAGATTTGAAACACTTTTTTTGTAGGATCTGCAAGTGGATAATTGGAGCGTTTTGAAGCCTTTCTTGGAAACGGGAATACCTTCAACTAAAAACTAGACAGTAGCATTCTCAGAATCTACTTTGTGATGTGTGCATCCAACTCATAGAGTTGAACATACCTTTTCATAGAGAAGTTGTGAATCATTCTATTTGAAGAACCTGCAAGTGGATATTTTGACTGCTTAGAGGCCTTCATTGGAAATGGGAATATCTTCACATAAACACTAGACAGAAGCATTCTCAGAAACGTGTTTTTGATGTGTGCATTCAACTCACGGAATTTAGCATAACTTTTGATTGAGCAGTTTTGAAACACTCTTTTTGTACAATCTGCAAGGGGATACTTGGACTGTTTTGAGGCCTTCTTTGGAAACAGGAATATCTTCATATAAAAACTAAACAGAAGCATTGTCAGATACTTCTTTGTGATGTGTGCATTCAACTCACAGAGTTGAACCCTCCTTTTGATGTAACAGTTTTGAAACACTTTTTTTGTAGAATCTGCAAGTGGACATTTAGAGCTCTTTGAATACTTCGTTGGAAGTGGGAATATCTTCAAATAAAAACTAGACAGAAGCATTCTTAGAAATTACCAGAAGCATTCTCAGAATTTTCTTTGTGATGTGTGCATTCAACTCACAGAGTTGAACTTTCCTTTTCATAGAGCAGTTGTCAAACACTCTTTTTGAAGAAACTGTAAGTGGATATTGGTACTGATTAGAGGCATTCCTTGGAAACACGAATATCTTAACATAAAAACTAGACAGAAGCATTCTCAGAAATTTCTTCATGATGTGTACATTCAACTCAGGGTGCTGAACATAACTTTTCATAGAGCAGTTTTGAAACACTCTTTTTGTAGTATCTGGAAGTGGATATTTGGAGGGCTTGAGCTTTCATTGGAAACGGGAATATTTTGAATTAAAAAACAAACAGAAGCCTTCTCAGAAACAACTGTGTGATGTGTCCATTCAACCCAGAGAGTTGAACCTTTCCTTTGATAGAGCAGTTTTGAAATACTCTTTGTACAATCTGAAAGAGGACATTTGAAGTGCTCTGAGGGCTATGGTGGAAAAGGAAATATCTTGAAATGAAAACTAGACAGAAGCTTTCTCAGAAACTTCTATGTGATGTTTGCATTCAACTCGCAGAGTTGAACATACGTTTTCCTAGTGCAGTTGTGAAACACTCCTTTTGAAGAACCTGCAAGTGGTTATTTGGAACGTTTTGAGACCTTCATTGGGAACGGGAATATCTTCACATAAAAACTAGACAGAAGCATTTTCAGAAACATTTTGTGATGTGGGCATTCCACTCATAGGGTTGAACATAACTTTTCATAGAGCAGTTTTAAAACACTCTTTTTGTAGAATCTGCAAGTGGATATTTGGAGTGCTTTGAAGACTTTGTTGGAAACGGGAATATCTTCAAATGACCACCAGACAGAAGCATTCTCAGAAACTTCTTTGTGATGTGTGCATTCAAATCACAGAGTTGAAGCTTTGTTTTCAGAGAGCAGTTTTGAAACACACTTTTTGTAGAATCTGCAAGTGGATATTTGGCGTACTTTGAAGCCTTTTTGGAAATGGGAATACTTTCAAATAAAAACTAGAAACAAGCATTCTCAGAAAGTACATTGTGATGCGTGCATTCGAATCACAGAATTAAAACTTCCTTTTCATATAGCAGTTTTGAAACACTCTTTTTTAGGAATTTGCAATTAGATATTTGGAGATCTTTGAAGCCTTCGTTGGGAACGAGAATATCATCAATTTAAAACTGGACAGAAGCATTCTCAAAAACTACTTTCTGATATGTGCATTCAAATCACAGTGTTCAACCTTTCTTTTGATAGAGCAGTTTTGAAATACTCTTTTTGTAGAATCTGCAGATGGATATTTGGAGTGCTTTGAGGCCTATGGTAGTAAAGGAAATATCTTCACAAAAAAAATAGACAGAAGCATTCTCAGAAACTTCTTTGTGTTGTGTGCATTGAACTCACAGAGTTCAACATAACTTTTCATTGAGCAGTTTTGAAACAATCTTTTTGTAGAATTTGTAAGTGGATATTCGGGGCGCTTTGAGGCCTTCGTTGGAAACGGGAATATGTCCACATAAAAACTACAAAGAAGCATTCTCAGAAACTTACTTGTGATGTGTGCATTCAACTCACAGAGTTGAACCTTCCTTTTGATAGAGGAGTTTTGAAACACTTTTTTTGTAGAATACGCAAGAGGACATTTGGAGTGCTTTGAGGCCTTCAGTGAAAAAGGAATTATCTTCACAAAAAAACTAGACAGAAGCATTCTCAGGATTTCTTTGTGATGTGTGCATTCAACTCACAGAGTTAAACCTTCCTTTTGATAGAGCAGTTTTGAAACTCTCTTTTTGTACAATTTGAAAGGGGATATTTATACCGTTTTGGTGTCTTCATTGGAAACGGGTATATCTTCAAATAGAAACTAAACAGAAGCATTCTCAGAAACTACTTTGTGATGTGTGCACTCAACTCACAGAGTTCAGCCTTCCTTTTGATAGAGCAGTTTTGAAACACTCTTTTTGTAGTGTCTGCTGGTGGATATTTGGAGGTCTTTGAGACCTATGGTAGAAAAGGAAATATCTTCACATAAAAATTAGACAGAAGCATTCTCAAAAACTTCTTTGGGATGTGTGCATGCAACTCACAGAGTTGAACCTTTCTGTTGATAGAGCAGTTTTGGGATACTTTTTAATAGATTCCGCAAGTGGACATTTTGAGAGTTTTGAGGCCTTTTTTAGAAAAGGAAATATCTTCACATAAAAACTAGACAGAAGCATTCTCAGAAACTTTTTTTGATGTGTGCATTCAACTCACAGAGTTGAACATAAATTTTCATAGAGCAGTTTTGTAACACTCTATTTGTAGAATCTGCAACTGGATATTTGGACCACTTTGACGCCTTCATTGGAAACAGGAATATCTTCACATTAAAAACTAGACAGAAGCATTCTCAGAAACAACATTGTGATGTGCGCATTCAACTCACAGAGCAGAACATAATTTTTCATGGAGCAGTTTTAAAACGTTCTTTTTGTAGAATCTGCAAGGGCATATTAGGACTTCTTTGGAAACTTAGGACTTCTTTGGAAACGTAGGGGCTTCTTTGGAAACTGGAATATCTAAACATAAAAACTAGACAGAAACATTGTCAGAAACTTCATGTGATGTGTGCAGTTAATGCACATATTTGAACCTTCCTTTTGATAGAGCAGTTTTGAAATATTCGTTTTGTAGAGTCTGCAAGTGGATATTTGGAGCACTTTTAGGCCTATTGTAGAGATGGAAATATCTTTACATAAAAACTAATCAGAAGCATTCTCTGAAACTTCTGTGATATGTGCATTCACCTGACAGTATTGAACCTACATTTTGATAGAGCACTTTTGAAACACTCTTTTTGTAGAATCTGCAAATGAATATTTGGAGTGCTTTGAAGCCTTCATTGGAAATGGGAATATCTTCAAATAAAAATTAGACAGAAGCATTCTCAGAAACAACGTTGTGATGTGTGCATTCAACTTACAGAGTTGAACTTGTCTTTTAATAAAGCAGCTTTGGAACACTCTTTTTGTAGAATTTGAATGAGGACATTTGTAGCACTTTTAGGGCTTTAGTGTAAAAGGAAATATATTCAAATTAAAACCAGAAAGAAGCATTTTCAGAAACTTCTTTGTGATGTTTGCATTCAACTCACCGAGTTGAACACACCTCTTCATAGAGCAGTTGGGAAACGCTGTTTTTGAAGAAACTGCAAGTGGATATTTGGACCGATTTGAGGTCTTTTTTGTAAACGAGAATATCTACACATAAAAAGTAGACAGGAGCATTCTCAGAAACTTCTTTGTGATGTGTGCATTCAACTCACAGAGTTGAACCTTTCTATTCATAGAGCAGCTTTGAAAACTCTTTTTGTAGAATCTGCAAGTGGATATTTGGACCGCTTGGAGGCTTTCACTGGAAACGGGTATAATTTCACATACAAACTAGACAGAAGAATTATCAGAAACTTCTTTGTGATGTGTGCATTCAACTCACAGATTTGAACCTTCCTTTTGATACAGCAGTTTTCTAACACGCTTTTTGTAGAATCTATAAGTGGATATTTTCAGCACCATGAAGCCTATGGTAGACAAGAATATATCTTCACATAAAAACTAGGCAGAAGCATTCCCAGAAACTTCTTTATGGTGTGGGAATTCCACTCACAGAGTTGAACATCTCCTTTGAGAGAGCAGTTTTGAATCACTCTTTTTGTAGAATCTGCAAATGTACATTTCTAGCTCTTTGAGAGCTGTTTTGTAAATGGAAATATCTTCAAACAAAAACTTGACAGAAGCATTCTCAGAAACTTATTTGTGATGTGTCCATTCAACTCACAGAGGTGAACATAACTTTTCATTAAGCAGTTTTGGAACTCTCTTTTTGTAAAATCTCCAAGTGAATATTTGGACTGCTGGGAGGTCTTTGTTGGAAACTGGAATATCTTCACATAAAAACTAGACAGAAGCATTCTCAGAAACTACTTTGTGATGAGTGCATTCAACTCACAGACTTGAACCTTCCTTTTGATGGAGCAGTTTTGAAACACTCTTTTTGTAGAATCTGCAAGTGGATATTTCGACCGCTTTGAGGCCTTCATAGGAAACGGGAATATCTTCAAATAAAAACTAGACAGAAATATTCTCGGAAAATTCTTTGGATGTGCGCATTAAAACCAGAGTGTTGAACCTTCCTTTTGATAGAGCAGTTTTGAAACGCAATTTTTGTAAAATCTGCAAGTGCAGATTTACAGCACATTGAAGGCTTCATTGGAATCAGGAATATCTTCAAATAAAAACTGCACAAAGCATTCTCAGATACTACTTTGTGATATGTGCATTCAACTAACAGAGTTGAGCATTATTTTTGATAGAGCAGTTTTCAAACACTCTTTTTGTACTATCTGCATGTGGATATTTGGAGCGCTTTGAGGCCTTTGGTAGAAAAGGAAATATCTTCACAGAAAAACTAGACAGAAGCATTATCAGAAATGTCTTTGTGATGTGTGCATTAAACTCAGACTTTAAGATAGCTTTTCATGGAGCAGTTTTGAAAGACTATTTTTGTAGGTTCTGCAAGTGGATATTTGGACTGCTTTGATGCCTTCATTGGAAACGGGAACACCTTCACATAAAAATTAGACAGAAGTATTCTCAGAAACGCCTTTGTGATATGTGCATTCAACTCACAGAGTTGAACCTTTCTTTTGATAGAGCAGTTTTGAAACACCTTTTTTTTAGAATGTGCAAGTGGACATTTGGAGTGCTTTGAAGCTTTCAGTGGAAAGGGAAATTTCTTAACATAAAACTAGACATAAGCATTCTCAGAAACCTCTTTGTGATGTGTGGATTCAACTCATAGAGTTGAACCTTCCTTTTGATAGAGCAGTTTTGAAACACTCTTTTGCAGAATCTGCAAGTGGATATTTGGAGTGATTTGAAGCCTTCCTTGGAAACCAGGATATCTTCATATAAAAACTAGGTAGAAGCATTCTCAGAAACTACTATGTGATGTGTGCACTCAACTCACAGAGTTGAACCTTTCCTTTAATGGAGCAGTTTTGAAACACTGTTCTTGTAGAATCTGCAAGCGGACATTTGTAGTGCTTTGAGGGTTATGATGGAAAAGGAAATATCTTCAAATAAAAACTAGACAGAAGCAATCACAGAAACATCTTTGTCTTGTGTGCATTGAACTCACAGAGTTGAACATAACTTTTCATAGAGTAGTTTTGAAACACTCATTTTGTATTATGTGCAAGGGGATATTTTGACCGTTTTGTGGCCTTCACTGGAAACGGGAATATCTTAACATAAAAACAAGGTAAGAACATTCTCAGAAACTTCTTTGTGATGTGTGAATTCAACTCAGAGAATTGAACCTTACTTTTGATACAGCAGTTTTCAAACAATTTTTTTGTATAATCTGCAATTGGACGTTTGGAGCACTTTGAGGCCTTCCATGGAAAAGGAAATATCTTCAAATAAAAACTAGAAAGAAGCATTCTCAGAAACTTCTTTGTTATGTGTGCATTCAACTCACAGAGTTAACATTACTTTTGATAGAGCTGTTTTGAAACCCTAATTTGTAGAATCTGCAAGTTGACATTTTGAGTACTTTGGGGCCTTCGGTGGGAAAGAAATATCTTCACATAAAATCCAGACAGAAGAATTCTCCAAAACTTCTTTGTTATGTGTGCATTCAACTCACAGAGTTGAACCTTCATTTTGATAGAGCAGTTTTGGAACACTCTTTTGGTAGAATTTGCAAGGGGATATTTGGAGTGCTTAGAAGCCTTTGTTGGAAAAGCGAATACCTTCAAATTAAAACTAGACAGAAGCATTCTCAGAAACTACTTTGTGATGTGTGCATTGAACTTACAGAGCGGAACTTTTCTTTTGATAGAGCAGTTTTGAAACACTCCTTTTGTAGAATCTGCAACTGGACATTTGTAGCTCATTGAAGGCTAAGGTGGAAAAGGAAATATCTTCAAATAAAAACTAGACAAAGCATTTTCAGAAACTTCTTTGTGTTGTGTGCATTCAACTCACAGAGTTGAAACATCCTGTTGATAGAGCAGTTTTGAAGAACTCTTTTTGTAGAATCTGCAAGGGTATATTTGGACTGTTTTGAGGCCTTCGTTGGAACGGGAATATCTGCACATAAAAACTAGACAGAAGCATTCTCAGAAACTTCTTTGTGATGTGTGCATTCAACTCACAGAATTGAAACTTTTATTTGGTAGAGCAGTTTTGAAAAGTCTTTTTGTAGAATCTGCAATTGGATATTTGGACCGCTTTGAGGCTTTTGCTGGAAACGGGTATAATTTCACACAGAAACTACTTTGTGATGTGTGCATTCCACTCACAGACTTGACCCTTCCTTTTGATAGAGCAGTTTTCTAACAGACTTTTTGTAGAATCTGCAAGTAGATATTTGGAGTGCCATGAAGCCTATGGTAGAAAAGAAAATGTCTTCACATAAAAATTGGACAGCAACATTCTCAGAAACTTCCTTATGATGTGTGCTTTCCACTAACAGAGTTGAACCTCTCCTTTGAGAGAGCACTTTTGAAACAGTCTATTTGTAGAATCTGCAAATGGACATTTCTAGCACTTTGAGAGCTATGTTGTAATTGGAAATATCTTCATATAAAAATTAGGCAGAAGCATTCTGAGAGACTTATTTGTGATGTATAACTTTTCATAGAGCAGTTTCAGAGCACTCTTTTTGAAGAATCTCCAAGTGAATATTTGGACTGCTGGGAGGCCATTGTTGGAAACTGGAATATCTTCACATGACAACTAGACAGAAGCATCCTCAGAAACTTCTTTGCGACATGTGCACTCAACTCACAGAGCTGAACCTTCCTTTTGATGGAGCAGTTTTGAAATACTCTTTTTATAGAATCTGCAAGTGGATACTTGGAGCACTTTGAAGCCTTCGTTGGAAACGGAAATATCTTCAAATAAAAACTAGACAGAAGCACTCTCAGAAACCACTTTTTGATGACTGCATTTATCTCGCAGAGTTGAACCTTCTTTTAATAGAAAAGTTTTGAAACACTCGTTTTGTAGAATCTGCTAGTGGACATTTGTAGTGTTTTGAGGGCTATGTTGGAAAAGGAAATATCTTCAAATAAAAACTAGATAGAAGCATTCTCAAAAACTAATTTGTGATGATAGCATTTAACTCACAGAGTTGAAAATACCTTTTCATACAGCTGTTGTGAAACACGCTTTTTGAAGATCCTGCAAACAGATAATTTGAACACTGTGAGTCGTTCGTTGGAAACTGGAATACCTTCACATAAAAAATAGACAGAAGCATTTTCAGAAACTTCTTTGTGATGTGTGCATTCAACTCACAGAGATGAACATTCCTTTTTATAGAGCAGTTTTGAGACACTCTTTTTGTAGAATCTGAAAGAGGACATTTCTTGGACTTTGAGGGTATGTTGGAAAAGTAAATACCTTCAAATAAAAACTAGAAAGAAGCATTCTCAGAATGTACTTTGTGATGCGTGCATTAAACTCACCGAGTTGAACATAACTTTTCATAGAGCAGTTTTGAAACCCTCTTTTTGTAGAATATGCAAGTGGATATTTAGACTGCTTTGAGGTCTTCATTGGAAACGGGAATATCTTCACATAAAAACTAGACAGACACATTCTCAGAAACTTCTTTATGATGTGTGCATTCAACTCACAATTTCAACATAACTTTTCATAGAGCAGTTTTGAAATACTCTTTTTGTAGAGTCTGCAAGGGGATATTTGGACCGATTTGAGGCCTTTGTTGCAAACGGGATTATCTTCACATAAAAACTAGACAGAAGCATTCTCAGAAACTTCTTTGTGCTGTGTGCATTCAACTTATGAATTTTAATCTTACTTTTGTTAGAGCAGTTTTGATACCTTTTTTTGGTGGAATGTGCAAGTAAACAATTGGAGCGCCTTGAAGCCTTCGGTGGAAAAGGAAATGTCTTCACATGAAAACTAGACAGAAACATTCTCCGAAACTTCTCTGTGATGTGCGCCTTCAACACACAGAGTTGAACCTTCCTTTTGATAGGGCAGTTTTGAAAAACTTTTTTTGTAGAATCTGCAAGTTTACATTTTTAGCGTTTTGAGGCCTTTGGTGGAAAAGGAAATATCTTCACATAAAAAGTAGACAGAAGCACTCTCAGAAACTTCTTTGTGATGTGTGCATTCAACTCACAGAGTTGAAACTTCCTTTTGATAGAGCAGTTTTGAAAAACTCTTTTTGTAGAATCTGCAAGTGGATATTTGGAGCGTTTTGAAGCCTATGGTAGAAAAGATATATCTTCACATAAAAACTAGACAAAACATTCTCAGAAACTTCTTTGTGATGTGTGCATTCACCTGACAGAATTGAACCTTCCTTTTGATAGAGCAGTTCTGAAACACTCCTTTTGTAGAATCTGCAAGTGTATATTTGGAGTGCTTTGAAGCATTCGTTGGAAACGGGAATATTTTCAAATAAAATCTAGACAGAAGCATTCTTAGAAACAACTTTGTGATGTGTGCATTCAACTTACAGAGCTGAAATTTTTTGTTGATAGAGCAGCTTTGAAACACTCTTTGTAGAATCCCAAAGAGGACATTTGTAGCACTTTGAGGGCTATAGTGGAAAAACGAATATATTAAAATTAAAACTAGACAGAAGCATTTTCAGAAACTTCTTTTTGATTATTGCATTCAACTCACCGTGTTCAACACACCTTTTCATAGAGCAGTTGTGAAACACTCTTTTTGAAGAAACTGCAAGTGGCTATTTGGACAGATTTGAGGCCTTCATTGGAAACGGGAATATCTTCATATAAAAACTAGACAGAAGCATTCTCAGAAACTTCTTTCTGATGTGTGCATTCAACTCACATAGTTGAACATTCTTTTTGATACAGAAGTTTTGAAACACTCTTTTTGTAGGATCTGCATGGGGATATATGGACTGTTGTGAGGTCTTCATTGGAAACACGAATAACTTCACATAAAAACTAGACAGAAGCTTTCTCAGAAACTTCTTTGTGACGTGTGCATTCAACTCACAAAGTTGACCCATTCTTATGATAGAGTAGTTTTGAAAACTCTTTTTGTAGAATCTGCAACTAGATATTTTGACCGCTTTGAGGCTTTTGTTGGAAACGGGAATATCTTCACATAAATACTAGACAGAAGCATTCTTAGAAACTACTTTGTGATGTGTGCATTAAACTCACAGAGTTGAACCTTCCTTTTGATGGAGCAGTTTTCTAACACTGTTGTTGTACAATCTGCAAGTGGATATTTGAAGCACTGTGAAGCCTACGATAGAAAAGAAAATAACTTCACATAAAAAATAGACAGAAGTATTCTCAGAAACTTCTTTGAGAGGTGTGCGTTCCACTCACAGAGTTGAACCTTTCCTTTGATAGAGCAGTTTTGAAATGCTCTTTTTGTAGAATCTGCAAATGGACATTTCTAGTGCTTTGAGTTCTATGTTCTAAATGGAAATATCTTTTAAAAAAACTAGACAGAAGCATTCACAGAAACTTTTTTTGTGATGTGGGCATTCAACTCACAGAGTTGAACATACCTTTTCATAGAGCAGTTATGAAACACTATGAAGAACCTGCAGGTGGATATTTGGACCAATTTGAGTCCTTCGTTGGAAGGTGGAATATCTTCACATGAAAACCAGACAGAAGCATTCTCAGAAACATCTTTGTGATGTGTGCATTCAACTCACAGTGTTGAACATAACGTTTCATAGAGAAGTTTTGAAACACTCTTTTTGTAGAATCTGTAAGTGGATATTCGGACCTCTTTGAGGCCTTTGTTGGAAACGGGAATATCTTCACATAAAAACTAGACAGAAGCATTCTCAGAAACTTCTTTGTGATGTGCACATTCGACTAACAGAGTTGAACATAGCTTTTCATAGAGCAGTTTTGAGACACTCTTTGTAGAATCTGTAAGTGGATATTGGGACCTCTTAGAGGCCTGTTTTGGAAACGGGAATATCTTCACATAAAAATTAGACAGAAGCATTCTCAGAAAGGTCTTTTTGATATGTGCATTCAACTCACAGGTTTGAACAAAACTTTTCATAGAGCAGTTTTGAATCAATATTTTTGTAGAATCTGCAAGGGGATATTTGTAACATTTTGAGGCCTTTGTTGGAAACAGGAATATCTTCACATAAAAACTAGACAGACGCATTCTCAGAAACGTCTTTGTGATGTGTGCATTCAATTCACAGAGTTGAACCTTCCTTTTGATAGAGCAGTTTGAAACACTCTTTTTGTAGAATCTGCAACTGGATATTCTGAGCGCTTTAAGGCCTTTGATAGAATAGGATATATCTTCACATAAAAACCAGAGAGAAGCATTATCAGAAACTTCTTTGGATGTGTGCATTCAACTCACAAAGTTGAACCTTCCTTTTGATAGAGCAGTTTTGAAACACTCTTTTTGTAGAATCTGCAACTGGATATTTTGAGTGCTTTAAGGCCTTTGATAGAATAGGATATATCTTCACATAAAAACCAGAGAGAAGCATTATCAGAAACTTCTTTGTGATGTGTGCATTCAAATCACAAAGTTGAACCTTCCTTTTGATAGAGCAGTTTTGAAACACTCTTTTTGTAGAATCTGCAACTGGATATTTTGAGCGCTTTAAGGCCTTTGATAGAATAGGATATATCTTCACATAAAAACCAGAGAGAAGCATTATCAGAAACTTCTTTGTGATGTGTGCATTCAAATCACAGATTTGAACCTTCTTTTGATACAGCAGTTTTGAAACACTCTTTTTGCAGAATCTGCAAGTGGACATTTGTAGTGATATGAGGGCTGTGGTGGAGAGGGAAATATATACAAATATAAACTAGACAGAAGCATTCTCAGAAACTTCTTTGTGATGTTTGTGTTCATCTCACAGAGTTGAAGATATCTTTTCATAGAACAGTTGTGAAACACTCTTTTTGAAGAACCTGCAAGTGGATATTTGTACGCATTTGAGGTCTAGGTTGGAAACGAGAATATCTTCACATAAAAATAGACAGAAACATTCTCAAAAAATTCTTTGTGATGTGTGCATTCAACTCACAGAGTTGAACACAACTTTTCCTAGAGCAGTTTTGAAACACTCTTTTTGTAGGATCTGCAAGTGGATATTTGGATTGCTTTGAGGCCTTCGTTGGAAATGGGAATTTCTTCACATAAAAACTAGACAGATGCATTCTCAGAAACAACTTTGTGATGTGTGCATTCAACTGACAGTGTTGAACCTTCCTTTTGATAGAGCAGTTTTGAAAACCCCATTTGTAGAATGTGCAAGTGAGTATTTAGAGTGCTTTGAAGACTTCGTTGGAAACCAGAATATCTTCAAATAAAAACTAGACATAAGCAGTCTCAGAAACTACTTTGTGATGTGTGCATTCAACTCACAGAGTTGAAACTTTCTTTTGATAGAGCAGTTTTGAAACACTATTTTGTTAATATCTGCAAGTGGATATTTGGAGTGCATTAAAGCCTTCATTGGAAACGGGAATATCTCCAAATAAAACTAGTCAGAAGCCTTCTCAGAATCTGCTTTGTGATGTATCCATTCAACTCACACAGTTGAACCTTTCTTTTGAGAGAGCAGTTTTGGAACCCTCTTTTTGTGGAATCTGAAAGTGGACCTTTGTAGCGCTTTGAGGGTTATGGCGGAAAAGGAAATATCTTCAAATAAAAACTAGACAGAAGAATTCTCAGAAACTACTTGGTGATGTTTGCATTCAATACACAGAGTTGAACATACCTTTTCTTAGAGCACTTGTGAAACGCTCTTTTTGAAGAATCTGCAGGTGGATATTTGGACTGATTTGTGACCTTCATTGGAAACAGGAATATCTTCACATAAAAACTAGACAGAAGCATTCTCGGAAACTTCTTTGTGATGTGTGCATTCAACTCGCAGAGTTGAACATTCATTTTGATACAGCAGTTTTGAAACACTCTTTGTAGAACCTGCAGGTGGATATTTGCACCTTTTTAAGGCCTTAATTAGAAACGGGAAAATCTTCACTTAAAAATTAGACAGAATGATTCTGAGAAACTTCCTTGTTGTGTGTTCATTCTACTCACAGAGTTGAACTTTTCTTTTGATAGGGCAGTTTTGAAACCCTTTTTTTGTAGAATCTGCAAGTAGACATTTGGAGTGCTTTGAGGACTTCTGTGGAAAATAAAATATCTTCATATAAAAACTAGGCAGAAGCATTCTCAGAAACTTCTTTGTGATGTGTGCATTCAAATCACAGAGTTGAACCTTCATTTTGATAGAGCAGTTTTTAAACACTCTTTTTGTAGAATCTCAAAGTGGATATTTGTAGCACTTTGAAGACTTCATTGGAAACGGGAATATCTTCAAATAAAAACTAGACAGAAACATTCTCAGAAACTACTTTGTGATGTGTGCATTCAACTCACAGCGTTGAACATTTCTTTTGATAGAACAGTTTTAAAACACTCTTATTTTAGAATCTGAAAGGGACATTTGAAGCGCTTTGTGGGCTATGGTGGAAAAGGAAATAACTTCAAATAAAAACTAGAGAGAAGCATTCTCAGAAATTTGTTTGTGATGTGTGCATTCAAATCACGAAGTTGAACATATCTTTTCCGAGAGCAGTTTTGAAACACTCTTTTTGGAGAATCTGCTAGTGGATATTTGGAACGCTTTGAGGTCTTCATGGAAAAGGGACTATCTTCATATAAAAACTGGACAGAAGCATTCTCAGAAACTTCTTTGTGATGTGTGTATTCAACTAACAGAATTGAACCTTCCTTTTCAGAGAGCTATTTTGAATCACTCTTTTTAAAGAATCTGCAAGGGGATATTTGACCGATTTGAGGCCTCTGTATAAAAACTATGAGGCCTTCATTAGAAACGGGAATATCTTCACACGAAACTAGACAGAGGCATTTTCAGAAACTTCTTTGGGATGTGTTCATTCAACACACGGAGTTGAATCTTCCTTTTGATAGAGCAGTTTTGAAACACTCTTTTTGGAGAATCTCCAAGGTGATATTTGGAACTTTTTAAGGCATTCGTTGGAAACGGGAATATCTTCCCATAAAAACTAGGCAGAAGCAGACTTAAAAACTTCTTTGTGATGGGCGAATTCAACTCACAGAGTTGAACCTTCCGTTTCCTAGAGCAGTTTTGAAACACACTTTTTGTAGAATCTGAAAGTGGATATTTGAAGCACTTTGAAGATTTGATTGGAAACAGGAATGTCTTCAAATAAAAACTAGATAGAAGAAGTCTCAGAAAATACTATGCTATGCATGCATTCAAATCACAGAGTTCAACCTTTCTTTTGATAGAGTAGTTTTGAAACACTCTTTTTGTGGATTCTGCAAGTGGACATTTGTAGCTCTATGAGGGCTACGGTGGAAAAGGGAATAACTTAAAAAAAAAAACTAGACAAAAGCATTCTCAGAAACTACTTTGTGATGCATGCATTGCACTCACAGAGTTGAATATAATTTTTCATAGAGCAGTTGTGAAACACTCTTTTTATAGAATCTGCAGGTGGAAATTTGGACAGCTTTGAGGCCTTCATTGGAAACGGGAATATCTTCACATGAAAACTAGACAGAAGCATTCTCAGAAACTTCTTTGTGATGTGTGCATTCAACTCACATAGTTGAACATTCTTTTTGATACAGCAGTTTTGAAACACTCTTTTTGTAGTATATGCAGGTGGATATTTGGAGTACTTTGAGGACTATGGTAGGAAAGGAAATATCTTAATAAAAAAACTAGACAGAAGCATTCTCAGAAACTTCTTTGTGATGTGGGCATTCAACTCACCTGGTTGAACCTTCCTTTTGATAGAGCAGTTTTGAAATACTCTTTTTGTAGAATCTGCAAGTGGATATTTGGAGTGCTTTGAAGCCTTCATTGGAAACGGGAATATCTTCAAATGAGAACTATACAGAAGCATTCTCAAAAAGCACTTTGTGATGTGTGCATTCAACTCACAGAATTGAGCCTTCCTTTTGATAGAGCAGTTTTGAAAACTCTTTTTGTGGAATCTGCAAGTGGATATTTGGATCGCTTTGAGACCTATGGTAGAAAAGGAAATACCTTCACATAAAACCTAGACAGAAGCATTCTCAGAAACTTCTTTGTGATGTTTGCATTCAACTCACAGAATTGAACATACCTTTTCTTAGAGCAGTTGTGAAACACTCTTTTTGAAGAACGTGGAAGTGGATATTTGGACAAATTTGGGGCCTAGGTTGGAAACAGAAATATCTTCACATAAAATTAGACAGAAACATTCTCCGAAAAATGTCTGTGATGTGTGCATTCAACTCACGGAGTTGAGCACAACTTTTCCTAGAGTTGTTTTGAAGCACTCTTTTTGTTGAATCTGCAAGTGCATATTTGAACCGCTTTGAGGCCTTCGTTTGAAGCGGGAGTTTCCTCTCATAAAAAATAGACAGAAGCATTGTTAGAAACTTCTTTATGTTGTGTGCATTCAACTCACAGAGTTCAACCTTCCTTTTGATAGAGCAGTTTTGAAAACCCCATTTGTACAATGTGCAAGTGGATATTTGGAGTGCTTTGAAGACTGTTGGAAACGGGAATATTGTCACATAAAAACTTGACAGAAGCATTCTCAGAAACTACATTGTGATGTGTGCGTTCATCTCACAGAGTTGAAACTTCCTTTTGATAGAGCAGTTATGAAACACTCTTTTTGTAGAATCTGCAAAGTGATGTTTGCACCATTTTTAGGCCTTCATTGGAAACGTGTATATCTTCACATAAAAACTAGACAGAAGCATTCTCAGAAACTTCTCTGTGATGTGTGCATTCTACTCACAGAGTGGAACATAACTTTTCATAGAGCAGTTTTGAAACACTATTTTTGTAGAATCTGCAATGGTATATTTGGAGCACTTATATGCCTTTGTAGAAAACGGGAATATCTTCAAATAAAAACTAGACAGAAGTATTCTCAGAAACTACTTTGTGATGTGTGCATTCAACTCACAGAGTTGAACATTTAGTTTGATAGAGCAGTTTTGAAACACTCTTTTTGTAGAATATGCATGTGTAAATTTGTAGCACTTTGAGGGCTATGGTGGAAAAGGAAATATCTTCAAATAAAAAAGAGACAGAAGCTTTCTCAGAAACTTCTTTGTGATGTGTGCATTCAGCTCACAGAGTCGAACATTCCTTTTCATAGAACAGTTGTGAAACAATCTTTTAGAAGAACTTGCAAGTGGATATTTGGACCGATTTGAGGCCCTCATTGGAAACGGGAATATCTTAACATAAAAATTAGACAGAAGGATTCTCAGCAATTTCTTTGTGATGTGTGCATTCAACTCCCAGATTTGAACGTAACTTTTCATAGAGCAGTTTTTCGCCACTCTGTTTGTAGAATATGGAATTGGAAAGTTAGGCCGCTTTGAGTCCTTCGTTGGAAACTGGAATATTTTCACATAAAAACTAGACAGACGCATTCTCAGAAAATTTTTTGTGATGTGTGCATTCAACTCACAGATTTGAGCCTTTCTCTTTGATAGAGGATTGTTGAAACACTCTTTTTGTAGAATCTGCAAGTGGATATTTGGAGCACTTTGAGACCTATGATTGAAAAGGAAATGTCTTCAAATAAAAACTAGACGGAAGTTTTCTCAGAAACTTCTTTGTGATGTGTGCATTCAACTCAGAGAGTTGAACTTTCCTTTTGATAGAGCGGCTTTGAAACACTGTCTTTGGAGAATCTGCAAGTGAATATTTGGAGTGCTTTGAAGACTTCATTGAAAACGGGAATATCTTCAAGTAAAAACTAGAGAGAAGCATTCTCAGAAACTACTTTGTGATGTTTACATTCAACTCACAGAGTTGAACCTTTGTTTTGATAGAGCAGTTTTGAAACACTTTTTTTCAGAATCTGCATGTGGACATTTATAGCACTTTGAGGGCTATGGTGGGAAAGGAAATATTATCAAATGAAAACTAGATAGCAGAATTCTCAGAAACTTCTTTGTAATGTGTGCATTAAACTGACAGAGTTGAAATTCCTTTTCATAGAGCATTTGTGAAACACTCTTCTTGAAGGAACTGCAAGGGTATATTTGGACGGATTTGAGGCCCTCGTTGGAAACGGGAATATCTTCACATAAAATCTAAACAGAAACATTCTCAGAAACTCCTTTGTCATGTGTGAATTCAACTCACAGAGTTGAACATACGTTTTCATAGAGCAGTTGTGAAATACGCTTTTTGAAGAACCTGCAAGTGGATATTTGGACCGGATTTGTGGTCTTCGTTGGAAACTGGAATATCTTCATCTAAAAACTAGACAGAAGCATTCTCAGAAACTTCTTTGGGATGTGTGCATTCAACTCACAAAGTTGAACCTTCCTTTTAATAGAGCAGTTTTGAAACACTACTTTGTAGATTCTGCAAGTGGACATTTGTAGCCCTTTGAAGGCTTTGGTGCATAAGGAAATATCTTGAAATAAAAACCAGGGAGAAGCATTCTCAGAAACTTCATTTTGATGTTTGCACACAACTCACAGCGTTGAACATACCTCTTCATAGAGCAGTCGTGAAACACCCTTTTAGAAGAAACTGCAAGTGGATATTTGGACCCTTTTGAGGCCTTCATTGGAAATGGGAATATCTTAGCATAAAAACTAGACAGAAGCATTCTCAGAAACTTCTTTGTCATGTGTGCATTCAACTGACAGAGTTGAACTTTCCTTTTGATAGAGCAGTTTTAAAACTCTCTTTTTAGAACCTGCAAGTGGATATATGGACCACTTTGAGACCCTTCGTTGTAAATGGGAATATCTTCAAATAAAAATTAGACAGAAGCATTTTCAGAAACTTCTTTGTGATGCGTGCATTCAAATTACAGAGTTGAACCTTCTGTTTGATAGAGCCTTTTGAAAAACTCTTTTTGTAAAATCTGCAAGTGAATATTTGGACTGCTTTGAAGCCATCATTGGGAATATCTTCACATAAAAACTAGACAGAATCATTCTCAGAAACTTCTTTGTGATGCGTAAATTCAACTAATGGAGTTCAACTTTCCTTTTGATAGAGCAGTTTTGAAACACTCTTTTTGTAGGATGTGCAAGTGGATATTTGCACCGTTTTGAGGCCTTCGTTGGAAAGGGGAATATCTTCATGTAAAAACTACAGAGAAGCATTCTCTGAAATTTATTTGTGATATGCAGATTCAACTCGCAGAGTTGAACCTTCCCTTTGATAGAGCAGTTTTGAAGCCCTCTTTTTGTAGAATCTGCAAGTGGACATTTGTAGCTCTCTGAGGCCTTCCATGGAAAAGGATATATCTTCATATAAAAACTATACAGAAGAATTCTCAGAAACTTCTTTGTGATGTGTGCATTCAACTCACAGAGTTGAACATACGTATTCATAGAGCAGTTTTGATACACTCTTTTTGTAGTATCTGCAAGTGGATATTTTGACCACTTTGAGGACTTCGTTGGAAACGGGAATATCTTCAAATAAAAACTAGACAGTAGCATTCTCAGAAACTTCTCTGTGATGTGTATTTTGAACTCACAGTGTTGAACCTTGCTTTTGATAGAGGAGTTTTGAAACACTCTTTTTGTAGTATCTGCAAGTGGATATTTGGACCATTTTGAGGTATTCATTGGAAACTGTATTATCTTCACATAAAAACTAGACAGAAGCTTTCTCAGAAACTTCTTTGTGATATGTGCATTGAACTCAGAGTGTTGAACCTTCCTTTAGATAGCGCAGTTTTGAAACACTCTTCGTTTAGAATTTGCACGTGGATATTTGGACCTTTTTCATACCTTCATTGGAAATGGGTAGAACTTCACATAAAAAGCAGACAGAAGCATTCTCAGAAACTTCTATGTGAGGTGTCCATTCAACTCAAAGAGTTGAAACCTCCTTTTGATAGTGCAGTTTTGAAACAGAATTTTTGTAGTATCTATAAGTGGATATTAGGAGTGCTTTGAAGCCTTCATTGGAAACGGGAATATCTTCACATAAAAACTAGACAGAAGCATTCTCGGAAACTTCTTTGTGATATGCCCATACAACTCACAGAATTGAATATTCCCTTACATAGAGCTGTTTTGAAACAGTTGTTTGTAGAATCTGCAAGTGGATATTTGGAACGCTTGGAAGCCTTCGTTGGAATCGGGAATATCTTCACATAAAAACTAGACAGAAGCATTCTCAGAAACTTCTTTGTGATTTGTGCATGCAACTCACGGAGTTGAACCTTCCTCTTCATAGAGCAGTTTTGAAACATTCTTTTTGTAGAATCTGCAATTGAATATTTTGAGCGCTTCGAAGACTCTTTTGGAAACGGGAATATCTTCAAATAAAAACTAGACAGAAGCATTCTCAGAAACTTCTTTGGGATGTGTGCATTCAGCTCGCAGAACTGAAAATTCCCTTACATAGAGCAGTTTAGATACAGTTTTTTGCAGAGTCTGCAAGTGGATATTTGGGGCGCTTTGAGGCCTATGGTGGAAAAGGAAGTATCTTCACATAAAATTTAGACAGAAGCATTATCAGAAACTTCCTTGTGATGGGTGCATTCAACTCATGGAATTGAACCTTCCTTTTAGCAGAGCAGTTTTGAAACTCTCTTTTTGTAGAATCTTCAAGTAGACATTTGGAGAGCTTTGAGGCCTTCAGTGGAAAAGGAAATATCTTCACATTAAAACTAGACAGAAGCATTCTCAGAAACTTCTTTGTGATGTGTGCATTCAACTCACATAGTTGAACCTCCCTTTTGATAGAGCAGTTTTGAAACACTCTTTTTGTAAAATCTGCAATTGGTTACATGGGTTGCTTTGAAGCCTTTGTTGGAAACGGGAATATCTTCACATATAAACTAGACAGAAGCATTCTCAGAAACTTCTTTGTTTTGATTGCAGTGAACTCACAGATTTGAACCTTCCTTTTGATAGAGCAGTTTTGAAATAAACTTTTTGTAGAATCTCCAAGTTGACATTTTGAGCACTTTCAGGACTTCGGTTGAAAAGGAAATATCTTCACATAAAATCTAGACAGAAGCATTCTCAGAAACTTATTTCTGTTGTGTGCATTCAACTCACAGAGTTGAACATAACTTTTCATACAGCAGTTTTGAAATTCTGTTTTTGTAGAATCTGCAAGTGGAAATTTGAAGCCCTTTGAAGCCCTCATTGGAAACGGAAATATCTTGGAATAAAAACTAGACAGAAGCATTGTTAGAAACTACTTTGTGATGTGTGCATTCAACTCAGAGAGTTGAACATTTCTTTTGATAGAGCACTTTTTAAACACTCTTTTTGTAGAATCTGCAAATGTACATTTGTAGTGCTTTGAGGGCTATGGTGGAAAAGGTAATATCTTCTTATAAAAACTAGACAGAAGCATTCTCAGAAACTTATTTGTTATGTTTGCATTCAACTCACAAAGTTGAACATACCTATTCATAGAGAAGTTGTGAATCACTCTTTTTGTAGGATCTGCAAGTGGATATTTGGACTGCTTTGAGGCCTTCATTGGATATGGGATTATCTTCACCTAAAACCAAACAGAAGCATTCTCAGAAAATTCTTTTTGATATGTGCTTTCAACTCACAGAGTTGAACATAACTTTTCATTGAGCAGTTTTGAAACACTCCTTTTGTAGAATATGCAAGTGGACTTTTGAAGCCCTTTGAGGCCTTCGTGGAAAGGGAATTATCTTTACATAAAATCTGGACAGAAGAATTCTCAGTAACTGCTTTGTGATGTGTGCATTCAACTCACAGAGTTGTAAATTTCTTTTAATGGAGCAGTTTTGAAACACTCTTTTTGTAGAAACTGCAAGTGGATATTTGGTGCTCTTTGACCTCTATGATGGAAAAGGAAATATCTTCACTTAAAAACAACACAGAAGTATTCTGAGAAACTTCTTTGGGATGTGTGCATTCAACTCAAAGAATTGAGCCTATCTTTTTATTGAGCAGTTTTGAATCTCCCTTTTTGCAGAATCTGCAAGTGGGTGTTTGGAGAGCTCTGAATCTTACTGTGGAAAAGGAAATATCTTCACATAAATACAACACAGAAGCATTCTGTAAACTTCTTTGTGAGCTGTGCGTTCAACTCATAGAGTTGAACTTATCTTCTCATTGAGAAGTTTTGAATCTCTCATTTTGTAGAATCTGCAAGTGGATATTTGGAGCCCTTTGCGTAATATGGTGGAAAAGGAAATATCTTCAAATAAAAACTACATGGAAACAATCAGAGAAACTACTTTGTGATGTGTGCATTCAGCTCACAGTGTTGAACCTGTCTTTTGATTGAGTAGTTTTGAATCTCTCTTTTTGCAGAATCTGCAGGTGGATATTTGGAGCCCTTTGAGGCTTATAGTGGAAAAGCAAATATCTTCATATAAAAACTACACAAAATGATTCTGAGAAACTTATTTGTGATGTGTGCATTCAACTCCCAGAGTTGAACCCATCTTTAGATTGAGCAGTTTTTAATCTGTCTCTTCCAGAATCTGCAAGTGGATATTTTTAGCCCTTTGTGGCCTATGGTGGAAAAGGAAATATCTTCAAATAAAAACTACACAGAAACTTTCGGAGAAACCTCATTGTGATATGTGCATTCATCTCACAGGGTTGAAGCTAACGTATGCTTGAGCAGTTTTGAAACAGTCTTTTTGTACAGTCTGCAAGTGGATATTTAGAGCCCTATGAGGCCCACCATGGAAAAACAAATATCTTCAGACAAAAACTACACAGAAGAATTCTGAGAAACTTCTTGGGATGCGTGCATTCATCTCACAGAGTTGAAACTTTCTTTTGATTGAGCAGTTTTGGAACTCTCTTTTTGTAGAAGCTGCAAGTGAATATTTGCAGTCCTTTGTTGCCTATGGTGGAAAAGGAAATCTCTTCACATGAAAACTGCACAGAAGCATTCTGAGAAACTTCTTTGTGATGTGTGCATTCATCTCACAGAATTGAAACTTTCTTTTGGTTGAGCAGTTTTGACACACTCTTTTTGTAGAATCTGCAAGTGGATAATTGAAGCCCTTTGAGGCCTGGTGTGGAATAGGAAATATCTTCACATAAAAACTACTCAGAAGCATTTTGAGAAACTTCTTTGTGATGTTTGCATTCAACTCACAGAGTTGAATCTATCTTTTGATGGAGCAGTTTAGAATCTCTCTTTTTGTAGAATCTGCAAGTGGATATTTAGAGCACTTTGTGCCCTGTGATGGAAAAGGAAATAACTTCAAATAAAAACTACACAGAAGTATTCTCAGAAACTTCTTTGAAATGTGTGCGTTCAATTCACAGAGTTGAACTTATCTTCTCATTGAGCAGTTTTGAATCTCTCTTTTTGAAGGATCTACAAGTGGATACTTGGAGCCATTTTTGACCTATTGTGGAAAAGGAAATAGCTTCAAATGAAAACCACTCAGAAGCATTCTAAGAAACTTTTCGTGATGTGTGCATTCAACTCAATGAGTTGTACCTACCTTTCTATTGAGCCATTTGGATTTCTCTGTTCATAGAATCTGCAAGTGGATATTTGGAGTGCTGTGACTCCTACTGTGGAAAATAAAATACTTTCCAATAAAACCACACAGAAGCATTCTGAGAAACTTCTTTATGATGTGTGCATTCAACTCAGAGAGTTGAACCAGTCTTTTGATTGAGAAGTATTGAATCTCTCTTTTTGGAGAATCTGCAAGTGGATGTTTGGAGAGCATTGAGGCTTTGTGGAAAAGGAAATATATTCACATAAAAGCTACACAGAAACATTCTGAGAAACTTCTTTACAAGGTGTACATTCAAATCACACAGTTGATCTTATCTTCCCATTGAGCAGTTTTGAATCTCTCTTTTTGGAGAATCTGCAAGTGGATATTTGGAGCCCTTTGTGCCGTATGGTGGAAAAGGAAATATCTTCAAATAAAAAGTACAGAAAATCATTCAGAGAAAGTTCCTTGTGATGTATGCATTGAACTCATAGAGCTGAACGTGTCTTTTGATTTAGCCATTTTGAATCACTCTTTTTGCAGAATCTGCAGGTGGATATTTGGAGACATTTGAGGCCTATTGTGGAAAAGCAAATATCTTCTCATAAAAACTACACAGAAGCATTCAGAAAAACTTCTTTGAGATGTGTGCAATCAACTCACAGAGTTGAACCTTTCTTTTGATTGAGCAGTTTTGAATCTCTCTTTTGCAGAATCTGCAAGAGGATATTTGGAGCCCTTTGTGGCCTATGGTGGAAATGGATATATCTTCAAATAAAAACTGTACAGAAACATTCTGAGAATCTTTTTGAGGCGTGCACTCATCTCACAGGGTTGAGCTGATCTTATCATTGAGAAGTTTTGAAACACTCTTTTTGTAGAATCTGCAAGTGAATATTTGGAGCCCTTTGAGGCGTACTGTGGAAAACCAAATATCTTCAGATAAAAACTACACAGAAGCATTCTGAAAAACCTCTTTGTGATGTCTGCATTCATCTCACTGAGTTGAAACTTTGTTTTGATTGATCAGTTTTGAAACAATCTTTTCCTAGAATCTGCAAGTGGATAATTTGAGCCCTATGAAGCCTATTGTGGAAAAGGAAATATCTTCAGATAAAAACTACTCAGAAGCATTCTAAGAAACTTCTTTGTGATGTGTGCATTTAACTCACAGAGTTGAACCTATCTTTTGATTGAGCATTTTAGAATCTCTCTTTCTGTAGAATCTGCACGTGGATATTTGGAGCCCTTTGGACCCTATGGTGGAAAAGGAAATATCTTTAAATAAACGTTACACAGAAGCATGCAGAGAAACTTCTTTGTGATGTATGTATTCAACTCACAGAATTGAACCTATCTTTTGATTGAGCAGTTTTGAAACTCTCTTTTTGTACAATCTGCAGGTGGATGTTTGGAGGGCTTTGAGGACTATTGTGGAAAAGGAAATATCTTCACATAAAAACTACACAGAAACATTCTGAGAAACTTTTTTGTGAGGTGTGCATTCAACTCACACTGTTGAACTTATCTTCTCATTGAGCAGTTTTGAATCTCTCTTTTTGCAGAATCTGCAGGTGGCTATTTGGAGCCCTTTGAGGCCTACTGTGGAAAATCAAATATCTTCACATAAGAACTACACAGAAACATTTTGAGAAATTCTTTGGGATGTGTGCATTCAACTTGCAGAGTTGAAACTGTCTTTGGATAGAGTAGTTTTGAATCTCTCTTTATGCAGAATCTGCAAGTGGATATTTTGTGCCCTTTGAGGCCTATTGTGGAAAAGTAAATATATTCACATAAAAACTACACAGAAGCATTCTGAGAAACTTCTTTGTGATGTGTGCAGTCATCTCACATAGTTGAACCTTTCTTTTGTTAGGGCGGTTTTGATTCACTCTTTTTGTAGAATCTGCAAATAGATAATTGGAGTCCTTTGAGGTGTACTGTGGAAAAAATATCTTCACAAAAAAACTACACAGAAGGATTCTGGGAAACTTCTGTGGGATGGGTGCATTCAACACACATAGTTGAACCTATCTTTTGATTGAGCAGTTTTGAATCTCTCTTTTTGTAGAATCTGCAAGTGGATATTTTGAGTGCTGTGACGTCTACTTTGGAAAATCAAATATGCTCACATAAAAACTACACACAAGCATTCTGAGAAACTTCTTTGTGATGTGTGCATTCAACTCAAAGAGTTGAAACTACCTTTTGATTGAGCAGCTTTGAATTTCTCTTTTTGCAGAATCTGCAAGTGGATGTTTGGAGAGCTCCGAGGCCTGTTGTGGAAAAGGAAATATCTTCACATGAAAACTACACTTAATAATTCTGAGAAACTTCTTTGTGAGGTGTGCATTCAACTCACAGAGTTGAACTTATCTTCTCATTGAGCAGTTTTGAATCTATCTTGTTGTAAAATCTGCAAGTGGATATATTGAGCCCTTTGAGCCCTATGCTGGAAAAGGAAATATCTTCAAATAAAAACTACACAGAAGCATTCAGAGAAACTTCTTTGTGAGGTATGCATTCAACTCACAGTGTTGAACCTATCTTTTGATTGAGCAGTTGTGAACCTCTCTATTTGCAGAATCGGCAGGTGGATGTTTGGCGCCCTTTGAGGTCTACTGTGGAAAAGAAAATATCTTCAGATAAAAACTATACTGAAGCCTTCTGAGAAACTTCTTTGGGATGTATGCATTCAACTCACAGAGTTGAAACTTTCTTTTGATTGAGCAGTTTTGAATCTCCCTTTTTGCAGAATCTGCAAGTGGATATTTGGAGCCCTATGCACCCTATGGTGGAAAAGGAAATATCTTCATATAAAAACTACACAGAGACATTCTGAGAAAGTTCTTTGTGATGTGTGCATTCATCTCACAGGGTTGAACCTATCTGATGATTGAGCAGCTTTGAAACACTCTTTTTGTGGAATCTGCAAATGGATATTTGGAGGGCTTTGAGGCCAACCGTGGAAAAGCAAATATCTTCAGATAAAAATTACACAGAAGCACTCTGAGAAACTTCTGTGTCATGTGTGCATTCAACTCACAGAGTTGAACCTATCTTTTGATGGAGCAGTTTTGAATGCCTCTTTTTGCAGAATCTGCAAGTGGATGTTTCGAGAGCTTTGAGGATTGTGGTGGAAAATGAAATATCTTCACATAAAAACTACACAGAAGCATTCTGAGAAACTTCCTTGTGAGGTGTGCATTCAACTCACAAGGTTGAACTTATCTTCTAATTGAGCAGTTTTGCATCTCTCTTTTTGTAGAATCTGCATGTGGATATTTGGAGCCCATTGTGACCTAAGGTGGAAAAGGAAATATGTTCAAATAAAAACTACACAGAAGAATTCAGAGAAACTTCTTTGTTATGTAGGCATTCAACTAACAGGGCTGAGCCCATCTTTTCATTGAGCAGTTTTGAATCTCTCTTTTTGTAGAATCAGCAAGTGGATTTTTGGAGACCTTGGCGCCCCATAGTGGAAAAGGAAATATCTTCAAATAAAAACTACACAGTACTATTTAGAGAAACTTCTTTGCGATGTACGCAATCAACTCTCAGAGTTGAACCTATCTTTTGATGGAGTAGTTTTGAATCTCTCCTTTTGCAGAATTTGCAGGTGGATATTTGGAGCCTTTTGAGGCCTACAGTGGAAAAGCAAATCTCTTCACATAAAAACTACACAGAAGCATTCTGAGAAACTACTTTGGGACGTGTGCATTCAACTCACAGAGTTGAACCTATCTTTTGATTGAGCAGTTTTGAATCTCTCTATTTGCAGAATCTAGAAGAGGATATTTGGAGTCCATTGGGTACCATGGTGGAAAAGAAAATATCTTCAATTAAAAACTACACAGAAACATTCAGAGAACCTTCTTTGTGATGTGTGCATTCATCTGATAGGGTTCAACCTATCTTATGATTGAGGAGTTTTGAAACACTCCTTTTACAGAATCTGCGAGTGGATATTTGGTGCGCTTTCAGGCCTACCTTGGAAAAGCAAATATCTTCAGATAAAAACTACACAGAAGCATTCTGAGAAACTTCTTTGTGATGTGTGCATTCATCTCACAAAGTTGAACTTTTCTTTTGATTGAGGAGTTTTGAAACACTATTTTTGTAGAATCTGCAAGGGGATATTTGGAGCCCTTTGAGGTCTATTGTGGAAAATGAAATATCTTCACATAAAAACTACACAGAAGCAGTCAGAGAAACTTATTTGTGATGTGTGAATTCATCTCACAGAGTTGAACATTCTTTTTGATTCAGCTGTTTTGAAACACTCTTTTTGTAGAATCTACAAGTGGATAATTGGAGCCATTTGCGCCCTATGGTGGAAAAGGAAATATCTCCAAATAAACCCAGAAACTTTTTCGTGATGTGTGCATTCAACTCACAGAGTAGAACCTATCTTTTGATTGAACAGTTTTGAATCTCACTTTTTGTAGAATCTGCAAGAGTGTATTTGGATTCCTTTGCACCCTATGGTGCGAAAGGAAATATCTTCAAATAAAAAGTACACAGAAGCATTTTCAGAAACTTTTTCTTGATGTGTGAATTCAACTCACAGAGTTGAACCTATCTTTTGATTGACCAGTTTTGAATCTCTCTTATTGTAGAAACTGCAAGTGGATATTTGGACCTCTGTGAGGCCTACGGTGGAAAATCAAATATGTTCACATAGAAACTTCACAGAAGCATTCTGAGAAACTTCTTTGTGATGCCTGCATTCAACTTACAGGATTGAGCCATCTTTTGATTGAGCAGTTTTGAATCTCTCTTTTTGAGGAATCTGAAGAATCTGGAAGTGGATGTTTGCAGAGCTTTGAGGCCTATTATGGAAAAGGAAATATCTTCACATAAAAACTACACAGAAGCATTCTGAGAAACTTCTTTGTGATGTGTGCACTCTTCTCACAGAGTTGAGAATTTATTTTGATTGAGCAGTTTTGAAACACTCTTTTTGTAGAATCTGCAAGAGGATAATTTGAGCCCTTTGAGGTTTACTGTGGAAAAGCAAATATTTCAAATTAAAACAAACCAGAAACATTCTGAGAATCTTCTTTAGGATGCCTGCATTCAAATCACAGAGTTGAATCTATGCTTTGATTGAGCAGTTTTTAATCTCTCTTTTTGCAGAAGCTGTTAGTGGATATTTGGAGCCCTTTGCAGCCTATGGTGGAAAAGGAAATATCTTCAAACAAAAACTACACAGAAATAGTCTCAGAAACTTCTTTGTGATGTGTGCATTCATCTCACAGGATTGAACCTATCTTACGATTGAGCAGTTTTGAAACACTCTTTTCGTAAATTCTGCAAGTTGATATTCAGAGCGCTTTGAGGTTTACTGTGGAAAAGCAATTATCTTCAGATAAAAACTACACAGAAGCATTCTGGAAAACTCTTTGTGATGCGTGCATTCATTTCACAGAATTGAAACTTTCTTTTGATTGAGCAGATTTGAAACACTGTTTTAGTAAAATCTGCAAGTGGATATTTGGAGCCTATTGAGGACTATTGTGGAAAAGGAAATATTTTCACATAAAAACTACAGAGAAGCATTCTGAGAAACTTCTCATTGATGTGTGCCTTCATCTCAGAGAGTTGAAACTTTGTTTTTATTGAGCCGTTTTTAAACACTCTTTTTCTAGTATTTGCAAGTGGCTAATTGGAGCCCTTTGAGTCCTATTGTGGAAAAGGAAATATCTTACCATAAAAACTACTCAGAAGCGTTCTGAGAAACTTATTTGTGATGTATGCATTCAACTGACAGGGTTCAACATATCTTTTGATTGAGCAGTTTTGAATCACTCTTTTTTTAGAATCTGCAAGTGGATATTTGGAGCCCTTTGAGGCCTATTGTGGAAAAGGAAATATCTTCACATAAAAACTACACAGAAGCAGTCAGAGAAACTTATTTGTGATGTGTGCATTCATCTCACAAGGTTGAACCTATTTCATGATTGACCAGTTTTGAAATACTCTTTTTGTGGAATCTGCAAGTGGATATTTGGATCGCTTTCAGGCCTACCATGGAAAGGCAAATATCTTCAGCTAAAAACTACACAGAAGCATTCTGAGAAACTTCTCTGTGATGTGTGCATTCAATTCACATATTTGAACCTCTCTTTAGAATGATCTGTTTTGAGTCTCTCTTTTTGCAAAATCTACAAATGGATGTTTGGAGAGTTTTGAGGCCAATTGTGGAAATGGAAATATCTTCACATAAAAACTACACAGAAGCATTCTTAGAAACTTCTTTGGGATGTGAGCACTCAACTCACAGAGTTGAACTTATCTTTTGATTGAGCAGTTTTGAATCTCTCTTTTTGCAGGATCTGCATGTGGATATTTGGAGCCCTTTGCGGCCTATGGTGGAACAGGAAATTTCTTCAAATAAAAATTACTCAGAAGCATTCTGAGAAACTTCTTTGTGATGTGTATTCATCTCACAAGGTTGAACCTATCTTATGATTGAGCAGTTTTGAAATATTCTTTTTGTGGGGTCTGCAAGTGGATATTTGCAGTGCTGTGAGGGCTTCTAGGGAAAATCAAATATGTTCACATAAAAATTACACAGAAGCATTCTGAGAAACTTCTTTGTGATGTGTGCATTCAACTCACAGAGTCGAACCTATCTTTTGATTGAGCAGTTTTGAATCTCTCTTTTTGCAGAATCTGCAAGTGGATGTATGGAGAGCTTTGAGGCCAATTGTTGAAAAGGAAATATCTTCACATACAAACTAAAAGGAAGCATTCTAAGAAACTTCTTTGTGAGGTGTGCATTCAACTCACAGAGTTGAACTTATCTTCACATTGAGCAGTTTCAAATTGCTCTATTTGTAGAATCTGCAGGTGGCTTTTTGGAGCGTTGTGAGGCCTGCTTTGGAAAATCAAACATGTTCACAGAAAAACTACACAGAAGCATTCTGAGAAACATTTTCTGATGTGTTCATTCATCTCAAAGTGTTGAACCTATTGTTTGATTGAGCAGTTTTGAATCTCTCGTTTTGCAGAATCTGCAAGTGGATGTTTGGGGATCTTTGAGGCCTATTGTGTAAAAGGAAATATCTTCACAATAAAACTACATGGAAGCATTCTGAGAAACTCCTTTGTGAGGTGTCCATTCAACTCACAGAGTTAAACTTATCTTCTCATTGAGCAGTTTTGAGTCTCTCTTTTTGTGGAATATGCAAGTGGATATTTGGAGCCCTTTGTGCCCTGTGGTGGAAAAGGAAATATCTTCAAATAAAAGCTACATAGAAGCATACAGAGAAACTTCCTTGTGATGTGTGCTTTCGTTTCACAGAGTTGAACCTTTCTTTTGATTTAGCAGTTTTGAAACACTCTTTTTGTAGAATCTGCAGGTGGATAATTGGAGACATTTGAAGCCTATTGCAGAAAAGGAAATATCTTCATATAAAAACTACTCAGAAGCACTCTGAGAAACTTCTTTGTGATGTGTAGATTCAACTCACAGAGTTGAACCTATGTTTTGATTGAGCAGTTTTGAATCTCTCTTTTTGTAGAATCTGCAAGTGGATATTTGGAGCGTTGTGAGGCCTACTGTAGAAAATCAAATATGCTCACATAAAAACTACACAGAAGCATTCTGAGAAACCTGTTTGTGATGTGTGCATTCAACTCACAGAGGTGAAACTTTCTTTTGATTGAGCAGTTTTGAATCTCTCTTTTTGCAGAATCTGCAAGTGGATGTTTGGAGAGCTATGAGTCCTATTGTGGAAAAAGCTATATCTTCACATAAAAACCATACAGAAGCATTCTGAGAAAGCTCTTTGTGATGTGTCCATTCAGCTCACAGAGTTGAACTTATCTTCTCATTGAGCAGTTTCGAATCTCTCTTTTTGTAGAATCTACAAGTGGATATTTGGAGCCCTTTGCACCCTATGGTGGAAAAGGTAATATCTTCAGATAAAATCGACACAGAATTATTCAGAGAAACTTCTTTGTGATGTATGCATTCATCTCACAGAAGTGAACTTATATTTTGATTGATGTGTTTTGAATCTCTCTTTTTGCAGAATTTGCAGTTGGATATTTGGAGCACTTTGAGGCCAATGGTGGAAAAGCAAACATCTTCACATGAATACTACACAGAAGCATTCTGAGAAACTATTTTGAGATGTGTGCATTCAACTCCCAGATTTGAAACTTTCTTTCATGGAGCAGTTTTGAATCTCTCTTTTTGCAGAATCTGCAAGTGAATATTTGGAGCCCTTTGCAGCCAATGGTGGAAAAGGAAATATCTTCAAATAAAAACTACACAGAAACATTCTGAGAAACTACTTCCTGATATGTGCATTCATCTCACAGGATTGAACATATCTTACGATTGATCAGTTTTCAAACACTCTTTTTGTAGTATCTGCAAGGGGCTATTTGGAGCACTTTGAGGCCTACCATGGAAAAGCCAGTATCTTCAGATAAAAACTACACAGAAGCATTCTGAGAAACTCCTTTGTGATGTGTGCATTCATCTCAGAGTTGAACTTTTCTTTTGATTGAGCAGTTTTGATACACTCTTTTTGTAGAATCTGCAAGTGGATAATTAGAGCCCTTTTTGACCTATTGTGGAAAAGGAAATATCTTCACATAAAAAGTAGACAGAAGCATTCTGAGAAACTTCTTTCTGATGTGTACATTCAACTCACAGAGTTGAACCTTTCTTTTGATTGAGCAGTTTAGAAACTCTTTTTGCAGAATCTGCAGGTGGATATTTGGAGCCCTTTGAGGCCTACTGTGGAAAACCAAATATCTTCACATAAAAACTACACAGAAGAATTCTGAGAAATTTCTTTGGCATGTGTGCATTCACCTCATAGGGTTCAACTTATCTTTTGATTGAGCAGTTTTGAATCTGTCTTTTTGCAGAATCTGCAAGTGGATATTTGGAGCCCATTGCGGCCTGTGGTTGAAAAGGAAATATTTTCAAATAAAAACTACACAGAAACATTCTGAGAAACTTCTTTGGGATGTGTGTCATCATCTCACGGGGTTGAGCCTATCTTCTGATTGAGCAGTTTTGAAATAATCTTTTTGTATAATCTGCAAGTGGATATTTGGAGCACTTTGAGGCCTACTGTGGAAAAGCAAATATCTTCAGATAAAAACTACACAGAATCATTTTGAGAAACTTCTTTGTGATGTGTGCATTCATCTCACAGAGCTGAACATTTCTTTTGATTGAGCAGTTTTAAAACTCTCTTTTTGTAGAAACTGCAAGTGGATATTTGCAGCTTTTTGAGGCCTCTTGTGGAAAAGGAAATATCTTCCCATAAAAACCAGATAGAAGCATTCTGAGAAACTACTCTGTGATGTATACATTCATCTCACAGAGTTGAAAGTTTCTTTTGATTGAGCAGTATGGAAACATCCTTTTTGTAGAATCTGCAAGTAGATAATTGCAGCACTTTGAGGCCTATTGTGGAAAAGGCAATATCTTCACATAAAAACTACTTAGAAGACTTCTGAGAAAGTTTTTGTGATGTGTGCATTCAACTCACAGAGTTGAAAATATCATTTGATTGAGCAGGTTAGAATCTCTCTTTTTGTAGAATCTGAAAGTGGATATTTGGAGCCCTTTTCACTCTGTGGTGGAAAAGGAAATATCTTTAAATAAAACCTACACAGAAGCATTTTCAGAAACTTCTTCCTGATGTGTGCATTCAACTCACAGAGTTGAACCTAATTTTTGATTAAGTTGTTTTGAATCTCTCTTTTTGTAGAATCTACAAGTGGATATTTGGAGTGCTGTGAGGCCTTCTGAGGAAAATCAAATATGTTCACAGAAAAAGTACACAGAAGCATTCTGAAAAACTCCTTTGTGATGTTTGCATTAAACCCACTGAATTGAACCTACCGTTTTATTGAACAGTTTTCAATCTCTTTTTGCAGAATCAGCAAGTGGATGTTTGGAGAGCTTCGAGGCCTATTGTGGAAAAGGAAATATCTTCACTTAAATACTAAACAGAAGTATTCTGAGAAACTTCTTTGGGAGGTGTGAATTCAAAACACAGTGTTAAACTTATTTTCTCATTGAGCTGATTTGAATCTCCCTTTTTTTAGAATCTGCAAGTGGATAGAAAAAATATATCTTCCAATAAAAGCAACATAGAAGCATTCAGAGATACTTCTTTGTGATGTATGCATTCAACTCAAAGGGTTGAACATATCTTGTGATTGAGCAGTTTTGAATCTCTCTTTTTGTAGAATCTGCAGGTGGATATTTGGAGCCCTTTGAGGCCTACTGTGGAAAACCAAATTCCTTCGCATAAAAATTACACAGAAGAATTCTTAGAAACTTCTTTGGGATGTGTGAATTCAACTCACAGTGTTGAAACTATCTTTTGATTGAGCAGTTTTGAGTCTCTCTTTTTGCAGAATCTGCAAGTGGATATTGGGAGTCTTTTGTGGCCTACGGTGGAAAAGGAAATATCTTCAAAAAAAAAAAAACTACACAGAAACATTGTGAGAAACTTCTTTGTGATGTGTGCATTCATCTCACAAGTTTGAAGCTATCTTATGATTCTGCAGTTCACACTTTTTTAATTAATTAATTTATTATTATTATACTTTAGGTTTTAGTGTACATGTGCACAATGTGCAGGTTAGTTAAATATGTATACATGTGCCATGCTGGTGCGCTGCACCCACTAACTCCTCACCTAGCATTAGGTATATCTCCCAGTGCTGTCCCTCTCCCCTCCCCCCACCCCACAACAGTCCCCAGAGGGTGATGATCCCCTTGCTGTATCCGTGTGTTCTCAATGTTCAATTCCCACCTATGCGTGAGAATATGCAGTGTTTGTTTTTTGGTTCTTGCGATATTTTAGTGAGAATGATGATTTCCAATTTCATCCATGATCCTACAAAGGATATGGACTCATCATTTTATATGGCTGTACAGGATTCCATGGTGTATATGTGCCACATTTTCTTAATCCAGTCTATCATTGTTGGACATTTGGGTTGCTTACGTGTGCATGTGTCTTTATAGTAGCATGATATATAGTCCTTTGGGTATATACCCAGAAATGGGATGGCTGGGTCAAATGGAATTTCTAGTTCTAGATCCCTGAGGAATTGCCACACTGACTTCCACAATGGTTGAACTAGTCTAGAGTCCCACCAACTGTGTAAAAGTGTTCCTATTTCTCCACATCCTCTCCAGCACCTGTTGTTTCCTGACTTTTTAATGATTGCCATTCTAACTGGTGTGAGATGGTATCTCATTGTGATTTTGATTTGCATTTCTCTGATGGCCAGTGATGGTGAGCATTTTTTCATGTGTTTTTTGGCTGCATAAATGTCTTCTTTTGAGAAGTGTCTGTTCATGTCCTTCGCCCACATTTTGATGGGGTTGTTTGTTTTTTTCTTGTAAATTTGTTGGAGTTCATTGTAGATTCTGGATATTAGCCCTTTGTCAGATGAGTAAGTTGCGAAAACTTTCTCCCATTTTGTAGGTTGCCTGTTCACTCTGATGGCAGTTTCTTTTGCTGTGCAGAAGATCTTTAGTTTAATTAGATCCAATTTGTCAATTTTGGCTTTTGTTGCCATTGCTTTTGGTGTTTTAGATATGAAGCCCTTGCCCATGCCTATGTCCTGATTGGTAATGCCTAGGTTTCCTTCTAGGGTTTTTATGGTTTTAGGTTTAACATTTAAGTCTTTAATCCATCTTGAATTGATTTTGGTATAAAGTGTAAGGAAGAGATCCAGTTTCAGCTTTATGCATATGGCTAGCCAGTTTCCCAGCACCATTTATTAAATAGGGAATCCTTTCCCCATTGCTTGTTTTTTTCAGGTTTGTAAAAATCAGATAGTTGTAGATATGTGGCGTTATTTCTGAGGGCTCTGTTCTGTTCCATTGATCTATATCTCTGTTTTCACACCAGTACCATGCTCTTTTGGTAACTGTAGACTTGTAGTATAGTTTGTAGTCAGGTAGTGTGATGCCTCCAGCTTTGTTCTTTTGGCTTAGGATTGACTTGGCGATGTGGCTCCTTTTTGGTTCCATATGAACTTTAAAGTAGTTTTTTCCAATTCTGTGAAGAAAGTCATTGGTAGCTTGATGGGGATGGCATTGAATCTGTAAATTACCTTGGGCAGTATGGCCATTTTCACGGTATTTATTCTTCCTATCCATGAGCATGGAATGTTCTTCCATTTGTTTGTATCCTCTTTCATTTCCTTGAGTAGCGGTTTGTAGTTCTCCTTGAAGAGGTCCTTCACATCCCTTGTAAGATGGATTCCTAGGTATTTTATTCCCTTTGAAGCAATTGTGAATGGGAGTTCACTCATGATTTGGCTCTCTGTTTGTCTGTTGTTGGTGTGTAAGAATGCTTGTGATTTTTGTACAATGATTTTGTATCCTGAGACTTTGCTGAAGTTGCTTATCAGCTTAAGGAGATTTTGGGCTGAGACAATGGGGTTTTCTAGATATACAATCATGTCGTCTGCAAACAGGGACAATTTGACTTCCTCTTTTCCTAATTGAATAACTTTATTTCCTTCTCCTGCCTAATTGCCCTGGCCAGAACTTCCAACACTATGTTGAATAGGAGTGGTGAGAGAGGGCATCCCTGTCTTGTGCCAGTTTTCAAAAAGAATGCTTCCAGTTTTTGCCCATTCAGTATGATATTGGCTGTGGGTTTTTCATAGATACCTCTTATTATTTTGAGATTCGCCCCAACAATACCTAATTTATTGAGAGTTTTTAGCATGAAGCATTGCTGAATTTTGTCAAAGGCATTTTCTGCATCTATTGAGATAATCATGTGGTTTTTGTCTGTGGTTCTGTTTATATTCTGGATTACATTTATTGATTTGTGTATATTGAACCAGCCCTGCATCACAGTGATGAAGCCCACTTAATCATGGTGGATAAGCTTTTTGATGTGCTGCTGGATTCGGTTTGCCAGTATTTTATTGAGGATTTTTGCGTCAATGTTCATCCAGGATATTGGTCTGAAATTCTCTTTTTTGGTTGTGTCTCTGCCCGGCTTTGATATCAGGATGATGCTGGCCTCATACAATGAGTTAGGGAGGATTCCTTCTTTTACTATTGATTGGAATAGTTTCAGAAGGAATAGTACCAGCTCCTCCTTATACCTCTGGTAGAAATCGGCTGTGAATCCATCTGGTCCTGGACTTTTTTTGGTTGGTAAGCTATTGATTATTGCCACAATTTCAGCTCCTGTTATTGGTCTATTCAGAGATTCAACTTCTTCCTGGTTTAGTCTTGGGAGAGTGTATGTGTCATGGAATTTATCCATTTCTTCTAGATTTTCTAGTTTATTTGCATAGAGGTGTTTGTAGTATTCTCTGATGGTAGTTTGTATTTCTGAGGAATCAGTGGTGATATCCCCTTTATCATTTTTTATTGCATCTATTTGATTCTTCTCTCTTTTTTTCTTTATTAATCTTGCTAGTGGTCTTTCAATTTTGTTGATCCTTTCAAGAAACCAGCTCCTGGATTCATTTATTTTTTTGAAGGGTTTTTTGTGTCTCTATTACCTTCAGTTCTGCTCTGATTTTAGTTATTTCTTGCCTTCTGCTAGCTTTTGAATGTGTTTGCTCTTGTTTTTCTAGTTCTTTTAATTATGATGTTAGGGTGTCAATTTTGGAACTTTCCTGCTTTCTGTTGTGGGCATTTAGTGCTATAAATTTCCCTCTACACACTGCTTTGAATGCATCCCAGAGATTCTGGTATATTGTGTCTTGGTTCTCGTTGTTTTCAAAGAACATCTTTATTTCTGACTTCATTTCGTTATGTATCCAGTAGTCATTCAGGAGCAGATTGTTCAGTTTCCATGTAGTTGAGCGGTTTTGAGTGAGATTCTTAATCCTGAGTTCTAGCTTGATTACACTGTGATCTGAGAGATAGTTTGTTATAATTTCTGTTCTTTTACATTTACTGAGGAGAGCTTTACTTCCAACTATGTTGCCAATTTTGGAATAGGTGTGGTGTGGTGCTGAAAATAATGTATATTCTGTTGATTTGGGGTGGAGAGTTCTGTAGATGTCTATTAGGTCCGCTTGGTGCAGAGCTGAGTTCAATTCTTGGGTGTCCTTATTGACTTTCTGTCTCGTTGATCTGTCTAATTTTGACAGTGGAGTGTTAAAGTCTCCCTTTATTAATGTGTGGGAGTCTAAGTCTCTATGTAGGTCACTCAGAACTTGCTTTATGATTCTGGGTGCTCCTGTATTGGGTGCATATATATTTAGGATAGTTAGCTCTTCTTGTTGAATTGATCCCTTTACCATTATGTAATGGCCTTCTTTGTCTCTTTTGATCTTTGTTGGTTTAAAGTCTGTTTTATCAGAGACTAGGATTGCAACCCATGCCTTTTTTTGTTTTCCATTTGCTTGGTAGATCTTCCTGCATCCTTTTATTTTGAGGCTATGTGTGTCTCTGCACGTGAGATGGGTTTCCTGAATACAGCACACTGATGGGTCTTGACTCTTTATCCAATTTGCCAGTCTGTGTCTTTTAATTGGAGCATTTAGTCCATTTACATTTAAAGTTAAGATTGTTATGTATGAATTTGATCCTGTCATTATGATGTTAGCTGGTTATTTTGCATGATAGTTGATGCAGTCTCTTCCTAGTCTCGATGGTCTTTACATTTTGGCATGATTTTGCAGCGGCTGGTACCGGTTGTGCCTTTCCATGTTTAGTGCTTCCTTCAGGAGCTCTTTTAGGACAGGCCTGGTGGTGACAAAATCTCTCAGCATTTGCTTGTCTGTAAAGTATTTTATTTCTCCTTCACTTATGCGGCTTAGTTTGGCTGGATATTAAATTCTGGGTTGAAAATTCTTTTCTTTAAGAATGTTGAATATTGGCCCCCACTCTCTCCTGGCTTGTAGAGTTTCTGCTGAGAGATCCACTGTTAGTCTGATGGGCTTCCCTTTGATGGTAACCCAACCTTTCTCTCTGGCTGCCCTTAACATTTTTTCCTTCATTACAACTTCGGTGAATCTGTCAGTTATGTGTCTTGAAGTTGCTCTTCTCGAGGATTATCTTTGTGGCCTTCTCTGTATTTCCTGAATCTGAATGTTGGCCTGCCTTGCTAGATTGGGGAAGTTCTCCTGGATAATATCCTGCAGAGTGTTTTCCAACTTGGTTCCATTCTCCCCATCACTTTCAGGTACACCAATCAGACATAGATTAGGTCTTTTCACATAGTACCATATTTCTTGGAAGCTTTGCTCGTTTCTTTTTATTCTTTTTTCTCTAAACTTCCCTTCTCACTTCATTTCATTCATTTCATCTTCCATCACTGATATCCTTTCTTCCATTTGATCACATCGGCTCCTGAGGCTTCCGCATTCTTCACGTAGTTCTCGAGCCTTGGTTTTCAGCTCCATCAGCTCCTTTAAGCACTTCTCTGTATTGTTTATTCTAGTTATACATTCTTCTAAATTTTTTCAAAGTTTTCAACTTCTTTGCCTTTGGTTTGAATATCCTCCCATAGCTCAGAGTAATTTGATAGTCTGAAGCCTTCTTCTCTCAGCTCGTCAAGGTCATTCTTCATCCAGCTGTGATCCATTGCTGGTGAGGAACTGCATTCCTTTGGAGGAGGAGAGGCGCTCTGCTTTTTAGAGTTTCCAGTTTTCTGCTCTGCTTTTCTCCATCTTTGTGGTTTTATCGTCTTTTGGTCTTTGATGATGGTGATGTACAGATGGGTTTTTGGTGTGGATGTCCTTTCTGTTTGTTAGTTTTCCTACTAACTGACAGGATCCTCAGCTGCAGGTCTGTTGGAGTACCCGGCCGGCCGTGTGAGGTGTCAGTCTGCCCCTACTGGGGGGTGCCTCCCACTTAGGCTGCTCGGGGGTCAGGGGTCAGGAACCCACTTGAGGAGGCAGTCTGCCAATTCTCAGATGTCCAGCTGCGTGCTGGGAGAACAACTGCTCTCTTCAAATCTGTCAGACAGGGACATGTAAGTCTGCAGAGGTTTCTGCTGTCTTTTTGTTTGTCTGTGCCCTGCCCCTAGAGGTGGAGCCTACAGAGGCAGGCAGGCCTCCTTGAGCTGTGGTGGGCTCCACCCATTTCGAGCTTCTCAGCTGCTTTGTTTACTTAAGGAAGCCTGGGCAATGGCGGGCGCCCCTCCCCCAGCCTCGCTGACGCCTTGCAGTTTGATCTCAGACTGCTGTGCTAGCAATCAGTGAGACTCTGCGGGCATAGGACCCTCTGAGCCAGGTGCGGGATACAATCTCCTGGTGCGCAGTTTTTTAAGCCCTTCAGAAAAGCACAGTATTCGGGTGGGAGTGACCCGATTTTCCAGGTGCGTCTGTCTCCCCTTTCTTTTAGTAGGAAAGGGAGCTCCCTGACCCCTTGTGCTTCCCGAGTGTGGCAATGCCTCACCCTTCTTCATTTCATGCACAGTGCGTGCATCCACTGACCTGCGCCCACTGTCTGGAAATCTCTAGTGAGATGAACCTGGTACCTCAGTTGGAAATGCAGAAATCACCTGTCTTTTGCATAGCTCATGCTGGGAGCTGTAGACTGGAGCTTTTCCTATTTGGCCATCTTCAGTTCACACTTTTTATAGAACCTGCAAGTGGTATTTTGTGTGCTTTTTGCCCATGGTGGAAAAAGAAATATCTTCAAATAACAAAATTAACAGAAGCATTCTCAAAAACTTCTTCATTATGTGTGCATTCAACAAAGAGTGTTGATGTCCTTCGCCCACTTATTGATGGGGTTGTTTGTTTTTTTCTTGTAAATTTGTTGGAGTTCATTGTAGATTCTGGATATTAGCCCTTTGTCAGATGAGTAGGTTGCGAAAATTTTCTCCCATTTTGTAGGTTGCCTGTTCACTCTGATGGTAGTTTCCTTTGCTGTGCAGAAGCTCTTGAGTTTAATTAGATCCCATTTGTCAATTTTGGCTTTTGTTGCCATTGCTTTTGGTGTTTTAGACATGAAGTCCTTGCCCATGCCTATGTCCTGAATGGTAATGCCTAGGTTTTCTTCTAGGGTTTTTATGGTTTTAGGTCTAACATTTAAGTCTTTAATCCATCTTGAATTGATTTTTGTATAAGGTGTAAGGAACGGATCCAGTTTCAGTTTTCTACATATGGCTAGCCAGTTTTCCCAGCACCATTTATTAAATAGGGAATCCTTTCCCCATTTCTTGTTTTTGTCAGGTTTGTCAAAGATCAGATTGTTGTAGATATGTGGCATTATCTCTGACGGCTCTGTTCTGTTCCATTGATCTATATCTCTGTTTTGGTACCAGTACCATGCTGTTTTGGTTACTGTAGCCTTGTAGTATAGTTTGAAGTCAGGTAGTGTGATGCCTCCAGCTTTGTTCTTTTGGCTTAGGATTGACTTGGTGATGCGGGCTCTTTTTTGGTTCCATATGAACTTTAAAGTAGTTTTTTCCAATTCTGTGAAGAAAGTCATTGGTAGCTTGATGGGGATGGCATTGAATCTGTAAATTACCTTGGGCAGTATGGCCATTTTCACGATATTGATTCTTCCTACCCATGAGCATGGAATGTACTTCCATTTGTTTGTATCCTCTTTTATTTCCTTGAGCAGTGGTTTGTAGTTCTCCTTGAAGAGGTCTTTCACATCCCTTGTAAGTTGGATTCCATGAACAGACACTTCTCAAAAGAAGGCATTTATGCAGCCAAAAAACACATGAAAAAATGCTCACCATCACTGGCCATCAGAGAAATGCAAATCAAAACCACAATGAGATACCATCTCACACCAGTTAGAATGGCAATCATTCAAAAGTCAGGAAACAACAGGTGCTGGAGAGGATGTGGAGAAATAGGAACACTTTGACACTGTTGGTGGGACTGTAAACTAGTTCAACCCTTGTGGAAGTCAGTGTGGCAATTCCTCAGGGATCTAGAACTAGAAATTCCATTCGACCCAGCCATCCCATTACTGGGTATATACCCAAAGGACTATAAATCATGCTGCTATAAAGACACATGCACACGTATGTTTATTGCCGCATTATTCACAATAGCAAAGACTTGGAACCAACCCAAATGTCCAACAATGATAGACTGGATTAAGAAAATGTGGCACATATACACCATGGAATACTATGCAGCCATAAAAAATGACGAGTTCATGTCCTTTGTAGGGACATGGATGAAATTGGAAATCATCATTCTCAGTAAACTATCGCAAGAACAAAAAACCAAACACTGCATATTCTCACTCATAGGTGGGAATTGAACAATGAGAACACATGGACACAGGAAGGGGAACATCACACTTCGGGGACTGTTGTGGAGTGGGGGGAGGGGGGAGGGATAGCATTGTGAGATATACCTAATGCTAGATGACGAGTTGGTGGGTGCAGCGCACCAGCATGGCACATGTATACATATGTAACTTACCTGCACATTGCGCACATGTTCCATAAAACCTAAAGTATAATAATAATAATAATAATAATAAAAAAAAAAAAGTATTTTTTATAAAGTCAAAAAAAAAAAAAACAAAGAGTGTTGAATCTATCTTTTGATTAAGCTGTTTTGAGTCTCTCTTTCTGTAGAATCTGCAAGTGGATACTTGGAGCACTGTGAGGCTAACTGGAAAATCAAATATGTTCACATAAAAACTACACAGAAGCATTCTGACAAACTTCTTTGTGATGTGTGCATTGAACACACAGAGATGAACCCATCTTTTGATTGAGCAGTTTTGAATCTCCCTTTTTGTAGAAATTACAAGTGGATGTTCAGAGATCTAGGAGGCCTATTGTGGAAAAGGGAATATCTTCAAATAAAAACTACACAGAAGCATTCTGAGAAACTTATTTGTGAGCTGTGCATTGAACTCACAGAGCTGAACCTATCTTTTGATTGAGCAATTTTGAATCTCTCTTTTTGCAGAATCTGCAAGTGGATATTTGGCAACCTCTGCAGCCTATAGTGGAAAATGAAATATCTTCCAATTAAAACTACAGAAAAAATTCTGAGAAACTCCTTTGTGATGCGTGCATTCATCTCACAGGTTTGAAACTTTCTTTTCATTGAGCAGCTTGGAAATATCTTTTTGTAGAATCTGCAAGAGGATATTTGGAGCCCTTTGAGGCCTATTTTGGAAAGGGAAATAACTTCACCTAAAAATTAGACAGAAACATTTGTAGAAATTTCTTTGTGAAGTGTGAATTCAACTCACAAAGTTGAACTTATCTTCTCATTGAGCAGTTTTGAATATCTCTTTTGTAGACTCTGCAAGTGGATATTTGGAGCACTTTGCACCCTATGGTGGAAAAGGAAATATCTTCAAATAAAAACTACACAGAAGCATTCTCAGAAACTTCCTTGTGATGTGTGCATTCAACTCACAGGATTGAATCTGTCTTTTGATTGAGCAGTTTTGAATCTCTCTTTTTGCAGAATCTGCGGGTGGATATTTGGAGCCCTTTATGGCCTACTGTGGAAAAGCAAATATCTTCACCTAAAAACTACACAGAATAAGTCTCAGAAACTTCTTTGTGATGTGTGCATTCATGTCACAGGGTTGAACCTATCCTTTGATTGGGTGGTATTGAATCTCTCTTTTTGCAGAATCTGTATGTGGATATTTGGAACACCTTGCAGCCTATGGTGGAAAAGGAAATATCTTCAAATAAAAACTACACAGAAACATTCTGAGAAACTTCTTTGTGATGTGTGTAGTCATCTCACAGGGTTGAACTTATCTTAAGATTGAGCAGTTTCGAAACACTCTTTTTAAAGAATTTACAATTGGATATTTGGAGCGCTATGAGGCCTACCGTGGAAAAGAAAATATCTTCAGAAAAAACTACACAGAACCATTCTCAGAAACTCCTTTAGGATGCATGCATTCATCTTACAGGGTTGAACCTATCTTATGATTGAGCAGTTTTGAAACAGTCTTTTTCTAGAATCTGCAAGTGGATATTTGGAGTGCTTTTTGCCCTGTGGTGGAAAAGGAAATAACTTCAAATAAAAACTACACAGAACCTTTCTCAAAAACATCTCCATGATGTGTGCATTCAACTCACAGAGTTGAATCCATCTTTTGATTGAGCAGTTTTGAATCTCTCTTTTTGTAGATCTGCAGGTGGTTATTGGGAGCCCTTTGCAGCCTATGGTGGAAAAGGAAATATCTTTAAATAAAAACATCTCAGAAATATTCTGAGAAACTTCTTTTTGAAACTTTCTTCTGATTGCGCAGTTTTGAAACCGTCTTTTTTTAGAATCTGCATGTGGATATTTGGAGCCCTTTGTGGCCTATTGTGGAAAAGGAAATATCTTTACATAAAAACTACACAGAAGCATTCTGAGAAACTTCTTTGTGATGCGTGCATTCATCTTTCAGAGTTGAACCTTTCTTTTGATTGAGCAGTTTGGAAACACTCTTTCTGTAGAATCTGCAAGTGGATATTTGAAGTGCTTTGAGTCCTATAGTAGAAACGGAAATGTCTTCACATAAAAACTACACAGGAGCATTCTCAGAAACTTCTTTGTGATGTTTGCATTCAACTCAAAGAGTTGAAACTATCTTTCAATTGAGCAGTTTTGAATCATTCTTTTTGTAGAATCTGCAAGTAGATATTTGGTGTCCTTTGCAGCCTATTTTGGAAAGGGATATATCTTCACATAAAAACTACACAGAAGCATTCTGAGAAACTTCTTTGTGATGTGTGCATTCATCTCACAGAGTTGAACCTTTCTTTTGACTCAGCAGTTTTGAAACATTCTTTTTGTAGAATGTGCATGTGCATATTTGGAGTGCTTTTAGACCTATTGTGGAAAAGGAAATATCTTCACATAAAAACTACACAGAAGCATTCTGAGAAACTTCTTTCTGATCTGTGCATTCATCTCACACAGTTGAATATTTCTTTTGATTGAGCACCTTTGAAACACTCTTGTTGTAGAATCTACAAGTGCATATTTGGAACGCTTTGTGGCCTATGATGAAAAAAGAAATATATTCACATAAACACTACACAGAAGCATGCTTAGAAACAATTTTGTGGTGTATGCATTCATATCACAGAGTTGAACCTACCTTTTGATTCAGCTGTTTTGAATCTCTCTTTTTGTAGAATCTGCAGGTGGATATTTGGAGCCCTTTGCAGCCTATTTTGGAAAAGGAAATATTTTCACAAAGAAAATACACAGAAACATTCTGAGAAACTTCTTTGTGGTGTGTGCGTTCATATCACAGAGTTAAACCTTCTTTTGAATAAGCAGTTTGGAAACACTGTTTTTATAGAATCTGCAAGTGGATATTTGAAGCACTTTGAGGATTATGGTTGAAAAGGTAATATCTTTACCTAAAATGGATACAGAAGCATTCTCAGAAACTTCTTCATGATGTGTGCATTAATCTCACAGTGTTGAACTTTTTAAACTGAGCTGTTTTGAAACAATATTTTTGGAAAACTTTCACGTGTATATTTGGTGGGCTTGGAGGCCTATTGTGGAAAAGGAAATATCTTCACATAAAACTACACAGAAGCATTCTGAGAAACTTCTTTTTGATGTGTCCATTCATCTCACAGAGTTGAACATTTCTTTTGATTGAGCAGTTTTGAAACACTCTTTTTGTAGAATCTGCAAGTGGACATTTGGAGTACTATCAGGCCCATGTTGGAAAAAGAAATATCTTCACATAAAAACTACACAGAAGCATTCTGAGAAACTTCTTTTTGATGAGTGCATTCAACTCTCAGAGTTGAACCTATCTTTTGATAGAGCAGCTTTGAAACTCTCTTTTTGAAGAACTGCAAGGGAATATTTGGAGCCCTATCTAGCCTATTGTGGAAAAGGAAATAAGTTCACCAAAAAACTACACGGAAGCATACTGAGAAACTTCTTTGTGATGTGTAAATTCAACTCACAGGGTTGAAACTATCTTTTCGTAGAGCAGATTTGAAACTCTCTTTTTGTAGAATCTGTAATTGGATATTTGGAACGCTCTGCGGCCTACGGTGGAAAAGGAAATATCGTCACATAAAAACTACACAGAAGCATTCTCAGAAACTACTTTATGATGTGTGTATTCATCTCACAGAGTTCAATCTTTCTTTTGTTTGAGCAGTTTTGAAACACCCTTCTTGCAGAATCTGCAAGTGAATTTTTGGAGCACTTTGTGGCCTGTTGTGGAAAAGGAAATATTTTCACATAAAAACTGTACAGAAGCATTCTGAGAAACTTCTTTTCAATGTGTGCACTAATCTCACAGAATTGAAACTTTCTTTTGATTGAGCAGTTTGGAAACACTCTTTTTGGAGAATATGCACGTGGATATTTGGAGCGCTTTGAGGCCTATGTTGGAAAAGGAAATATCTTCACACAAAAGCTACACAGAAGCATTCTGAGAAACTTCTTTGTGATGGGCACATTCAATTGATGGAGTTGAACCTATCTTTTGAATGAACAGTTTTGAAACTGTTTTTTGTATAATCTGCAAGAGGATATTTGGAGACCTTTGTGACCTATGGTGAAAAAGGAAATATCTTCATATAAAAACTACACAGAAGCATTCTGAGAAACACCTTTGTGATCTATGCCTTCATCTCACAGAGTTCTAATTTTCTTTTGATGAGCAGTTTTCAAACACTCTTTTTGTAGAATCTGCCAGTGGATATTTGCAGCCCTTTGAGGCCATTTCCGAAAAGGAAATATCTTCCTATAAAAACTACACAGAAGCATTCTGAGAAACTTCTTTGTTATGTGTGCATTCATCTCACTGAGTTGAAACTTTCTTTTGATTAAGCAGTTTGGAAACACTATTTTACAGAATCTGCAAGTAGATATTTGGAGCTCTTTGAGGCCTATTGTGGAAAAGGAAATATCTTTAAATAAATACTACACAGAAGCATTCTGAGAAACTTCTTTGTGATGTGTGCATTCATCTCACAGAGTTGAACCTTTCTTTTGATTCAGCAGATTGGAAACACTCTTTTTGTAGAATGTGCAAGTGGATATTTGGAGCACTTTGATGCCTATTGTCTAAAAGGAAATATCTTCACATAGTAACTACACAGAATGATTCTGAGAAACTTCTTTGGGATGTGTGCAATCAACTCACATTGTTGAACCTATCTTTTGATTAAGCAGTTTTGAATCTCTCTTTTTGTAGAATCTGCAAGAGGATATTTGGAGCCCTATGTGGACTGTCTTGGAAATTGAAATATCTTCACATAAAAACCACACAGAAGCATTCTGGGAAACTCCTTTGTGATGCGTACATTCATCTCAGAGAGTTGAAATTTTCTTTTGATGGAGCAGTTTTGAAGCACTCCTTTTATAGAATCTGGAAGGGGATATTTTAAGCAATTTGAGGCCTACAGTGGAAAAGGAAATATCTTCCCATAAAAGCTACATGGAAGCATTCTCAGAAACTTCTTTGTGATGTGTGCATTCGTCTCACAGAGTTAAAGCTTTCTTTTGATTGAGCAGTTTTGAAACAATCTTTTTGTAGAGTTTGCAAGTGGATAATTGGAGTGCTTTGAAGCCTATTGTAGAAAAGGAATTATCTACTCATAAAAACTACACAGAAGCATTCTGAGAAACTTGTTGTGATGTGTGCCTTCATCATACAGAATTGAAACTTTCTTTTGATTGAGCAGCTTTGAATCTCTCTTTTTGTAGAATCTGCAAGTGGATAACTAGAGCCCTTGCGGCCTATTTTGGAAGGGAATTATCTTCCATAAAAACTACACAGAAGCATTCTGAGAAACTTCTTTATGATGTGTGCATTCATCTCACAGACTTAAACCTTCCTTTTGATTGACCATTTTGGAAACACTCTTTATGTAGAGTGTGCAAGTGGATATTTGGAGCGATTTGAGGCCTATAGGGAAAAGGAAATATATTCACATAAAAATTACACAGAAGCATTCTGAGAAACTTCTTTGTGATGTGTGCCTTCATCTAACAGGGTTGAACATTTCTTTTGATTGAGAAGTTTTGAAACACTCTTTTTGTAGAATCTGTAAGAGGATATTTGGAGCAGTTTGAGGCCTAACGGGAAAAGGTGATATCTTCACATAAAAACTACACAGAAGCATTCTGAGAAACTTCTTCGTGATATCAGCATTCATCTGACAGAGTTGAACGTTTCCTTTGATTGAGGAATTTGGAAACCCTCTTTATGTAGGATCCGCAATAGGATATTTGGAGTTCTTTGAGTTCTATTGTGGAAAAGGAAATATCTTCAAATAAAAACTACAGAGAGCCATTCTGAGAAAATTCTTTGTGATGTGTGCATTCATCTCACAGAGTTGAAACTTTGTTTTGATTGAGCAGTTTTGAAACATCCTTTTTATAGAATCTGCAAGTGGATATTTGAAGGGCTTTGAGGCCTACTGTGGAAAAGGAAATATCTTCACATAAAAACTACACAGAAGCATTCTGAGAAACTTCCTTGTGAGGTGTGCATTCATCCACAGAGTTGAAGTTTTCTTTTGATTGATCAGTTTTGAAACACTGTTTTTGTATAATCTGCAAGTAGATATTTGGAGCACTTTGAGGCCTATGGTGGAAATGGAAATATCTTCACATAAAAACTACACAGAAGCATTCTGAGAAACTTCTTTGTGATGTGTGTATTCTTCCCACAAAGTTGATCTTTTCTTTTGATGGAGCAGTTTTGAAACACTCTTTTTTTAGTATCTGCAAGTGGATATTTAAGCGCTTTGAGGAATATTGTGGAACAATAAATATCTTCACATAAAAACTACAAAGAAGCATTCTGAGTAACTTCCTTGTGATGTATGCATTCATTTCACAGAATTGAACTTTTCTTTTGATTAAGCAGTTTTGAAACACTCTTTTTGTAGAATCTGCAAGTGGATATTTGGAGCACTTAGAGGCCTATGGTGGAAAAGGAAATTTCTTTACATAAAAGCAACACAGAAGCATTCTGAGAAACTCCTTTTTATATGTGCATTCATCTCCAGGAGTTGAATTTTTCTTTTGATTGGGCAGTTTATAAACACTCTTTTTGTAAAATCTGCAAGTGAATATTTGCAATGCTTAAATACCTGTTGTGGAAAAGGAAATATATTCACATAAAACTACACAGAAGCATTCTGAGAGACATCTTTGTGATGTGTGCATTCATCTCACAGAGTTGAACTTTTCTTTTGATTGAGCAGTTTTGAAACACTCTTTCTGTAGAATCTGCAAGTGGATATTTGGTGCGCTTTGAGGCTTATGGTGGATAAGGAAATATCTTCACAGAATAACTACAAAGAAGCATACTGAGAAACAGCTTTGAGATGTGTGCATTCAACTCACAGAGTTGAACTTATCTTTTGACAGAGCAGTTTTGAAACTCTCTTTTTGTAGAATCTGCAAGTGGATATTTGGAACCCTTTGCAGCCTATGGTGGAAAAGGAAATATCTTCCAATGAAAACTCTACAGAAACATTCTGAAAAACATCTTTGTGATGTGGGCATTCATCTCACGGAGGTCAGCCTTTCATTTGATTGAGCAGTTTTGAAACATTATTTTGGAGAATCCAGAAGTGGATATTTGGAGCTCTTTGAGGCCCATTGTGGAAGAGGAAATATCTTCACATGAAAACTACACAGAAGCATTATAAGAAATTCCTTTGTGATGTGTGCATTCATCTCACAGAGTGGAACTTTTCTTTTGATTGAGCAGCTTTGAAACACTCTTTTTGTAGAATCTGTGAGTCAATATTTGGAGCAATTTGAGGCCTATTGTGGAAAAGGAAATATCTTCACAAAAAACTACACGCAAGAATTCTGAGAATCTTCTTTGTAATGTGAGCATTCAACTCACAGCATTGAAACTAACTTTTGATAGTGTAGTTTTGAAACTCTTTTTTTGCAGAATCTACAAGTGGATATTTGGAGCCATTTGCAGCCTTTGGTGGAAAAGGAAATATCTTCACATACAAACTACACAGAAGCTTTCTGAGAAACTTCTTTTTCATGTGTGCATTCATCTCACAGAGTTGAAACTTTCTTTTTGTGGCGGAGTTTTTAAACTCTCTTTTTGTAGAATCCCCAAGTGGATATTTGGGGCGCTTTGAGGTATACTGTGGAAAAGGATTTGTCTTCCAATAAAAACTATACAAAATCATTCTGAGAAACTTCTTGTGTTGTGTGCATTCATCTCACACAGTTGTAACTTTCATTTGATTAAGCAGTTTTGAAACACTCTTTTTGTAGAACTTCCAAGTGGATATTTTGAGTGCTTTGAGGCCTATGGTGGAAAGGGAAATATCTTCACATAAAAATTACACAGAAGCATTCAGAGAAACTTCTTTGTGATGTATTCATTCATCCCACAGAGTTGAACCATTCTTTTGATTGAGTAGTTTTGAAAAACTTTTTTGTAGAATCCGCAAGTGGACATTTGAAGTGCTTTGAGGCCTATTGTGGAAAAGGAAATATCTTCACATAAAAACTACACAGAAGCTTTCTGAAAAACTTCTTTGTGATGTGTGCCTTAATCTTGTGGAGTTTAAATTTTCTTTTCATTGAGCAGTATAGAAACACTTTTTTTGTGGAAACTGCAAGTGAATATTCAGAGCACTTTGCGGCCTATGGTGGAAAAGGAAGTATCTTCACATAAAATCTAGACAGAACCATTTGGAGAAACTATTTTGTGGTGTGTGCATACATCTTCCAGAGTTGAACCTTTCTTTTGAATGAGCAGTTTTGAAACACTGTTTTTGTAGAATCTTCAAGTGGATATTTTGAATGCTTTGAGATCTTTGTTGGGCTAGGAAATATCTTCATATAAAAACTAGACAGAAGCATTCTGAGAAACTTCTTTGTTATATGTGCATTCAACTCACAGAGTTGAGCATTTCTTTTCATTCAGCAGTTTGGAAACAATCTTTTTGTAGTATCTGCAAATGGATATTTGGAGCGCTTTGAGGCCTACAGTGGAAAAGGAGATATCTTCACATAAAAACTAGACAGAAGCATTCTGAGAAACTTATTTGTGATGTGTGCATTCATCTCGCAGATTTGAAATTTTCTTTTGATTGAGCAGATTTTAAACACTCTATTTCTAGGATCTGCATGTGGATATTTGGAGTGCTTTGAGGCCTTGGGTGGAATAGGAAATGTCTTCACATAAAAAGTAGACAGATGCATTCTGAGAAACTTCTTTTTTTTATTGTACTTTAAGATTTATGGTAGATGTGCACAAAGTGCAGATTAGTTACATATGTATACATGTGCCATGCTGGTGTGCTGTCCGCATTAAGTCCTCATTCAGCATTAGGAATATCGCCTAATGCTATCCCTCCACCCTCCTCCCACGGCCCAGCAGTCCCCAGAGTGTGATGTTCCCATTCCTGTGTCCTTGTGTTCTCATTGTTCAATTCCCACCTATAAGTGAGAACATGCGGTGTTTGGTTTTCTGTCCTTTTAATAGTTTACTGAGAATTATGATTTCCAATTTCATCCATATCCCTGCAAAGGACATGAAATGGTCATTTTTATGGCTACATAGTATTCCATGGTGTATATATGTCACATTTTCTTAATCCAGTCTATTTCTGTTGAACATTTCGTTTGGTCCCAAGTCTTTGCTCATGTGAATAGTTCCACAATAAACATATATGTGTGCATGTGTCTTTATAGCAGCATGATTTATATTCGTTTGCATATATACCCAGCAATGGGATGGCTGGGTCAAATGGTATTTCTAGTTCTAGATCCCTGAGGAATAGCCACACTGACTTCCACAATGGTTGAATTCGTTTACAGTCCCACCAACAGTGTCAAAGTGTTCCTATTTCTCCACATCCTCTCCAGCACCTGTTGTTTCCTGACCTTTTAATGCATGCCATTCTAACTGGTGTGAGATGGTATCTCATTGTGGTTTTGATTTGCATTTCTCTGATGGCCAGTGATGGTGAGCATTTTTTCACGTTTTTTCGCTGTGTAAATGTCTTCTTTTGAGAAGTGTCTGTTCATGTCCTTTGACCACTTTTTGATGGGGTTGTTTCTTTTTATCTTGTAAATTTGTTTTAGTTCATTGTAGATTCTGGATATTAGCCCTTTCTCAGATGAGCATGTGGTGAAAATTATCTCCCATTTTGTAGGTTGCCAGTTCACTGTGATGGTAGTTTCTGTTGCTCTGTAGAAGCTATTTAGTTTAGTTAGATCCCATTTGTCAATTTTGACTTTTGTTGCCATTGCTTTTGGTGTTTTAGAGATGAAGTCCCTGCCCATGCCTATATCCTGAATGATAATGCCTAGGTTATCATCTAGGGTTTTTATGATTTGGATTCACAGCCGAATTCTACCAGAGGTACAAGCAGGAACTGATACCATTCCTTCTGAAACTATTCCATTCAATAGAAAAAGAGGAAATCCTCCCTAACTCATTTTATGAGGCCAGCATCATCCTAATACCAAAGCTTGGCAGAGACAGAACAAAAAAAGAGAATTTTAGACCAATATCCTTGATGAACATTGATGCAGAAATCCTCAATAAAATACTGGCAAACAGAATCCAGCAGCACATCAAAAAGCTTATCTACCATGATCAAGTGGGCTTCATCCCTGGGATGCAAGGCTGGTTCAATATATGCAAATCAATAAATGTAATTCAGCATATAAACAGAACCAAAGACAAAAACCACATGATTATCTCAATAAATGCCAAAAAGTCCTTTGACAAAATTCAACAACCCTTCATGCTAAAAACTTTCAATAAATTAGGTATTGATGGGACGTATCTCAAAATAATAAGAGCTGTCTATGACAAACCCACAGCCAATATCATACTGAATGGGCAAAAACTGGAAGCATTCTCTTTGAATACTGGCACAAGACATGGATGCCCTCTGTTACCACTCCTATTCAACATAGTGTTGGAAGTTCTGGCCAGGGCAATTAGGCAGGAGAAGGAAATAAAGGGTATTCAATTAGGAAAAGAGGAAGTCAAATTACCCTGTTTGCAGAGGACATGATTGTATATCTAGAAAACCCCATTGTCACAGCCCAAAATCTCCTTAAGCTGATAAGCAACTTCAGCAAAGTCTCAGGATACAAAATCAATGTACAAAAATCACAAGCATTCTCATACACCAATAACAGACAAACAGAGAGCCAAATCATGAGTGAACTCCCATTCACAATTGCTTAAAATAGAATAAAATGCATAGGAATCCAACTTAAAAGGGACGTGAAGGAACTCTTCAAGGAGAATTACAAACCACTACTTAATGAAATAAAAGAGGAAGCAAACAAATGGAATATCTTTCCATGCTCATGGGTAGGAAGAATCAATATCGTGAAAATGGCCATATTGCCCAAGGAAATTTATAGATTCAATGCCATCCCCATCAAGCTACCAATAACTTTCTCCACAGAATTGGAAAAATCTACTTTAAAGTTCACATGGAATCAAAAAAGATCCTGCATCGCCAAGTCAATCCTAAGCCAAAAGAACAAAGCTGAAGGCATCATGTTACCTGACTTCAAACTATACTACAAGGCTGCAGTAACCAAAACAGCATGGTACTGGTACTAAAACAGAGATATAGATCAATGGAACAGAACAGAGTCCTCAGAAATAACACTGCATATCTACAAATATCTGATCATTGACAAACCTGAGAAAAACAAGCAAAGCTGAAAGGATTGCCTACTTAATAAATGATGCTGGGAATACTGGCTAGCCATATGTAGAAAGCTGAAAATGGATCCCTTCCTTACACCTTATACAAAAATTAATTCAAGATGGATTAAAGACTTAAACGTTAGACCAAAAACCATAGAAACTACTTTTTGATGTGTACATTCAAATCACAGTGTTGAAATTTTCTTTTAATTGAGCAGTTTTGAAGCACTCTTTTTGTAGAATCTGCAACTTGATATTTGGAGCACTTTGAGGCCTACGGTGGAGAAGGAAATATCTTCACATAAATACTAGACAGAAGCCTTCTGAGAAACTTCCTTGTGATGTTTGCATTCATCTCACACAGTTGAAACTTTCTTTTGATTGAGCAGTTTTGAACAACTCCTTTTGCAGAATCTGCAATTGGATATTTAGAGCACTATGTGGCCTATGGTGGAAAAGGAAATATCTTCGCATAAAAACTAGACACAAGCATTCTGAGAAACTTCTTCATGATGTGTGCATTCAACACACAGAGTTGAACCTTTCATTTGATTGAGCAGTTTTGATATACTCTTCTAGAATCTGCAAGTGGCTATTTGGAGTGCTTTGCAGCCTATAGTGGAAAAGGAAACATCTTCACATTAAAACTACACAGAAGCATTCAGAGAAACTTCTTTCTGATGTGAGCATTCAACTCACAGAGTTGAACCTTTCCTTTTATTGAGCAGTTTGAAAACAGTCTTTTTGTAGTATCTGCAAATGGATATTTGGAGCGCTTTGAGTCTTACAGTTTAAAAGGAAATATCTTCACATAAAAACTAGACAGAAGGATTCAGAGAAACTTCTTTGTGATGTGTGCATTCATCTCACAGATTTGAAACTTTCTTTTTATTGAGCAGTTTAGACACTGTTTTTGTAGAATCTGCAAGTGGATATTTGGACAGCTTTGCGACCTATAGTGGAAAAGGAAATATCTTCACATAAAAACTACACAGAAGCATTCAGAGTAACTTCTTTGTGATATGTGCATTCATCTCACAGAGTTGAAACTTTCTTTTGATTCAGTAGTTTTGAAGCACTCTTTTTGTGGAATCTGCTAGTGGATATTTGGAGCGCATTGAGGCCTAGGATGGAAAAGGAAATATCTTCACTTAAAAACTAGACACAAGCATTCTGAAAAACTTCTTTGTGATGTGTGCATTCATCTCACAGAGTTGAACATTTCCTTTGATTGAGCAGTTTGGAAACAGTCTTTTGGTAGTATCTGCAATTGGATATTTGGAGCGCTTTGAAGCCTATAGTGGAAAAGGAAATATCTTCACATAAAAACTAGACAGAAGCATTCTGAGAAACTTCGTTGTGATGTGTGCATTCAACTCACAGAGTTGAACGTTTCCTTTGATTGCACAATTTGGAAACAGTCTTTTGTAGTATCTGCAAATGGATATTTGGAGAGCTTTGAGGCCTATGGTGGGAAAGGAAATATCTTCAAATAAAAACTAGATAGAGGCATTCTGAGAAACTTCTCTGTGATGTGAGCATTCATCTCACAGAGGTAAACCTTTCTTTTGACAGAGCAGTTTTGAAACACTCTTTTGGTCAAATCTGCAAGAGGTTATTTGGAGCACTTTGAGGCCCATGGTGGAAAATGAAATAACATCACATAAACACTAGACAAAAGCATTCTGAGAAAATACCATGTGATGTCTGCATTCCTCTCAAAGAATTCAACATTTCTTTGGTCTGAGGACTTTTGAAACACTCTTTTTGTAGAATCCACAATTGGATACTTTGAGAGCTTTGAAACCTGTGGTGGAAAAAGAAATATCTTCACATAAAAACTAGACAGAAGAAATCTGAGAAACTTCTTCGTGATGTGTGCATTCCACTCACAGGGTTGAACCTTTCTTTTGATTTAGCAGTTTGGAAACAGTATTTTTGTAGTATATGCAAATTATTTCGGTGCTTTGAGGCCTATAGAGGAAAATGAAATATCTTCAAATAAAAACTAGACAGAAGAATTCTGAGAAACTTCTTTGTGATGTGTGCATTCAATTCACAGAGATGAAACTTTCTTTTGATTGAGCAGTTTTGAAATCCTTTTTCATAGATACTGCAAGTGGATATTCGGAGCTCTTTGAGCCCTTTGGTGGAAAAGGAAATATCTTCACATAAAAATTAGACAAAAGCATTCTGAGAAATTTCTTTGTGATGTTTGCGTTCATCTCACAGAGTTGAACTTTTTTTTGATTGAGCAGTTTTGAAATACTCTTTTTGTAAAATCTGCACGTGGATGTTTGGAGTGCATTGGGGCCTATGGTGGAAAAGGAAATATCTTCACATAAAAACTACACAGAAGTAATCTGAGAAACTTCTTTCTGATGTGCGCTTCAACTCACAGAGTTGAAACTTTCTTTTGATTGAGCAGTTTTGAAGTACACTTTCTGTAGAATCTGCAAGGGGATATTTGGAGCGATTTGAGGCCTACAGTGGAAAGGGAAATACCTTCATATAAAAACTTGACAGAGGCTTTCTGAGAAGCTGGTTTTAATGTATACATTCATCTCACACAGTTGAACTTTTCTTTTGTTTAACCAGTATTGAAACACTCTTTTTATAGAATCTGCAGGTGGATACTTGGAGGGCTTTGAGGTCTATGGTGGAAAAGGAAATATCCTCACATAAAAACAAGACAGAAGAATTCTGAGAAATTTCCTTGTGATGTGTGTATTCAACTGACACAGTTGAACCATTCTTTTGATTGAGCAGTGTGGAGACAATCTTTTGGTAGTTTCTGAAACTGGATACTTGGAGCGCTTTGAGGCCTATGGTGGAAAAGGAAATATCTTCACATAAAAACTAGACAGAAGCATTCTGAGAAACTTCTTTGTGAAGTGGGCATTCAATTCAAAGAGTTGAAACTTTCTTTAGGTTGAGCAGTTTTGAAACACTCTTTTTGTAGAATCTGCAAGCGGATATTTGGAGCACTTTGTGGCCTCTAGTGGAAAACAAAATATCTTCGCATAAATACTACAAAGAAGCATTCTGAGAAACTTCTTTGTGACGTGCACATTCATCTCACAGAGTTGAACCTTTCTTTTGATTGAGCAGTTTTGAAACACTCCTTTTGTAGAGTCTGAAAGAGCATATTTGCAGCACTTTGAGTGCTAAGGTGGAAAAGAAATATCTTCACATAAAAACTAGACAGAAGCATTCACAGAACCTTGTTTGTGGTGTGTGCATTCATCGCACAGAGTGGAACCTTACTTTTGATTGAGCAGTTTTGAAACACTCTTTTTGTAGAATCTGCAAGTGGATATTTGGAGCGTTTTGAGGCCTAAGGTGGAAAAGGTAATATCTTCACATAAAAACTAGATAGAAGTATTCTGAGAAACATCTTAGTGACGTGTGCATTCATCTCACAGCGTAGAACCTTTCTATATATTGAGCAGTTTTGAAACTCTCTTTTTATGGATTCTGCATGTGGGTATTTGGGGCGCTTTGCAGCCCATGGTGAAAAAGGAAATATCTTTACATAAAAACTAGACAGAAGCATTCTGAGAGACCTCTTTGTGATATTTGCATTCATCTTACAGAGTTGAACCTTTCTTTTGACTGAGCAGTTTTGAAACACTCTTTTTGTAGAATCTGCAACTTGATATTTTTAGCGATCTGTGGCGTATAGTGGAAAAGGAAATAACTTCACACAGAAACTAGACAAAAGTGTTCTGAGAAACTTCTTAGTGATATGTGCATTCAACTCACAGAGTTGAACCTTTCTTTTGATTGAGCAGTTTAGAAATACTCTTTTTGTAGAAACTGCAAGTGGATATTTGGAGAGATTTGCAGCCTATGGTGGAAAAGGAAATATTTTAACATAAAAACTAGACAGAAGCATTCTGAGAAACCTCTTTGTAATGTGTGCATTCATCTCACAGAGTTGAAACTTTCTTTTGATTCAATAGCTTTGAAACACTCCTTTGTAGAATCTGCAAGTGGATATTTCAAGTGCTTTGAGGTCTTTGGTGGAAAAGGAAATATCTTCATTTAAAAGCTAAACAGAAGCATTCTGAGAAACTTCATTGTGATGTGTGGCTTCATCTCACAGAGTTGAAACTTTCTTTTGATAGAGCAGTTTTCAAACACTCTTTTTGGAGAGTCTGCAAGTGGATATTTGGATCGATTTGAGGCCTACGATGGAAAAGGAAACATCTTCACTTAAAAACAAGACAGAGGCATTCTGAGAAATTTCTTTGTGATGTGTGCATTCATCTCACAACGTTGAACACTGCTTTAGATACAGTAGTTATGAAACACTCTTTTTGTAGAATCTGCAAGTAGATAGGGGCCTAAGGTGCAAAAGAAATATCTTCACATAAACACCAGACAGAAGCATTCTGAGACACAACTTTGAGATGTGTGCATTCTTCTCACCGGGCTGAACCTTTATTTTGATTGAGCAGATTTGAAACACTGTTTTTGTAGAACCTGCAAGTGGATATTTGGAGTTCTTTGTGGCCTCTAGTGGAAAGGGAAATATCTTCACATGATAATTAGACAGAAGCATTCTGAGAAACTTCTTTGTGATGTGTGCATTCATCTCATAGATTTAAACCATTCTTTTGATTGAGCAGTTTTGAAACACTCTTTTGTAGAATCTGCAAGTTGATAATTGGAGTGCTCTGAGACCTATGGTGGAAAAGGAAATATCTTCACATAAAAACTAGACAGAAGCATTCTGAGAAACTTCTTTGTGATGTGTTCATTCATCTCATGGAGTTGAGACTTTCTTTTGATTGAGCAGTTTTGAAATCCTCTTTTTGTAGAATTTGCAAGTGGATATTTTGAGGGCATTGAGACCTATGGTGGAAAAGGAAATATCTTCACATGAAAACTAGACTGAAGATTTCTGAGAAAGTTTTTTGTGATGTGTGCATTCAACCCACAAGGTTGAACCTTTAGTTTGATTGAGCAGTTTTAAAACACAGTTTTTGTTGAATCTGCAAGTGGATATTTTGCATGATATGCAACATTTACTGGAAAAGGAAATATCTTCACATAAAAACTTGACAGGAGCATTAGAGAAACTACTTTGTGATGTGTGCATTCATCTCACACAGTTGAACCTTTCTATTAATTAAGCAGTTTTGAAGCACTCTTTTTGTAGAATCTGCAAGTGGTGATTGGAGCACTTTGAGGCCTATGTTGCAAAAGGAAATATCTTCACGTAAAAACTAGACAAAAGCATTCTGAGAAAGTTCTTTGTGATGTGTACATTCATCTCACAGAGTTGAAACTTTCTTTTGATTGAGCAGTTTTGAAACACTCTTTTTGTAGAATCTGCAAGTGCATATATGGATCACTTTGAGTCCTGCAGTGGAAAAGGAAATATCTTCACATAAAAACAAGACAGAAGCATTCTGAGAAACTTCTTTGTGATTGGGCATTGATCTCACAGTGTTGAACCTGTATTTTGATTGAGCAGTTTTAAAACACTCTTTTTGTGGAATCTGCAATTGGATATTTGGAGCGTTTCAGGCCCATGGAGGAAAAGCAATTATCTTCACATAAAAACCAGAAAGAAGTATTCTAAGAAATTTTTTGGTGATGTGTGCGTTCATCTCACAGAATTTAACCTTCCTATTGACTGAGCAGTTTTTAAACACTCTATTTGTAGAATCTGCAAGTGGATATTTGGAGCACCTTGAGGTCAATGGTGGAAAAGGATATATCTTCATATAAAAATTAGACAGAAGCATTTTGAGAAACTTCTTACTGATGTGTGTGTTCATCTCACAGAGTTGAAGATTTCTGTTGGTAGAACAGCTTTGAAACACTCTTTTTGTTGAATCTTCCTTTGGATGTTTGGAGCGCTTTGGGGCCTATGATGGAAAAGGAAATATCTTCACATAAAAACTACTCAGAAATAATCTGAGAAACTTCTTTGTGATGTGTGCATTCAACTCACAGAATGGAACCTTTCCTTCGATTGATCAGTTTTGAAACACTCTTTTTGTAGCATCTTCAAATGGATATTTGGTGCGGATTCAGGCATACGGTGGAAAAGGACATATCTTCACATAAATACTAGACAGAAGCATTCTGAGAAACTTATTTGTGATGAGTGTATTCAACTCACAGAGTTAAAACTTTCTTTTGTTTGAGCAGTTTTGAAACACTCTTTTGCAGAATCTGCCTGTGGATGTTTGCAGATCTTTGGGGCCTATGGTGGAAAAGGAAATATCTTCAGAAAAACTAAACAGAAGCATTCTGAAAAACTCCCTTTTGATGTGTGCATTCAATTCACAGAGTTGAACATTTCTTTTGATTGAGGAGTTTTGAAACACTCTTTTTGTAGTATCTGCCAATGGATATTTGGAGGAGATTGAGGCCTACAGTGAAAAACGACATATCTTCACATAAATACCAGAAAGAAGCATTCTGAGAAACTTATTTGTGATGTGTATATTTAACTCACAGGGTTGAAACTATCTTTTGATTAAGCAGTTTTGAAGCACTCTTCTTGTAGAATCTGCAGATGGATATTTGGAGCGCTTTGAGGCCTATGGTGGAAAAGGAAGTATCTTCATATAAAAACTTGACAGAAGCATTCTGAGAAACTTCTTTTTGTTGTGTGCATTCATCTCACAGAGCTGAACCCTTCTTTTGATTGAGCAGTTTTGAAACAGTCCTTTTGTAGGATCTGCAAGGGGATGTTTGGTGAGCCTTGGGGCCTTTGGTGGAAAAGGAAATATCTTCACATAAAAACTAAGGAGGAGCATTCTGAGAAACTTCTTTGTGATGTTTGCATTCATCTCACAGAGTTGAATCTTTCTTTTAATTGACCATTGTTGAAACACTCTTTTTGTACAATCTGCAAGTGATACTTGGAGCGCTTTGAGGCCTATGGTGGAAAAGACATATCTTCACATACGAAGTACACAGAAGCACTCTGAGAAACTTCTTTGTGATGTGTGCATTCACCTCACAGTGTTGAACCTTTCTTTTGATTGAGCAGTTATGAAACATTGTTTTTGTAGAAACTGCAATTGGATATTCGGAGTACTTTGAGACCAATGTTGGAAAAGGTAATATCTTCACATAAAAAAGAGACAGAAGAATTCTGACAAACTTCTTTGTGATGTGTGCATTCATCTCACAGAGTTGAATTTATCTTTTGATTGATCAGTTTCGAAACGTCTTTTTGTAGAATGTGCAAGTGGATATTTGGAGCGCTTTGTGGCTTATGGTGGAAAAGAAATATATTTACATAAAAACTAGAAAGAAGCATTCTGAGAAACTTCTTCGTGTTGTGTGCAGTCATCTCACAGAGTTGAACCTTTCTTTTTATTGATCAGTTTTGCAACACTCTTTTTGTTGAATCTGTAAGTGGATATTTGTTGTTATTAGAGGTCTTTTTTGAAAAAGGAAATATCTTCATATAAAAACTAGACAGAAGCATTCTGAGAAACTTCTTAGTGATGTGTGTATTCATCTCACAGAGTTAAACCACACATTTGATTGAGCAGTTTGGAAACAGACTTTTTGTAGTATCTGCATGTAGATATTTAGAGCACTTTTATGCATATGGTGGAAAAGGAAATACCTCAACATAGAAATTAGAAAGAAGGATTCAGAGAAACTTCTTTCTGTTGTTTGCATTCATCTCACAGAGTTGAACCTTTCCTTTGATTGAACATTTTTAAACACTCTTTTTGTAGAATCTGCAAGTGGATATTTGGAGTGCTGTGAGGCCTATGGTGCAAAAGGACATATCTTCACATAAGACCTGTAAAGCAGGTTTCCTAAAAACAGCCTTGTGATGTGTGCATTCATCTCACAGAGGTAAGGGTTTATTTTCTCTGTTCAGTCTGGAAAATCTGTTCTTGTACAATCTGAAAAGGGGTATTTTTGAGCACTTTGAGGCCTATGCTGACAAAGGAAATATCTTCACATACAAAGTAAAAAGAAAGTTTCTCAGATACTTCTTTGAGATATGTGCATTCATCTCACAGAGTTGAACCTCTCTTTTGATTGAGCAGTTTGGAAATGGTATTTTTATAGAATCTGCAAATGGATATTTTTGAGCACTTTGAGGCCTATGCAGAAAAAGAAGTATCTTCAAAGAAAACTATAAAGAAGGTTTCTGAGAGACTGTTTTGTGATGTCTTCATTCATCTCACAGAGGTAAATGATTCTTTTCTTTTATCAGTTGGGAAACTCTGTTTTTTTAGAATCTGCTAAGGGATATTTGTGAGTGCATAGAGCCTTATGGTGAAAAAGGAATTGTCTTCACATAAAAACTAGACAGAAGCCTACTGAGAAACTTCTTAGTGATGTGTGCATTCATCTCACAGAATTGAAACTTTCTTTTGATTGAGCAGTTTGGAAACATCTTTTTGTGGAATCTGCAAAGGGATATTTCTGAGCACTTTGAGGCCTATGGTGAAAGAGAAAATATGTCCACATAAAAACTAAAGAATTCTGAGAAACTGCCTTGTGATGTATGCATTCATCTCACAGATTTCAACAATTCTTTTGATTGAGCAGTTGGGAAACCGTCTGTTTGTAGAATCTGCAAAGGTATATTTGTGAGCGTTTTGAGGTCTATGGTTAAAAGGAAATATCTTCACATAAAAACTATAAAGAAGGTTTGTGAACAACCTCTTTGTGATGTGTGCATTCATCTCACAGAGTTGAACCATTCCTTTGACTCAGCAGTTTGGAAACAGTCTTTTTTTAGGATCCGCAAAGAGATACTTTTGAGCACTTTGAGGCCCGTGGTAAAAAAGGAAACACGTTCACATAAAAACAAGATAGAAGCTTTCTGAGAAACATCTTTTTGATATATGTATTCATCCCAGAGAGGTGAACCTTTCCTTTGATGAGCAGTTTGGAAACAGTATTTTGTAGAATTTCCAAATGGTTATTAGTTAGCACTTTGTGTCCTATGTTGAAAAAGGAAATATCTTTACATAAATACTAGACAGAATATTTCAGAGAAACTGCTTTGTGATGTGTGATTTCATCCCACAGAGTTAACCATTTCTCTTCATTGAGCAGATTGGAAATTCTGTTCTTGTAAAATCTGCAAAGGGATATTTGTCAGCACTTTGAGGACTATGGTGAGAAAGGAACTATCTTCATGTAAAAACTGGACAGAATCTTTCTGTGAAACATCTTGGAGATGCGAGAATTCATCTCACAGAATTGACACATTCTTTTGATTGAGCAGTTTGTAAGCAGTATTTTGGTAGAATCTGCAAAGGGATATTTGTGATGTTTTGATGCCTATGGTGAAAAAGGAAATATTTTCACATAAAAAGTATAAACAACGTTTCTCAGAAACAGCTTTGTGATGTAAGCATTCATCACACAGAGGTAAAATTTTCTTTTCTCTGGTCAGTCTGGAAACTGTTCTTGTAGAGTCGGCAAAGGGATATCTATGAGTCCTTAGAGGCCTATGGTGTAAAAAGAAATACCTTCACATAAAAGTTAGAGAGAAGCTTTCTGAGAAACCTCCTTGTGATGTGCACATTCATCTCACAGATTTGAACCTTTCATTGGATTGAGCAATTTGGATACAGTATTTTTGTAGAATCTGTAAAGGCATATTATTGACAGCTTTGAGGCTTATGATGAAATAGGAAATATCTTCACATAAAAACTACACAGAAGCTTCCCAAGAAACTTCTTTGTGATGTGTGCATTCATCTCATAGAGCTCAACCATTCTTTTGATTGAACAGTTTGAAAACAGTCTTTTTGTAGAATCTGCAAAGGGATATTTATGAGTGCTTTGAAGCCTATGGTGAAAAAGGAAATATATTCACATAAAAAGTATAAACAAGGTTTCTCAGAAACAGTTTTGTGATGTAAGCATTCATCTCACAGAGGTAAACTTTTCTCTGGTCAGTCTGGAAACTGTTCTTGTAGAGTCTGCAAAGGGATATTTATGAGTCCTTTGAGGCCTATGGTGAAAAAAGAAATATCTTCACATAAAAATTAGAGAGAGGCTTTCTGAGAAACGTCTTTGTGATGTGGGAATTCATCTCACAAAGATGAAACTTACTTTTGATTGAGCAGTATGGAAACTCTCTGTTTGGGGAATCTGCAAAGGGATATTTATGAGCATTTGAGGCCAATGGTAAAAAAGGAAATGTATTCATATAAAAGGTATAAAGAAGGTTTCTTAGAAACAGCTTTGTGATGTGTGCATTGATCTCACAGAGGTAAATGTTTATTTTCTCTGATTAGTCTGGAAACTCTATTCTTGTAGAATCTGCAAAGGGATATTAGTGAGTGATTTGAGGCCTATGGTGAAAAAGAAAATATCTTCACATAAAAACTAGACAGAAGCTTTCTTAGTGGCTTCTTTGTGATGTGTGCAATCATCTCACAGAGTTCAACCATTATTTTGATTGAGAAGTCTGGAAACTGCCTTTTTGTAGAATCTGCAAGAGATACTTTTCAGGACTTTGAGTGCTATGGTGAAAAAGGAAATATCTTCACATAAACAATGGACAGAAGATTTCTGAGAAACCTCTTTGTGATGTGTGCATCCATCTCACAGAGTTCATACATTTGTTTGGTTGAGCAGTTGGGAAGACGTCTTTTTGCAGAATCTGCAAAGGGATATTGCTGAGCACTTGGAGGCTTATGGTGAAAAAGGAAATACCTTCACATAAAAACTATAAAGAAGGTTTCTGATAAAATTCTTTGTGATGTATGCATTCATCTCATGGAGTTGAACTATTTTTTTGATTGAGCAGTTTGGAAACAATCTTTTTGTAGAATCTGCAAAGGGATATTTTTGAGCACTTTGAGTCCTAGGGAGAAAAAAAAAATATCATCACATAAAAAGTATAAAGAAGGTTTCTGAGAAAGAGGTTGTGATGTGTGCATTCATCTCACAGAGGAAAACATTTGTTTTCTTTGATCAGTCTGGAACTTCTGTTCTTGTAAAATCTGCTAAGGGATATTTGTGAGCAGATGGAGGCCTATGGTGAAAAAGGAAATGTCTTCATATAAAAATTAGACAGAAGCCTCCTGTGAAACTTCTTAGTGATGTGCGCATTCATCTCACAGATTTGAAACTTTCTTTTCTTTGAGCCGTTTGGAAACAGTCTTTTTGTAGAACCTGCAAAAGGCTATTTGGAGCACTTTGAGGCCTATGGTGAAAAAGGAATTATATTCACATAAAACCTAGACTGAAGGTTTCTGAGAAACTTATTTGAGGTGTGTGCATTCATCTCACAAAGTTCAATAATTATTTTTATTGAGCAGTTTGGAAACAGTCTTTTTGCAGAATCTGCAAAGAGATATTTGTGAGGGCATTGAGGCCTATGGTTAAAAAGGAAACATTCACATAAAAACTTAATAGAAGCTTTCTGAGAAACTTCTTTCTGACATGTGCATTCATCTCACAGAGTTGAAACTTTCTTTTGATGAGCAGTGTGGAAACAGACTTTTTGTAGAATCTGCAAAGGAACAATTTTGAGCACTTTGCATCCAGTGGTGAAAAAGGAAATACCTTCACATGAAAACTAGACAGAATGTTTCTGAGAAACTGCTTTGTGATATGTGCACTCATCTCCCATATGTTTCTGTTTCTTTTCATTGAGAAGATTTGAAACTCTTTTCTTGTAAAATCTCCAAAGTGATATTTATGAGCCCTTTGAAGCATATGGTGAGAAAGGAAATATCTTCACATAAAAACTACACAGAAGCTTTCTGAGAAACATTCTGGTGATGTGAGCATTCATCTCACAGAGTTGAAACATTCTTTTGATTGAGCAGTGTGTGAAGAGTCTTTTTGTAGAATCTGCAAAGGGATATTTGTGAACCTTTTGAGGCTTATGGTGAAAAAGGAAATATCTTCACATAAAAACTAGAGAGAAGCTTTCTGAGAAACCTCTTTGTGGTGTGCATACATCTCACACAGTTGAACCTTTCTTTTGATTGAGCAATTTGGTAAAAGTATTTTTGTAGAATCTGTAAAGGGATATTTGTGAGCACTTTGAGGCCAGCAGTGAAAAAGCAAGTATCTTCACTTAAAATCTAGACAGAAGCATTCTGAGAAACTTCCTTGTGATGTGTGCATTCATCACACAGAGTTAAACCTTTGTTTTGGTTGAGCAGTTTGGAAACAGTCTTTTTGTAGAATCTGAAAATGGATATTTGGAGCACATTGAGGCCTTTGTTGAAAAAGGAAATATATTCACATAAAAACTAGACTGAAGGTTTCTGAGAAACTTCTTTGAGATGTGTGCATTCATCTCACCATGTTCAATAATTCCTTTTATTGAGCGGTTTGGAAACAGTCTTTTTGTAGAATCTGCAAAGGGACATTTGTGAGATCTTTGAGGTGAGGCCTATGGTGAAAAAGGAAATATCTTCACAGAAAAACTATAAAGAAAGTTTCTGAGAAACTTCTTCATGATGTGTGCATTCATCTCAGAGAGTTGAAACATTCTTCAGATTGAGCAGTTTGAAAACAGTCCTTTTGGTACAAACTGCAAAGGGATATTTAGGAGTGCATTGAGGCCTATGGTGAAAAAAGAAATATCTTCACATAAAAACTAGAAAGAAGCATTCTGAGAAGCTGCTTTAAGATATGTGTATTCATCTCACAGAGGTAAATATTTCTTTTCATTGAGCAGTTTGTAAACTCTGTTATTCTAGAATCTACAAAGGGATATTTTTGAGTGCTTTGAGGCCCACATTGAAAAAGGGACTATCTTCACATAAAAACTAGTGAGAACCTTGCTGAGAAACTACTTTCTGATGTGTGCATTCATCTAACAGAGTTGAAACTTTCTTTTGATTGAGCAGTTTGGAAAGTCTTTTTGTAGATTCTGCAAAGGTATATTTGGGAGCACATTGAGGACTATGTTCAAAAAGGGAATATCTTCACATAAAAACGAGAAGGAGGTTTTCTGAGAAACTTCTTTGTGATGTGCACGTTCGTCTCACAGTGTTGAACCACTCTGTTTATTGAGCAGTTTGGAAACATTCTTTTCATTCAATTTGCAAAGGGATATCTGGGAGCACGTTGAGGCCTGTGGTGAAAAAGGAAATATCTTCACATAAAAAGCATAAAGAAATTTTCTGAGTAACTCCTTTCTGACATGTGCATTCATCACACAGAAGTAAAAGTTTCCTCCCATTGAGCAGTTAGTTTTTATGTGAAGATGTTTTCCTTTTCACCATAGACCTCAAACTGCCTATATATATCCCTTTGCAGATTCTACAAAAAGATTGTTTCCAAACGGCTCAAAGAAAGTTTCCACTCTGCGAGATGAATGCACACATCACAGAGAAGTTTCTCAGAAAGTTTCTGTCTACTTTTTATTTGTTGATACTCCCTTTTTCACCATAGGCCTCAAACCACTCATAAATAACCCTTTGCAGATTCTACAAAAAGACTGTTTCCAAACTATTCAATCAAAAGAAAGGTTCAACTCTGTGAGGTGAATGCACACATCACAAAGAAGTTTCTCAGAAGGCTTCTGTCTAGTTTTTATTTGATGATGTTTCCTTTTTCAATATAGGCCTCAAAGTGCTCACAAGTGTCCCTTTACAGAATTTACAAAAAGACTGTTCCCAAACTGCCCAGCCAAAACAAAGCTTCAACTCTTTGAGATGAATGCACACATCACAAAGAAGTTTCTCAGAAAGCTTCTGTCCAGTTTTTATTTGAAGGTATTTCCTTTTTCACCATAAGTCTAAAAGCATTCAAATTATCACTTTGCAGATTCTACAAAAACATTTTCCAACCTGCTCTATCTAAAGAAAGCTTCAAAGCTGTGAGAAGAAAGCACACATCAAAAAGAAGTTTCATAGAATGCTTCTGTCTAGTTTTTATGTGTAGACATTTCCTTTTTCACCATAGGCCAAAAAGGGATCCCAATTATCCCTTTGTACATTCTACAAAAGGACTCTTTCAAAACTGCTCAATCCAAAGACAGTTTCAACTCTTCGAGATGAATGCACACATCACAACGAAGTATCTCAGAAAGCTTCTGTCTAGTTTTTGTGTGAAGATATTTCTTTTTTCACCATAGGCTTCAAAGAGCTCACAAATATCACAAAGCAGCTTCTACAAAAAGACTCTATCCAAACTGGTCAATGAAAAGAACACTTCAAATCTGTGAAATGAATGAGCACATCACAAAGAATTTTCTCAGAAAGCTTCTGTCTAGTTTTTATGTGAAGATATTTCCATTTTCACCATAGACCTGAAATCACCTACATACGTCCCTTTGCAGATTCTACAAAAAGATTGTTTCCAAACTGCTTAATCAAAGAAAGCTTTCTACTCTGTGAGATGAATGCACACATCACAGAGAAGTTTCTCAGAAAGTATCTATCTAGTTCTTGTTTGTCGATACTCCTTTTTTCACCATAGACCTCAAACTGCTCATAAGTAACCCTTTGTAGATTCTACAAAAGGACTGTTTCCAAACTGCTCAATCAAAAGAAAGGTTCAACTCTGTGTGATGAATGCACACATCACAAAGGATTTTCTCAGAAGGCTTCTGTCTAGATTTTATTTGTGGATATTTCCTTTTTCACAACAGGCCTCAAAAAGCTCACAAATATCCCTTTGCATATTCTACAAAAAGACCACTTCCAAACTACTCAATGAAAGAAAATTCAACTCTGTGAGATGAATGCACACATCACAAGGTGGTTTCTCAGAATACTTCTGTCTAGTTTTTATATGAAGATATTTCCTTTTTCACCACATGCCTCAAACCACTCAAAAGCATCCCTTTGCAGATTCTCCAAAAAGACTGTTTCCAAACTGCTCAATCAAAAGAAAGATTCAACTCTTTGAGATGCATACACCCATCACAAAGAAGTTTCCCAGAAAACATGAGTCTAGTTTTTATGTGAAGATATTTCCTTTTTCACCATAAGCCTCAAAGCCTTCAAAAATATCACTTTGCAGTTTCTATGAAAAGACTGTTTCCAAACTGCTCAATCAAAAGAAAGTTTCAACCCTGTGAGACGAATGCATGCATCACAAAGAAGTTTTTCAGAAAGCTGCTGTCTACGTTTCATTTTTCAATATTTCCGTTTTCACCATAGGACTCAAACCACTGAAATATATCACTTTGCAGATTCTACAAAAAGACGGTTTCCAAACTGCCCAAATGAAAAGAAAGGTTCAACTCTCTGAGACGAATGTGCACATCATGAAGAAATTTCTCAGAATGCTTCTCTCTAGGTTTTATGTGAAAATATTTCCTTTTTCACTGCAGACCTCAAACCACTCATAAATATCCCTCTGCACATTCTACAAAAATAGTTTCCAACCTGATAAGTCAAAAGAAAGTTTCAACTCTGTGAGATGAATGCACACATCACAAGGAAGTTTCTCAGATAGCTTCTGTCTACTTTTTATGTGAAGGTATTTCCTTTTTCACCACATGCCTCAAACCACTCTAAAACATCCCTTTGCATATTCTCCAAAAAGACTGTTTCCAAACTGCTCAATCAAAAGAAAGATTCAACTCTTTGAGATGCATACACCCATCACAAAGAAGTTTCCCAGAAAACATGAGTCTAGTTTTTATGTGAAGATATTTCCTTTTTCACCATAAGCCTCAAAGCCTTCAAAAATATCACTTTGCAGGTTCTATGAAAAGACTGTTTCCAAACTGCTCAATCAAAAGAAAGTTTCAACCCTGTGAGACGAATGCACGCATCACAAAGAAGTTTTGCAGAAAGCTGCTGTCAACATTTCATTTTTCAATATTTCCGTTTTCACCATAGGACTCAAACCACTGAAACATATCACTTTGCAGATTCTACAAAAAGACGGTTTCCAAACTGCCCAAATGAAAAGAAAGGTTCAACTCTCTGAGACGAATGTGCACATCATGAAGAAATTTCTCAGAATGCTTCTCTCTAGGTTTTATGTGAAAATATTTCCTTTTTCACTGCAGACCTCAAACCACTCATAAATATCCCTCTGCACATTCTACAAAAATACTGTTTCCAACCTGATAAGTCAAAAGAAAGTTTCAACTCTGTGAGATGAATGCACACATCACAAGGAAGTTTCTCAGATAGCTTCTGTCTACTTTTTATGTGAAGGTATTTCCTTTTTCACCACATGCCTCAAACCACTCTAAAACATCCCTTTGCATATTCTCCAAAAAGACTGTTTCCAAACTGCTCAATCAAAAGAAAGATTCAACTCTTTGAGATGCATACACCCATCACAAAGAAGTTTCCCAGAAAACATGAGTCTAGATTTTATGTGAAGATATTTCCTTTTTCACCATAAGCCTCAAAGCCTTCAAAAATATCATTTTGCAGGTTCTATGAAAAGACTGTTTCCAAACTGCTCAATCAAAAGAAAGTTTCAACCCTGTGAGACGAATGCACACATCACAAAGAAGTTTTGCAGAAAGCTGCTGTCTACATTTCATTTTTCAATATTTCCGTTTTCACCAGAGGACTCAAACCACTGAAACATATCACTTTGCAGATTCTACAAAAAGACGGTTTCCAAACTGCCCAAATGAAAAGAAAGGTTCAACTCTCTGAGACGAATGTGCACATCATGAAGAAATTTCTCAGAATGCTTCTCTCTAGGTTTTATGTGAAAATATTTCCTTTTTCACTGCAGACCTCAAACCACTCATAAATATCCCTCTGCACATTCTACAAAAATACTGTTTCCAACCTGATAAGTCAAAAGAAAGTTTCAACTCTGTGAGATGAATGCACACATCACAAGGAAGTTTCTCAGATAGCTTCTGTCTACTTTTTATGTGAAGGTATTTCCTTTTTCACCATATGCCTCAAAACGCCTTCAAATATCCCTTTACAGATTATACAAAAAAACTCTTCCCAAACTGCTCAATCAAAACAAAGGTTCAACTCTGTGAGATGAATGCACACATCTCAGAGAAGTTTCTTTGAAAGCTTCTGTATAGTTTTTATTTAAAGATATTTCCTTTTACACTATGGGCCTCAAAGAGCTCAAAAATGTCTCCTTACAGATTCTACAAAAATACTGTTTTTGAACTGGTGAATCAAAACAAATATTCAACTCTGTGAAATGAATGCACACATCCTAAAGAAGTTTCTCAGAAAGCTTTTTTATAGGTTTAGGTGAAGATATTTCCTTTTCTACCATAAGCCTGAAAGCATTCATAGATATCTCTTTGCAGATTGTACAAAAAGACTATTTAAAAACTTCTCAATCAAAACAAAAGGTCAACTATGTGAGGTGAATGCAAACATCACAAAGAAGTTTCTCAGAAAGCTTCTGTTTAGATTTTATTTTTAGATAATTCCTTTTTCACCATAGGTTTCAAATTGCTCACAAATATTCCTTGCAGTTTCTAAAAAAAGACTGTTTCCGAACTACTCAATCAAAAGAGTGTTTCAACTCTGTGAGATGAACACACACGTCACAAAGAAGTTTCTCAAAAAGCTTCTGTCTAGTTTTCATGTGAAGATAATTCCTTTTCCAACATAGGCCTCAATGGGCTCACAAATATCCCTATGCAGATTCTACAAAAGGACTGTTTCCAAACTACTCAATCAAAAGGAAGATTCAACTCTGTGAGATGAATGCACACATCACAAAGAAGTTTCTCAGAGAGCTTCTGTCTAGATATTATTTGTGGCTATTTCCTTTTTCACCATAGGCCTTAAAGGGCTCACAGATATCCCTTTGCAGATTCTATAGAAACACTTTTTCCAACCTGCTCAATCTAAAGAGGGGTTCAACACTGTGAGCTGAATGCACACATCCCAAAGAAGTTTCTCAGAATGCTTCTGTCTAGTTTTTATGTGAAGATATTTCCTTTTTCACCATAGGCCTCAAATCGCTCACAAATGTCCCTATGCAGATTCTACATAAAGACTGTTTTCAAACTGCTCAATGAAAAGAAAGGTTCAACTCGGTGAGATGAAAGCATACAACATGACGAAGTTTCTCAGAATGCTTCTGTCTAGTTTTTGTATGAAGATATTTCCTTTTTCACCATAGGCCTCAAAGGGTTCACAAATATCACTATGCAGATTCTACAAAAAGAATGCTTCCAAATGGATCAATCAAAAGGAAGCTTCAACTCTGTGAGATGAATGCACACATCACAAAGAAGTTTCTCAGAAAATTTCTGTCTAGTTTTTTTGTGAGGATATTTCTTTTTTCACCATAAACCTCAAATTGTTCGCAAATACCAATTTGCAGATTATACAAAAAGCTCCCAAACTACTCAATCAAAAGAGCGTTTCAACTCTGTGAGATGAATGCACACAGCACAAAGAAGTTTCACAGAAAGCTTCTTTCTAGCTTTTATTTGTGGATATTTCCTTTTTCACCTTAGGGCTCAAACTGCACACAAATATATTTTTGCAGATTCTCCAAAGAGACGTTTCCAAACAGCTCAATCAAAAGACAGGTTCACCTCTGTGAGATGAATGCACACATCACAAAGAAGTTTCTCAGAATGCTTCTCCATAGTTTTTTTGTGAATACATTAGCTTTTTCACCTTATGCTCCAACATTTTCAAAAATATTCCTATGCAGATTCTATAAAAAAACTGCTCCTAAAATTCTGAATCAAAAGGAAGCTTCAAATCCGTGAGATGAATGCATACACAACAAAGAAGTTTCTCAGAAAGATTCTGTTTAGTTTTCATGTGCATATATTTCCTTTCTCACCATATGCCTCAAAGTGCCCAGAAATATCACTTTGCAGATTCTACCAAAAGACTGTTTCCAAATGCTCAATCAAAAGAAAGGTTCAAACCCATGAGATGAATGCACCTGTCACAAAGAAGTTTCACAGAAAGATTCTGTCCAGATTTTATTAGTGGATATTTCCTTTTTCACAATAAGCCTGAAAGGGCTCACAAAAATCCTTTGGCAGAATCTACAAAAAGACTGTTTACAAACTGCTCAACCAAAAGAAAGTTTCAACTCTGTGTGATGAATGCACACATCACAAAGAAGATTCTCAGAAAGATTCTGTCTAGCTTTTATGTGAAGACATTTCATTTTTCACCATAGATGTCAAACCTCCTACATATATACCTCTGCAGATTATTCAAAAAGCCTGCTTCCAAACTGCTCAATCAGAAGAAAGGTTCCACTCTGTGAGATGAATGCACACATTACAAAGAAGTTTCTTAGAATAGTTTTGTCTAGTTTTTATGTGAAGACATTTCCTTTTTCACTGTAGGCCAAAAATGGATCGCAAATATCCCTTTGCAGATCCTACAAAAAGATTGATTCAAAACTTCTCAATCAAAAGAAAGGTTCACCTCTGTGAGACAAATGCACACATCACAAAAAAGTTTCTCAGAAAGCTTCTATCTAGTTTTTATGTGAAGATATTTCCTTTTTCACCATAGACCTCAAAGCTCTCTCAAATGTCTCTTTGCAGATTCTACAAGAAGACGGTTTCCAAACTTCTCAATCAAAAGACAGGTTCATATCTGTGAGGTAAATGCACACATCACAAAGAAGTTTCTCAGCAAGCTTCTGTCTAGTTGTTATGGGCTGATATTTCCTTTTTCACCATAAGCTTCAAAGCCTTCAGAAATATCAGTTTTCAGATTCTACAAAAAGTGTGCTTCCAAACTGCTCAATGAAAAGAAATTTTCAACTCTGAGAGATGAATGCACACATTACAAAGAGGTTTCTCAGAAATCTTCTGTCTGGTTTTTATGTGAAGATATTTCCTTTGTCACCATAGGCCTACTATCACTCACAAATATCCCTTTGCAGATTCTACAAAAAGACTGTTTCCAAACTGCTCAATCAAGAGAATGGTTCAACTCTGTGACATGAAGGCACACATCACAAAGAAGTTTCTCAGAAATATTCTGTCTAGTTTTTGTGTGAATATATTTACTTTCTCACCATATGCCTTAAGACACTCACAAATATCCCTTTGGAGATGCTCCAAAAAGATGGTTTCCAAGCTGCTCAATCAAAAGAAAAGTTCAACTCTGTGAAATGAATGCACACATGACAAGGAAGTTTCTCAGAAAGTTTCTGTGTAGATTTTATTTGTAGATATTTCCTTTTTCATCATAAGCCTCAAACTGCTCACAAATATCCTTTTGCAGAATCTACAAAAAGACCGTTTCCAAACTGCTCAATCAACAGCAATGTTGAAATCTGTGAGATGAATGCACACATCACAAAAAAGCTTCTCAGAAAGTTTCTGTCTATTTTTTATGTGAAGATATTTCCTTTTTCAACATAAGCCTCAAATCGTTCACAAATATCATTTTGAAGATTCTACAAAAAGACTGTTTCCAAACTGCTCAATCAAAAGAAAGTTCAACTCCATGAGATGAATGCAGACATCACAAAGAAGTTTCTCAGGAAGATTCTTTCTATTATGTATTTGTAGACATTTCCCTTCTCACCATAGGGCTCAAACCGCTCACAAATATCCATTTATAGATCTACAAAAGACTCTTTCCAAACAGCTCAATTAAAAGAATGGTTCAACTCTTGAGATGAACACACACATCAAATAGGGGTTTCTCAGAAAGCTTCTGTCTAGTTTTTATGTGAATGTATTTCCTTTTTCACCATTAGCTGCAAAGCTTTCACAAATGTCCCTTTGCAGATTTTACAAAAAGACTGTTGCCTAACTGCTCAATCAAAAGATCAGTTCCAAACTGTGAGATGCATGCTGACATCACAAAGAAGTTTCTCAGAAAGATTCTGTCTAGTTTTTACCTGAATATATTTACTTTCTCACCTTAGGCCTCAAACTGCTCACAAATATCCCATTGCAGATTTTCCAAAAAGACACTTTACAAACTGCTCAATTCAAAGAAAGTTTCAACACTGTGATATGAATGCTCACATCAAAAAAAAAGTGTCTCAGAAATCTTCCGTCTAGATTTTATTTGTGGATATTTCCTTTTTCACCATAAGCCATAAACTGCTTAAAAATATCCCTTTGCAGATTCTACAGAAAGACAATTTACAAACTCCTCAATCAAAAGAAAGTTTCAACCCTGTGAGATGAATGCTCACATCACAAAAAAGTGCCTCAGTAAGCTTCTGTCTAGATTTTATTTGTTGATATTCCCTTTTTCACTTTAAGCCATAAATCACTTAAAATATCCCTTTGGAGATTCTACAAAAAGACTGTTTCCAAACTGCTCAATGAAAATAATGGTTCAACTCTGTGAGTTGAATGTGCTCATCACAAAGAAGTGTCACAGAAAGATTCTGTCCAGATTTTATTAGTGGATATTTCCATTTTCACCATAAGCCTGAAAGGGCTCACAAATATCCTTTGGCAGAATCTTTAAAAAGACTGTTTACAAACTGCTCAATCAAAAGAAACATTCAGCTCTGTGTGATGAATGCACACATCACAAACAAGGTTCTCAGAAAGATTCTGTCTAGTTTTTATGTGAAGATATTTCCTTGTTCACCATAGGCCTCAAAGTGCTCCAAATATCCAATTGCACATTCTACCAAAAGACTTTTTCCAAACTGCTCAATCAAAAGAAAGGTTCAGCTCTATGAGATGAAAGTGTACATCACAAAGAAGTTTCTCAGATGGTTTCTTTCTACTTTTAATGTGAAGACATTTCCTTTTTCACCATACGCTTCAGTGGGCTCAAAAATATCTCTTTGCAGATCCTACAAAAGGCCTCTTTCCAAACTGCTCTAATAAAAGAAAGTTTCAACTCTGTGAGGCGAAATCACATATCACAAATAAATTTCTCAGAAAGCTTCTGTCTAGTTTTCATGGGAAGATATTTCCTATTTCACCTTAGGCCATAAAGGGATAACAAATATCCCTTTACAGAATCTACAAAAAGACTCTTTCCAAACTGCTCCATCAAAAGAAAATTTCAACTGTATGAGATTAATGGATGCATCACAAAGCAGTTTCTCAGAAAGCTTCTGTCTAGTTTTTATGTGAAGATATTTCTGTTTCACCATAGGCCTCAAACGTCTAAGAAATATCCCTTTGCAGATTGGACATAAAGACTGTTTCCAAACTTCTCAATCAAAAGAAATTTTCAACTCTGTGTGATGAATGTAAACATCACAAAGAACTTTCCCAGAATGCTTCTGTCTAGTTTTTATGTGAAGATATTTACTTTTTCACCATAGGCCTTAAACCGCTCCCAAATATCCCTCTACATATAATACAAAAAGACTGCTTCCAAACTGCTCAATGAAAAGAAAGTTCAACTCTGTGGGTTGAAAGCACACATCACAAAGACGTTCTTCAGAAAGTTTCTCAATAGATTTTATGTGAAGATATTTAGTTTTTCACCACAAGCCACAAAGCGCTCCAAATATCCATTTGCAGATTCTTCAAAAAGACTGTTTCCAAACGGATCAATCAAAAGAAAGTTTCAACTCTGTGAGATGAATGCAAACATCACAAAGAAGTTTCTCAGAATGCTTCTGTCTAGTTTTTCTGTGAAGATATTTCCTATTTCACCATGGCCCTCAATGGACTCACATATATCCTTTCGCAGATTCTACAGAAAGACTGTTTCTGAACTTCTCAATGAAAAGAAATGTTCAACTCTGGGAGATGAATGCACACATGAAAAAGAAGTTTCTGAGAATGCCTCTGTGTAGTTTTTATGCTAAGATATTTCTTTTTCACCATAGACCTCAAACCACTCAGAAATATCCCTTTGCAGATTGTACGAAAAGATGGTTTCCAAACTGCTCAATGAAAAGAAAGGTTCAACTCTGTGACATGAATATGCACATCACAAAGAAGTTTTTCAGAAAGCTTCTGTTTAATTTTTAATGAAAATATTTCCTTTTTCACCATAGGCCTCAAAGCCCTCCAAATATCCTTTTGCAGAATCTACAAAAAGAGAGTTTCCACACTGTTCAATGAAAAGAAAGATTCAAATCTGAGAGATGAAAGCACACATCACAAAGGAGTTTCCCATAATGCTTCTGTGAAGATATTTTCTATTTCAATATAAGCCTCAAAGGGCTCACAAGTATCCCTTTGCAGACTCTACGAAAAGACAGTTTTTGAACTGCTCCATGAAAAGAAAGTTTCAACTCTGTGAGACGAATGCACAAATAATAAATTAATTTCTCATAATGCTTCTGTCTAGTTTTTATGTGAAGATATTTCTTTTTCACCATAGGCATAAAACCGTTCAGAAATATCCCTTTGTAGATTCTACAAAAAGACTGTTTCCAAACTGCTCAATCAAAAGAAAGGTTCAACCCTGTGAGATGAATGCACATATAACAAAGAAGTTTCTCAGAAATTTTCTATCTTGTTTTTATGTGAAGATATTTCCTTTCTCAACATAGGCCTCAAAGTGATCCAAATATCCATTTGCAGATTCTACAAAAAGACTGTTTCCAAACTGATCAATAAAAACAAATTTTTAACTCTCTGAGATGAAAGCACACATAACAAAGAAGTTACTCAGCTTTTCTCTAGTTTGTATGTGAAGATATTTCCATTTCACCTGAGGCCATAAAGGGCTCACAAATATTCCTTTGAAGGTTCTACAAAAAGACTGTTTCCAAAGTGCTCAATCAAAAGAAAGGTTCAACTCTGTGAGATGAATGCACACATCACAAAGAAGTTTCTCAGAATACTTCTGTCAAGTTATTATGTGAAGATATTTCCTTTTTCACCATAGTCTTTAAACCACTCAAAAATATCCCTCTGCAGATACTACAAAAAGACTGTTTCCAAACTGGTCCATCAAAGAAAGTTTCAACTCTCTGAGATGAATGGACTCATCACAAAGAAGTTTCTCAGAATTCTTCTGTCTAGTTTTTATGTGAACATATTTCCTTTTTCACCATAGGACTCAAATTGCTCCAAATATCCATTTGCAGATCCTACAAAAAGAATGTTTCCAAACTGCTCAATCAAAAGATAGGTGCAACTCTGTGAGACGAAAGCATACATCACAAAGAAGTTTCTCAGAAAGCTTCTGTCTACTTTTTATATGAAGGTATTTCCTTTGGCACCATAGGCCTCAAACTGCTCACAAATATAACTCTGCTTATACTTCCAAGAGACTTTCTCCAAATTGCTAAATCAAAAGAAACGTTCAACATTGTGAGATGAATGCACACATCACAAAGAAGTTTCCCAAAATGTTTCTGTCTAGTTATTTTGTGAAGATATTTCCTTTTTCACTATAGTCTTTGAACCACTCAAAAATATCCCTCTGCAGATACTACAAAAAGACTGTTTCCAAACTGATCCATCAAAGAAAGTTTCAATTCTGTGAGATGAATGGACTCATCACAAAGAAGTTTCTCAGAATTCTTCTGTCTAGTTTTTATGTGAACATATTCCCTTTTTCACCATAGGACTCAAATTGTTCCAAATATCCATTTGCAGATTCTACAAAAAGAATGTTTCCAAACTTCTCAATCAAAAGAAAGGTGAAACTTTGTGAGACGAAAGCACACATCACAAAGAAGTTTCTCAGAAAGCTTCTGTTTACTTTTTATATGAAGGTATTTCCTTTTGCACAATAGGCCTTAAACTGCTCACAAATATATCTACGCTTATATTTCCAAGAGACTTTCTCCAAATTGCTAAATCAAAAGAAACGTTCAAATTTGTGAGATGAATGCACACATCACAAAGAAGCTTCTCAAAATGCTTCTGTCTAGTATTCATGTGAAGATATTTATTTTTCACCATTGGCCTCAAACCACTCTGAAATATCACTTTGCAGTTTGTACAAAAAGACTGTTTCCAAACTGCTCAATGAAAAGAAATTGTCAACTATTAGAGATGAATGGAAATGTCACTAATAGTTTTCTCAAAAAGCTAGTGTCTAGTTTTTATGTGAAGATATTTCCTTTTCCACTATAGGCCTCAAAATGCTCCAAATATCCATTTGCAGACTCTACAAAAAGACTGTTTCCAAACCGCCCCATAAAAAGAAAGGTTCAACTCTGTGAGAGGAAAGTGCACATCACAAAGTAGTTTCTCAGAAAGCTTCTATCTAGTTTTTATGTGAAGATATTTCATATTTCAACATAGGCCATAAGGGGCTCACAAATATCCATTTGCAGATTCTGAGAAAATACATGTTCCAAACTGCTAAATCAAAAGAAAGGTTTAACTCTGTGAGATGAATGGACACATCACAAAAAAGTTTCTCAGAAAGCTTCTGTCTAGTTTTTATGTGAAGATATTTCTTTTTCGCCATAAGCCACAAATGTCTAAGAAATTTCCCTTTGCAGCTTCTACAAAAGACTGTTTCCAAACTGCTCAATCGAAAGAAAGTTTGTATTCTGTGACATGAATTCACACATCACAAAGAAGTTTCTCAGAAATCTTCTGTCTAGTTTTTATGTGAAGATTCTTCCTTTTTCACCATGGGCCTCAAATAGCTCCAAATATCAATTAGCAGATTCTGCAAAAAGACTTTCCAAACTGCTCAATCAAAAGAAAGATTCAGTACTGTGAGAAGAAAGCACACATCACAAAGAAGTTTCTCAGAAATCTTCTGTCTAGTTTTTATGTGGAGATATTTCGTATTTCATCACAGGCCATAAAGAGCTCACAAATATCTCTTTGCAGATTCTACAAAACGACTGTTTCCAAACTGCTCAATCAAAAGAAAGGTTCGACTCTGTGACATGAATGGACACATCACAAAGAAGTTTTTCAGAATGCTTCTGTCTACTTTTTATGTACAGATATTTCGTTTTCACCATAGACCTCAAATGGCTCAGAAATATCCCTTTGCACATTTTACAAAAAGACTATTTCCAAACTGCTCAAACAAAAGAAAGATTCAACTCTCTGAAATGAAAGCTCGCATCACAAAGAAGTTTCTCAAAGTGCTTCTGTCTAGTTTTTATGTGAATATATTTCCTTTTTGACCTTAGGCCTCAAAGCTCCCCAAATATCCATTTGTAGACTCTTCAAAAAGATTGTTTCCAAAGTGATCAATCAAAAGAAAGGTTCAACTGTGTAGGATGAAAGCACACATCACAAAGAAGTTTCTCAGAAAGATTCTGTCTAATATTTATGTGAAGATATTTCCTATTTCTCCATAGGCCTAAAAGGGATCACAAATATCAATTTGCAGATGCTACAAGAAGACAGTTTCCAAACTGCTCAATGAAAAGAAAGGATCAACTCTGTGAGGTGAATGCACAGATAAAAAAGAAGTTTCTCAGAATGCTTCTGTCTAGTTTTTATGTGAAGATATTTCTTTTTCACCACAGGCCTGAAACCACTCCGAAATATTCCTTTGCAGATTGCCCAAAAAGAATGTTTCCAAACTCTTCAATGAACAGAAAGGTTCAACTCTTTGATATGAATGCAAACATCACAAAAAGTTATCTCTAAAAGCTTCTGTCTGGTTTTTATGTGAATATTTACTTTTTCAGCATAGGCATCAAACAGCTCACAAATATACATTTGCAGATTCTATACAATGACTTGTTCCCAAACTGCTCAATGAAAAGAAATGTTCAAATCTGTGAGATGAAAGCACGCATCACAAAGAAGTTTCTCAGAAAGTTTCTGTCTAGTTTTTAGGTACAGATACTTCCTTTTTCACCTTATGCCTCAAAGCACTCCAAATATCCATTTACCGATTCTACAAAAAGAGTGTTTCCAAACTGCTCAATCAAAGGAAACGTTCAACTCTGTGAAATGAAAGCACACATCACAAAGAAGTTTCTCAGAATGCTTCTGTCTAGTTATTATGTGAAGACATTTTCTATTTCACTATAGGACTCAAAGGGCTCAGAAATATCCCTTTGCAGATTCTACAAAAGGACTGTTTCCAAACTGCTCAATCAAAAAGAAGGTTCACAAGCATCACAAAGAAGTTTCTCAAAAATCTTCTGTCTAGTTTTTATGTGAAGATATTTCCTATTTCATCATAGGTCTCAAAGGGCTCAGAAATATCCCTTTGCAGATTCTATGAAAAGACTCTTTCTGAACTACTGAATGAAATGAAAGTTTCAAATCTGTGGGATGAATGCACACATCACAGAGAAGTTTCCCGGAATGCTTCTGTCTGATTTTTATGTGAAGATATTTCTTTTTCACCATAGGCCTCAAACCACTCAGAAATATCCCTTTACAGATTGTGCAAAAAGACTGTTTCTAAACAGGTCAATGAAAAGGAAGATTCAACTCTGGGAGATGAATGCAAACATCACAAAGAAGTTTCTCAAAAAGCTTCTGTCTGGTTTTTATGTGAAGGTATTTCCTTTTTCACCATAGGCCTCAAACTGCTCACAAACATCCCTTTGCAGATTCTACAAAAAGACTGTTTCCAAACTGCACAATGAAAAGAAAGGTTAAACTCTGTGAGATGAAAGCACACATCACAAAGAAGTTTCTCAGAATGCTTTTGTATAGTTTTATGTGAAGAAGTTTCCTTTTTCACCATAGCAATCAAAAGAACGGTTCAAATGTGTGGGATGAATGCACACATCCCAAAGAAGTTTCTCAGAAAACTTCTGTTTAGTTTTTTGTGAAGATATTTCCTTTTTCACCATGGGCCTCAAAGCGCTCTAAATATCCACTTGCAGATTCAACAAAAAGAGTGTTTCCAATCTGCTCAATCAAAAGAAAGGTTCAACTCTGTGAGGTGAAAGCACATGTCACAAAGAAGTTTCTTAGAAACCTTCTGTCTAGTTTATATGTGAAGATATTTCATATTTCAAAATAGGCCTCAAAGGGCTCAGAAGTATACCCTTGCAGATGCTACCAAAACGAGTGTTTCCAAACAGCTCAATCAAAAGAAAGATTTAACTTGGTGAGATGAATGCACACATTACATAGAAGTCTCTCATAATGCTTCTGCCTAGTTTTTTTGAGAAGCCATTTCCTTTTTCACTATAGGCCTCAGTCTGCTCATTAATAGCCCTCTGCAGATACTAGAAAAAGAGTCTTTCCAAACTGCTCAATCAAAATAAAGGTTCAAATCTTTGAGATGAAAGCCCACGTCACAAAGAAGTTTCTCAGAAAGTTTCTGTCTAGTTTTTATGTGAAGATATTTCCTATTTCACCTTAGGCCTCAAAGGGATCACAACTATCCCTTTTCAGATTCTACAAAAAACTCTTTCCGAACTGCTTCATCAAAGGAAAGGTTCAATTCTGTGAGATGAATGCACACATAAAAAGTTAGTTTCTCAGAATGCTTCTGTCTTGTTTTTATGTGAAGATATTACTTTTTCACCATAGGTCTCAAACCGCAAACAGATATTCCTTTGCAGATTGCACAAAAAGTATGTTTCCACAATGCTCAATGAACGGAATGTTTCAACTCAGTGAGATGAATGCAAACATCACAAAGAGTATTCTCAAAATACTTCTGTTTTGGTATTATGTGAAGGTATTTACTTTCTCACCATAGGCCTCAAACTGCTCACAAGTATCCCTTTGCAGATTCTACAAAATGACTTGTTGCCAAACTGCTCAATGAAAAGGAAGGTCCAAATCTGAGATGAAAGCACACATCACAAAGAAGTTTCTCAGAAGTTTCTGTCTAGTTTTTATGTTCAGATATTTCCTTTTTCACCATAGGCCTCAAAGCACTCCAAATATCCCTTTGCAGATTCTACAAAAAGAGTGTTTCCAAACTGCTCAATCAAAAGAGAGGTTCAACTCTTTGAGATGAAAGCACACAGTACAAAGAAGATTTTCAGAAAGCTTTTGTCTAGTTTTTAAGTGAAGACATTTCTTATTTCACCGTAGGCCTCAATGGGCTCATAAATATCCCCTTGCAGAGTCTACAAAAGGACTCTTTCCAAACTGCTTAATCCAAGGAAAGTTTCAACCCTGTGACATGAATGCACACATCACAGAGAAGTTTCTCAGAATGCTTCTGTCTAATTTTTATGTGAAAATATTTCCTATTCACCATAGGCATAAAATGTTGCAAATATCCATTTGCAGATTCTACAAAAAGACTGTTTCCAACTTGCTCAATCAAAAGAAAAGTTCAACTCTGTGAGATGAAGGCACACATGACAAATAAGTTTCTCAGAAAGCTTCTGTCCAGTTTTTATTTGAAGATTTTCCCTATTTCACCATAGGCCTGAAAAGGCTAACAAATATCCTTTTGCATATTCTAAAAAAAGACTGTTTCCAAACTGCTCAATCAAAGGAGAGGTTCAAATATGTGTGATGAATGCACACATCACAAAGAAATTTCTCAGAATGTTTCTGTCTAGTTTTTATGTGAAGATATTTCTCTTTCACCATAGGCCTCAAATGGCTCAGAAATATCCCTTTGCAGCTTGTACAAAAAGACTGTTACCAAACTACTCAATCAAAAGAAAGTTTCAACACTGTGAGATGAATGCACACATCACAAAGAAGTTTCTCAGAAAGCTTCTGTTTAGCATTCATATGAAGATATATCCTTTTTCACCATAGGCCTCAATGGGCTCAGAAATATCCCTTTGCAGATTCTACAAAAGGACGGTTTAGAAAACTGCTTAATCCAAAGAAAGGTTCAACTCTGTGAGTTGAATGCATACATGTCAAAGAAGTTTCTTACAACGGATCTGTTGAGTTTTTTTTGTGAAGATATAACCTTTTTAACCATAGGTCATAAACTGCTCATGAATATCCCTCTGCTAATACTACAAAAAGACTGTTTCCAAACTGCTGCATCCAAAGAAATGTTCAACTCTGTGAGATGAATACACCCATCACAAAGAAGTTTCTCAGAATTCTCCTGTCTGGTTTTTATGTGAAGATATTTCCTTTTTCACCATGGGTCTCAAAGTACTCCAAATATCCATTACAGACTCTACAAAAAGAGTGTTTCCAAACTGCTCATTCAAAAGAAAGGTTCAACTCTGTGAGATGAAAGCACACATCACAAGGTAGATTCTCAGAAACTTCTGTCTAGTTTTTATGTGAAGATATTTCCTATTTCACCATAGGCCATAAAGCGCTCACAAATATTTTTTGCAGATTCTTCAAAAAGACTGTTTCCAAACTGCCCAATCCAAAGAAAGGTTCAACTTTGTGAGATGAATGGAGACATCACAAAGAAGTTTCTCAGAATGCATCTATCCAGTTTTATGTGAAGATATTTCTTTTTCATCCTAGACCTCAATGGGCTCAGAAATATCCCTTTGCAGATTCTAAAAAAGAACGTTTCCAAACTGCTCAATCTAAAGAAAGTTTCACCTCTGTGAGTTGAACGCACACATCACAGAGAAGTTTCCCAGAATGCTTCTGTCTACTTTGTATGTGAAGGTATTTCCTTTTTCACCATAGGCCTCAAACCGTTCACAAATATCCCTCTGCAGATACAACAAAAGGACGGTTTCCAATCTGCTAAATCAAAAGATAGGCTCAACTCTGTGAGATGAAAGCACACATCACAAAGAGGTTTCTCAGAAAGCTTCTGTCTAGTTTTTATGTAAAGATATTTCCTATTTCACCACAGGCCTCAATGGACTCAAAAATATTCCTTTCAGATTCTACAAAAAGAGTGTTTCTGAACTTCTCAATGAAATGAAAGTTTCAACCCTGTGAGGTGAATGCACACATAAAAAAGAAGTTTCTCAGAATGCTTCTGTCTACTTTTTCTGTGAAGATATTACTTTTTCACCATAGGCCTCAAACTGCTCAGAAATATCCCTTTGCAGATTGAACCAAAAGACTCTTTCCATACTGATCAATGAAAAGAAAGATTCATCTGTGTGAGATGAATGCACACATAAAAAAGAAGTTTCTCAGAATGCTTCTGTCTAGTTTTTTTGTGAAGATATTTCCTTTTTCACCATAGTCCTTAAAGCATTCACAATTATCCCTCTGCAGATACTACAAAAAGACTGTTTCCAAACCGCTCCATGAAAAGAAAGGTTCAACTCTGTGAGATGAATGCACACATAAGGAAGAAGTTTCTCAGAATGATTCTGTCTAGTTTTTATGTGAAGATAATTCTTTTTCACTACAGGCATCAAACGGCTCAGAAATATCCATTTGCAGATTGTACAAAAATACTGTTTCCAATCTGCTCAATCAAAAGAAAGGTTCTGCTCTGTGATATGAATCCAGGCATCACAAAGAAGATTCTCAGAAAGCTGCTTTTTAGTGTTTTTGTGAAAATATTTCCGTTTTCACCATAGGCCTAAAAGCGCTGCAAATTTCCATTTGTGGATTCTACAAAAAGCCTGTTTAGAAACTGCTCAATCTAAAGAAAAGTTCAACTCTGTGAGATGAAAGCACTCATTGCAAAGCATTTTCTCAGAAAGATTCTGTCTGGTTTTTATGTCAAGGTATTTCCTGTTTCATCATAGGCTGTGAAGGGCTCACAAATATCCATTTGCATATTTTAAAAAAAGACTGTTTCCAAACTGCTCAAACAAAAGAAAGGTTCAACTCTGTGAGATGAATGCACACATCAGAAAGAACTTTCTCAGAATGCTTCTGTCTAGTTTTTATGTGAAGATATCTCTTTTTCACCTTACGTCTCAAATGGCTAAGAAATATCCCTTTGCAGATTTTACAAAAAGACTGTTTCCAAACTGCTCAATAAAAAAAGTTTCAACACTGTGAGATGAATACACACATCAAAAAGAAGTTCCTCAGAAAGCTTCTGTTTTCTTTTTATTTGAAAATATTTCCCTTTTCACTGTAGGCCTCAATGGGCTCAGAAATATCTCTTTGCAGATTCTACGAAATGACTGTTTAGAAAACTGCTGGATCCAAATTACACCATTATGGCTCACACACTGCAGTCTCAACCGCTGCAGGGTTAGGCTATTCCTCAAGGGATCCTACAGCCTCGGCCTCCCAAAGTGTTGGGGTTACAGGTGTGAGCCACCAGCACCCGGCCTGAATTAATACATCTGGTCTCACTACGTCTTAACCACACACCCATGAAGAACTCAAGTCAAGAGAGATTTGGCAAGAGACTCTCAGCATTGTCTCCCCAAAGCAGTGAGGTGGATGGCAGACGTGTGTCCCGAGCTCCTGGTGTTTTAGGTGACCATGTGTAGAGGAGAGATTTCCAATGTTTCCAGAGAGGCACGAGCCACAGTTATTCGGGGCATCCGAACACGAGATGGGGTTTCTGACAGCAACTTAAGGGCCAGGAAGGGCCAGAATCTGCCAAGGCCCATGTCCCAGGGTGGGGCCAATGGAACCCAAGGTAGAGGGAGTCAGCCGTCCTCACAGAGGGGACTCCAGACCTAGGCCCCACTGTGCAGACCAAATCAGAAGGAAGAGAGTCCTTCGTCCTACATGCCACATCCCTCCACTGAACTTGGGAGTGGATCTGTTTCCCAAACATGAGGTGACTTTCGCTTTGCAATGGATCACAAGGGGCCGGGCTTTCCAGAGTCAGCAGGATAAAGAAGTCATTCTGGCTCGGCCACCCCCATCCCCCGGTAACTGGTGAATTTAAATGAGCCGAGGCTGGCCGGGCCAGAGCCGCTACAGGGGTGAGGGTGGTGGGTGGGGTGGGGGTTTCCTGAGGCACTGCAGAAATTGGGCCTTTGCCTCGAGGATGACAGTGCTGCAGGAACCCTTCCAGGCTGCTATATGGCAAGCACTAAACCACTATGCTTACCGTGATGGGGTTTTCCTCACAGAACGCCTTTATGCAGAAGTACACTCAGAAGAAGCCTTGTTTTTAATGGCGACCTGTTCTTACCTCCCAGGAAAGGCCTATAAAGCATATAGACTCTTGAAAAGACACAGTTGTCCTACACCACAATGCAAATACCTGCTTGCAAAATGTTGTGTTGATCTCAGTAACCTTGCAGACTGGGAACAAATCTTATCTGGTGGAGTGTTTAATAAGCAGAAAAGCCATGATGATATTGTTACTGAGTTTGGTGATTCAGTTTGCTTTCCCCTTCCATTGTTGGGACGTGTATATTGCAAGACAGATCAGCTTGCCAAAGGATAAGAATGTTACCAAAAGATACTTAGTTTTAATCCTTTCCTCTGGTATCCCTTTGAATCATTATGTGAAATAGGTGAAAAGCCAGATCCTGACCAAACATTTAAATTCACATCTTTACAGAACTTTAGCAACTGTCTGCCCAACTCTTGCACAACACAAGTACCTAATCACAGTTTATGTCACAGACAGCCTGAGACCATTCTTATGGAAACACCCCAGGACACAATTGAATTAAACAGAGTCAATTTAGAATCTTCCAATTCAAAGTACTCCTTTAATACAGATTCCCCAGTGTCTTTTATTGATTCAGATGTAATTTCACCTGAAACTATCCCACTGGGAACAGGAACTTCCATATTATCTAAACAGGTTCAAAATAAACCAAAAACTGGTCTAAGTTTATTAACAGGACCAGCAGCTCTTAGTCCATTTACCCCAAGTTTTGGGATTTTGCCATTAGAAACCCCAAGTCCTGGAGATGGATCTTATTTACAAAACTACACTAATACACTTTCTGTAATTGATGTGCCATCCACCGGAGCCCCTTCAAAAAAGTCTGTTGCCAGAATTGGCCAAACTGGAGCAAAGTCTGTCTTAACGCAGAGTGGAAATAGCCGAGAGGTAACTCCAATTCTTTCACTAACAGAAAGTTCTGGTCCATAAATAACTACAACACCTCAGGTAATGAGACCCACTATGACATCTCCCCCAAATGCACTGCATCAAAGAAGTTCATGACTCTTTACTAGTGACAGTTCCACACCAAGGAGAATAGGAAGAAATTAAAAATGAAGTTTCCACCTAAAATCCCAAACAGAAAAACAAAAAGTAAAACTAATAAAGGAGGAATAACTCAATCTAATATAAATGACAACCTGGAAATTACAAAATTGGACTCTTCCATCAATTCAGAAGAGGAAATATCCACAATCACACCTCAGATTCAGGCTTTTAATCTACAAAAAGCAGCAGCAGAAGGCTTGATGAGCCTTCTTCGTGAAAGGGGGAAAGGTTATTTAGCTTTATGTTCATACCACTGCAATGAAGCTATAAATATTTTGAGCCATCTACCTTCTCACCACTTCAATACTGGTTGGGTACTGTGCCAAATTGGAAGGTAAATTGCAATTAAATTCTTCCAGAGAGCTATCCAAGTGGATCCAAATTATGCCTATGCCTATACTTTATTAGGGCGAGAGTTTGTCTTAACTGAAGAATTGGACAAAGCATTAGCTTGTTTTCAAAATGCTATCAGAGTCAATCCTAGACATTACAATGCATGGTAAGTGGTAATGAATTGTAAAGACAAAGTCTTGTTGATGGTGCCGGTAGTCACTAATTTTTCTTGTTAGATAGCTCTTTATTGTCATGAATTTGGTTACTAATACTTAGGAATGGTACATACTGGTCAATAACTTCAAACTAACTTTTTTTATCAAATGTATGTCTTTAACAAACTCTTCAGTTAACTAATGATAATAGAATACGAGATGCTTATACTCAACAGTTTCAGTCTTCTACAAAACTTTTGCAGATACTGTAGTTGTGTTTTGTTTGTTTGCTTGTTTAGTTTTGTTACTTGATTTGTTACTTTTTCCTTGAACACAAAAATGGTGATTGGGACAAAAAGTGCTTGGGAAATTGGAAAGGAATAGCATAATTCACATATTGGATAATGGAAAAAAAATCACTGAAAAATTTCACTAGCTGCTTTTTGACAATGTTCCAGTTTATTGAGTTACTATTAAGAACTTAATGTATCCTTTATTTAGCAGTATCTCTGTTTTACTTTTTTGTATTTGTGTATAAGTAGACACATAGAAAATTTCTACCCAGGTCATATTGTTATCAACTGAATAACATATGAAAAATTTGGTCCTACTTCTGCCTCAACACCATACTTACTGTTGACATTTATTGTATTTCTCTGGACTGACTTAAAAGTTTAAATATCAAGAGAAGGCAAGGCATTGTGGCTCATGCCTGTCATCCCAGCACTTTGGGAGGCCAAGGCAGGCAGATAGCAACGTCAACAGATCGAGACCATATGGTGAAACGCCGCCTATATTAAAAGTATAAAAATTAGCTGGGCATGGTGGCAGGCTCCTGTAGTCCCAGCTATTCAGGAGGCTGAGGAAGGATAATCGCTTGAACCTGGGAAGTGGAGGTTGCAGTGAGCCAAGATTATGCCATTGCACTCCAGCCTGGGCGACAGAGTGAGACGCCATCTCAAGAAAAAATAAAAATAAAAATAAAATAAAATAAAATAAAATAAATATCAAGAGAAAGTATAATTCTGAAGTAGTAACTCTGCAGAAGCTTTTTTGTCAGATACAGTTCTCTTTGGGGTTAGTTATTATAGCAGTTGAGTTTTAACACTTGATTTGCTTCTAAATCTGAAGCATTATATTACTAAAATATTTTTTATTTGTGATTATGTTGTTTAATGGATTATATATCATTTTGCAGTAGTAGTTGCAGTGCCTGAAAGATTGCCAGAAAAATAGTGCTAGCTATTGCTGACCAATGTAAAAATCAACTTGCCAATATTGCCATCTCTTCCAATAGCTATGTTCTCCATAATATTTTAAGAACTCAGTTCTTCATAAGGCTTTTGTTGTTTTTGATTTTTTCCCAAGTCTGGTGGATCCTTGTGCTGTTCTTTTTTAAATGTGTATTGTCTGTCCAGCTATTCCACAGGAGTCACATTCTTAAAAACCTTATCCATATCAAAATTGTGTTTAAAGGAGGATTATTCAGACTGGCAAGCTTTTAGTAGGAGGAGTTTAAATGCTGACGTATTTAGGTAACTCTAAATACTGAGCAACTTTATTCTATCTACAAAATAGATAGCCTTTCTATTCTTTTCACTTTCACTATCATTAGCACCATGTTTAATACCTTTTCTTCATCTATAACACAATTATAACGATATACAAAGCCACTCAAATAAAGCAGATATATTGTGCTTTAAAAAAAAAAAAAAGAAGTCATTATATGGCACACAATGAGGTGTGACTCAAATCTAGAATCTCCAGTGAAAACCAATGAAACAGGGTCAAATCCCGTGTCTACTAAAAATAAAAAAATGAGCCAGGCGTGGTTGTGCTGAGGCAGGAGAATCACTCTAACCCAGGAGACAGAGGTTGCAGTGAGCTGAGATCACGCCACTGTACTCCAGCCATGAGGGGACAGAGCAAGACTCCCTCTCAGAAGCAAACAAACACAGAAAGCCAATAAAGGTGTTTAACTCAACGTGTCAGGTTCAGGTCTCTTGACAGGATACATCCAGTACCCGGGAAAACATTGATGAGTGGGGTTGAACCTATTTTGTGGCCTCAAGGAAGGGTTTGAGAGACAGTCCTGCAAACGTTGATGGCAAACGTGACGGCCTAAAGAATCCCCTCTGCCCAAGAAGTGATATTCATTTGTATCCTGTAGCCACCCATGAGGGAGAATCGGGCTCTCTACAGACCCCCAGCCCCCACCCCACCCCACCCCAACCCACCCCCCCGCTTCGTGAAATGAGCTCTCGCTCCGTCAGGCTCTATTCAGGCCGTGTGGTTTTGTAACCTCCAGTGTGTGTGCCTGGGTTGTGGGGTGGGGTTGGGGCGGCTGTGGACAGAGGAGGGGATAAAGTGGTGGTGTCACGTGGGTGCCCAGTACGTGGGACATGAGTGGGGTGGCCAGAGCCTAGGGAACTCATTGCCTGTCAGGATGTCTCCCCTCCTGGTCCCCTCTCTGACCTACGCTCCACATCTTTGCAGTTCACTGGGGACCTTGTGGGTGGAAGTCACCATCCCTTTGGACTTTCACCGAGGAAGGCCATGCTCCCAAGAGTCTCCCCAGAGTCGGGACCTTGGGCAGGCTCACAAGGATGCTGAAGGTAATGGTTGGTGACAGTGATGTAAGTTGGAGGCCTCGGGCCAATGCAGAGGTATCCATTTGACCTCGGTGGGACAGGTCAGCTTTGTGGAGTCCCGTGTGTCCTTCCAGAGACTCATCCAGAGCTAGCAAGCATGGTACCGAGGATCCCAGCTCCCAGCAGAAGCACTTTTGTTCACACAGAATCCTGGTCAGGAAAGTTCTCAGCAGGTTTAGACCTCCTAGCCAAAAAGCCAAAGCCACTTCTGGGATTTTTTTTCAAAGAGCCAGTGGTTCCACAATGGGCCATGGGTAGTTGTGGAAATGGAGAGAAGTGTTTGCAGATACATATTTCAGACAGAACGGACAGAACTTGGTCATAGGTCATGAAGGACATGAGCAGATTCACATGGAGAAAACCCTCCCAGCATCCTAGGTGAACAGAGGTATGATTTTTTGAGACAGTCGAGCTAGATGCAACCCCAGATTTTAGGGTTGGATCTTTATTAATATGTAGTATCTAAGAGGTGTCCAAGTCCAGAAATCAACTCTCCAGTTCTGTACAGCATTTTGTAGGGAGATCAAATCTGGGATGTCTAAAATTAAGATTTCAGGCCGTGGTAATGGATTAGATTAGATGTACTTGAACTTATTTTGCCAAGAAAGAGAGGGCGGGGGATAGAGAGAGCCAGAGAGTGAGCGAGCAAGAGAGAGAGAGAGACACAGAGACAGAGACATAGAGACAGACAGAGAGACACAAAGATACACAAAGAGAGAAAGACAGAGAGAGACAGAGAGATAAAGACACAGAGAAAGACACAGATGGAAAGAGACAGAGAGAAACTGAAAGAGAGACAGAGACAGAAAGAGAGAGAGATAGACAGAGAGAGAGACAGACCGACAGGCAGACAGACAGGCAGAGAAAGAGAGTAAGACAGAAAGCAGACACACGCACACACAGAGACAGAGACAGTTGGAGAGACAGAGAGAAAGAAAGAGAGAGACAGACAGAGGGAAAGAGACAGAGAGGGAAAGAGACAGACAGAGGGAGAGACAGAAACAGAGAGAGACAGACAGAGACAGAGACAGAGAGAAACAGACAAGGAGAGAGAGACAGACAGGAAGAGAAAGACAGTAAGACAGAAGACAGACAGAGAGAGAGAGAGACAGAGAGACAGAGACAGAGAGACAGACAGGCAAAGAGAGAGAAAAAAACAGACAGACAGGGAGAGAGAGAGACAGACAGACAGGGAGAGAGAGAGAGAGATACTGACAGACAGCCAGAGAAAGAGAATAAGACAGAAGACAGACACAGTGAGAGAGACAGAGAGAGAGAGACAGAGACAACGAGAAAAAGAAAGAAAGAGAGATACAGACAGACAGACAAAGAGACAGACAGAGAAAGATGAGACGGACCGAGAGAGACAGAGAGAGAGAAAGAGAGAGAGAGAGAGGCAGGCAGAGAAAGAAAGAAAGAAGACAGACACCATGAGAGAGTCAGGAAGAGAGAGAGACACACAGAGACAGAGAGACAGAGAGAAAGAAAGAGACAGACAGAGATAAAGACAGAGACGGACAGACAGAAACAGACAGACAGGGAGAGAGAGAGACAGACAGACAGGCAGAGAGAGAGAGACAGAAAGGCAAAAAAAGGGAGTAAGACAGAGGACAGACACAGTGAGAGAGACAGGCAAGGAGAGAGAGAGAAAAAATAGACAGACAGGCAGAGAGAGAGAGACAGAGAAAGAGAGACTGAGAGACAGAGAGAGGAGGAGGAATGGCGTGGTCAGGAAATAATTACACATATTTTATAACGCATTTGATTCCGTAAAGGGTGGCCGGGGTGTGCTTTGAAAACAACAACAACAGCAACAAGAGCAGCAGCAGCAAGAGCAGCAGCAGCATTCGCTTATGGATTTCAAGAAAATAAGATGTTCTGAAGTAAATATCAACCGGCTCTCATTACACGTTGAGAGATTCACAAAAGCGCTAGTTAACAACAGGAGAAAACAGCAGCTAACATGTCTTGGGGAAAAGATACGTCTTCCTGAAAATTGGGGATTTCTACTTCACCTGAAAATAAATACATACGAAAAAGGAAAAACACGAACAAGACAAAACAAAACAACAAACACGGGCCAAGGCACCGTCCCTGGAAATCTTAAGTGAGCAAAGTATTAGTTTTCAGAAAACGTTTCTATTATGGGCAAATACGAAGAATGCCCAGACTAGAGCTGTGACGCCATTCCCATTGTGAAACTATACTGGCTGGAGGGCGGAGAAACTAAAACATCATGATAAAAGGTGATGGAGACCCAGCCAGGGTGAAGCTTTCCTAGGGAGGGAGGCCTGAGGAGGGAAGTGGGGGGAAAAAAACCCACAACAGCAGACACGCCCGCTTGCCACGTGGGTCAAGGGCTATGCCATCGGCCCGAGCTGCCTCCAGGGAAGTGGGACCGTGCCACCACCATCTTCAAAAACGGTGGCCACTGAGTGAGGCCTGATGCCCACCGTTGCAAATGTCAGCCTGGCAAGGATGAGATCGCCGGTAAGGGGTGGGGGAAGGGGAGAGAAGACGGAGGCATACCAGGGTGGCTCCGGAAGGTTTCCAAGCAGGGTGTTGGGAGGTGGGGGGTGGGGGGTTTGGGGGGAACCCGCCTAACTGACTCACTAAATGAAGGTAATGGGACGTGGGTAGTGGGGGGAGCCGGGGGGCGACTTGAAAATTAAAGTGACCCCTCCTAAAACCCAAGTAGAAGAGTCTATGCGCATGAAAGAACCAGCACACAAAGAAAACTAAAGCGCTGATCAAAGAACAATAGGGCCCCCACCAGGGCGGAGGTTCCCTAGGCAACTAGGGAGAGAGGCAGGGACCTCCAGAAGGGAGAGAGAGAAACCCATTGCCCAGGCTCAGTGAAGTAAGCAAGACCTCTCTCCATGTCACCTAGACTTTCAATAACAGTGGCCACTAGATGATGCCCGAAGACAACCGATACCTGCAAGTGTCAGTCAGCATGGAAAAGAATGCATTTATTTATTTATTTATTTATTTATTTATTTATTTATTTGTTTAGAGACAGAGTCCTACTCACTCTACAGCCCGGGCTGTAGTGCAGTGACACAATCTCGGCTCACTGCAGTCTCCGCCTCCCAGGTTCAAGTGATTCTCCCACCTCAGCCTCCCGAGTAGCTGGCATTACAGGAGCATACCCCACCATGCCCGACTCAGTTTAGTATTTCTAGTAGAGACGGGGTTTTACCGTGGTGGCAAGGCTGGTCTCGAACTCCCAACCTCACGTGATCCCCTGCCTCGGCCTCCGGAAGTTCTGGGATGACAGACGTGAGCCACCATGCCCGGCCTTATCCATGTATTTCTGAGTCAAGGAGCTTATCAGGGAAATACGAGAAGTAGGGACGCCACACGTGACAGAGAGAAAAGTCTGAAAATGCCCCTTCCATCCAAGTGGGGACCTGGCCTCGACCTCCCCAAATCATACACCGAGTGGTGAAGTGTAGCAAGGCCCGTCTGTCTGGATTCCTACTCGGCCTCTTTAAGCAGGCCCTTCTGACTTTCATGGAAGGGGCAGGGCCCTCTCGGTCATGGGGGGTCTGACAGACTGACAGAGAAAGAGACAGACATAGAAAGACAGAGATGGACAGAGAGAGACAGAGAGAAACAGACAGAAAGAGAGAGAGACAGAGACAGAGAGAAACAGACAGACAGGGAGGGAGAGAGACCAAGAGAGAGACAGACAGAGACAGATGGAGAGGAAACAGAGAGACAGAGAAAGAGAAACAGACAAACACACAGAGACAGACAGAGAGAAATAGAAAGAGAGAGACAGAGAGAGAGAAAGGGAGGGAGAGAGAGACAGACAGACAGGCAGAGAAAGAGAGTAAGACAGAAGACAGGCACAGTGAGAGAGACAAGCAGAGAGAGAGAGAAAGAGACAGAGAGAAAGAGACAGACAGAGAAAGACAGAGATGGACAGAGAGAAACAGAAAGAGAGAGACAGAGATAGAGACAGAGACAGAAGCAGACAGACAGGGAGGGAGAGAGACAGAGACAGACTGAGAAAGACAGAGACAGAGAGAAACAGTCAGAGAGAGACGGAGAGAGTGAGAGATATATAGAGAGAAACAGAAAGAGAGAGGGAGAGAGATACAGGGAGGCAGAGAAAGAGAGTAAGACAGAAGAGAGACACAGTGAGAGAGACAGGCAGAGGGAGAGAGAGACAGAGACAGAGAGAAAGAAAGAGACAGACAGACAGAGAAAGAGACAGACAGAGACGGACAGAGAGAAACAGCAAGAGAGAGAGACAGAGAGAGCGAGAGTGAGAGAGACAGAGAGAGAGAAAAAGACAGGGAGGGAGAGAGACAGTCAGAGAGAGAGACCGACAGGCAGAGAAGAGAGTAAGACAGAATATAGGCACACAGAGAGAGAGAGAGAGGAAAGAAAGAAAGAGAGAGACAGGCCGGGCCCGGTGGCTCATTCCTGTCATCCCAGTACTTTGGGAGGCTGAGGCGGGTGGATCACGAGGTCAGGAGATCAAGACCATACTGGCTAACTAGGTGAAATCCCGTCTTTACTAAAAATACAAAAAATTAGTCGGGCTTGGTGGTGGGCGCCTATACTCCCAGTTACTCGGGAGGCAGGAGAATGGCGTGAACCTGGGAGGTGGAGTTTGCAGTGAGCCGAGATGGTGCCACTGCACTCTAGCCTTGGCAACACAGTGAGACTCCATGTGAAAAAAAAAAGAGAGAGAGACAGACAGACAGAGAAAGAGACAGACAGAGACAGACAGAGAGAAACAGACAGAAAGAGAGACAGAGCGAGAGAGAACAGAAAGGCAGGCAGAGACAGAGACAGACAGGCAGAGAAAGACAGCAAGACAGAAGACAGACACAGTGAGAGAGACAGGCAGAGAGAGACAGACAGAAAGAGAGACTGACAGAGATGAAACAGAGAGACAGAAACAGACAGAAAGAGAGACAGACAAGCAGAGAGTGAGAGAGAGAGAGAGAGACAGAAAGGGAGGAAGAGGGACAGACAGAGAGAGAGACAGATGGGTAGAGAAAGACAGTAAGACAAGATAGGCACAGAGAGAGAGAGAGAGAGTGAGAGAGACAGACAGAGAGACTCAGAAAAAGAAAGAGAGAGACAGACAGAGAAAAACAGAGACAGACAGAGAGAGACAGAGAGAAACAGCGACAGACAGAGACAGAGAAACAGACAGAAAGAGAGAGACAGAGAGAGAGAGAAACAGACAGGGAGGGAGACAGAGAGAGATAAGCAGAGAAAGAGAGTTAGACAGAAGACAGACACAGTGAGACAGGCAGAGAGAGAGAGACAGACATAGAGAGAAAGAAAGAGACAGACAGAGAAAGAGACAGATAAAGAAAGACAAAGACAGACAGAGAGAGAGAGACAGAAACACAGAAAGAGAGAAAGTCCTAGCCGAGTAGCGATATAGTGCCTTTTCTTTCATTTTCTCTTCTTTTCTGGTTTTCTTTTCTTTTCTTTTTTTCTTTTCTTCTCTTCTCTTTTCTTTTCTTTCTTTTCTTTTCTTTCTTTCTATTTATTTATTTAGAGACTGAATCTCACTCAGTCGTCCAGGCTGTAGTGCAGTGACGCCATCCCGGGTCACTGCAACCTCCGCCTGCCAGATTCAAGTGATTCTCCTGCCTTAACCTCCCGAGTAGCTGGGATTACAGGTGCCTGCCCCAGCGCGCCCGACTCAGTTTCGTATTTTCAGTAGAGACGGGGTTTCACCATGTTGGCTAGGTTGGTCTTGAACTCCTGACCTCGTGACCCACCCACCTCGGCCTCCCAAAGTGCTGGGATGACAGACGTGAGCCACTGCTTTCAGTATACAGTGCCATTTATTAGAAATCACTCATGGGAACACGCACTTATAGGTCATGTGTAGATATTTTATGTATTTATTTATTTTTTGCACGGGAAGGTGGGGGGATGGAGTTTCGGTCTTGCTGCCCAGGCTGGAGTGCAATGGCATAGGGGACTCAAAGAGTCAACCTATGGCAGAGAGGACACGTCATTCTGAGTGTAAGGGCTGCAGTGAAAGGTGGCAGGGCCGGTGCTTTTAAAGGCTGAAATCCCTGCAGCTCAGGCCTGTCGTCCCAGCACTTTGGGAGGCCCAGGAGGGCAAATCACTTCAGGTCAGGAGTTCAATACCAACGTGGCCAACATGGAGAAACCCCATCTCCACTAAAAATAGAAAAATAAGCCGTCTGTCGAGGTGCGTGTCTGTAATCCCAGCTACAGAAGAAAAATCACTGGAAGCCGGAAAGCAGAGGTTTCAGTGAGCCAAGAGAGCGCCACTGCACCGCAGCCTGGGTGACAGAGCGAGAGAGACTCAGTCCAAAAAAAAGAAATGAAGAAAAAAAGAAATAACAGGCCCAAATACTACATTGTCACCGAATGTTCCCCCAAAAGGCCGGAAACCCCCCAACTCAGGTCAAGGAGGTGGTGTTTCATTTCACTTCTCTCTCTTTCTCTTTCCTTCTCTCCCTCTCTCTCTCTTTCTCCTCTAACTTTCATTTTTTGTTCAAACATACATGTGCAAGATTGTTACATAGGTAAACTTCTGATGGGAGGTTCAGTGTGCAGATGATTTCATCACCCAGACACTGAGCGCAGTAATCGACAGTTTTCATGTTTCGTTTTGTTTTGGTTTCTCCTGAAGCTGTCTCTCCTTCCACCCCACCTCCCTCAAGTAGGCTCCCGCGTCTCTCGTGTCCCTCGTTCTGCCCACGAAGAACTCTCATCTATAAGTTCCCACTTATGGATTAGAACACGTGGTATTTAACTGATTGTTGCTTTCATCTTCGGTGGTGGCGGTTAAAGAGGCATGACACTAAATCGACCCTTAGGACGTTCCCCTCTGTCCCCACCCCACGTCCCCTCCCCCTACACACCCTCATTCCTGCACACACTCCTCAAACGCAGGAAAGGAAGAAAGACAGAAATTAAAGTAAGAGGTCAGCCTCCAAGGTGGTGGAGGGAGGGGATCTCAAAGGGTGAGCAAGCGATGGGGGTTGGGGGATATCTTGGCTGAGCTTGCAACAATGGGGGAAAGAGTTTCCAGCCCCACCACATCCCGTAATCCTCAGCCGTAGCCAGCCTCTGTGTGGGGTTGTGCCTGTAAAAGCTTCTGAATAGAGAGAAACCCAAGGCAATGGAAGGCATCAGCTCCAAGTCCAGGAAGGGAATAGGGCTTTGTGCATTTGAATGGGGCTTCAGAAGGCGGTGCTGCAGGTTCCAAAGCATTGCACTTCACCTCGCCTCACCTCGCCCAGAGTGAGATTCCATCTCAAAATCAATCAATCAATCAATCAATAATAAAAAAACATCAATGAAAGAAAGAAAGAAGAAAGAAAGAAAGAAAGAAAGAAAGAAAGAAAGAAAGAAAGAAAGAAAGAAAGAAAAAGAAGAAAGAAAGAAAGAAAGAAAGAAGAAAGAACGAAAGAAAGAAAGAAAGAAAGGAAAGAAAGAAAGAAAGAAAAGGAAAGAAAGAAAGAAAGAAAGGGAGGGAGGGAGGGAGGGAGGAGAAGAGAGAAGAAAAGAGAAGAAAAAGAAAAGAAAAGAAAACAGGGAAGGGCATATTTCCTTGACTGGTGACTGCCCAGGATACAGCTGACTGAAGACTCGAACTTTGGGGCCTCAAGTGTTCTTCTCCTTATCTCAGCCTCCCGAGTAGCTGTGTCTACAGGCAGGTATTACCACGCAAAACTAATCTTATAATAATATTATAATTATTATTGAGACAGAGTCTCGCACTGTCTCAATAATTGCCATGGCATGATCTCAGCTCACTGCAACCTCGGCCTCCCTAATTCAAGCAACTCGCCTGCCTCAGTCTCCTGAATAGTTGTGATTACAAGCCTATGCCACCAGAACTGGTAATTGTTCTATTTTTCATAGAGATGGGGTTTCACTATGTTGGCCAGCCTGGTCTTGAATTCCTGGCCTCAAGTGATCAACCCACCTTGGCCTCCCAAAATGCTGGAATGACAGGCGTGAGCCACTGTGCCCAGCCCAGATGATCTTTTTTATAAATTGTAGAGAAGGAGTTTTGTCAACCGCCGGGTGGAGGGTGGGGTGGGTTTTACTCAGACTGCGTACTGTGAAAAGGGTAAATTAGTGTGGTTTGTGAACTAGATGTGGAAATTGTGTGTGTGTGTGAGAGACAGAGAGAGACCAATCCCACCATGAGGACGTGGAAATGGTGTTTGATTTGGGCACCTGTCTATTCACCTGTCTGTGTGTAGATGACTGAAGATTCCACAAATGAAGCTCAGCAGTATCTATTGAGCTGTTTCTCCCTCTCATGCATCTCATGTGTGTGGTGGAGAAAGGAAAGAAAAGAGGTTCTGATGGGAAGTTGTCTTCATGCCTGAGGAAGCTGAAGGCAGGCTGACGGGATGGAGGACATCCTATGTGACATTTCCATACCTGGACACCCTTTACAATGCTGGGGCTGCCAGTCCACCCTGTAGGTCAACATACCCCCAAGAACAGCATGGTCTGGGGTGGTCCAGTCTCATCCCATCCGGCCCACCCGGGGCATCTGGTGGAATTCTTCACTGGAGGATTCGACACCATGGACTACTATGCAGCCATAAAAAATTATGAGTTAATGTCCTTTGTAGGGACATGGATGAAACTGGAAACCATCATTCTCAGCAAACTATCTCAAGGACAAAAAACCAAACACCGCATGTTCTCACTCATAGGTGGGAATTGAACAATTAGAACACATGGACACAGGAAGTGGAACATCACACACCGGGGACTGTTGTGAGGTGGGGGAAGGGGGGAAGGATAGCATTAGGAGATATACCTAATTCTAAATGACGAGTTAATGGGTGCAGCACAACAACATGGCACACGTATACATGTGTAACAAACCGGTATGTTGTGCACATGTATCCTAAAACTTAAAGTATAATAATAATAAAATTTTAAAAAAAGAAAAAAGAAAGCGTCATCGCAATTCCCTTAGGGTCACCAGGCAACGGCCAGCCGGGGGAGGGTGGTGGGACATGAACGGAGGCGGGGCATCAGCCTCAGAGCTCGCTGGAAGGTGGCAGGCAGCTGGTGGGGGACACTGAGCGAGAGACGTCTGGCAGGATATAGATCTGGAAGGTGCATCAGTCCTCTCCCATATCTCTCCCATGGAAAATCCCACAGCGGCGGTGGGAGCCTTGGCTGGGGGAGAAGCAGGGACAAGGGGGAGAGGGAAGGAGGCCCCCGGGAGGATTTAGCACAGAAAACCCACCCAGGCAAGCTCCCTCCTCCTATCGGGTCCAAGGTACACCCTGGGAGGCGGCAACAGAAACGAACACCCCATACTTTTTGTCTTTCTCTTTATTTTTTTTTGTGTTTTCCATTTTACAAGAGATGCTCATTTCAACAACCAGGCGGTGGATGTGAGGGGAGAAGTGTCAAGGCCAGGAGACCAACCTGATCAACTGAGCAACACAAGTAGGAGAGCCCAGCTGAAAAAAATGAAAAAAAGGGGGAGGAGGAGGAAAGAAAATAAAAGAAAAAAGAAAAACAATCACCAAGAAAGTTAAAATTATCTAATGGTGTAGGCACAAAAAAGGGTGATTTCACGTCTTTTCCCACAACATGGATAGAGCTGGAAGCAAGTATGTACCCAGTGAACTGCCTTCTGCTTAAAAGTGGGAGGTAAACAGTGGGTACGCACACGGTCATCAAGATGGAAATAACAGACACTCCAAAAGGGAGGAGGAGAACAACAGGGGGATGAGGGATGAATAAATCGCCCGTCAGAGACAACGTTCGCCACGTGGGTATCGAATACACTGGAGGTCCACTTCTACATCCGGAGGCAGTAGAATGCTGATCTAACAAACAAGCAGGTACACCTCCTAAGTCTGTAAAATACCAAAACAACGACGACAGCACCAGCAGCAGCATCAGCAACAACAACAACAACAGAACAGAAGCTGGAACACAAAACCATCACCACCACCACCACAATCACCAGTTGGGGGTTGGGGGAGGGTGGCCACGCTCCAGGCCCTCAGGCTCAGTCCCCTCAGGTTTAAAAAGAAAACAGCAGACTCATTCCTGCCGGTAGGCAGGAAAAATGCAATCAAATTTCTCCATTGCTAGAAAGGGAAGTAGAATAAGGAGAAGGGCTTATTGATCTTGTGATTGATCGTGGCCATACATGTAGGAAAAAATTAAATACAGACAGCAACACTTTCTACACTGTTCAAAAGCATCGTAGATCAGACGCACCACACTCCATGGGGCTTGTGCCACTAGAAAGAAAAGAAAGGCCAGGCGCGGTGGCTGATTACTGTCATCCCAGCACTTTGGGAGGCTGAGTCAGGTGGATCACGAAGTCAGGAGATCGAGACCATCCTGGCTAACATGGTGAAACCCCATCTCTACTAAAAATACAGAAAATTAGCTGGGCCTGGTGTGGGCGCCTGTAGTCCCAGCTACTCGGGAGGCTGAGGCGGGAGGATGGTATGAATCCAGGAAGCGCAGCTTGCAGTGAGCCGAGATAGAGCCACTACACTCTGGCCTGGGCTAAAGAGTGAGACTCCATCTCAAAAAAAAAAAAAAAATATCCAAGAATAGTGCTGCATGCCTGTAGTCCCAGCTACTCAGGAGGCTGTGGTAAAACAATCACTTCACCCAGCAGTTTGAGGCTGCAGTGAGCTATGATCATGCCACTGCACTATGGCCTGTGTGACAGAGTGAAATCCCTTCTCAAAACAAAGAACAACCGAAAACTTTCTATTGTGAATAATGCCGCAATAAACATACGTGTGCATGTGTCTTTATTGCAGCATGATTTATAGTCCTTTGGGTATACACCCAGTAATGGGATGGCTGGTTCAAATGGAATTTCTAGTTCTAGATCCCTGAGGAATCGCCACACTGACTTCCACAAGGGTTGAACTAGTTTGCAGTCCCACCAACAGTGTAAAAGTGTTCCTATTTCTCCACATCCTCTCCAGCACCTGTTGTTTCCTGACTTTTTAATGATTGCCATTCTAACTGGTGTGAGATGGTATCTCATTGTTGTTTTGATTTGCATTTCTCTGATGGCCAGTGATGGTGAGCATTTTTTCATGTGTTTTTTGGCTGCATAAATGTCTTCTTTTGAGAAGTGTCTGTTCAAGTACTTCGCCCACTTTTTGATGGGGTTGTTTGTTTTTTTCTTGTAAATTTGTTGGAGTTCATTGTAGATTCTGGATATTAGCCCTTTGTCAGATGAGTAGGTTGTGAAAATTTTCTCCCATTCTGTAGGTTGCCTGTTCACTCTGATGGTAGTTTCCTTTGCTGTGCAGAAGCTCTTTAGTTTAATTAGATCCCATTTGTCAATTTTGGCTTTTGTTGCCATTGCTTTTTGTGTTTTAGACATGAAGAGAATACTCAGAGATAGTGTAGGTTTGGTTCCAGACAACCACAATAAGGCAAATGTTACAATCAAATTAATCACATAAACATTTTGTTTCCCAGTACTTATAAAAGTTATGCTTAAACTGTGTTGTAGTCTAATGAGTATTTAATAATTATTAATTAATTAGTAATCACATTATGTCTAAAAATCCATGTACATACCTTAACTTAAAATACCTCATTCCTGAAAAATACTAATGAATATCTGAACCTTACCAAGTCATAATCTTTTTGCTGGTGAGTGAAGGCGTGGCCTGCTCCTCCACACTTGTGGGTATTTCTAGTCAAGTGGGACGAGAGACTGAGAAAATAAGTAATACACAGAGACAAAGTATAGAGAAGCAATAGTAGGCCCAGGGGACCGGCACTCAGCATACCAAGGACCTGCACAGGCACCGGCCTCTGAGTTCCCTCAGTTTTTATTGCTTATTATTTTCATTATTTGAGCAAAAAGGAATGTAGTAGGAGAGCAGGGTGATAATAAGGAGAAGTTTTTATTGCTTATTATTTTCATTATTTCAGCAAAAAGGAAAGTAGTAGGAGAGCAGGGTGATAATAAGGAGAAGTCTTTATTGCTTATTATTTTCATTATTTCAGCAAACAGGAATGTAGTAAGAGAGCAGGGTGATAATAAGGAGAAGGTCATCAAAAAACGTGTGAGCAAAATAATCTATGTCAATTAAGTTCAAGGGAAGGTACTATGACTGGCCGTGCACGTAAGCCAGATTTATGTTTCTCTCCACCCAAACATCTCAGTGGAGTAAAGAATAACAAAGCAGCGTTACTGCAAACATGTCTGCCCTCGCATCATAGGGCGGATTTTCTCCTATCTCAGAATTGAACAAATGTACAATCGGGTTTTATACTGAGACATTCAGTTCCCAGGGGCAGGCAGGAGACAGTGGTCTTCCTCTATCTCAACTGCAAGAGACTTTCCTCTTTTACTAATCCACCTCAGCACAGACCCTTAACGGGTGTCGGGCTGGGGGACAGTCACGTCTTTCTCATCCCATGAGGCCATATTTCAGACTTTCACATGGGGAGAAACCTTGGACAATATCCTGCTTTCAAGGGCAGAGGTCCCTGCGGCTTTCTGCAGGGCATTTTGCCCCTCGTTTATTAAGATTAGAGAATGGCGATGACTTTTACCAAGTATACTGCTTGTAAACATTTTGTTAACAAGGCACGTCCTGCACAGCCCTAGATCCCTTAAACCTTGATTTCATACAACGCATGTTTTTATGAGCTCCAGGTTGGGTCTGAGTGGTGGGGGCAAAGTGGCTGGGGCAAAGCAGCTGGGGCAAAGCTACAAATTAACAACATCTCACCAAAGCAATTGTTTAAAGTACAAGTCTTTTTCAAAATGGAGTCTCTTATGTCTTTTCTTTCTATAAAGACACAGTAACAGTCTGATCTCTCTTTCTTTTCTCTACAGTGAGGGTCTTGCCTCTGTGTTGATGGCTGCTGACTGATCAGTATGGGGGCTGCTGAAGTTTGGGTACCTGTGTCAATTTCTTAAAACAATGAAGTTTGTTCCTTTCAGAAAAGATTTCCCTGTAGCATGTGATGCTGTTTGATAACATTATATACACAGTAGATCTTCCTTCAAAATTGGAGTAAACCCTCTCAAACCCTGCTGCTGCTTTATTCACTAGGTTTATGGAATATTCTAAATCCTTTGTTGTTATTTCAACAATGTTCATAGCATCTCCACCTGGAGTAGATTCCATCTCAAGAAAATATTTTCTTTGTTCATCCATAAGAAGCAACTCCCCACTTGTTCAAGTTTCATCATGAGTTTACAGCAATTTAATCTCATCTTAAGGCCCTAATTCTAATTCTGATTGTCATGCGATTTCTACCACATGTGTAGGGACTTCCTCCACTGACATCCTGAGCCCTCAAAGTCATCCATGAGGGCTGGAATCAACTTCTTCCAAACTCCTGTTAATGTTGATATTTCAACCTCCTCCCATCAAACACAAATGTTCTTAATGGCATTTGCTATTAAGGACATTTGTGATTCGTGGGAGGAGTTTGAAATATCATGAAGGGATTAATGGTGAAACCTTTCCAAAAGGTTTTCAATTCAGTTTATCCAGACTCATCAAAGAAATTACTATCTATGACAGCTATACCTTTACAAAATGCATTTATTATTTAATAAAAACACTTGAAAGTCAAAACCACTCTTTGATCCACAGGCTGAAGGACAGATATTGTATTAGCAGCCATGAACATAACATTAATTTCCAAGTACATCTCCATCTAAGCTTCTGGGTAGCTAGGAGAATTATTAATAAGCAGCAATACTTTTTCCTTTTTTCTTTTCTTTCCTTTTTATTTTTTTTTCTCCTTTATATAGTTTCCCTCTTGTTGCCCAGGATGGAGGGCAGTGGTGTGGTCTTGGCTCACTGCAACTTCCACCTTCAGGGTCCAAGCCATTCTTCTGTGTCAGCCTCCCAAGTAGCTGAAATTACAAGTACCACCACCATGCCCGGCTAATTTTTTTGTATTTTTATTAGACATGGGGTTTCATAATCTTCGCCAGGCTGGTCTCCAACTTCTGACCTCAGGTGATCCAACCACCTCGGCCTCCCAAAGTGCAGGGATTATAGGTGTGAGCCACTGCACCAGGCCAAGCAGCAATCCCTTTAAAGGACTCGTTTTTTTGTTTGTTTGTTTGTTTTCTGAGCAGTAGGTCTCAATAGTGGGATTAAAATATTCAGTAAACCATACTGTTAACAGTTGTGTTGTCACTCAGACTGTGATGTTCCATTTCTAGAGCACAGAAAGAATAGATTTTGAATAATTCTTAAGAGCCCTGAGATTTTCAGAGTGGTCAATGAGCATTGGCTGTAACTGAAAGTTACCAACTGCAGTGGTCCTCAAAGACAGTCAGCACATCCTTTGAAGTTTTGAAGCCAAATGTTGACGTCTCTCTAGCGATGAAAATTTTACATCTTCAGTAAGCTTAATCATTTCTAGCTGTTTACTTAAAGTGAGAGACGTGCAATTCTTCCTTCCATTTGAGCTCTTTAAGGCCACTGTGGTTACTAATTAACACCCCCAGTGGGTGTCATCCTCCTCCCTCCTCAATCGAGTTCACCCACATCCCTGTGTGGGGAACGGGGCTTTCTGCACCACACACACCCTGCATGCCTGGGGCTCTCCCACAGGGGGTTTTCGTGAGCCAGGGAGCAAGGGCCGACCCCCCGCTCCAGCCCAGCCAGGCTGTGCAGGCAGAAGGAATCTCTCAACCTGCCATTGCACTTGGGAATTTTTGTGTTCACTGCCCTGGCTCCTCTGGAAGTAGGACTGTCTCACCCTCAGACACGTCGGTGGCCTCCACATCCAAACAAATGCCAGCAGGCTGAGGATCTGCAGCATGGCGGCCTGCTGGGTGCATGATCAGTGGGACAGCTTGGGCCCCCTCAAGCTGAGTCACAAGGGCAAGGTGTGTTTGCACCACCCACGTCCCACCGGAGTCCGCGGTGGGTCTGGAGCCCCAGGTCGCCAGGGCGGTTTGGGAAACCAAAGACGGGGCACCTCCACCTCCGAAGCTAGTGACCCCGGAGGCCTCCCAATCAAGCACAGATGCAAGCCATCCAGGCACCTCTCAACTGCTCCAGGAGCCGGGGAGCTCATCTACACTCACCTCCAGCCTGTTAGATGAGCTCCTGTCAACCCCAGATTTTCAGCAAAAGGCACAACCTTTCCTAGATCCGGCGCCACTGGGGAAGCTGAAGGAAATGGAAGAGCCCACTCTGGTGGAACCACTCCTCACCCAGGAAGAACACTGGGCTCTGCTGGAGAAGCTTTAGGATGCAGGGTCTGGGCGGGGTGGGGGCAGGGCGGCGGACTCTCTTTCACGGTGAACCTCTGACTCAGTATGGAGAGGCGTGTCTTCCCTTCCAGCTGACCTGCCTAGGATCTCTGAGTTCCAGGTCCCATGAGAGACTCCACTCAGAGGAAGGCTGTCATACTTTCCTGAGCATCCCGGGGATCCCAGGGCCCGTCCAGGTACAGGGAGATGGAGTGTCTACTGCTCATGCGCGGGTTAGCAGGCAGCAGCCTAGGTTTTCTAACCAGCTCAGGCGGAGCTCTCATCCCTTCCCTCTTGCGCCCCAGCCGCGTTCTTCAGTGGGGCGGGCGGAGACCTCCATCCCGGGAAACACTGGCCTGGGCAGGTGCCAAGCCTACTCTTCTTTCCGCGTCTCGCCACCTCTGTCTCCCCGCCCCACAGTCACTCGCCTACCCTTGCCCAGCCAGCTTCCTCGGAATCACCGTGGAGTGCCTGACAGCTAAATGCAGACCCGAGACCCCACGCAAACTGGGGTGCTGCCCTTTATACGCGGGAGGGAACTCAGGCAGAGATGGGGAGAGGAAGGGAGACAGAGAGGGAGGGAGCGATGGAGGGAGAAAAGAATAGATGGACCCAGGGACCTTGGAAGGTTTGGAGGGATAGGAGGGAGAGAGGGAAGGAGGGAGGGAGGGAGGAAGGGAGGAACTGAGGGAGGGACGTAGGGAAAGAGGGAGGGAGGGTGGGAGCAAGAAACAAAGAGGGGAAGGCAGAGAGAAAAGCGGTCTTCTTCCTCCAAGACCAGCAGGATCTTGCACTCCGGGAAAATGTTGGGTGCCCAGGGCAGGCTAAGTGCTCGGCGCACAGCCGCGTCGGCCTGCGGGGCTCTCACCGGCCCTCTGGATCGCCAGCCTGGGTTACTTCGTCTGGGAGCGATTCAGATGAATTTCATCTCCAAAGGAATAAGCGAATTACCCAGAGAGCAATGAGCCGAGACTCGGGTGATTGTTCATTTTTCATCCACATGGTTCACAGATGAGATAGCCCCACGTTGAGCCTGCAACGGAGCGCGAGGTGGATAGTCCCGCCCACAGAGGAGTCACACTCAGGCCGACTGAAGCATGGTTTCGGGTTCCACGTTCCTTTGTCTTCTGCAAGGGGGCCTGTTGCTCTTGTGTCTCTAGCCCCCAAAAGCGTCCCCATTTTGACTGTTTGTTTCCCGAGCTCTGTGGGGACACAGAAACCTCCAGAGAATAGTGGAAAAGCGGCATCATGTTTTCGCTCTCCTTTCCAGTTTCCTCTTTGGAAACAGGTCATAGTGGAGACTCCCCATGTCTTAGGAAACAGGAAACCATCGTCAAGCCGTGATGCACCAGGCGTTTCTTTTCTCTGTAGTTTCGCTCTCGTTTTCTAAGTGAAAATGAACGATATTCATAAGGAATCAGAAAAGAATTTATGGTACACAAGTCTTGACTACTGTTGCATTCCACTTTGAAATCACTTTGAGCTAAAACAACAGTTTTCCAAGATTTAAAGAAAAATAGTTTTTATAAAAGGGATTCTTTTATTCACTCAATACATATTTTAAGTTACTGAGAGTAACAAGTGATAATTTTTCCACTATAATTTGCTCTGATGAAAGAAATAATTCTTTTAACTCCTCACAAATGCTACATTTTGAGGACTAAAGGAATTATCAGTAGGCATTCTTTCTTCTTGATCTAAGTTATTTGTCTCTAAAATATGTCAAGTAAGCTTTTAAAGATTCAGGGAGGGGCAGTTTCATGATTTTTTCTCTCAGTAAATTTTGAGGTTACTCCTCTGGCTTCATCGCTTCACTGTGATCTTTTTCTTCCTCTTCTTTGTTATCTTCTTCCATTTTTTCATCCTCCTCACTGTCTAGAGGCTGAGGAAGAAGCTGATTACCCACAAATACGTAAGTGGTAATTCTCTGTTTAACTCTCTTTCCTTTCCTTTTGGGTGGAGCCCTTTGAGGAATCCCCTTGGCCTGCATCTCATCATTTATGAAATTTCTAAGTGTGAGTCGAATGTAAATACGAGCCAAGTCCTGTAGATTCCTGACAGTGATTCCTTACAGATTTGCAGTTGTGAGGGTTAGATTTAATTTTATATAAGGTTTAAATAATAGTTAAACTTATGTAACCTGATCTGAATTTGCATTTCCTCTATGAAAACTTCATTTATCTAATAAGGAAATCAAATGATTGTAGACCTATTTACCTTAATTTTGTTGCAATCACTGTTGCTGGGTTGCTGTATTTATATTCCGGGCAATATATGAGTGTAATAACAATACAGAATACTGAATAATATAGCTTGTAAAAATCCCACAAATTTTATGAAATTTCACAGCACAGCTACTTTTGCTTTTGAATCTCTTTCCAAAAGACATGAGTAAAATATCGACTTCTCTCATAGAGATTTTAAGAACAAAGCAAGTGAATTATTAAAATAGGAAGTATGTACTTAACACGACTTTTTAAATGGACCCTTTGCATTTTCAGTATTTTAAAAAATGAGGTTATCTTAACTCTCTAGAATATTTTTATTATTATTATACTTTAAGTTTTAGGGTACATGTGCAAAATGTGCAGGTTAGTTACATATGTATACATGTGTCATGCTGGTGTGCTGCACCCATTTAGCACTCGAAATTTAGCATTAGGTATATCTTCTAAAATTATCCCTCCACCCTCCGCCCACCCGACGACATTCCCCAGAGTGTGATGTTCACCTTCCTGTGTCCGTGTGTTCACATTGTTCAATTCCCACCTATGAGTCAGAACATGCAGTGTTTGGTTGTCTGTCCTTGGGATAGTTTACTGAGAATGATGATTTCCAATTTCATCCATGTCCCTAAAAAGGACATGAACTCATCATTTTTTATGGCTGCATAGTGTTCCATGGTGTATATGTGCCACGTTTTCTTAATCCAATGTTGGACATTTGGGTTGGTTCCAAGTCTTTGCTATTGGGAGTAGTGCCGAAATAAACATACTTGTGCTTGTGTCTTTATAGCAGCATGTTTTATAGTCCTTTGGGTATATACCCAGTAATGGGATGGCTGGGTCAAATGGTATTTCTACTTCTAGATCCTTGAGGAATCACCACACCGACTTCCACAATGGTTAAACTAGTTTACAATCCCACCAACAGTGTAAAAGTGTTCCTATTTCTCCACATCCTCTCCAGCACCTGTTGTTTCCTGACTTTTTAATGATCACCATTCTAACTGGTGTGAGATGGTATCTCATTGTGGTTTTGATTTGCATTTCTCTGATGGCCAGTGATGGTGAGCATTTTTTCATGTGTTTTTTGGCTGCATAAATGTCTTCTTTTGAGAAGTGTCTGTTCATGTCCTTCGCCCACTTTTTGATGGGGTTGTTTGTTTTTTTCTTGTAAATTTGTTGGAGTTCATTGTAGATTCTGGATATTAGCCCTTTGTCAGATGAGTAGGTTGCGAAAATTTTCTCCCATTTTGTAGGTTGTCTGCTCACTCTGATGGTAGTTGATTTTGCAGTGCAGAAGCTCTTTAGTTTTATTAGGTCCCATTTGTCAATTTTGCCTTTTGTTGCCATTGCTTTTGGTGTTTTAGACATGAAGTCCTTGCCCATGCCTGTGTCCTGAATGGTAATGCCTAGGTTTTCTTCTGGGGTTTTTTGGTTTTAGGTCTAATGTTTAAGTCTTTAATCCATATTGAATTATTTTTTGAATAAGGTGTAAGGAAGGGATCCAGTTTCAGCTTTCTACATATGGCTAGCCAGTTTTCCCAGAACCATTTATTAAATAGGGAATCCTTTCCTCATTGCTTGTTTTTCTCAGTTTTGTCAAAGATCAGATAGCTGTATATATGCGGCATTATTTCTGAGGGCTCTGTTCTGTTCCACTGATCTATGACTCTGTTTTGATACCAGTACCATGCTGTTTTGGTTACTGCAGCCTTGTAGTGTAGCTTAAAGTCAGGTAGCGTGATGCCTCCAGGGTTGCTCTTTTGGCTTAGGATTGACTTGGCAATGAGGGCTCTTTTTTGGTTCCATATGAACTTTAAAGTAGTTTTTTCCAATTCTGTGAAGAAAGTCATTGGTAGCTTCATGGGGATGGCAATGAATCTATAACTTACCTTGGGCAGAATGGCCATTTTCACGATATTGTTTCTTTCTACCCATGATCTTGGAATGTTCTTCCATTTGTTTCTATCCTCCTTTAATTCAATGAGCAGTGGTTTGTAGTTCTACTTGAAGAGGTCTTTCACGTCCCTTGTAAGTTGGATTCCTAGATATTTTATTCCCTTTGAAGCAATTGTGAATGGGAGTTCACTCATGATTTGGCTCTGTTAGTCTGTTATTTGTGTATAAGAATGCTTGTGATTTTTGTACATTGATTTTGTTTCCTGAGACTTTGCGGAAGTTTCTTATCAGTTTAAGGAGATTTTGGGCTGAGACAATGGGGTTTTCTAGATATACAATCGTGTCATCTGCAAACAGGGACAATTTGACTTCCTCTTTTCCTATTTGAATACCCTTTATTTCCTTCTCCTGCCTAATTGCCCTGGCCAGAACATCCAACTCTATGTTGACTAGGAGTGGTGAGAGAGGGCATCCCTGTCTTGTGTCAGTTTTCAAAGGGAATGCTTCCAGTTTTTGCCCATTCAGTATGATATTTGCTGTGGGTTTGTCATAGATAGCTCTTATTATTTTGAGATATGTCCCATCAATACCTAATTTATTGAGAGTTTTTAGCATGGAGGGTTGTTGAATTTTGTCAAAGGACTCTTCTGTATCTATTGAGATAATCATGTGGTTTTTGTCTTTCATTGTGTTTATATGCTGGATTATGTTTATTGATTTGTGTATATTGAACCAGGCTTGCATCCCAGGGATGAAGCCCACTTGATCATGGTGGATAAGCTTTTTGATGTGCTGCTTTATTTGGTTTGCCAGTATTTTCTTGTGGATTTTTGCATCAATGTTCATCAAGGATATTGGTCTAAAATTCTCTTTTTTTATTGTGTCTCTGCCCAGCTTTGGTATCAGGATGATACTGGCCTCATAAAATGAGTTAGGGAGGATTCCCTCTTTTTCTATTGATTGGAATAGTTTCAGAAGGAATTGTTCCAGTTCCTCCTTGTACCTCTGGTAGAATTTGGCTGTGAATCCATCTGGTCCTGGACTTTTTTTGGTTAGTAAACTATTGATTATTTCCTCAATTTCAGAGCCTGTTATTTGTCTATTCAGAGATTCCAATTCTTCCTGGTTTAGTCTTGGGAGGGTGTATGTGTCGAGGAATTTATCCATTTCTTCTAGATTTTCTAGTTTATTTGCATAGAGGTGTTTGTGGTATTCCGTGATGGTAGTTTGTATTTCTGTGGGATTGGAGATTGTATCCGCTTTTTCATTTTTTATTGCATCTATTTGATTCTTCTCTGTTTTCTTCTTTATTAATCTTGCTAGCGGTCTATCAATTTTGTTGGTCCTTTCAAGAAACCAGCTCCTGGATTCATTCATTTTTTGAAGGGTTTTTTGTGTCTCTATTTCCTTCAGTTCTTCTCTGATTTTAGTTATTTCTTGCCTTCTTCTAACTTTTGAATGTGTTTGCTCTTGCTTTTCTAGCTCTTTTAATTCTGATGTTAGGGTGTCAATTTTGGATCTTTTCTGCTTCCTCCTGTGTGCATTTAGTGCTATAAATTTCCTTCTACACTGCTTTAAATATGTCCCAGAGATTCTGGTATGTTGTGTCTTTGTTGTCATTGGTTTCAAAGAACATCTTTATTTCTGCCTTCATTTCGTTACGTACCCAGTAGTCATTCAGGAGCAGGTTGTTCAGTTTCCATGTAGTTGAGCAGTTTTGAGTGAGTTTGTTCATCCTGAGTTCTAGTTTGATTGCACTGTGGTCTGAGACACAGTTTGTTATGATTTCTATTCTTTTACATTTGCTGAGGAGAGCTTTACTTCCAACTATGTGGTCAATTTTCGAATAGGTTTGGTGCTGAAAAAAATGTATACTCTGTTGATTTAGAGTGGAGAGTTCTGTAGATGTCTATTAGGTCCACTTGGTGCAGAGCTGAGTTCAATTCCTGGGTATCCTTGTTAACTTTCTGTCTCGTTGATCTGTCTAATGTTGACAGCAGCGTGTTAAAGTCTCCCATTATTATTGTGTGGGAGTCTAAGTCTCTTTGTAGGTCACTCAGGACTTGCTTTATGAATCTGGATGCTCCTGTATTGGGTGCATATATATTTAGGATAGTTAGCTCTTCTTGTTGAATTGATCCCTTTACCATTATGTAATGGCCTTCTTTGTCTCTTTTGATCTTTGTTGGTTTAAAGTCTGTTTTATCAGAGACTAGGATTGCAACCCCTGCCTTTTCTTGTTTTCCATTTGCTTGGTAGATCTTCCTCCATCCTTTTATTTTGAGCTTATCTGTGTCTCTGCACGTGAGATGGGTTTCCTGAATACAGCATACTGATGGGTCTTCATTCTTTATCCAATTTTCCAGGCTGTGTCTTTTAATTGGAGAATTTAGTCCGTTTATATTAAAAGTTAATATTGTTATGTGTGAATTTGATCCTGTCATTATGATGTTAGCTGGTTATTTTGCTCGTTAGTTGATGCAGTGTTTTCCTAGCCTTCATGGTCTCTACAATTTGGCATGATTTTGCAGTTGCTGGTACCAGTTGTTCCTTTCCATGTTTAGTGCTTCCTTCAAAATCTCTTTTAGGGCAGGTCTGGTGGTGACAAAATCTCTCAGCATTTACTTCTCTGTAAAGTATTTTGTTTCTCCTTCACTTATGAAGCTTAGTTTAGCTGGATATGACGTTCTGGGTCCAAATTCTTTTCTTTAAGAATGTTGAATATTGGCCCCCACTCTCTTCTGGCTTGTAGAGTTTCTGCTGAGAGATACACTGTTAGTCTGATGGACTACCCTTTGTGCGTAACCCGACCTTTCTCTCTGGCTGCCCTTAACATTTTTTCCTTCATTTCAACTTTGGTGAATCTGACAATTATGTGTCTTGGAGTTGCTCTTCTCGAGGAGTATCTTTGTGGTTTTCTCTGTATTTCCTGAATCTGAATGTTGGCCTGCCTTTCTAGATTGGGGGAGTTCTCTTGGATAATATCCTGCAGAGTGTTTTCCAACTTGGTTCCATTCTCCCTGTCACTTTCAGGTACACCAATCAGACGTAGATTTGGTCTTTTCACATAGTCCCATATTTCTTGGAGGTTTGTTCGTTTCTTTTTATTCTTTTATCTTTAAACTTCCCTTCTCGCTTCATTTCATTCATTTCATCTTCCATCACTGATACTCTTTCTTCCAGTTGATTGCATTGGCTCCTGGGACTTCTGCACTCTTCACGTAATTCTCAAGCCTTGGATTTCAGCTCCATCAGCTCCTTTAAGCCCTTCTCTGTATTGTTTATTCTTGTTATACATTCGTCTAATTTTTTTTCTAAGTTTTTTAACTTCTTTGCCTTTGATTTGAATTTCCTCCTGTAACTCGGAGTAGTTTGATCATCTGAAGACTTCTCTCAAATCGTCAAAATCATTCTCCCTCCAGCTTTGCTCCATTGTTGATGAACTGCATTCCTTTGGAGGAGGAGAGGCACTCTGCTTTTTAGAGTTTCCAGTTTTTCTGCTCTGTTTTTTCCCCATCTTTGTGGTTTTATCTCCTTTTGGTCTTTGATGATGGTGATGTACAGATGGGTTTTTGATGTGGATGTCCTTTCTGTTTGTTAGTTTCCTTCTAACAGACAGGACCCTCAGCTGCAGGTCTGTTGTAGTTTGCTAGAGGTCCACTCCAGACGCTGTTTGCCTTTGTAACAGCAGCGGTGGCTGCAGAACAGCAGATTTTCATGAACCAGGAATGCTGCTGTCTGATCGTGCCTCTGAAAGTTTTGACTCAGAGGAGTACCCGGCCGTGTGAGGTATCAGTCTGCCCCTACTGCGGGGTGCCTCCCACTTAGGCTGCTTGGAGTTCAGGGGTCAGGAACCCACTTAATGGGACAGTCTGCCCGTTCTCAGATCTCCAGCTGCATGCTGGGAGAACCATTGCTCTCTTCAAAGCTGTCAGACAGGGACATTTAAGTCTGCAGAGATTACTGTTGTCTTTTTGTTTGTCTGTGCCCTGCCCCCATAGGTGGAGCCTATAGAGACACGCAGGCCTCCTTGAGCTGTGGTGGGCTCCACCCAGTTCGATGTTCCTGGCTGCTTTGTTTACCTACGCAAGCCTGGACAATGGCGGCGCACCTCCCCCAGCCTCGCTGCCGCCTTGCAGTTTGATCTCAGACTGCTGTGCTAGCAATCAGTGAGACTACGTGGGTGTAGGACCCTCCGAGCCAGGTGCGGGATATAATCTCCTGGTGTGCCGTTTTTTAAGCCCCTCAGAAAAGTGCCGTATTAGGGTGGGAGTGACCCGATTTTCCAGGTCCATCTGTCACTCCTTTCTTTGACTAGGAAAGGGAACTCCCTGACCCCTTGCACTTCCCGAGTGAGGCAATGCCTAGCCCTGCTTCGGCTTGCACACGGTGTGCTGCACTCACTCTCCTGCGCCCACTGTCTGGCACTCCCTAGTGAGATGAACCCGGTACCTCAGATGGAAATTCAGAAATCACCCAACTTCTGCATCAGTCACGCTGGGAGCTGTAGAATGCAGCTGTTGCTCTTTGGCTATCTTGGCTGTGCCCACTCTCTAGAATTTTTAAATTATATTTAGAATTGTTTTTTCTATAGTTCACTGTATAAAGTATTTGGTTTTTTTAAAAAAGCAAAATCATCGTTATGTGTGACTCTTGATAGGCCACAGAACATGTGAATGAGCATGAGTGAGACCACTTTCTTAGATGTCTGTAAGTAGCAGGGCCATGGTAGACCTGGTCAGCGGATGCGCTTTGGCAGATGGAACTTCTAGTTTACCTGAATATTTATCCTTGACAAGGTAGGACTGAGCCTACACTTGCTTTGGATCTTTCTAGTACAAGAAATATTCACAGAAATTGTATCTAGATACTTTTTGTTAGGAAAATCCTGTTCAGAATCATAGTGTAATCTTTGGGACTCATGCCATGCTTATTTGACTTCTTCCCATATTTTTTATGTTTCTTTTGGTAAAACTATAATGGTTTTCATTGTTTACTTAATATCACACAATTAAACTGTCCATATTTGAGCTTTATTGTAGCTTATCAGTGATAAAAAACGGGTAGTAATTGCCATTGTTTGCTTGTTTGTTTTCCTAATAAGGCCTGAAAACAGCCATTCCTTATTAAGAAAGTGTGCAATGTAACATATTTGCTAGAGTTACATGGATTATATATTTCTTAAAGGGAAAAATTTGAGAGTATCATGGATTACCACCAGGATTATTATTACAGTAGTTGCTCAGATTTGGTTAAGGAAGCCCAATCAAAGTATAGTGAAAGGATTATTATCTCTTTGCTAAGATTAAGAAATTGTTTCAAAAATCTCAGCCCCAATAATTCCACAACATCTGAAAACAAGTGTTTGTGATCATGGGTAAGCATGAAATTGTTCCAAGTAAGTGAGGATATTTTAGTTATGTGAAAGGCAGTATCAATGGAAGGTTATTTGTTTTATACCAGTGGCTAGGATGGTGGAATTGGGGTTATTTCTACAGTTATTCTTAGATGATTACTAAACTGCTAAGAAATGCTCCATATGATTTGTATCTAGGAAAGAAAAAAATCAGTATCATACTGTTGTCATCTGTCAGAAGTGTTCATTTTATTCTGAATTAAATGTGGCTTTTGAAGTTACCTTGAATTCCTGGTGACCACATGTTTTTATCTGGAAAACGTGGGGAAAGTTGTCTGTCCCATCTACCCTGCTGTTTTTTTTTTCTCGGTTGGAACTGCTGTTTAGATGATGCTTTTACTACGCAGGAGAGAGTTTTTGTTAAGGATATATTTGAAGATTGGGTTTTCCGTAATGTCTTTCATTCTTTGACTTTGGCAAAGTGTACAGTAGATTTTCATGATCATTGCATACTTCTTGTCGTTGAAATGAATTTTTATGTTTTTAAATGCATTCATTTTACACTTGTGACTTTATTATTGACTTTATGAGGCAGTAATAAAAATATAAAATTAAAAAAAAGAAAATGAATGCGATCCACACACCTGCGTGTGTGAGACTATCACGGCAACAGCGACACCCACAGGCATTGCCGCCTTCACGGAGAGGGCATGGAAAACTCAAGACTATCATGGATGTTCAGTTCTACACTCCACCCTTCCAAGGTGGTTTCTCCCTGAAATCGTGTTTGAGCCCAGAGAGAAACTTCCAGTTTCCATAGAATTCTGGAGAACTCAGAGAGCCAGACCTGGAAGCCCCCCTTTCCTGGCCGATCTGGCCCCATCTTCACCTACCACACGTGGCCCTGTGTCTGTGGTCTCTGGCTTCAGAGGGCGGGTTATCCAGGGCCCTTGGGTACTCATGCATATTCGTGAAGGGGTGAAGCTGGTGGGTCTTTATAAGTGCCACTGGCGGGGTCGGACTCCTGACTGGAACTGCGTGCAGCACAAAGGCCAACTGAGGTGCACGGGCACAGCCGGCCACTCTCTGCCCTTGTCTCTCTGTGAAATTCCGGCCAGGTGCCCCTGCGATGGCTCTCCCGACACCTTCTGACAGCCCCTACCCCATGGAAGCATGAGGACGAGGACGGCAAAGGGACTCGTTTGTAACCTGAATGAAAAAGATGCCCTGCCAGCGTGCTTTGAGTGGAACCTTTACCTGAACTGGCCAGAGAGACCTACCTTTTAGAGTCCAGGATTCAGATTTCATGTCAGAATTGAAGTTTCAGGCATCCAGGCCAGGGTGTCATGGAACCCACACATGCAGACGGCCTGCGCAATGCAGCCCACAAGGGTGCCACCCTCCCTCCTTGGTCACCTTCACCCCCACCAGGGCGTGGGGAACAGGGGGCTTTCGTTAGCCAGGCAGCAAGGGTCACCCCTCTGCTGCAGCCCAGCGAGGCTTCCCAGGCAGAAGGAATCTCCCAACCTGCCATGGAACATGGGGATTTTGGGTTTGCTGTCCTGGCTCCTTTGGAAGTGGCGCTGACCCACCCTCAGACACCTGGGTGACCTCAGCACCCAAACAGATGGCAGGGGGACCAGGATCCACACTATGGTGGCCTTCTGGGTGTTTGCTCAATGGGACAGCTTGGGCCGCTCATGCTGTGTCAAACAGATGGCAGGGGGACCTGGACCCACAGCAAGGCGGCCTTCTGGGTACCTGCTCAGTGGGACAACTTGAGCCGCTCAGGCTGTCACAGTAGCAAGGTGTGCTTGCACTGCACACGTCCCACATGAGTCCGTATTGGGGCTGGGGCCAGGGTCTCCAAGTCTCCAGGGCACTTGGGGACGCGAAGCCGAGGCACATTTACCTCCGCAGCTCACGCCAATGGAGGCCTCTGCGTGTCATAAGCAGATGTAAGCCATCCAGACACCCTCCCAGCCGCTCCAGGAGCTGGAGCGTTCATCTGCCCTCGCATCCACCCTGCTATATGAACTCCTGTCGACCCCAGAATTTCAGCAAAAGGCACATCCTTTCCTAGCAATGGAGCCACTGGGGGAGTTGAAGGACGTGGAAGAGCCCACTTTTCTGGAACCATTCCTCAGCCAGGAAGAACACTGGGCTCAGTTGGAGGAGCTTTAGGATGCAGGGTTGGGAAAGGATGGGGACAGGGGGGTGGCCCTTCTTTCATGGTGAACCTCTGGCTTGGTATGGAGACCTGTGTCTTCCCTTCCAGCTGACCTGTCTAGGATTCCTGAGTCCAGGTCCAGCAAGAGACTCCACAGAAAGGAGGGCTGTCATTCTTTTCTGAGCATCTCAGGGATTTCAGAGCCAGCACAAGTACTCAGAGATGGGCCGTCTACTCCCCATGCGCGGGTCCGTGGGCAGCCGGCTAGGGTTTGGGACCAACCCAGGCAGGGCTCTCATCCCTTCCCCAGCCCCCCTACGCCTTGTACCCCACCCGGCCCCCGCGTTCTTCAGTGGTGTAGGCGGAGACCCCCACCCTGGGAAACACCGGCCGGGGCAGTGGCCAGGACTGCTCTCTTTTCCGTGGCTCAACTCCACTGCCTTCCCGCTCCACCACCAGTCACGCACCCGTGCCCTGCCATACTCCCTGGCATCACGTGGAGTGCCTGGCAACTAAATTTAGACCCCGAGATCTCTCACAAACTGTGGTTCTATTCTTTCTAGGCAGGAGGGAAGCCAGGCAGAGATGGGGAATGGAACGGAGACAAAGTGAGAGGGAGTGACAGCGGGAGGAAAGGACGGATGAAAGGAGGGACCTTGGAAGGGATGGAGGGAGGGAGGGAAATAAAAAGAGAAGAATGGAGGGAGGGAAGGAGGGAGAAATGGAGGTATGGATGGAGGGAGAGAGGCAAGGAGAGAAGAACAGAGGGAGGGAGAGAGGGAGAGAAGGAAGAATAGAGGGAAGGATGGACAGAGGGAGAAAAGGAGCAAGAAACAGAGAAAGGAAGGCAAAAAGAAAAGGTGTCTTCTGCCTCCAGGACCAGCAGGACCTCGAACTCTGGGAAAATGTTGGGTGCCCAGTGCAGGCTGAGTGCTTGGCCAAAGGCCATGTAGGCCGACGGTGCCCTCACTGGCCCTCGGGATTGTCAGCCTGGGTTACTTCATCTGGGAGCGATTCAGACGAATTCTACCTCCCAAGGAATGAGCGAATTCCCCAAAGAGCAGAGCCGAGACTCGAATGGTTGTCTGTTTTTCATCCACATGGTTCACAGATGGCATATCCCCACGCTAAGCCTGCAACAGAGCACGAGGCAGATACTCTCATCCACACAGGAGTCACACTCAAGCCGAGTGAACCATGATTCCAGATTCCACGTTCCTTTGCCCTCTGCAAGGTGGCCTGTTGCTCACTGGTCTCTGGCCCCCGAAAGCGTGACCATGTGGACTGTTTGTTTTCCGAGCTCTGTGGGGACACAGAAACCTCCAGCAAAGTGTGGAAAAGCAGCACTGTGTCTTTGCTCTCCTTTGCAGTTTCCAAACATGCCATTTTGGAGACTCCCATGTTGCAGGAAACAGGAATGCATCATCAGGCTGTGATGCCTCAGTCCCCTGCCCTGGCTCCAGGCCCACCAGGAGGCCACCCTTTCACTGACACTCCAGGCCTTCCCTCGGCTCACAAGCTCCCGAGCTTCCAACACATTGCGCCGGCTCAGGACAGGGTGTGTTCGGAGGCATCAGGGCCCAGGGCCCACAGTTCTGGGATCCCCTCCAGTCCTCTGCCTTACCGCAGAAATATTGTTTTGGATCCCTCGCTGCACCTCCTGCAAGGCCCTCTCTTGCCCCACACACCCAGAGCCGCCAGGGCTGCCCAGGGGCGAACAGCCTGCCCAGCCCTTTTTCTCAATGCCCACACCATCGTCGCTTGTCCTGATGAGTAACCGCCCATGGCCAACGGGAAAGGAAGGCCCTGATTTGCCCCACGCTGGCACTAGAGCCCCGGCAGCCTGATCCCGGGAAAGAGGGACTGAGGGACATCCAGACGCACCACACCAACACCACGAGCAAACCCACCCTGACACACACAGATACACATGGGTGCACGCACACAGGCACACAAGCACACACACGGACACACACACAAGGACATACAGGCAAAGACACAGACACAGCTTGAAAGAGAGCTAGGGAGACTGGGATGGAGAGATAGAAATGTAGGGAGAGAGAGAAAGGTGGAGGAGGAGAGAGACAGAAGGTGACAGAAGAGTGAGAGGTGGAGGGGGAAATAGAGAAAGGGAGACAGCGAGGGAGTTGTAGAGCAAGAGAGACAGAGCCTTGGAGAAGGAGGCTCTGCTCAGGTAGACAGGGCAACTTTGAGCAGGCCGGGGTGAGGTGGAGGGTGCTTGGGCCAGGTTAGAACAGGGGGTCAGGACCGCCCAAGTGGGAAAAACAACGGAGCCCAGAGACATGTTTTGTTTTGTTTTTCCTTGGATTGGTTGGTTGCTTTGGGGGTGCGTTTCAAAGGGTCCTTCTGTCTCCTAGGTGTGGTGGTCCCTGAGATTTGTAGAGTGCACTCGTCCATCAGGTGGAAGCCGTGGCACCAAGTGTGTCCACGGGGCCAGGCCTGGGTCTCTCTTGTGTCCTCAGGACTTGAGTTTACACGAAGTCAGTGGCAGTGGGAAACAGGGTGCACAGGGACGGATTTATTCGTGGCTGGGAAAAACAATGTCCTTCCCCCGGGGAAAGCAGCCCACGTGTTCTGGAGCGGAGGTCTTGGCTGGTGACTGTGGGACCTGCTGCCCTAGTTTGGACAGTTGCAGTGGCACTTGATGAATGAATTGAATTGCCTGGGGTCCGGAGAGTGGGAAGACACCCCGGAGGGCAGGAAACCCTAGCCTGAGCCTTTGGGGTCTAGTACCAGCCACAGAGCCGGGCTCCTGGTGGGGCTGCAGCCAGGCAGAAGAGGTGGAATGCTGATGCCTGGCGGTATTGCAGATGCCGACCCCCACGAGGAGGTTTCATCTCGACATAAATGTTTTTCTTTCTTCAGCTGATATGTATCCTTAATTTTAGATTAGTGGTAACTCCACAAATTTAGAGGTACAAAATATGATTGCCCACAGCTTATAATCGCATTACCACCTCCCATTACCATCAACTTTCCCCCTCCTCACCACCCTCAACCCATAGACTAGGTCTCGCCATGTTGCCCAGGCTGGCCTCAAACTCCCGGGCTTAAGTGATATGCCTGTCTTGGCCTCTCAAAGTGCTGGGATCAGCGGTGTGAGTCACCATGCCCAGCCAACCACCACCAAGTTTTGATTCAGCAGCACTGGGTCGTGGAGCTAAGGACCCACAAATTTAGAAAAGTTTTTAAATATCATAACGTTTCTGTGAGGAAATAGTATTTGTTATTACATTTTTAGACTCTTTTATAATGTTCCTTTTTTTTTTCCACTGAACACAGTACTAAGTAGTAATTGGAAAATCACAGCATAAGTCATATTACTTTTTCTAATACAGAGTCCTTGGCTGTTCTCTAAGCTAAACCTGATCACCTACATTGAGAAAAAGAAAAAGCCCCAGAGTGTGAGGAGACAGGAGATAGCAGCCAAACATCCAAAGAGGTGGGAGTGAATAAGGCAGATGACACAGATGAGATGTCCAAAGGTCAAGGAGAAAGCCAGATCTTAAAGTGTGGTTTGTGAAGCTATACTCCAATGGAAATCTTTTCTGAGAAGCCCTGGTTTCTTTCTCTTGCATTTATTAGAGACAGACATCTTCTGCCCCATGCTCTTCAGTTTTCTAGGACTGGACTTTCCCTTCAACGATCATTCATCTAAGTTACAAAGAAAATCAAACCATTTGCATGGCTTGCAAGGGACTGGAGGACCTGGCTGCTTGCTCTTTTATTGCTTTTGAGGACATAGGACCGTCTGTGATTTTTAGGGAACTCTATGTTAAACATTTTCTAATTTCCATTTTGAGTCTTGTCTAAAATGTGTGAGAGTAGTGGAGATATTGGGATTTGGTTTAGAAATTGCAGAAACACCACATCCAGATGTCGCATGTTTTCTGCTTTATAATTCCATATCCTGTGAAGGTTTCAAATGTGATTCTACAGAAATTCATACTCAATAATTTTATCAGAACACTAAGCCTCTGCCCCATATAATAAAACCTAATGATATTTTACTTCAAAATTTTAAGTTTTTGGTATGTATTGACGCTAAAGCTGTAAACACTCTGTGCCATAATTCCTAAACTGTAATATGGTTTAATGTATCTACTTTCTACATTTAAAACATGTACTTTGCCATTGAGTAACTTAGAATATTGCTGAGCATGTATTAAATACACATTTGTTTCCTGAATTTTTAATAGTTATCATTTTATAATTTTCTCTTGTTTAGTTTGATGCTTACTAGGATTTTGCCATTGATATGTATGTGTTTATATATATATATACACACACAATTATATCTATAACAACATAAGAAATTGATATATATCTATATGTTTTATATATGTGTATATACACACTTATGTGAATATATGCATGTGTACATAACATTGATTATTTGACCAATAAAAATTGCATAATATGCATTGTCTACATTATAATAATTTGATAGATATATATTGTAAAATGTTTAATACAATTAAGTTGATGAACGTTCATATCACCTCACATGGTTATGATTTTGTAGTGAGAGCATTTGAGGTCTCCTATTGTTGTAGCAAATTTTAAGCATACAAAACACTGTTATTAACTACATTTTAAAGCTATACATTAGACCCCCAAAACTTATTTATCTTATAACTGAAAGTTTGTACTCTTTGAACACCTTATCATTTTTTCTACCTCCAGGCATGGTCATTACCATTGTACACTCTGCTTCTGTGAGTTCAGGCTTTTTAAATTCTCAATTTAAGTGAGAACATACAGTGTTTGTTTTTCTGTGCCCAGCTTATTTTGCATAGCATAATGTACCCAGGTCCATTCATGTTGTTGAAATAGCAGAATTTCATTCTTTTTTATGGGTGAATAATATTCAGTTGTCTATTTTACCACATTTTCCTCATCCATTCAGCATCTACAGATAAGTCATTTTTTAAAAAAAGTACTCTTGACAGTTGTGAATAACGCTGCATTGAATACAGGGGTGCAGATTATTTTTGAGATGCTGATTTTATTTAGTTTATAGACAGAAGTGGAATTTCGGGATTGTATGATAGTTCAATTTTTTTAAAATAACCTGCATACTAATTTTCATAATGACTCTTCCAGTTTACAACTCATTAAGACTGTACAGAAATATTTTGTCACATCCTTGTTAACACTTGTCATATCTCTTTTTTTGATATTAGCCATTCCAACTGCTGTAAAGTGGTATCTTTTCATTTGCAATTTTCTCATGAATGGTAATGTTTAGCATCTTTCTACACACCTGTTGGATATTTGAATATGTTTGTAAAATATATTTAGTCTTGGTCGTTGGAGCCAAGATGGCTGAATAGGAATAGCTCCAGTCTACAAATCTCAGCTTGAGTGATGCAGAAGATGGGTGATTTCTGCATTTCCAACTAAGGTACCAGGCTCTTCTCACTGGGGAGTGTCTGTCAGTGGGTACCAGACAGTGGGTACAGTGCACCACGCATAAGCCAAAGCAGGGCGAGGCATCACCTCACTGGAGAACTGCAAGGGGTCAGGGAATTCCCTTTCCTAGTCAAAGAAAGGGGTGACAGATGGCACCTGGAAAATCGGGTCACTCCCACCCTAATACTGCGCTTTTCCAATGGGCTTCACAAACAGCACACCAGGAGATTATATCCTGAACCTGGCTCAGAGGTTCTTATGCCCACGGAACCTCGCTCATTGCTAGCACAGCAGTCTGAGATCAAACCGCAAGGTGGCAGTGAGGCTGGGGGAGGTGCGCCCGCCATTGCTCAGGCTTCAGTACGTAAACAAAGTGGCTGGGAAGCTCGAACACGGTGGAGCCCATCACAGCTAAAGGAGGTCTTCCTGCCTCTGTAGGCTCCCCCTCTGGAGTCAGGTCACAGACAAACAAAAGACAGCAATAACCTCTACAGATATAAATGTCCCTGTCCCACAGCTTTGAAGAGAGTAGTGGTTCTCCCAGCATGCAGCTGGAGATCTGAGAATGGGAAGACTGCCTCCTCAAGTGGGTCCCTGAACCCTGAGCAGCCTAAATAGGAGGCACCCCCCAGTAGGGTTGGACTGACACCTCACAAGGCTGGGTACTCTTCTGAGACAAAACTTCCAGAGGAACGATCAGGCAGCAGCATTTTTGGTTCAACAATATCCGCTGTTCTGCAAACACCGCTGCTGATACCCAGGCAAACAGGATCTGGAGTGGACGTCTAGCAAACTCCAACAGACCTGCAGCTGAGGGTCCTGACTGTTAGAAGGAAAACTAACAAACAGAAAGGACATCCACCCCAAAAACCCATCTGTACATCACCATCATCAAAGACCAAAGGTAGATAAAACCACAAAGATGGGGAAAAACAAAGCAGAAAAACCAGAAACTCTAAAATTCATAGCACCTCTCCTCCTCCAAAGGAACGCAGCTCTTCACCAGCAATGGAACAAAGCTAGATAGAGAAGGACTTTGATGAGTTGAGAGAGGAAGACTTCAGAAGAACAAACTACTCCAAGCTAAAGGAGGAAGTTCAAACCAATGGCAAAGAAGTTTAAAACCTTGAAAATAATTAGACAAATGGATAACTAGAATAATCAATGCAGAGAAGTCCTTAAAGGACCTGATGGAGCCGAAAACCATGACACCAGAACTACATGATAAATAAACAAGCCTCAGTAACCAACGCGATCAACTGGAAGAAATGGTATCAGCGATGGAAGATGAAATGAATGGAATGAAGTGTGAAGAGAAGTTTAGAGAAAAAAGAATAAAAAGAAATGAACAAAGCCACCAAGAAATACGGGACTATGTGTAAAGACCAAATCTACGTCTAATTGGTGGGCCTGAAAGTGACGGGGAGAATTGAACCAAGTTGCAAAACAATCAGCAGGATATCATCAAGGAGAACTTCCCAAATCAAGCAAGGCAGGCCAACATTCAAATTCAGGAAATACAGAGAACACCACAAAGATACTCCTCGAGAAGAGCAACTCTAAGACACAACATTGTCAGATTCACCAAAGTTGAAATGAAGGAAAAAATGTTAAGGGCAGCCAGAGAGAAAGGTCAGGTTACCCATAAAGGAAAACCCATCAGACTAACAGCAGATCTCTTAGCAGAAACTCTACAAGGAAGAAGAGAGTGGAGGCCAATATTCAACATTCTTAAAGAAAAGAATTTGGACCCAGAATGTCATATCCAGCCAAACTAAGCTTCATAAGTGAAGGAGAAATAAAATCCTTTACAGACAAGCAAATGCTGAGAGATTTTGTCACCACCAGAAATGCCCTAAAGGAGTTCCTGAAGGAAGCACTAAACATGGAAAGGAACAACCGGTAACAGTCACTGCAAAAACTTGCCAAATTGTAAAGACCATCAAGGCTAGGAAGAAACTGCATCAACTAACGAGCAAAATAACCAGCTAACATCAAAATGATAGGATCAAATTCACACTTAAAAATACTAACCTTAAATGTAAATGGGCTAAATGCTCGAATTAAAAGGCACAGACTGGCAAATTGGAAAAGAGTGAGGACCCATCAGTGTGCTGCATTCAGGAAACCCATCTCACGTGCAGAGACACACATAGGCTCAAAATAAAGGGATGGAGGAAGATCTACCAAACAAATGGAAAAAAAAACGCAGGGGTTGCAATCCTAGTCTCTGATAAAACAGATTTTAAACCAACAAAGATCAAAAGAGACAAAGAAGGCCATTACATAATGGTAAAGGGATCAATTCAACAAGAAGAGGTAACTATCCTAAATATATATGCACCCAATACAGGAGCACCAAGATTCATAAAGCAAGTCCTTAGTGACTTAAAAAGAGACTTACACTCCCCCACAGAAACAATGGGAGAGTTTAACACTGCATTGTCAACATTAGACAGATCAACGAGACAGAAAGTTAACAATGATACCCAGGAATTAAACTCAGCTCTGCACCAAGCGGACCAAATAGGCAACTACAGAACTCGCCACCCCAAATCAATAGAATATACATTATTTCCAGCACCACACCACACATATTCCAAAATTGACCACATACTTGGAAGTAAAGCACTCCTCAGCAAATGTAAAAGAACAGAAATCATAACAAACTGTCTCTCAGACCACAGTGCAATCAAACTAGAACTCAGGATGAAGAAACTCACTCAAAACCGCTCAACTACATGGAAACTGAACAACCTGCTCCTGAATGACAACTGGGTACATAATGAAATGAAGGCAGAAATAAAGATGTTCTTTGAAACCAACTAGAAAAAAGACACAACATACCGGAATCACTGGGACACATTCAAAGCAGTGTGTAGAGGGAAATTTATAGCACTAAATGCCCACAAGAGAAAGCAGGAAAGATCCAAAATTGACACCGTAACATCCCAATTAAAAGAACAAGAGAAGCAAGAGCAAGCACATTCAGAAGCTGGTAGAAGGCAAGAAATAACTAAAATCAGAGCAGAACTGAAGGAAATAGAGACACAAAAAACCCTTCAAAAAATCAATGAATCCAGGAGCTGGTTTTGTGAAAAGATCAACAAAATTGATAGACCATTAGCAAGACTAATAAAGAAGAAAAGACAGAAGAATCAAATAGACGCAAAAAAAAAAATGACAAAGGGGATATCATCACGGATCCCACTGAAATACAAACTACCATCAGAGAATACTATAAACACCTCTATAAAGATAAACTAGAAAATGTAGAAGAAATGGATAAATTCCTTGACACATACACCCTCCCAAGACTAAACCAGGAAGAAGTTGAATCTCTGAATAGACCAATAAGAGGTTCTGAAGTTGAGGCAATAATTAATAGCTTACCAACCAAAAAAAGTCCAGGACCAGATGCATTCACAGCCGAATTCTACCAGAGGTACAAGGAGGAGCTGGTACCATTCCTTCTGAAACTATTCCAATCAATAGAAAAAGAGGAAATCCTCCCTAACTCATTTTATGAGGCCAGCATCATCCTGATACCAAAGCCGGACAGAGACACAACCAAAAAAGAGAATTTTAGACCAATATCCTTGATTAACATTGATGCAAAAATTCTCAATAAAATACTGGCAAACCAAATCCAGCAGCACATCAAAAAGCTTACCGACCATGATCAAGTGGGCTTCATCCTTGGGGATACAAGGCTGGTTCAACATACGAAAATCAATAAACATAATCTAGCATATAAACAGAAAGAAAGACAAAAACCACACGATTAACTCAATAGATGCAAAGAAGACCTTTGACAAAATTCAACATTTCAACCTAAAAACTCTTAATAAATTAGGTATTGATGGGACGTATCTCAAAATAATAAGAGCTATCTATGACAAACCCACAGCCAATATCATACTGAGTGGACAAAACTGGAAGCTTTCCCTTTGAAAACTGGCACAAGACAGGGATGCCATCTCCCACCACTCCTATTCAACATAGTGTTGGAAGTTCTGGCCAGGGCAATTAGGCAGAAGAAGGGAATAAAAGGCATTCAATTAGGAAAAGAGGAAGTCACACTGTCCCTGTTTGCGATGACATGACTGTATATCCAGAAAACCCCATCATCTCAGCCCAAAACCTCCTTAAGCTGATAAGCAACTTCAGCAAAGTCTCAGGATACAAAATGGATGTGCAAAAATCACAAGCATTCTTATACACCAATAACAGACAGAGAGCCAAATCATGAGTGAACTCCCATTTAGAATTGCTTCAAAGAGAATAAAATACCTAGGAATCCAACTTACAAGAGATGGGAAGGACCTCTTCAAAGAGAACTAAAAACCACTGCTCAATGAAATAAAAGAGGATACAAACAAATGGAGGAACATTCCATGCTCATGGGCAGGAAGAATAAATATTGTGAAAATTGCCATACTGCGCAAGGTAATTTATAGATTCAATGCCATCCCCATCAAGCTAACAATGACTTTCTTCACAGAATTGAAAAAACTACTTTAAAGTTCATATGGAACCAAAAAAGAACCTGCATCACCATCTCAATCCTAAGCCAAAAGAACAAAGCTGCAGGCATCACGCTACCTGACTTCAAACTATACTACATGGCAACAGTCACCAAAACAGCATGATACTGGTACCAAAACAGAGATAGAGACCAATGGAACAGAATATAGCCCTCAGAAACAATGCCGCAGTTCTACAACTATCTGATCTTTGATAAACCTGAGAAAAACAAGCAATGGGGAAAGGATTCCCTATTTAATAACTGGCACTGGGAAAACTAGCTAGACATATGTAGAAAGCTGAAAGTGGGTCACTTCTTTACACCTTATGCAAAAATTAATTCAAGATGGATTAAAGACTTACATGTTAGACCTAAAACCATAATAACTCTAGAAGAAAACCTAGCCAATACCATTCAGGACATAGGCATGGGCAAGGACCTCATGTCTAAAACACCAAAAGCAATGGCAACAGAGGCCAAAATTGGCAAATGGGATCTAATTAAACCAAAGAGCTTCTGCACAGCAAAAGAAACCACCATCAGAGTGAACAGGCAACCTACAGCATGGGAGAAAATTTTTGCAATCTACACATCTGACAAAGGGCTAATATCCACAATCTACAATGAACTCAAACAAATTTACAAGAAAAAAGTGAACAACCCCATCAAAAAGTGGGCAAAGGATATGAACAGACACTTCTCAAAAGAAGACATTTATGCAGCCAAAAAACAGATGAAAAAATGGTCATCATCACTGGCCATCAGAGAAATGCAAATCAAAACCACAATGAGATAACATCTCACACCAGTTAAAATGGCGATCATTAAAATGTCAGGAAACAACAGGTGCTGGAGAGGATGTGGAGAAATAGGAACACTTTTACACTGTTGGTGGGAATGTAAACTAGTTCAACTATTGTGGAAGTCGGTGTGGCATTTCCTCAGGGATCTAGAACTAGAAATACCATTTGACCCAGCCATCCCATTACTGGGTATATACTCAAAGGATTGTAAATCATGCTGCTATAAAGACAGATGCACACATATGTTTATTGTGGCACTATTCACAATAGCAAAGACTTGGAACCAACCGAAATGTCCAACAACGATAGACTGGATTAAGAAAATATGGCACATATACCCCATGGAGTACTATGCAGCCATGAAAAATGATGAGTTCATGTCCTTTGTAGGGACATGGATGAAGCCGGAAACCATCATTCTCAGCAAACTATCGCAAGGACAAAAAACCAAACACCACATGTTCTCACTCATAGATGGGAATTGAACAATGAGAACACATAGACACAGGAAGGGGAACATCACACTTCGGGGACTGTTGTGGGGTGGGGGCAGGGGGGAGTGATAGCATTAGGAGATATACCTAATGCTAAATGACGAGTTAATGGGTGCAGCACAACAACATGGCACATGTATACATATGTAACAAACTTGCACATTGTGCACATGTACCCTTAAAGTTAAAGTATAATAATAGTAAAAAATAATGTTTAGTCTTTTGCCTATTTTTTAGTTGGGTATTATAATTATTATTGTTTAGCTTCTGATTTGTATGAGTTTCTGCTATATTTTGAATACTATCCTTTTATCATATATGATTTGCAAATATTTTATCCCATCTTAAATGTTTTCTTATTTTTTGCTGTCCACAATAGTTTAATACACGACAACTTTATGTCAGGTTTTATTGCTATACTTTTGATATTATATTTAAAAAAAATTGCCAAGGCCAGTATCATGGAGGCTTTTCCTATGCTTTTTTAAAGATTTTCTTTTAAGAATTTATGTATTAAATTTGTCTTAAGTCAATTTTTCTGTCTGGCGTAAGAAATATGATCAGGTTTTATTATTGTGCTTGTGAGTATCCAGATTTCCCAGCACTAAGTATTGAAAAGGCTACACTTTTTGTATTGTGTATTCATAGTGCCCTTGTCAAAGATTAACTTTAGATGCATAGATTTACTTCTGGGCTCTGTATTCTGTTCCACTGGTTTTTGTATGGGTTCCTATAAACATACCATTCTATTATGTTTACTATAGTCTTGAAATGTAGTTTTAAATAATAAAGTATAATGTCCCCAGATTTCGTTTTATTCCTCATGATTGCTTTGGCCTTTCAATATTTCTTATAGTTTATATACATTGCAGAATTTATTTTCTATTACTGCAAAAAGTGGCACAGGAATTTTGATAGGAAGTTGAATTAATATACAGATTTCTTTGGATAATATGGCTTTTAGACAATATTCTTCTAATCCATAAACATATATTTACATTTATTTGTATTTTTTAAAATTTTTTCATCAATATATTTTATTTTTTATTGTAAGATCTTTCACCACATTGGTTGAATTTATTGCTAAGAAATCTATTAGTTTGTTGCTATTGTAAATGATATTTTTTTCTTTTTTATTGGTTAGTGGCTAGCATACAGAAACAAAACTGATATTTGTATGTTAATTGTATATTCTGCTTCTTTATTGAGTGCATTTATTAGATGCACTATTTATATATAGATGAATTAAATGCACTATTTAAATGTATTATTTATGTTTTTTATATATAATATTATGTCATCTACAAACAGTGACGTTATTTCTTCTTTTCAATTTGGATCTTTTAGCTTCTCTTGCTTAATTTTTTGACGTAGGACTTAATTATTCTATGTAGGACTTCCAGTTCTATGTTAAAATAGAACCGTTAGAATGGGCATAATATAGAATTGCATTGGTGTTTGTGCATTTGAAGGAGCAAACACCTCTTCATTTTTTGTTATTGTTATTGTTTTGTTTTTGAGATGGAGTCTCGCTTTGTCACCCAGACTGGAGTGCTGTGGCACGATCTTGGCTCACTGCAACCTTCACCTCCTGGGTTCAAGCAATTCTCTGTCTCAGCATCCCGAGTAGCTGGGATTACAGGCGCCAACAACCCTGCCTGGCTAATTTTTGTATTTTTAGTAGGGACAGTGTTTCACTATCTTGTCCAGGCTGGTCTTGAACGCCTGACCTCGGCCTCCCAAAATGCTGGGATTACAGGTTTGAGCCACCGTCCCCAGCCACCTCTTTTCATTTTTATAAACTGGTTTTAGTAGGTAAAGATCTTCATCTTTTGGGTCTCAAGGCTGATGAGATCTTTACTGGGTTTGCAGTAAAAAGGCTTCTAGCTGCATCACAAGGTCGCTACCGAATCGGGAGTGAGTTTTACCTTTAGTGGGCTTGTTGCCAGGAGCACGTATGGTTGTGAGTTCTGTCATGTTTTTCGGCAGGCTGGATTGTTTTCAGGGCTTTGTTCTGCGGAGCAGGCACTAGGGCAGGTTCTGCTGTATGCTGGGACTAATAGCAGATGTGTGGGTGAGTGTGGCTTCCACTGAGTACCTAGCAGGGTTTCCCCAGTTTATCTACAAACAGTGACTTTTGAACTGTTTTGTGTGAGTCACGAGTATGATGTCCCCAGCTTTTTCCTTATTCCTCATGATTGGTTTGGCCATTCAGCCTACATTGTAGGCTTACATTTTCTATTACTATAAAAATTGGGACAGGGATTTTGATAGGGGTTTGAGTTAACTTACAGATTGCTTTGGATAACATGACCCCTTATTAACCAAAGGGCCTGCCTTCTCAAAATGACCCTTTTCGATCTTGGGTTTTAGCAAGGTTTCATAAGGCCCTGTATCCCAAAGCTCACTATATTGCCCAGGCTGTTCTTGAACTCCTGGCCTGGCAGTCCTCCTGCCTCAGGCTCTTAAATGGAAGAGATTACTGTTATGAGCCACTGTGCCTGGATCTCTCATAAAGTTACTTTGGTTGATGGAAGACTGACTAGTTTTTATTGCTGCAAGGGAATACAAAAGTAGGGGCCCCCTATTCCACCACCTTGATAATGTCACTGTCTCCATACATTTCTTCCTTATTTTATTCTCTTGTATGTTTTTGTGTTATTTTATGTTCAAATATTAAGACCAATAGGCTGGGATTTATACATTGTGTGAAAAGTAAATTAGATAGCCAGTAGGAACCCTATATATATTATAATGTTCCCCCAAAAGATTAAGTTTAGTGCAGGCAAAAAGGGCTCATTAAAATTTTCATCCACTTTTTTCAACCTCTGTCCAAACTATAATATAATTTGTGCCCCAATTTTTATTTTATCAATTACTTTTAACCATATTTCATAAAAATTATCTTTTTTCTTTATTTAGAAATGTAAGGCTATTATTTGCTTTTAAAGGCTGTAATACAGCTTTTTTATTTTGTGAAATAATAGCACCAATATTACAAATATTTATAGTGTAAATACTTATTCACTTAAATCTTCCCATTAGAGAATTTCATTAATTATTGTACTGTATTTCTATAAAATTGTACTGCCACACACTACAGGGCAATGATTCGAAATGCCTGGTCTTCACAGATGCACAGTCACAGTTGAACATTGTAGTTATTTAGAAAAATTATTTTCTAGTGTTATATCAATGTTCCAAACAAGATTTTATGGGTAAATATTTCTCCCATTCTGGTTTTGCAATTCCATGTTAACTGTATTTTTATTTTAGGGTAGGTTCCTTGACATTGGTTTATAGTATTTTTGGTTTTACCTAAGTATTATTTTGGATGACAAAGTGCAGCAAATTTTAATGTACAGTTTATGTCAATGTGCAGTTTAATTACAATATGAATCAGCCATATATTTATTCACAGTTCAAGTTTAACAAACTTCATGAAAACTAAGCAAACTAACATTACATGATAAAGCCCCAATCAGCTATCTTATACTTAAGTAAATACACCAAAAAATAGTTTGTAGCTTTATTGCTGCTTTTGTTCAAACTATGGTTTATATTCCCTATGACCAAAGAAATTTGTAATATTTTCCTACCACGCTAAAGAAACAGACAAAAATACAGTGATTATACTTTCAAGTAGCAGTTTGTTTAGAGCCCCAGATATTCCATCTGTAGACCACTATGCTCATATTTCTTTGTTTTAATAAGGCTGTAGCCCAAAACCTTACATTTTTGTGGAAATTAAAGCTTTTCATTTCCATACTAAAGACAGGACAGTCCCATGATCTAAATCCAAGGGTGATGGCTTAGAGTGAGGACCATTTCTTGTTGACATGGAGATGGTTGAGTTGGTCTACAGTAAATCTATGGGAGAGGCAGGTTGTGGTAAGTTGGATATGTTGGCTGCCTTCATGGTCTCAAAGTTCTCTGTCAAGTTCACCTCAGCACTGCTGTACTCCTGTTCTGCTCTCAGGTTTGGAAAGCTTGGCCAGTAGTGGTTCTCCACATGGTTCTCAACTGCCAGTGCTTTCTGGATCCACTGCCTGCCAGAAATGCAATTGTAGCAGAGGAGGCTGGTAAGGGGACAGAAGCCAGAGATGGTAACAGGCCACTGCCTGGCGGAGGAAGAGAGCACTGGGCTCTCAATCCTAGCTCACACGTGAAGTGCCATTCTCATCCCAGCACCCAGTGGTGTCCCCCATAATGTGCACTGCCTGGCCTGAGGTAAATGGAGAGCCCAGCTAAGGCATAAATTTGAAAAAGAGCTTTCCAGAGTCCCAAGTGTGCTGGACATCTCACCAGCCATGGAAAGAATGTTTGTCCTTGTGGCCACTGATAGACAATGATGGGAGCCTGCCCACATTTCAGGGCCTTCTGGAGTCTTCACTTGAGAATTCAGCTCTGGCAACAGAGGACACTTCTGGTGTCCAGAGATTCTCAGTGCCTGGCGGATGTAAAACTGATTGATGGCATCTGCTGGTTTCTGGGAGCACTGCCTGGCCATCCTTATCTGTGGGCCCCAGCCAAGGCACTGCAGAAAGCTTGGTCTCTGGCTAGCATTCTGGACTGTGAGACAGCGTGGCTGCAGCTAGCACTGGATGGAGAGAGTACAGTGTGGTGAAGTGGGGTAGTGGGCATTCTGCCACATGACCTAGAGTTTCTCGTGACTCTGGGCTGCCCAGGTGCAGTGAACAGAAAGGAATCAGGGAGTGGAGACCATTTCTAGGCCACAGCTCAGGGATGGAGAACCCAGGCTGAGCCTGGTGATTGTCCTGAGTTGAGTAGATGAAGCTGGAGTCCGGGGAGACCAAAGAAGCTCAGATAAACGCTGCAGGGCAGAGTATTCAGGGCATGAAAAGGACAAAGTCACAAAACAAAAACTCTCCAGTCTTCAGTTAAATACTGATCAGCACATGTATGTGTGTAAACTACAAGTATAGGGGAAAAAATACATGAAGGAAACAGAAAGAACAATGCTTGAACCTCCCACAGAACCAGGCATATTTGGTGTTCCCACCAGCAACAGTGGACAAATCTTATACTTTCCAGACGATTGGATGGAACACTCAGAAAAGAATTGCCTCAGCAGTGCGGAAGATTAGATCTAGGCCAAGGCTGCTAAGGTCCTAATTAACAAGACCTCAACGAAAACCCTCAAAGAACCAAAATCTTTCCAGATAATTTAACTGCATCCTAGAACATAGCTCAATAATATTATAGGAATGCGACAATATCCAACACACAATAAGATATATTTCATGTTGTCTACCACCCAGCTGAAAACTACCAGGCATGTGAAGAAAAAGGAAATGTCTCAATAATGAGAAGAAAACCTGATCAATAGATGCAGAAATGGCAAATAAGATGGAATTAGTAAGCAATGATATTAAAACAGTTATTGTAATGATAACATTCCTCAAGAAGAAAGTAAAGGGAAGCTAGAACATGGAAGTAGAGACATGGAAAACCCAGCTTGAACTTTTAGAGATGAAAAATACAATGTCTGAGATGAAAAATATAATAAATGGCATTTAAAATAGAATAGATGTTATACAAAAGAGGATTAGTCAACTGGAAGATGTAGCAGTAGAAACTATCAACAATGGAACATGGAGAAAATAATGGAAAAAATTGAACAGAAAATCAGCACCAACAGGACTAATATATGTGTAATTGGAGTTCCTGAAGAAGGTGGGGAGGAGTAGAAGAAAAAATATTTCAAAAACTGTGGCTGAAAAAATTTAAATTTGAGAAAAACTGTAATCCCAGAGATCTAAGAACCAAGGAACCCTTAGCACAAGAGACATAAGGATGACACACTGAAGCACATCATAATCCAATTGCCCCAAACCAGTGACAAAGAGAAAATTTGAAAAGTTACCAAAGGGAAAAGGACATTATACAGAGATGAACAAAGATGAAAATGGGCTAAGCATGGTGGCTCACACCTGTAATCCCAGCACTTTGGGAGGCTGAGGCAGGATGATCACTAGAGCCCAGGAGTTCAAGACCAGCATGGGCAACATGGCAAAAACCCGTCTCTACTAAAAACACAAAAATTTGCAGGGCATGGTGACACTCATCTGTAACCCCAGCTACTTAGGAGGCTGAGGCAGGGAGAATCGCTTGACCCCGGGAGGCGGCGGTTGCAGTGAGCTGAGATGGTGCCGTTGTACTCCAGCCTGGGCAACAGAGCGAGATTCTGTCTCAAAAAAAAAAAAGATGGCAGACATCTGGTTAGAAACAACGCAAGGCCGGATGTGATGGCACATGCCTGTTATCCCAGCACTTTGGGAGGCTAAGGCAGGATGTTCACTTGAGCCCAGGAGTTCTAGACCAGCCTGGGCAATATGGCAAAACCTGGCCTCTACATAAAATGCAAAAATTAGCTGGGTGTGGTGGTGCATGCCTGTAGTCCCAGCTACTTGGGAGGCTGGGGCGAGAGGATTTCTTGAACCCAGGAAGTAAAGGTTTCAGTGAGCTGAAGTCATGCCACTGCACTGCAGCCTGGGTGACAGAGCAAGACCCTGTCTCAAAAAAAAAAAAAAAGAAAGAAACAATGCAAACCAGAGGATAGTAAGAGTGACTTCTATAAAACACTTAAGGATGAAACGATTTTCAGTCTGGAATTCTACACCCAGCAAAAATATCTTTCAAAGATGATAGTGCAATAAAGACTTTCAGACATTGAAAACTTGAGGAATACATTACCAGCAAGTCCTCACTACAAGGAATATTAAAGGAAATCCTTCAGGCAGAGGGAAAGTGAAACCAGATGGAAGTCCAGATGTACAGAAAAGAATGTAGAGCACCAGAGATGGCAAATGTGTGAGCAAAAATACAACATTAAGAAGCATTTTTAAAAGATAATTGACGGTCTAAGGCAAAAAATGATAACAAATTAATGTGAGTTTACATCACATATACAAGTAAAATGCATGAAAACAATAACACAAAACCCAAAAGGAGGGAAATGAACGGACACTGTTTTAAGGTTCTTATCCTCTATGTGTAGTGGTATAATGTTGATGGCAGCCAATGCTAAGTTAAATACATATACTGTATTAGTCTGTTATTGTACTGTTATAAAGAAATGTCTGACACTTCTCAAAGTAAGATATTTATGCAGCCAAAAAAACACATGAAAAAATGCTCATCATCACTGGCCATCAGAGAAATGTGAATCAAAACCACAATATCATCACTGGCCGTCAGAGAAATGCAAATCAAAACCACAATAAGATACCATCTCACACCAGTTAGAATGGCGATCATTAAAATGTCAGGAAACAACAGGTGCTGGAGAGGATGCAGAGAAATAGGAACACTTTTACACTGTTGGTGGGACTGTAAACTAGCTCAACCATTGTGGAAGTCAGTGTGGCGATTCTTCTAGAAATACCATTTGACCCAGCCATCCCATTACTGGGTATATCCCCAAAGAATTATAAATCATGCTGCTATAAAGACACATGCACACATATGTTTATTGCGGCACTATTCACAATAGCAAAGACTTGGAGTCAACACAACTGTCCAACAATGATAGACTGGATTAAGAAAATGTGGCATATATACACCATGGAATAGTATGCAGCCATAAAAAATGATGAGTTCATGTCCTTTGTAGGGACATGGATGAAGCTGGAAACCATCATTCTCAACAAACTACCGCAAGGACAAAAAACGAAACTCCTCCTGTTCTCATTCATGGGTGGGAATTGAACAATGAGAACACATGGACACAGGAAGGGGGACATCACACACCAGAGACTGTTGTTGGTTGGGGGGAGGGGGTAGTGATAGTATTAGGAGACATACCTAATGCTAAATGACGAGTTAATGGGTGCAGCACACCAACATGACACATGTATTCATATGTAACAAACTTGCACGTTGTGCACATGTACCCTAAAAATTAAAGTATAATAATAATAATTTAAAAATAATAATAAATAAATTTAAAAAAAAGAAATGTCTGAGACTGGGGCTGGGCATGTTGGCTTTCGCCTGTAATCCCAGCACTTTGGGAGGCTGAGGCGGGTGTATTATGAGTTTAAGAGATTGAGACCATCCTGGCCAATATGGTGAAACCCTGTCTCTACTAAAAATACAAAAAAAATTAGGTGGGCTTGGTGGCATATGCCTGTAGTCCCAGCTAAGCTACTTGGGAGGCTGAGGCAGCAGAATCACTTGAACCAGGGAGGCGGAGGTTGCAGTGAGCCGAGATCGCACCACTGCACTGCAGCCTGGGAGACAGAGTGAGCGTAAGTCTCAAAAAAAAAAGTCTGAGACTGGGGAATTTATGATGAAAAGAGGTTTAATTGGCTCACAGTTCTGCAGGCTGCACAGGAAACGTGATTCTGTCATCTGCTCGGCTTCTGGGGAGGCCTCAGGGAGCTTACAATCATGACAGAAGGCAAAGGGGAAGCAGGCGCATCTTATGTGACTGGAGCAGGAGGAAGAGAGAGAGGGGGAGTTGCCACACACTATTAAACAACCAGATCTTGTGAGAACTCACTCGCTATGTGGTACCAAGCGGGGATGGTGTTAAACCATGAGAAACTGGCTCCATGATCCAATCACATCCCTCCAGGCCTCACGTTTGGCATTGGGGATTACATTTCCACATGAGATTTGGGAAGGGACACAGATCCAAACCATATGATATACCATAAACCATAGAGCAATGATTAAAAGTCAAAACCAAATGAAGCAAAAATAGTTAGATGTAAAAGGTCAAAAAAGAAGATTAAATGAAATAAAAATACTCAACAAATTCCAAGGAAGTCAGAGAAAGAAGAAAAGGAGAAGAAACTACAGATGGGACAAATAGAAAGCAAACAGGAAGATGACCAATTAAAACCAAACTCTCCAGCATTCCACCAGTTGCGTGTGATTATTTAGCAACTCTCTGCCTCTGACAACAATACCTGTCACACAGGTTTGCCATCGGAGCTTGTCACATGTGATATGGAAAGCCTGCTGTTTGCAGACCTGCAATCATTATACATTAGCTTGCATTGTTGGTAGCAGAGACTCAGGTCTCTATGTTGGTCATGCTGAGAGCTCCCTTCTCATTGCTCTGTTTTCCTCCTCCTTTGATCCCTTTCTGTACTTCCACGCCCCACACCATTTGGTTGGAGAAGATTCTCAGCCTCTCGGTCTGCAAATGTTCAAAGTCCGTGTATCAAATAGCCAACAAATGTATTTCAGTACGTTTATCTGCTACCCAGGGATCCAGGAGAAATGCTTGCCTTTCTGCAAGAAGTCCGTGGCTGCTGATGCCAACAATGTGTTCTGTCTGTCCTCTTCTCTTTTCTGATCTGCATATTCTCAACTGCCCTGCACTTCTGGGAAGACTTTACACAGGGACAACTATGAGTTTTTGTAAGAAGATGAGAAGTCACTACTTTGGTAACCATCCATTAGACGTTCCAATATTGCTGCAGACATGGACTCTAGCATGATCTCTTCTTCTCTGACACCCACCCCTTCCGCCACTGGCCACAGCAACTTGGATTTGCTCTTCAGCTATTGCAGAGCCTACCTCTGGGGAACTGTGACTTGCTTTATACCCATCCAATAACACAGTGTGTCCTTACACACAGTAGGTGTTCAATATGCATCTGTTGAAGGGATTTCATCACAGTTAAATCTGTGGAGAGTTCAGCAGATAAGTGAATTGCTCAAGATGGTCAGAGGCTGTCTTATTGCATTTGGGCTACTGTAACAAAATACCTTAGCCAAGAGGGCTTATAAGCAGCAGAAATTTATGTCTCATAGGTCTGGATGCTGGCAAGTGGAAGGTCAAGGTAGTGTCTGTTGAGGGTCTGTTCCTTATAGAAGGCACCTCCTAGCTGTGTCCCCACATGGTGGAAGGGGAGAACAAGATCCCTTGGCTCCCTTTTACAAAGCCACTTATCCCATTCATGGGGTCTTTGCTTTCATGATGAAATCACTTCCTAAACTCTTTGCCTCCTCCTAATTCAAACCTAACCTATCAGGGGTTAGGTTTCAACACACGGATTTTAGGGGCACAAAAACATTGACAATACCAGAGAAATAGCTGTACCTGGGTCTGGGAGCTTCTGGGTCCAGCTCCATTATGAAAACCACACTGCCCATGGTCTCCCACATGATGTAATTCTGTTCTGTGACATTGTGCCCACGAGGCAGGGATGCAGTAGAGGCCTCTGCAGACATGGCTTGTTCTTGGGACGTCCGCATAGCTTTGTGATGCAGGCCTGGAAGAATCCACCAGCTGCCCACTCTCATGCCTGACTCAGGTTCGTGGGTCCCTCCAGGCACATGTCAGCCCCTCAATGTTTTCGTTGCCTCACCTCCCTGGGTTCCCTTCTGAACTCAGTGAACATGGAGGGAGCTGGGAGTCTCTGTTTTTAATTCATGCTCTTGTCTCCTATTTGGGAACAATGCCCAGGCAAGGGAATCTCTTTCCTACTGTTTTCTAAGAACATCAGGGACTTCCTCCAAACTCTTCACCTAGTCCCTCCACTAATCCCTTCTCCCTCAGGGACACAGGGCACAAGCCCACTTCCTGTGTGAAGATCCTGCCACAGGGTGGCTCTTTGGTTTTCTGCGGGTATCCAGAAAAGAAGCTAAATGTGAATGCACTACGGAATCCAGGAGCACTGGCGATTTTCTCACCTTAGCTCAGAGAGCATCCCCACAGACACCCCTCGCCCCACCCCGGGCCCCCTGAATCCATACCATAAAATGTATGTCAGTTTGTTCAACTAGGGTCCTCCTGAGTATTTAATCCCTATTTAAAGATGATGTTTATTTTATTTTTGAGTTTAAATTAGTCAGCCTCAGGATACAGAATTAGATAAGGCCGGGATTTAGCTCCCCTGGAATGATTCATTTCACATCAAGCCTTCTTAACTCTTTGACTGCAGAGGGGAAGTGCCTGTGTCTTTCTCTGCAGGGTTGCCTAGGGCTGGCCAGGTGAATAGACATGCTCCCTCCTCCCCGTCCTGCCAGCCAGGGCACGGTGTGTGCTTATGATGCATGGAGTTAGAATACTAGCCTTTTCATCACAACAGTCTTAAATCCTCACACAGGGAAATAGAGATAATATACAAGCAGGAATAAAAAGAAAAAGAAGCAGTCTTGAATTCTGCTACCTAAAGATAACCATTGTTACCATGTAGGCAAGCTTCCTTTCATGCTGTGTCAAGTGTTTAAAAAGTATGGCTCAATATTACAAACACACAGGAATATGTAGGGCATAATGACATCAAACTTTCATGTACCTCCCAGTTGAAATTCAAACGTGGTAGCTTTTGGATGCATTTGCTCTGAGTTTAAGGGAAGAAAACTACGGATTCAGCCTTGTTTATGCTGACTCTCGAGTTATATGTCCCTTTTCTAAGCCAGTTACCGCCTCCTTCCCCACTATCCTGAAGTCAATATGTGTCTTTACATCCATGTTTAATACCTAGTGTGCCTGTCCATGAAGAATAGATAGTTCTCTTTGGTCTGTTTTTGCAATTTTATACAAATATCAGTCCGTACATACTCTCCTGAAAGTTGCTTTTCCCTTCAACTATGTCTTCCAGATGAATCTAGAATTCTGCATTTCTGGTGAGGAGAGGACGAGCGACCCCCCCTGCAACCCCCACCCCAAGGTGATGCTGATGTTCTGGTCCAAGGCCTGCACACAACCTGGTGAGGCTTGGAGTCTTGGGACAGGTCTGTTGTCAGCCCTTTCTTCCTAGGAAGCACAGCCAGATGACCTTGGGGCTGGAGACCTCACTATGACCCTCGCCAGCAGTGCGCACATCCGTCTTCACTCATCTTCGTCAATATTTGTTATCGCACTTTCTGATATTGTTTGTGGATTTTGCTGTGCAGCTGAATGCCTGCCTTGATTTTCCCAGCCTTTCGGGTCTCCTCCTCTGTGAATTGCTCCTGTCCCATATGTCTGTTGGGTCTTTGGCTTCTCCTTGCTGACTTGTAAGTGCTTTTTTTTTTTTTTTTAGATGGTGTTTTGCACTTGATGCCTAGGTGGGAGTGCAATGGCATGATTGCAACTCACCACGACTTCTGCCTCCTGGGTTCAAGTGATTCTCCTGCCTCAGCCTACTGAGTAGCTGGGATTACAGGTAAGTGCCACCACGCCTGGCTAATTTTGTATTTTTAGTAGAGACAGGGTTTCTCCACGTTGGTCAGACTGGTCTCGAACTCCCGACCTCAGGTGATCCACCTGCCTCAGCTTCCCAAAGTGCTGGGATTACAGGCATGACTCACCACGTCTGGCCAATTTTGATTTTAATGATCTGGATATCAACGCTTTTTTGGCCAAATACCTTACAAATATGTTTTCCCTTTTGGTGCACTATATTAGTCCATTTTCACACTGCCAATAAAGAGATACCCCAGACTGGGAAGAAAAAGAGGTTTAATTGGACTTACAGTTCCACATGACTGAAGAGGCCTCAGAATCATGGTGAGAGGTGAAAGGCACTTCTTACATGGCGGTGGCCAGAGAAAAATGAGGACGATGCAAAAGTGGAACCCCCTGATAAAACTGTCAGTTCTCATGAGACTTATTCACTACCAGGAGAACAGTATGGGGGAGCCGCCCCCATGATTCCAATTATCTCCCACCAGGTCCCTCACACGACACAGGACAATTATGGGAGGACAATTCAAGATGAGATTTGGGTGGAGACACACAGCCAAACCATATCATGCACTGTCTTTGTCTTTTAACTTTATTCATTGCCTCTTTTGTCACATCAATGCTTCTACATTCAATACGATTGAATTTATCAGTAATTTCTTTTATGGTGTCTGTGTTTTGTGTCATATTAAAAAAAGCTTTTCTCTGCTTAGTGTCATAAGATCTGTCCTCTGTTTTCTTCTAAAAATTGGAAATCTGCTTTTCACGTTTTGTTTTATTTCCTTTGTTCTTTGATTCATAGGGATATGAGGTAGAAATCTCTATTAGTTAACTCTCGTTTTGTAACAAATAACCCCACAACTCAGAGGCCTAAGACCATAGGTCACCATTTCTCACTCATGGGCATGGGTTTCTTGGGAGGTTTCAGCTCGAACTGTTGTGGCTGAGCTGGATCTGCTCCAAGTGTCTCTGATCCTCCTGGGTTTGGGGCCTGCCAGGGTGCCTTCTTCTCATGGCAATGGCAGGAGTGAAAAGAACAAAGGAAAATGTGAATGTCTCTTAGCTCACCACCCAGGCTGAGAATGGGCAAACTACCACTTTACCACATCCACTGGCCAAAGTGAGTCACGTGGCCAAACCAGAAGTCAAGGGCAGGAAGTTTACATATGAATCTCATCTCCACGTGCTATGATTTCCTGGGCTTTCAACTTCTTAAGGCTGAATTGTTTTATTCTCACCTCCCCAGACTGCAGAAAACACATTTTCTCCAGGACTCGTTGAGCCATAGGGCAGAATGATTGTAGTTGATAAGGACTAGATGGAACTCAAGTCTCCAGCCTCTGTGCAGTGGGCAGGTGCCATTTGGCCACTGATGCCACTTCCTTCCCCTTGTCCCCATTTAGGGCCTCTGTTCTGCTCCAATCTCCCTGTCATTCTTCCCAGGCCTTCCAGGCATCAGCCTCTTAATAGTTCCTGGCTTTGTTCCCTCTCTATTATGTGAGGGTTTCCATCCTTATTTGGTGTAGGAGGACTTGACTGAGTCAACTCAGCCTGTCACATCCCCACTCTCAGCACCTGGGTACCCCTGAGTGCTCAGCATAAGTGGGGTCCCTTGGTGACTCCCTCCATGGCATGTTCTGAAGGCATAGGAGCTGGACTGATATTCGGGACACCTAAACCTTTGTTCCACTTCAGCCATGACAACTTCATTGGTCTAGGCAAATCATGGCAGCTCTCTATGCCCCATTTATTTATTCCTCACACAATGGAATGACATAACCCTCAGTGCTTACCTAAAGGAGGATAAATGATTCCCCTGCCTTCTCCCCAATTCTGTATTTGCCAGAGCATCAGATTTTTGTGTCTGGACAAGAATATAGGGAAGGAAGAGCAGGTAAGCTTTGAGCACAAAGAGGGCGTTTAGGGATTTCACTTAAGGAAAGAAAGCCAGGGGGCAGAGAGGGGTGGTGGAGCATGATCTTGGGCCAATGGTGAAGAACCAATGAAGTGCAATTGCATGGGTTAAGTTGTGTAGCAGCCTGGGTTCCATCAAGAGATAGAAACCACATAGTGTGTCTAAAGGGGAAGTGTAGTATAAAGGATTGCAACTATGATAAAAGAGTCACCGTAAGACATAAAGCAACTCTGCCTTGTGCCCTAGTGCAGAGGGAGGTACCCAAGGAAGTACAGATTTGAAAGGTGTTCGGACGTAATAAAATATGGTTCAGCCACCACATATGAGACGTTTGTGGATTTGGGCAGGCTGGAGCTCGTCAGCAGCTTTTGCACAAGCACTAGGCCACCCACTGGAGTGCAGGTGAGGGAGCCTGCTGTCAGCCACTGGTGCAGGTGAGGGAGCCAGCCGTGAGCTGCTGGAATGCAGAGGAGGGAGCTGGCCATGAACCGCTGTTGTGCAGGTGAGGGAGCTGGCCGTGAATCGCTGGTGCAGGGATGCATGGCGGGAGTCTGGCTGCCTTTGTAGGGAAGGAAGCCTCCAGAATGCGTGAGTCCCGCAGTGTCTGTCAGAAGAAATGGCAGTTCTGTGTGCATCCTCTAGAATACAGGTCACTGTGTGCAGATTGCACAAGGGGTACTATAGGGGGTCTGGGAAAATTTCAGGAACTTTCTGATCACATGGTCCCTGCTGCGTTTTGGTTTCCATGTCAAGATATTGCAAGCCAAGGCTACAAGGTGGCTGAGGGATCATGCCTAGGTCTGTGGTTGGGGCTTGAACATGATCAAGGCCCAGCCAGAGAGCTCTTGACCCCTGCAGTCTCTCCATCCTCTACCTAGATGCCTGCAGAATGTTCATTTCCAGAGGGTATATTGAACGGTGTTTCCCAGTTTATCACAGTGCACTTATTGAAACGTGCACTAGGAGCTGGGAGGCAACAGACTGAAAACTGACACTGGAGACGCTGGCTCATAGCAACGAAGAGAAGCTGAAAAGGAGTGGGTAGGAACTAATTGTAATTTTACATCAACGATCTGCATCTTTGTTTCGATGGTTTGGGGCAACTGAAATGACTATTCTTTCTACCTTCCTAGTTCAGACACAGCCTGAGACTTTTTATTTTTTTTTGAGATGAAGTCTCACTCTGTCACTCAGGCTGGGGTGCAGTGGCCTGGTCTCAGCTCATTGAAATCTCTGCCTCCCAGGTCCAAGTGATTCTTCTGCCTCAGCTTCCAGAGTAGCTGGGGCTAACAGGCACCCACCACAATGACCGGCAAACTTTCATATTATTGGTAGAGATAGGGTTTCTCCATGTTGGTCAGACTGGTCTTCAACTCCTGACATCAGGATATCTGCCCGCCTATGCCTCCCAAAAGGCTGAGATTACAGATGTGAGCCACTGTGCCCGGCCACCTGAGACATTTTGGGCAACAGCTCTGACAGATGAAATGTGTATCCCTCCCGGGCAGGGGATTTAAGAAGTGGTTCATGGCTGATTGTGTTTTCTTTGCTCTGTTTCTGGAACTGTGGGAGCATCTTCCGGGATAAGGTCTATCTGTTTGAGTCTCTGAATGACTACGACCACCAGAGCCCCCTTGTTGACCCATGATGGATGTGAAATTAATTGAGAAGTCAAGGCCGGGTGCGGTGGCTCACACCGGTAATCCCAGCACCTTGAGAGGCTGAGGTGGGCAGATCATAAGATCAGGTAATCAAGACCATCTTGACTAAGATAGTGAAATCCAGTCTCTACTAAAAATACAAAAAAATTAGCCGGGTGTGGTGGCAGGCGCCTGTAGCCCCAGCTACTCAGGAGGCTGAGGCAGGAGAATCTCTTGAACTCAGGAGGTGGAGGTTGAAGTGAGCTGAGATTGCACCACTGAACTCCAGCATGGGCGACACAGCGAGATTCCATCCACCGCACCCCACACCCTGAAAAAAAAAAAAAGAAAATAAGTCAACTTTGCTGTTGAAGCCACTGAGGTTTGGGGGCTTTTTTGTCACACTGCGTCACCTGTCCTGATGAATGCATGACTCATTTCATCCTTGCCACAGCCCTTGAGAGAAGGGGCTTCATCCTCATTTCACAAATGAAGAGTCAAGTCTCAGAGAGGTTAGGAGCATGAGCAAGGTCACACAGCGAGGGGTGGAGCTTGGATTTGAATCCAGGTCTGTCTAACCTCAAAGACTGAAGTGGGGATGAAAATAAGTTGCCATTGTTGTTTGCCTGTCACCCAGGTGATGTAACTCTTGTCTAGGCTCTGCCTACGGGGGCTTTGTGACATATCGCTGCACTGATCACCTAGGTGATGGGACCCTTTTCTAGGCTCTTCTATCCTTGGATTGTAACCTTGCAGGATCTTGGACTCATATCTTTTCAGGGATCATAGAAGTGATCACATCAAAGCTGCCATGATAAAGTTGTAGAAAAGTGGGCAATATTGCCAAATGCAAAATATCTGGGCTATATTTTGTTCTGAGATAACCATTTGAGATTCCTGGAAGTTAGGGAATATGGAGGCCAACTCCCATAGGGATGTTGTATAAGACTCCAATTCCTAAGTCAATGATCTCAACCCTGTGGATACAGCACTCTCCCTGTAATGGGACATCTTAACCCATTTTGTGCTGCTATAACAGAATACCATACACTAGAGAATCTATAAAGAAAAGAAATTTATTTCTTAGAGTTCTGGAGGCTAGGAAGTCCAAGGATGTGGGCTCTGCATCTGGTGAGGGCATTCTTGCTGTGTTATCTCATGGCTGAAGGCAGCTGAGCAAGACTTGGAGAAAGAAAGAGAGCAAAAGGGGCTGAACTTGCTTTTTATACAAGCCCACTCCCAAGGTAACTAACCTACCTCCAAGATAACTAACCTATTCCTGAGATAGTGACATTAATCCATGCATGGGGACAGAATCTCATAAACCAATCACTCTTATTAGGCCCCACATCTCAACACTGTCACATAGAGGATTAAGTTTCCAACAATTGAGCTCTGGGGGACAAATGCAGACCGTACATGGGGGATTGATGAGTATATGGGAGGGACCAGTCATGAATATTTTGGCTGAGAGTTGTGTTTGGGAGCTGAAGCCATGCTCCATCATGGCAGGGCACACATAGACCTTTGAATGCTCTGAGGAATGAATATTGAACAGTGTAACTCATGGCAGAAGGTGGAATATTTAAAAAGCAGAACTGCCTGGGTCAACTAAAAGAGTGAACAAAGAGCCTGTAGCCTGTGGCTGGCTCCTCTTCTCTTCCCATCTCCACCTTTCAACTTTCTCTCTTTCTTTCCCTCCCTCCCTCTCTCTCTCCCTTCCTTCCGGCCCTCATTCCTTCCTTTCTTCCTTCCTCTGCCTTCTTCTTTCTCTCCCTCCCTGCTTCCTTGTTTCTTTCCTTCTTTCCGTTTCCCTGTTTCTCTCCCTCCTTCCTTCTTTCTCTCTCATTTCCCTCTTTCTTTCTTTCTCTCTCTCTCCATCTTTCTCTCCCTCCATCCTTCCTTCTCTCATTCTTTCCTTCCTTCTCTCTTTCCTTCTTTGCCCCCTTCTTTCCTTCCTTTCTTCCTTCCTCCTTCCTGCCTTCCTTTCTTCTCTCTTTCTTTGACTGATGTGTTCTGAGCCCAAGCACCCTGTGGGGTGGTAAGTGGTACCAAAATTGACTCAAAAATCAAGAAGAAATAGAAAACCTAAGAAGTACTATAACATGAAGAACATAAAACCTCTAGTAAAATAAAATCTTTCACAAAGGAAGGACAAGGCCCAGATGATTGTATGAGCAAATTTTACAGACTTTCAAAGAATGGATCATTCTAATTATGATGTCCCAAACAACTGTAGCTAGGAATATTAATGCTTGATTTTTCAAGAGCTTCATTTCCTAAAATCTGTAGGATCAAAGGTAGATTGGCATGCGTTGGAAATTCTCAAATGTTGTGCAGTTCCTTGGAGTCTTAGCATTAAAAAAGAAAGGCCTTGCTTGCATTAACTTTGAATTTTGTAACAGTTACAAGTTAATAGAGATACTCTATGAATTTATATACATTCTGATTTTATAGGAATGGAGGCATATCACACAATTGCCTCTGCACCCAGAATTATTACTTTGTAACATATCTTGGACATCATTTTTGAGCATCCTTTTAAAATTTATTTTTTCAAATAGCTGCATAGTATTCTATCATATGAATAACCATAATTTCAATAAACAGTAAGGTGATAATCATTAATGTGATTGATAAACATTAAGGTGATTTCTAGACTTTTGTTAATTAAAAAGATGGTATAATACTTTCTCCCATTCATACATAATTCCAGGCATCATGAGTATGTCTGTAGGGTAAGTTTCTGGAAACGAAATTGCTGAATCAGAGGGTATTTCCATTTATAATTTTGGTATATATTGTTTAATCACAATTGATATAGTTTGTACTAATTTATAATCCCAGTAACAAGATGTGAGTAACACTTCAAACTCCACAAATTCACTGCCAGTGCTTGAAGTCTTGATGCATATTGCCAGCCTTCCTTCAAGTAAAGTTCTATTAACTCTACAAAAATTTTATAAATGGCAGACGTTACATTTCCAGATAGCTTTGTGGTAACCAAAAAATAATTGATTTATTAGCAATTTGTGTATCACATTGAGACAAAATACATTTGTAATAAATATCATTATTGTTACGTACTTAAAACATCCCATGTATTGCAAAATCATACTTTAGATGGGGCCAAGCTGGCCGATTAGAAGCAGCTGTGGCCCGTGGCTTTCACAGAGAGCAATGAAAACTGTGAGTGAATTCAGCACCTTCAATTGAGGTATTCAGGTTCTTGCATTGGGACTGACTAGGCAGACAGCTTGACCCACAGAGAGTCAGGAAAAGCAAGTGAGTCAATGATCCACCCAGGTGTGGCACAGAGCTAGCTGAGCCCTCACTCGCAGGCAAAGGAGGCTATGAGTAATTGTGTGACTCTGCCTGGGAAACCATGCTTCTGCAATGGATTTTTGTAACCTGCAAATCAGGAAGTCCCTTCATGAGCTCAGCCACCACGGCCTTGGGTCTGAAGCAAAAGCTGTGTGGAGTCTCAGCAGAGTGCTTGCCGGCTTACTGGGGCATGCATGGAAACCCAGGAATTTTGCATACTCTGCCCCGAGAATTCCAGCAAAGCGGGAGATACATCTCTGCATTCCCTTAGGAAGGGGGCTGAATCCAGGGAGCCAGGTGACATCATTCTGAGGCCCCACTCCCACAGCACCTCACAATACCCATTGGCTTGGAATTCCAGCTGGCCAGTCGCAGCAGGCTGGAGAAAGCCAGAGGAGGACCGAGTTTGCAGGGAGAGAGGCAGCTGCTCTATCTTTGGTTTGAGTTGACCACTCTAGCCTGCTGGCACCAGGGAACAGGAAGAGTCCCCTATAACATAGTACAGCTGTTGTGACCGATCGTGGCCAGGCTGCTTCTTTAAGTGAGACCAAAATCCATCCCTCCTCACTGGACAGGGCCTCCCCATAGAATTTTAGCAACTCCAGCCAGAGTTCTATGGACAGAACTCTAATTTTTCCCTGGGATGAAGTCCACAGGGAGAGGGGTAGCTGCTGTCTCTCCAGTTCAGCCAACTGAACTTTTCCAGCCTGCTGGCTCTGGAGAGTCCTGGGGGTCAGAACAACACACCTGCTCTGCCAAAGGTCAGCCAGACTGCTTCTTTAAGCAGTCGCTGATCCTGTTCCTCCTGACTGGGTGAGACCTCCCAACCGGGGTCTCCAGACACCTCCTACAGGAGGGTTCCAGCTGGCATCAAGTCAGTAATCCCTTGGACTGGTGCTCCCAGAGGAAGGTACAGGTTGCCATCTTTGTTGTTTTACAGCCTTCACTGGTGATACCTCCTGGTGCAGGAGAGACTGATGTGACTAGTGTCCACAGTGGACCCCCAAAAACCACAGCAGCCCTAGCCCTAGGGAAGAGAGGTCTGACTGTTAAAAACAAACAGAAAACAACAACAACAACATCAACAAAACGACCCCATGAAAAACTCTGTACAAAGTCAGCAACGTCAAAGATCAAAGGTAGATAAGCCCACAAAGATGAGAAAGCATCAACACAAAAACGCTGAAAACTCAAAAAGGCAGAATGCCTCTTCTCCTCTAAATGACAACAACACCTCCCAAGCAAGGGCACAGAACTGACCCGAGGCTGAGATGGCTGAATTGACAAAAGTAGGCTTTAGGAAGTGGGTAATAACAAATTTCTCTAAGCTGAGGGAGCGCGTTCTAACTTAATGCATGTAGCTAAAAATCATAAAAGAACACAGTAGCTGATAACCAGAATATTCAGTTTAGAGAGGAACATAACTGACATGATGGAGCTGAAAAACACAACATGAGAACTTCACAACACAACCACAACTATCACTCACAGAATAGGCCAAGTGGAGGAAAGAATCTCAGAGCTTCAAAACTATCTGTCTGATATAAGACAGGAAGAGAAGTATAGAGAAAGAAGAATAAAAAAGAAAGAGCAACAAAACCTTCAAGAAATACGAGATTATGTAAACAGACTGAACTTAAGACTGATAAGGGTACCTTGACCCACCATGATCAAGACGGCTTCATCCCTGGGATACAAAGTCGGTTCAACACAGGCAAATCTATAAATGTAATTCATCACATAAACAGAACTAAACACAAAAACAACACGGTTATCTCAATAGATGCAGGAAAGGCCTTCAGTAAAATTCAACATCCCTTCATGTTAAAAACTCTCAATAAGCTAGGTATTGAAAGATCACTACTCAAAATAATAAGAGCCATATATGACAGACCCACAGCCAATATCATACTGAGTGAGCAAAAGCTGGAAGCGTTCCCCTTGAATACTGACACAAGAAAAGGATGGCCTCTCTCACCACTCCTATTCAACGTAGTACTGGAATTTCTGGCCAGGGCAATCAGGCAGGAGAAAGAAATAAAGGTATTTAAATAGGAAGAGATGAAGTCAAATTATCTTTGTTTGCAGATGGCATGATCCTATATCTAGAAAACCCGATCATCTCAGCCCAAGAGCTTCTTAAGCTGATAAACCACATCAACAGAATCTCAGGATACAAAATCAGTGCGCAAAAATTGCTAGTATTCCTATAAACAAACAATAGGCAAGTAGAGAGCCAAATCGTGAATGAAATTCATTCACAATTGCTACAAAAAGAATAAAACACATAGGAATACAGCTAACAAGAGAAGTGAAGAACCTCTTCAAGGAGGACTACAAACCACTGCTCAGAGAAGTCAGATAGGACACAAACAAATGGAGAATCATTCCACGATCATAGATAGGGAAGAATTCATTCCTGAAAATGTCCATACTGCCCAAAGTAATTTATAAAAGAATTCAATGCTATTCCCATTAAACTACCAATGAAATTCTTAACAGAATTAGAAGAAAGTATTTTTAAATTCTCATGAACCAAAAAAGACCCCAAATAGCCAAGGCAATTCTAAGCAAAAAGAACAAAGCTGGAAGCATTACACTACCCAACTTCAAACTACACTATAATGCTACAGTAACCAAAACAGCATGTTACTGGTACAAAAACAACCAATGAAACAGAATAGAGAACTCTGAAATAAGACCAAACACATACAACCATCTGATCTTTGACAAATCTGACAAACACAAGCAATGGGGAAATGATTCCTTATTTAATAAATCATGTTGGGAAAACTGGTTAGCCATATGCAGAAACTGAAACTGGACTTCTTCCTTATACCTTACACAAAAAATAACTCAAGATGGAATAAAGACTTAAACATAAGACCTAAAACCATAAAAACCATTGAAGAAAACCTAGGCAATACCATTCAGGACATAGGCATGGGCAAAGACTTTGTGACTAAAACACCAAAAGCAATGGCAACAAAAGCCCAAATTGACAAATGGGATCTAATTAAACTAAAGAGCTTTTGCACAGCAAAATAAACTATCATCAGCGTGAACAGACAACCTACAGATTGGGAGAATATTTTTGCAATCTATCTGTCTGACAAAGGGCTAATGTCCAGAATCTACAAAGAACTTAAACAAATTTACAAGGAAAAAAAAAGCCCCATCAAAAAGTGGCCAAAGGAAACAAGCAGACACTTCTCAAAAGAAGACATTTATGCGGCCAACAAACATGAAAAAAAGCTCATCATCACTGGTCATTAGATGAATGCAAATCAAAACCACAATGAGATACCATCTCACGCCAGTTAGAATTGCGATTGTTAAAGTCAGGAAACAGCAGATGCTGATGAGGCTGTGGAGAAATAGGAATGCTTTTACAATGTTGGTAGGAGTGTAAATTAGTTCAGTCATTGTGGAAGACAGTGTGAAAATTCCTCAAAGATGTAGAACCATAAATACCATTTGACACAGCAATCCCATTATAGGGTATATACCCAAAGCATTATAAATTATTATACTATAAAGACACATGCACTTTATGTTTATTTCAGCACTGCATGTTTATTTCAGCGCTATTCACAATAGCAAAGACTTGGAACCAACCCAAATGCCCATTAATGATAAACTGGATAAAGAAAATGTGGCACATATACACCATGGAATACTATGCATTTATGTCTTTTCCAGGGACATGGATGAAGCTGGAAACCATCATTCTCAGCAAACTAACACAAGAAAAGAAAACCAGGCCAGGAGCAGTGACTCATGCCTGTAGTCTCCGAACTTTGGGAGGCTGAGGAGGTGAGTTTGAGATCAGCCTGACCAACATGGAGAAACCCCGTCTCTACTTAAAATACAAACAATTAGCCAGGCATGTTGGCACATACCTGTAATCATAGCTACTTGGGAGGCTGAGGCAGGAGAATCACTTGAACCCAGGCTGCAGAGGCTGGGTTGAGCCGAGATCATGCCATTACACTCCAACCTGGGCAACAAGAGTGAAACATTGTCTCAAAAAAAAGAGAGAGAGACAGAGGGAAAGAAAAAGAAAAGGAAACCAAACACTGCATTTTCCCACTCATAAATGGGAGTTGAACAATGAGGACACATGGACACAGGGAGGGGAAGATCACACACTGGGGCCTGTCGTGGGGTGGGAGGCTAGAGGAGGAATAGCGTTAAGAGAAATACCTATGTAGATGACGGGTTGATAGGTGCAGCAAACCACCATGGCACTTGTATAACTATGTAACAAACCTGCATGGTCTGCCAATATATCACAGAACATAAAGTACAACAAAGAAAACTTTACATAAATACATAAAGTCTAGAACAGCTAATACATTATAATGAAAAGTCAACAATAATCTCAGCTCAAAGAGAACACCATAAAATTATGAAGAGCTCTCAACAAATCTCTAAATTTATGTCCTCATAAGATTACATTTCTATTTCTTCTTGAATAATTTCCCCATTTTAGCTATGATTTGGTGATAGTAAGATTGTAATTCTGAAGAGAAAATTCTCCTAACCCTTCATTGAGAAAATTCTGCCTCATTTCACCACACAACTGAGTCTTAAGCAGTCACTTCTAATGTAGCTGAATAATAGATCCTCACCCAGCTGAGTCTATGAGTTGAATCCATGTACGTGAGATAAGGCCCCCAAGGAGAGGTAATAAGCTGGGAATGCCATCAGTTCATCTTTCTTCAGGCCTATATTTGTCATTGTCACTTGTAGTAGCAGGACAGCCCTGGCATTGGGATTTGTAGTAACAGAGAGTATCGAAGGGAAAACTGAACTTCCCTAATTTTTGGAAAAAAGCAGATTGGAAGCAGATGAGTTCCAACGTTTTCCATGTGTGAGGTCATTGTCCCAGGTAGTCTTGCTCAGCACATTTCTTGTCAGCAAAACAGAAGTCAAACGATATTTCTACCTTCCAAGAGAATAGAACATAATGTCAGATTTTCTCATGGATTCCCACAAGTTCAAGAAACTTTCATGGCCTTATTTAACTGCTTAAGCATTTCAACTAAAAAATTGTCTTTCAAATACACAGGAATATGTTTGGAAAAATTTTAACCAGAAAAAGTTGGAATTCTAAAGTAAAAAATGCATGAGGCCATAAAAATTGTTTACATCTTTTAATTTATATGTCAACTGGGGAAAGAAAAACATTCTTTGAAGTTTCCTTTTATACCATTAAAGACTTATTCTTTATTCCAGCAAAACAGGGTGACTTATTCAGGTTGAATCTTGAAGGTAAACTTTAACTTAATTTTAATTTCTGGCTAATTTTTAAGCATTTCTCAGTCACCTACCATGATTTCATCTCAGAAACCAAAATCTCAATTTCATTTAGACCTTTGAAATATTAAAACAGAAGGTTAAATGCTTCAAAATAATATTCATGTAGAGACTTACATATGTGGACCAGGAATCTCCAGGTATTACAAAGTTTATGAGAACATAACAAATGTTGATACACACACTTAATTCTGAAATAAAAACTTACAACAAATAAAACTAACAAATCAAGAAAATTTTGTAGGTTACACATTTTATGTCTAAAAATATAGGTATGAAACACTCAAGGATGGATAAAAGAAGAAATCACAAGAGAAAATAGAAAATGTCTAGAGACAAATTAAAAACATGAAATCCCAAAAGTTAAGAAATACATCAAAAACAGTACCATAAGGGAAAAATTTATAACTATAAGTGATTATAAAAAATAAGATACCGAATCAACAACTTTACTCCTAAGGAACTAAAAACAGAGGGAAAAAGAGGGACTATTAAAGAGGGACAACTAAAAGCTAGCAAAATTAAAAAAATGATAAAGATAACAGTGGAAACAAGTGAAATAGAGAATAGAAAAACAATATCAAAACTCAACAAAACCTAGTTTTTTCTCTGAAGAAGATCAAAACTGACAAAATTTTATCTAGATTGACTAACAAAAAAAGGCACTATTCAAATTATTAAACTCAAAAATGAAATGGGTACATTACCAACCAATTTTTGGAGTAAAAAAGGGATGTAGGAGAGTACCATAAGGAACTATACATTAAAAAATTGAATAGTCTAAATAAAATGAACAAATTCCTAGAAACAAAAAACCTACTAAGACTGAATCAGAAAAGTTGAATAAACCTAAACCTATTCAGCAAGGAGATTCAGCAGGAAGATTGCATCAGTAATCAAAAACCCAGCAACAAAGAAAAGCCTGGAGCAGAGGGCTTCACTGTTGAATTCTACCCAATGTTTAAAGCAGAATTAACACCACTTTTTCAGAACTTTGAAGAGGAGATAATTTTTTCTAACTTATTCTATAAGTCCCATATTACCCTGACACCAAGCCAGACAAAGGCACCATAAGAAAACTACAAACATCCCTTATAAATGCTGATGCAAAAATCCTCAACGAAATACCAGCAACTCAAACTTAGCAGTACATTAAAAGGATTATACACTATGAATGAGTATAATTGACTCCTGAAATAAAAGTATGTTCCAACACATGAAAATCAGCATAATATCACATTAACATAAAGAAGGAAAAAATCCTCATGTCATCATCTTAATCAAAGAAGAAAAATCATTTGTCAAAATTTAACCCACATTCATGATAAAATATAAACTATAAAAAGAAACAAAACACCTTAACATAATGCTATACAAAAAACAAAACAAAATAAGAAAACACAGGTAACATGGTGAAAGACTGAAAGCTTTTACCCTAAGAGCAAAAACAAGGATGCCTGCTTTTACTACTTCTATTTAATATAGTACTGAAGGTTCTGGTTAGTTAAAACAGTAAGGTGAGCAAAATAATTAAAGATATTCCAATTTTTTTAAAAAGTAAAATTATCTGTTTGCAGATGACATAACTTTATATATTAAAAATCTTTTAGTTTCTGTGAAATAAACTGTCAGATGCAATAAATAAAATTCAGCAAAGCTGCATGATACAAAATAATACACAAAAATCAGTTGTATTTCTACAATAACAATAAACTATCTGAAGAATACATCAAGACAACAGTATCCTGTATGATAGCATCAAAAGAATAAAATACTTAGAAACCCATTTAACCAAGGAAATGAAAAATCTGTGCAACAAAAACTATAAACATGGCATGAAAGTATTAAAGATGACACAAATAAATGAAAAGACATTATGTGTTTATGGACTGGAAGACAAAATCTTGTCAAGGTGCCATTGTTATCTATAGTCTTCTACAGATTCAATAAAATCACTACAAAAATTCCAATAATTGTAAAAATAGAAAAACCTATTCTAAAATTCAGATGAAATCTCGAAAAACCCCAAGGGGCCAAATCAATCTTAAAAACTAACAAAGTTAGAGGACTAACATCTCCTGGTTTCAAACTTCAGTAAGCAAAACAATGCTGTACCAGCGTAGAGACGGACACAAAGACGAATGCAATAAAAATAAAGAAAAAAATATATAGTCATGATTTTTAACAAGGGTGTCAACACTGTTCAATGGGGAAAGGATGACACTTTTTTAAATGGTGTTAAAAACGGATATTTACATCTATCTATCTATATATTTATATGTATATATATTTATATGTATATATATACATATCCCAAATTAGCTTTTTGTCTGTCATGTATGTTGCAGATGTATTTTCCCAGTCTGTTGACTTTTGACTTTGAGGCAGTTTTCTCTCATACAAAATTTTAATTTTTATGGAGTCAAATACAACCTTGGCGCCGATCTGGTTCCTGTACTGTCCGGCCTGCGCGAACACGATTTCCCTCATGGCCAAGGCGGGATTAGAGCGGCAGGAGAAACGCGAGAAGGTGGAGCAGACGCACAGCTACCCAGCCCACCCTCCATCAATGCTGAAATAGCCCCGCGCCCACCTCCCTCAGCCTTGGATTTGGCTCCTAGAATAAGCAACAGCTTTACTTCCACACAGGTGTACCCACCTGTGAATCCCTTGGCATTGAACGTCTGTTGGAGAGCTCAGGTGTCCTGCTGTGGTCCTTTCCACGTTGGGGAAAGCTGGTCAGCTGGAGAACTTCCTCCCACATCTTTAGTAAGACTAAATCCCTAGCTGAGCTGAAACTGAATTTTCCTCCCATGTGGGAGGAGAAGACTCTTGTTTCCATATTCACAGAGTGCCTTTGCACCTGTCGTAGATTGATGACGTATTGTTGTAATTGATGAGTCTTTTCATCTATTAGGAGATCTATGCTTAGGAAAGGTCTTCCGAATGTTAACTCAACAGGATTTAATTATAAGTTTTACTTTGGAGCAGTCCAAACCCGCAGTAAGCTATGGGTGTTAGAGATAGTCAGGGGTCTGATTTAGCTGGAGTCTTCTTTAGAGTAGCATTAGCCCTATCACCTTTTCAGAGGACTGCATTCTGCACACAGAGTGAAGGTAATATTGGATTCTTAAAGCTGAGGATAGGTGTTGGGATACACCTGCTGTGAAAGACAGGCCATTGCCACTTTGCAGGCTTTTAGATTACCCAAACTGAGGAGTCATTTCTTCTGGTAAACATTTTTCAGATGGGGTGGGGAATGCCTCGATCTAACCAGTGAAGTTATCAGTAAGCATTAGCAAATATTTGAATCTCCTGCAGAAAGGTATCTGAGTAAATTAGAGTTGCCAGTTCTTACCTGAATAGGTTCCTCAATTTTGCACAGGTTTACCTGGAGAAGGAGAAAATTGCTGGCCGTTTGGGTCATGTCAGGCACAGAGATCACAGGGCTGAATCACCTGTTTTGGTGTCTTGAAAAGATTTACCCCTATAAACAAATGAGACATTAACAGAAACCAAGAATCCCTTCGAGGGTGAAAAGAATCATGAAAGTGCTGAATTATATTCCTATGATTGGTACTTGGCATTAGCAATTTATTACCATCATTCAGCCAGCCAGAGGGGCCCTGGACTGAAGTGCAAACCCTGGCCCATTTTTGTTCTTCTTCAGAGTGTTCTGGCCCAGTTCTATGTATGCTGTCCAGAACGCCCATAAGCTTCAGTGGCCCTTTCAGTGCAGGGGCCTTGGCTGTGGCATCTACAAGGGCATTTCCTTTTACATGGTCAGTCTCTCTTTTGATGTCCTCTGCAATTAATTATAGTCACTTTTTGGCAGCAAAGCAGCATTCTAACAAGCTCAAAATTTGAATGATATTGTATGGAAAAGCCCTTGGGGGTCAGGAGTCCCTACCCATTCCAAATTGCAGCATAAGCATGAAGCAGTAAAAAGTCATACTTGGAATCAGTGTAAATGATAACTTTTAAATCCTTTCCCAACTGCAGGGGCTGAGTAAGTTCAATTAACTCAGCTTTTTGAGCTGAGGTCGAGGCCAGCAAGGCTTGTGCCTACTACTAATAGCATATCTACCCCTCCCGTTTTCCTGATGCATAAAACAACTTACATCTGTTAACTAATCTTCCTTGGGATGGTCAAGGGGCTCATCCTTCTTAAGTCTGGCCTGCTAGAATAAGTTTGTTTCATAACCTGTGACATGCTTTGGATGTGTCCCGAGTCAAATCTTATCTTGAATTGTAGCTCCCATAATTCCTATATATCATGGGAGGGACCTAGTGGGAGGTAATCGAATCGGGGGATGGGTCTTTCCCATGCTGTTCTCGTGACAGTGAATAAGCCTCATGAGATCTGATGGTTTATTTATTTATTTTTTAGACATAGTCTTGCTCTGTTGCTCAGCTGGAGTGCATTATCATGACCTTGGCTCACTGCAACCTCTGACTTCTGGGTTCAAGCGATTCTCCTGCCTCAGCCTCCCGAGTAGCTGGGATTACAGGCGACTACCACCATACCTGTCTAATTTTTGTGCTTTTAGTATAGATGGGGTTTCACCATGTTTACCAGGCTGGCCTCGATCTCCTCTCCTCAGATCATCCACTGCATTGGCCTCCCAAAGTACTGGGATTACAGCTCATGGTTTTATAAAGGGGAGTTTACCTACACAAGCCCTTTTGCCTGCTGCCATGTAAGAGATGTGACATGGCTCCTCATTTGCCTTCTGCCATGAGTGTGAGGCTTCCCTGACCATGTGGAACTGTAAGTCAATTAAACCTCTTTTCTTTATAAATTACCCAGCTTCAGATATGTCTTTATTAACAGCATGACAACAGACTAATACAACCTGTATGCCAGAAAGGCTAGAAGCACCTGTGGACTCTGGCAGATAAGTAGCTGGGTTTATGGTTTGGCAGGCTTTAAGTGTTATGTCTGGAATGTCTAGCAATAAGGCCTGATACTTTCGTAAATGTTCTCTTATTATCCACTGCTGCCCTTTAGCTTCTAGGACCACCTTCCCTTGGTGTGGACTCAAAAACCTGTAGGTGTTGTTCTAATGTTAGTTTATTAGCTTTGCCTGCTAGAAAAGTGGTAGCAGCAATAGCCCTAAGACATCAAGGCCACCCCGAGTCCACCTGGTCTATCTGCTTAGAAAATTAGGGTACTGTCCTTGGAATGTCCCCCAGTTTTGGGACAAGATTACCGAAGGCCTATGCCTTGCTTTTTGGTCACATAAAGAACACATGGTTCATCCAACTTGGGGACTCCCATGGCTGCAGCAGAGCCCAATTTCTCCTTGAGAGTATTGAAGGTTTGCTTGCAGTTCTCATTACATTCTAGGAGCTCTAAATATTTCCTTTAGTGTATCATATAAAGGCTTGGCTACATGCCCAAATCTGGGCACCCATAAGCAGCAGTATCCAGCCGTCTTCTAAAAAAGCCCACAGTCATTTTTTGGACAGGGACTCTTGGGTGACTAAAATAACTTTTTTATCTTCTAGGGATGTTGTTCAGTTCCAGAGGTTAAGACAGATTCCAAATATTTAAGTCTTTCAGTCAAAATCTCAGCTCTGTGTGGTGATGCCCTATATCTGCAAGTTCCCAGGAAATTTACCAAGTTAACATTATTATTATGAGTCTTCTTTAGTTGGGCTAGCAATGAGCAATTCACCTACATACTGAATAATTGTGTCCCTTTCCAATTGTAGATTTTTAAGTCCTTAGCTAGAGCATTTTCAAATAAGTGGGGGCTATCTCAGAACCCTTCAGAGATGACTGTCCAGGTTAGTTTTGAGGCTAAATGCATATCTGGATCAGTCCATTCAAAGGCAAACATATTATGAATCTGGATGCATTGAGATCCAGAAAAGTGCATCTTTCAGATTTAGGAATGTAAACCAGCTTGCATCCCCTGGAACTTGGTAAGTATTGGGGACAATGAGGTGTATGGAGACAACTGCATTTCTTAATGCTCTAAGGGTTCTGACAAATCCGTACTTGCCATTAAGCTTTTTATCTGGTAACATGAGAGTATTGTAAGGAGGCTCTCATGGCCTTAATAACTCATATGGCAAGAATTTGGCAATAAGGGGTTGAATTTCCCCTCATGCTTCTTGCCTTAAAATGTATTGTCTCTTCTGAGGTCGAGGAGAACTAGGCTGAAGTTGGATTTGAATGGGTGAGGTGTTTAGTGCGTTTCCCAGAGCCTGTGTGGCCCAAACCTCAAGATTTACTTGAGACAACACCTCAGGTGGTAATTGTGACAGCTCATTCTTAACTTCTTTCTTCCCCTGAGGGGTCAGGAACAAAAGTAACAGTTTATATGCTTTATGATCTGCGAAGGTGACCATGACTTGGTCCCCTGAGTCAATAAACCTCTCCCCAGTAAGAGGTCAGGCAATCAGACAGTACTAAAAAGGCAGGCGAGAAACCTAGAGGCTCTGGAGGACAACTTAGAAGATACAAAAAGGAGTGTTTTGGGGCTTGTCCATAATGAGAAGACATTAGCCCATTGTATTAAATCAGGATAGAGTAATCTGCCCCCACACATAATACGGAGTTAATACTCCTACTTGCTACTTCAAGAGTCATCTGAGGCTCCTCCATCTCTCAATAGCTAGTAGTCCAATGGAAGCGGAGATAGGAAATATCAGGCCCTGCCACTTTTGAGTCTGCTGGGCTCTGATGATGGCTCCCTTGGAAGCACAGTGCATTCCTTCGGCAGTTGCTGTCCTTCCTACAGAAGACACATTGATTTATATCCAAGGTGCAGTGGCCCAGAGGCAAGACTGGGACTTTCACTTTCTCACTTCCTCTGTGAGGGCCGGGGTTAAAAGGCTGCCTCTGAAGTGGTGGAGAGCACAAGGCTGCAGCTAGAAGCTGGGCATCTTGGAAGATTTGCTTTATTTTTTGTTTTCTTTGCCCAATTCCTGTGATGGAAAACTGCAAAATCCAAGTCTAAAATCTGATCCATGGGAGTCTGGAAGCCTACGGCTGCTTTTGGCAGCTTCCTGCAGATATCAGAAGGAGACCGTGCTATAAATTAAACTCCTGGCAATGCCTGTCCCTTTTTGGAGTCAGGGTCAGTGTTAGTGTATTCCCTCAAGGTCTAAATTATCCACCCTTGTAAAAAGGCAAGTTTTCATCTTTTCCCTGAGTAATTTTCCAGACTTTATAAAAACTAAAAAGCTGTATCACACTTTTTTATTATTCCTTCACAGAATCAAACGATCATAATTTTTTCTCTATATATCCCACTTTCTTCCTAATTCATTTGTTTTTTCTAGATTCTAGTTCTTTTGGGTCCTAGTAAGGCACTGCTGTGCCTCCTACTTGATAGGTTTCATGCCCCTGGTTGCAGGCTGCCACCCTATTAGCATGTGCTCTAGCCATTCCCATAATGCACTGCTTTTCTACCATGCAGCAGATAAAGATAAATATATGCAAATCCTTCCTGGTCAGATCATACTTCAAGGTTAGCCTTTTAAATTTGTCTATGAATTTTCCCAGAACCTCTGAAAACTGTTTTAGTTTTTCCTTGCATATGGCTACTTCAGATATAGAAAAGTGTTCATATACCTATATATTGTGGGGAAAAGAAAGATAGATCAGACTGTTACTGTGTCTATGTAGAAATAAGTAGACATAAGACACTCCATTTTGTTCTGTACTAAGAAAAAGTCTTCTGCCTTGAGATGCTGTTAATCTGTAACCTTAGCCCCAACCCTGTGCTCACAGAAACATGTGCTGTGTCGACTCAAGGTTTAATGGATTTAAGGATATGCAGGTTGTGCTTTGTTAAACAAATGCTTGAAGGCAACATGCTTGTTAAAAGTCATCACCACTCACTATTCTCAAGTACCCAGGGACAAAAAACACTGCGGAAGACCACAGGGACCACTGCCTAGGAAAGCCAGGTATTGCCCAAGGTTTCCCCCCATGTGATAGTCTGAAATATGGCCTCATGGGAAGGGAAGGACCTGACCATCCTCCAGCTCGACACCTGTAAGTGGTCTGTGCTGAGGAGGATTAGTAAAAGAGGAAAGCCTCTTTGCAGTTGAGATACGACAAAACCATCTGTCTCCTGCTCGTCCCTGGTCAATGGAATGTCTCAGTGTAAAACCCAGTTGTATATTCCATCTACTGAGATAGGAGAAAGCTGCCTTAGGGCTGGAGGTGATACTGGAGGCAATACTGCTCTTTAAGGAATTGAGATATTTATGTATATGCACATCAAAAGCACAGCACTTTTTTCTTTACCTTGTTTATGATGCAGAGACATTTGTTCATATGTTTTCCTGCTGGTCCTCTCTCCATTGTTACCCTATTGTCCTGCCACATCCCCCTCTCTGAGAAATGCCCGATAATGATCTATAAATACTAAGGAAACTCAGAGACTGGTGCCGGCGCCGGTCCTCCGTATGCTGAGCGCTGGTCCCCTGGACCCACTCCTTCTCTGTACTTTGTCTCCGCGTCTCTTTTCACAAGTCTCTCGTTCCACCTGATGAGAAACGCCCACAGGTGTGGAGAGACAGGCCACTCCTTCAACATAGTGTCCCTATTATCATTTGTCACTTCCCAGAGAGGGCAAACATTCAACTTTGCCAGCTGATAAGAGGCCCCACTGCATGTTGTTCTGGTGAAGCCCGGGTGTTTCGAGAGTGGGGTATGTACGTAAGACAGAACTCAAAGGGCAGGGAGAAGATGATGACTGGACACTAGATAACCCTGGAAAACTAGAAGAAATTAATAACATGTTGCACACCTCACTAGAATTGGAAGGAGTCTGACTGTGTTCTTATGGGGTTCTTGGACTGGCAGGGGGAGCTCAGCCCCAGCTAAGAAAAGCCTAACATTAAGAGTAACTTGCATTAAAAGGGTAATCAATTATGTGCCATCCCTATTTTGTCTTTTCCTCCATCAAACATATAGAAGCCCATTTTAATTTTTATCCTGACCAAGCATCAGAGAAGCTTGTATATAATGTATTTCCTCCCTCTTAGTTTCTCTTCTATAAAACCAATGAAGCTGCAAAATAGGAGTTAGGTAAAACGGGGGAAATGGGAAGGCTGTAACTTGTATATTGTAATGAATTAGTCCATTTTTCTTTTTTTATATACTTTAAGTTTTAGGGTACATGTGCACAATGTGCAGGTTAGTTACATACGTATACATGTGCCATGCTGGTGTGCTGCACCTGTATTCCACTCCGCTCCACTCCAATCCATTCCATTCCAATCCATTCCATTCCACTCCTTTCTATCAACAGGACCTCCCTCTGTCACACAGGCTGCAGTGCAGTGGCACAATCTCAGAACAAATTTCTCTATTCCATTCCATTCCATTCCGTTCCTTTCCATTCTCTTCCTTTCCGTTCCATTCCACTCCACTCCTCTCCACTGTATTCCGTTACAGCCGTTTCCATTCCACTCCATTCCACTCCTCTCCACTCCACTGCACACCTCTCCACTCCATTCCACTCCATCCCATTCCATTCCACTCCATTCCACTTCACTCCACTCCAACCCACTCCACTCCAGTTCATTCCATTCCATTCCATCCCATTCCATTCCTCTCCATTCCGCTCCACTCCACTTCACTCCACACCACTCCAGTCCACTTCTTTCCATTCCATTAGATTCCATCCGATTCCATTGCTCTCCATTCCACTCCACTCCATTTCACTCCACTCCACTCCAGTCCACTCCTTTCCATTCCATTCCATTCCATTTCATTTCATTTCATTCCATTCCATTCCATTCCATTCCACTGCATTCCATACCATTGCTTTCTTTCGAGAGTGTCTCACTCTGTCACACAGCCTGTAGTGCAGTGGCACAATCTCAGCTCCCATTACATTATTCCAATCCTTTCTATTTCATTCCATTCAATTCCATTCCATTCCACTGCATTCCATTCCATTGCATTCCATTCCGTTGCATTCGATTTCATTCCATTCCTTTCAATTACATTCCTTACCATTCTATTGCATTCCATTCCACTCTACCCCGCTTCACTCCACTAAACTCCATTCCATTCAATTCCATTCCACTCTACTCCATTCCACTCCACTCCACTCCATACGATTCCAATCCATTCCATTCCATTCCATTTCATTGCATTGCTCTCCATTCCATTCCACTCCACACCATTTCATTCCACTCCACCCCAATCCATTCCACTCCACTCCACTACATTCCAGTCCACTCCACTTCATTCCATTCCATTCCACCCCACTCCATTCTACTCCACTCCACTCCATTCCCCTCCATCCATTTCCATTCCGCTCTGTTCCACTGCAGTCCACTTCACACCACTCCACTCCACTCCATTTCACTCCACTCCACTCCAGTGTACTCCATTCCATTCAATTAAATTCCATTCCATTCCACTGAATTCCATTCCATTCCTTTCTTTCGAGAGTAGCTCAGTCTGTCACCCAGCCTGGAGTGCAGTGGCACAATCTCAGCTTACATTCCATTCCGTTCCATTCCGTTCTGTTCCATTGTTTTCTGATCTTTTCTGCTTCGCACCACTCTGCTCCCCTCCCATCCACTCAATTCTATTCCATTCCATTCCATTTCATTTCATTTCATTTCATTTCATTCCATTCCATTCCCTTCCATTCCATTCCATTCCCTTCCATTCCATTCCATTCCATTCCATTCCATTCCATTCCATTCTGCTCCACTCCATTCCATTCCATTCCATTCCATTCCATTCCATTCTGCTCCACTCCATTCCATTCCATTCCATTCTATTCCATTCCATTCCACTCCTTTCTTTCAAAAGGATCTCCCTCTGTCACACAGGATGTAGCGCAGTGGCACAATGTCAGCACACATTTCACCATTCCATTCCATTCCTTTCAGTTATTTTCCCTTCCATTCTGTGCCGTTCCACTCTGTTCCACTCCAATCTACTCCACTCCACTACAATTCGTTACATCCGATTCCATTCCACTGCATTACACTCCTCTCCACTCCACTGCACTGCACTCCACCCCATTCCACTCTATCCCATTTCATTCCACTAAATTCCACAGCACTACACTCCACCCCATTCCACTCCACTTCTTTCCATTCCATTCCATCCCATTCCATTCCTATCCGTTCAACAACACTGCACTGCACTCCACAGCAGTCCACTCCATTCCATTCCGTTCAATTCCATTTCACTGCATCCCATTCCAATACTTTCTTTCGAGAGAATCTGACTCTGTCACCCAGCCTGTGGCGCAGTGGCATAATCTGAGCACACATTTCATTATGCCATTCCTTTCCATTCAATTCCATTCCATTCCAATCCATTCAATTTCATTCAATTCAATTCAAATCCATTCCATTCTACTGCATTCCATTCCATTCCTTTCTTTCCAGAGTATCTCAATCTGTCACCCAGCCTGAATTGCAGTGGCACGATCTCAGTTCACATTCCATTCCATTCCATTCCATTTTGTTCCATTCTGTTTTGCTCCGCGCCTCTCCACTCCACTCCAATCTGCTCCCCTCCATTCTATTCCATTCCATTCCATTCCATTCCATTAAACTCAATTCCACTCCGTTCCACTCCAATTCATTCCATTCCATTCCATTCCATTCCAGTCCTTTCTTTTGAAAGGATCTCCATCTGTCAAACAGGCTGCAGCACAGTTTCACAATCTCAGCACACATTTCTCCATAAAGTTCTGTTCCACTCCGTCTGTTCCGTTCTGAAGCATTCCATTCTGTTCTGTTTCACTCCGTTCCACTCCACTCCACTCCACTCCACTACTTTCCATTACATCCGATTCCATTCCACTCCATTCCACTCCCCTCCACTCCACTGCACGCCACTCCATTCCACTCCATCCCATTCCATTCCACTCCATTCAACTGCACTCCACTCCATCCCACTCCACTCCACTTAATTCCGTTCCATTCGATCTCATTCCACTCCTCTCCATTCCACTACACTCCACTTCACTCCAAACCACTCCAATCCACAAAATTCCGTTTCATTTCATTCCATTCCATTCCATTCAATTCCACTGCATTCCGCTCCATTGCTTTCTTTCGTTAGTATCTCAAACTGTCACCCAGCCTGGAGCACAATGGCACAATCTCAGCTCACATTTCATTATGCCATTCCATTCCATTCCGTTCCGTTCTGTTCCAATCCATTGCATTCCATTCCTTTCCCTTCCATTCCACTGCATTCCAATTCACACAATTCCTTTCCATTGCATTTCATTCCATTCCTTTCTTTATAAGTCTCTCACTCTGTCACCCAGCATGGAGCACAGTAGCACAATCTCAGCTCACCTTTCATTATGCCATTCCATTCCATTCCACTACATTCCTTTGCATTCCATTCCACTGCAATTCTTTCCATTCCATTCCATTCCACTACATTACATTACATTCCCTTCTTTCGACAGTATCTCACTCTGTCACCCAGCCTGCAGTGCAGTGGCACAATCTCAGCTCACATTCCACTCCGTTCTGTTCCATTCCTATCCATTACATTCCGTTCTGTTCTGTTCCACTCCGCTCCACTCCAATCTGCTCCATTCCATTCCATTCCATTCCACTCCACTCTGTTGCATTATATCCCATTCCATTCCACTCCATTCCTCTCCAGTGCACTACACCCCACGCCACTCCAATCCACTTCACTGGATTCAACTCCATTCCCTCCATTCCATTCTGCCCCATTACATTCAACTCCGTTCCACCCTACTCCAATCCATTCCACTCAACTCCACTCCACTCCATTCCACTCCACCCCATTCTATTCCATTCCATTCCATTCCACTCCACTACATTCCACTCCACTCTACTCGACTCCACTCTAATCCACTCCATTCCATTCCATTCCACTCCACTCGATTCCATTCCATTCCATTCCACTCCATTCCATGCCACTCTATTCCATTCCACTCCATTGCACTCCACTCCAATCTACTCCACTCCATTATACTCCACTCCATTCCATTTCATTCCATTCCATTCAATACCACTCCTCTGCAATCCACTCCAATCAATTACATTCCACTTCAGTGCACTCCACTCCACTCCACTACTTTCCACTCCACTCCACTCCATTCCACTCAACTCCCCTCCAATCCACCACACTCAATTCACCTCCAGTCCACTCCATTCCACTCTATTCCATTCCATACCACTTCACTCCACTCCACTCCACTCCACTCCATTCTACTCCCTTCTATTCCATTCCATTCCATTCCATTCCTTTTAATTCCATTCCTTTCTATTTCAATCCACTCCACTCGCCTCCACTCTGATCTACTCCATTCCCCTCCAGTCCACTCCATTCCATTCCACTCCACTCCAATCCATTCCATTCCACTCCACTCCTCTCCATTCCAATTCATTCCATTCTATTCCATTCCACTCCACTCCACTCCATTACAATCCACACCATTCCGCTCCACTCCTTTGCATTCCACTCCACTCCACATCACTCCACTACAGTCCTTCCCATTTCACTCTATTCAACTTCACTCCACTCCATTCCACTACGCTCCAATCCATTCCATTTCATTCCACTCCTATCCACTCCACTTTATTCCATTCCACTCCACAGCTCTCCATTCCACTCCACTCCACTCCATTCCACTTCTCTCCACTCCTCTCCACTCCAATGCACTCCATTCCTCTCCATTCCATTCCACTCCTCTCCATTCCATTCCACTCTGTTCCATTCAATTCCTTTCCAATCCACTCCATTCCATTAAATTCTTTTCTTTCCGTAGGATCTCACTTTGTCACAAAGGCTGGAGTACAGTGGCTAAATCTCAGCTCACATTCCTTTTCACCTTTCCATTGCATTCCATTCCATCCCTTTCCATGCCATTCTATTTCACTCCACTCCACTCCACTCCACTCCATTCCATTCCACTCCATCGCAATCCATTCGAGTCCCCTCTATTCCACGTGATTCCATTCCATTCCTTTCCACTCCACTCCCGTCCACTCTATTCCATTCCACTCCATTCCACTTAACTCCATTCCACTCCAATCCACTCCATTCCATTCCAATCCATTCCACTGCACTCCCCTCCATTCCACTTCACTCCATTCCACTCCACTCCATTCTATTTCATTCCACTGTACTCCACTCCACTCCACTCTACTCCACTCCACTCTGTTCCATTCCATTTCATTCCATTCCACTCCATTCCATTCCACTCCACTCTGTTCCATTCCATTTCATTCCATTCCACTCCATTCCATTCCACTCCACTCCTTTCCAGTAAATTCCACTCCATTCCACTCCACTCCACTCAACTCCATTCCATTCCATTCCTTTCAACTCCAGTCCATTCCATTCCGCTCCACTCCATTCCATTTGATTCCATTCCACTCCAACCCAGTCCATTCTCCTCCGCTCCAGTCCACTGTACCCCACTACATTGTACTACACACCACTCCTTTCCTTTCCATTCCATTCCATTCCATTCAATTCCATTCCACTCCACTGCATTCCATTCCGTTCCACTCCACTACATTCCATTCCATTCCATTCCTTTCCATGTCACTTCATTCCTTTCCATTTCACATCATTACGCACCACTCCACTCCACTTCATTCCACTCCACTGCACTCCACTCCATTCGACTCCATTCCACTCAACTCCATTCAACTCCAATCCTTTCCACTCCACTCCACTGCATTTCACTCCACTCCATTCCACTCCATTCCATTCCATTCCACTCCAATCCACTCCGCTCCAGCCACTCCACCGTATTCTATTCCACTCCATTACATTCACCTCCATTCTACTCCACTTAACTACGTTCCACTCCACTCCACTTCATTCCATTCCTTTCCATTCCATTCCACTCCACTCCATTCCATTCCACTCCATCCCACTACTCTCCATTCCATTCCACTCCACTCCACTTCGTTCCATTAGACTCCAGTCCGCCCAACTCCATTCCACTCCACTGCATTCCATTCCACTCCACTCCTTTCCACTACATTCCGTTACACTCCATTCCACCCCACTTCATTCCCTTCCACTGAATTGATTCCATTCCATTCCCCTCTACTGCACTCCATTCTGCTCCACTCCACTCTAATAAACTCCATTCCATTTCATTCCACTCTACTCCTTTCCATTCCATTCCATTCCACTCCATTCCACTCCACTCCATTCCACTCCATTCCACTCCATTCCGCTCCATTCCAGAAAACTCCATTCCATTCCACTCCACTCCACTCCACTCCATTCCATATCAATCCATTGCACTTCACTCCACTCCATTCCACTCCATTCCATTCCATTCGATTCCATTCCATTCTACTCCACTCCACTCAATTCCACTCCATTCCACCTCACTCCCTTCCATCTCGTCCCAATTCTTGCCACTCCATTCCATTCAATCCCGTTCCCCTCCACTCCACTCCATTTCCTCCATTCCAATCCATTCCACTCCATTCCACTCCACTCCATTCCAATCCATTACACTCCATTCCATTCCATACAATTCCATTCCACTCCATTCCTTTCCACTTCAATACTTTCCAGTTCACTGCACTCCATTTCACTCCACTCCACTCTTCTCCCCTCCACTGAAGTACATTCCATTCCTTTCCAGTGCATTCCATTCCAGTCCATTCCAATGCACTCCACTCCACTCCCGTCCGTTCCACTGCATTCAATTCCACTCCATTCCATTCCACTCAATTCCACTCTATTCCAATCCATTCCACTCCACTCCTCTCCATTACATTCCACTGAACTCTACTCCACTCCTCTCCATTCCACTCCACTCCACTCCACTACATTCCACTCCACTTCATTCCATTCCATTCCACTACACTCCACATCACTCCATTCCATTCGACCCCAATCCATTCTACTCGATTGCACTCCACTCCACTCCACTCTACTCTACTCCACTCAACTCCATTGCATTCCACTCCACTCCATTCCATTCCACTCCACTACATTCCATTTCATTCCATTAAACTGCACTCCATTCCACTCCATTTCAATCCATTCCATTCCATTCCAATCCACTACATTCCATTCCATTCCATTCGACTCCACTCCCCTCCATTCCACTACACTCAATTCCCCTCCACACCATTCTATTCCATTCCACTAAACTGCACTCCATTCCACCACAGTCCACTCCATTCCACTCCACTCTACTCCATTCCATTCCATTCCACTCCATTCCATTCCACTCTACCCTTTTCCACTCCAATCCACTCCATTCCACTCCACTCCACTCTACTCAACTCCATTCCACTCCGTTCCATTCCACTCCATTCCATTCCACTCAATTCCATTCATCTGCATTCCAATGCACTCACGTCCATTCAACTCTATTCCACTGTATTCCATTCCACTCCATTCCATTCCACTCAATTCCACTCCACTTCATTCCATTCCATTACACTTCACTCCACTACTTTCCACTCCACTCCACGCCATTGTACTTCACTCAACTCCTTTCCATTCCATTCCATTCAACTACATTCCACTCCACTGCAATTCATTCCACTCCACTCCATTCCATTCCATTCCATTCCATTCCATTCCATTCCATTCCATTCCATTCCATTGCATTCCATTCCACTCCATTCCATTCCATTCCACTCCATTTCATTCAATGCCACTCCATTCCTGTCCACTCCACACCACTCCACTGCACTCCATTTAACTCCATTGCACTCCATTCCGTTCGATTGCATGGCACTCCACTCCATTCCATTACATTTCTCCCCATTCCACTCCAGTACAATGCATTTCATTCCTCTAGAAAACACTCAATTCCACTCCATTCCATTCCACTCCAATCCACTCCATTCCATTCCATTCCATTCCACTCCATTCCGTTCCTATCCATTCCACTCCGTTCCACTCCACTCCCTCCATTCCATTCCATTCCACTCCTTTCCACTAGACTCCATTCCAATAACCTCCACTCTACTCCATTCCATGCCATCTAATTCCATTACAATCCATTCCATTTGAATCCACTCCATTAAATTGCATTCCATTCCATTCCATTGCACACCAGTCCACACCATTCCTGTCCATTCCCCTCCACTCCCCTCCACTACACTCCATTCCATTCCTCTCCATTACACTCCACTCTACTCCATTGCACTCCATTCCACTCCATTCCATTCCACTACACTGCCTTCAAGTCTGCTCCATTCCATTCTACTCCACTCCACTCTATTCTACTGAACTCCATTCCAGTCCATTCTGCTCCGCTACACTCCATTCTATTCCACTCCTCTCCATTCCACTCCATTCCTCTGCATTCCGCTTCATTCCATTCCACTCCATTCCACTCTTCTCTAATCCATTCCATTCCATTCCACTACCCGCCACTAAATTCCACTCGTCTCCTGTCCATTCCATTCCACTCCATTCCATTCCATTCCACTAAACTCGGTTGCACTCCATTCCATTCCAGTCCACTCTTTTCCATTCCATTCCATTAAACTCCATTCATATCCATCATCATCAGTCCACTCCACCCCACTTCATTTCATTCTATTCCATTCCACTCCAGTCCATATCTCTCCATTCCTCTCCATTCCACTCCAATCCACCCCATTCCATTACAATGTATTCCTTTCCACTCCATTCCAGTCCACTCCACTCCATTCCACTCCACTCCACTCAACTCCTTTCCATTCCACTCCACTCCACTCAACTCCTTTCCATTCCACTCCACTCCATTCCATTCCACTCCAATCCATTCCACTCTACTCCATTCCAGTCCACACCACTCGATTCCACTCTGCTCCACTCCATTCCACTCCTCTCCACTATATTTCAATCCATTCCATTCCATTCCCTTCCCTTCCACTCCATTCGAAGCCATTCCACTCCAATCCATTCCACTCCATTCCATTCAATTCTGCTCCATTCCACTCCACATTGTTCCACTCCACGCCATTTCCTTCCATCCCATTCCACTCCACTCCTTTCCATTCCACTACATTCCACTACATTACACTGCTCTCCACTCCATTCCATTCCATTCCATTCCACTCCGCTCCATTTCCCTCCATTCCATTCTAATCCACTCCATTCCATTCCATTCCACTCCACTCCACTCCACTCTATTCCACTGCAATCCACTCCATCACGTTCTATTCCTTTCCACTCTATTTCATTACACTCCACTCCATTCCATTCCACTCCATTATATTCCACTCTACTCCACTTCACTCAACTCCATACCATTCCTCTCAACTCCATTCCATTATACTCCACTACATTCCATTTCATTCTATTCCACTGCACTCCACTCCAATCCAAACCATTCCCTTCCATTCCATTCCATTCCACTCCAATCCTTTAAACTACACTACAACCCACTGCACCCCACCTCCCTCCACTCCATTCCTCTGCATTGCAATCCAATACATCCCATTCCATTGTATTCCATTCCATTTCACTCCACTCCACCCCACTCTATTCCATTCCACTCTACTCCATTCCATTCCATTCCATTCCATTCCATTCCATTCCATTCCATTCCATTCCATTCCATTCCACTCCATTCCATTCCATTCCATTCCACTCCATTCCATTCCATTCCACTCCACTCCATTCCATTCCATTCTACACCACTCCACTCCACTCCATTCCATTCCACTCCATTCCATTATCCTCGATTCCACTTCACTCCATTCCTCTCCACCCCATTCTATTCCATTCCAATAAAATCCACTCCATTCCTTTCCACTCCACTCCGTTCCACTCCACTCCACTCCATTCCCTTCCATTTCATTCCATTCCACTCCATTCAATTCCACTCCACTCATTTCCAATCCACTCCACTCCATTCAACTCCACTCCAACCCACTCCACTCCATTCTATTCCATTCCGTTCCATTCCACTCCTCTCCATTCCAATCCATTCCACTGCATTCCACTCCACTCCTGTCCATTCCACTCCACTCCACTGCGTTCATTTCCAATCCATTCCTTTCCACTCATTTCCACTCCAATCCCTTCCGTTCCACTCCATTCCATTCCATTCCATTTCATTCCACTACACTCGACTACATTCAACTCCACTCCACTCCATTGTACTCCACTCATCTCCATTATATTCCATTCCATTCCATTCAACTCCGTTCCACTCCGCAGCATTCCATTACACTCCACTACTCTCCTTTCAATTCCAACCCATTCCAGTCCATTTCATTAAATGCCACTCCATTCCAGTCCTTTCAACTTCATTCCACACCACTCCACTGTACTCCATTCCACTCCATTGCAGTCTATTCCGTTCAACTGCATTCCATTTCCTCCATTCCATTCCATTACTCTCCACTCCACTCCACTCCATTATATTCCATTCCATTGCAATCCATTCCATTCCATTCCATTCCTCTCCACTCCACTCCATTCCACTCCAGTACATTCCATTACATTCCAGTAAATTCCATTCCATTCCACTCTACTACATTCCACTCCACTCCTCTCCGCTACATTCCTTTCCATTCCACTGCCCTATATTGCACTCCAATCCATTGAATTGCATTCCACTGCATTCCATGCCTTTGCATTCCACTCCCCTCCATGCCACCCCACTAGATTCCACTCCCATCCATTCTATTCCAAGGCATTCCATTCCATTCCATTCCACTCCACTCTGCTTCATTCCATTCCAGTACCTTCCATTCCATTCCAGTAAACTCCACCCCATTCCATTCCTATCCAATGCAATCCTCTCCACTCCTTTCCCTTCCAATCCATTCCACTGCAATCCATTCCATTCCACTCCTCTCCACTCCACTTCATTCCACTCCAATCCACTCCACTCCACTCCACTCGACTCCATTTCATTCCATTCCATTCCATTCCACTCTACTCCATTCCACTCCAATCCATTCCACTCCACTCCATTCCATTCCCTTCCATTCAACTCTATTCCACTCCACTCTACTACATTCCACTCCACTCCACTCCACTACATTCCTTTCCATTCCACTGCACTCTATTGCACTGCAATCCATTCCATTGCATTCCACTGCATTCCATGCCATTGCATTCCACTCCCCTCCATGCCACCCCACTAGATTCCACTCCCATCCATTCTATTCCAATCCATTCCATGCCACCCCTCCAAATTCCACTCCACTCAACTCCATTCCACTCCACTCCCTTCCTTTCTACTCCATTACATTCCATTCCAGTCCACTCCATTCTATACCATTCCACTCCAGTTTATTCCACTCCATTCCATTCCATTCCATTCCACTCTAACCCATTCCATTCCATTAGACTCCATTCCACTTCTCTCCACACCTCTCCATTGCAGTCCATTCCACTCCACTCCATTCCGCTTCATTCCACTCCACTTCATTCATTTCCATTCCTCTCCATTCCACCCCTCTCCAACCCATTCCATTACACTGAATTCCACTGCATTCCACTCCATTCTAATCTACTCCACTCCATTCCACTCCACTCCATTTCATTCTATTCCTTTCAATTCCATTCCATTCCACTCCACTCCACTCCACTCAATTTCCTTCCACGCCCCTGCCCTCCACTCCACTCCATTCCACTCCAATCCGTTGCATTCCTTTCCACTCCATTCCACTGCAGTCTAATCCAATCCTCTCTACTCCATTCCATTCCATTCCGCTGCGTTCCATTCCATTCCACTCCACTATAATACACACCATTCCACACAATTTCATATCATTAAATTTCTCTCCACTCCATTCCATTCCATTCCACTGCATTCCGTTCCATTCCATTGTATTCCACTCCACTGCCCTCAGATCCACTCGATTCCATTTTATTCCATTCCACTAGAACACATTCCATTCTATTGCATTCCATTCCACTCCACTCCATTCCATTCCACTGCACTCCACTCCATTCCATTCCACTCCATTCCTTTCATTTCCAATCCATTCCATACCACTTCATTCCATTCCATTCTTCTTTACTCCTATCCACTCTGCTCTACTCCACTCCACTCCATTGCTTTTCATCCTTTCAAGTCCACTCCTATCCACTCCACTCCATTCAACGCCAATCAACCACATTCCACTTCACCCCCTTCATTCCATTCCTTCCCACTCCTTTGTATTCCATTCCAGTCCACTCTATTACACTCCACTCCATTTCACTCCATTCCAGTCCATTCCCCTCCATTCCAATCCACTCCATTCCACTTCACCCCACTGCATTCCACTCCACTCCAGTACATTAAATTTCATTCCATTCCCCTCCACTCCACTCATTCCAAGTCCATTCCGTTCCATTCCACTCCATTCCACTCCACTCCATTCCATTCCATTCTGCCCAACTCCATGCCACTCCATTCCTTTGCCCTCCTTTCCACTCCACTCCATTCTGCTCTACTCCATTCCATTCCATTCCACTCAATTCCATTCCATTCCACTCCACTCGTCTCCATTAAATTCTACTCCAATCCACTCCTTTCCACACCACTACACTCCACTCCATTCCACCCCACTCCATTCCATTCCACTCTACTCCATTCCATTCCATTCTAATCGACTCCACTCCATTCCATTCCACTCCTTTCCACTCCATTCTGCTCCATTCCACTCCACTCCACTCCATTCCATTCCATTTCATTCCACTGTACTCCAGTCCACTCCTTTAAATTTCACTCCATTCTAATCCACTCCTTTCCATTCGACTACATTCCATTGCATTCCACTGCATTCCATTATACTCCACTCCACTCCATTCCATTCCACTCCACTCCATTCCTTTTCACTCCACTCCACTCCATTCCAACCCACTCTACTCCATTCCTCTCCATTCCACTGCACTCCATTCCACTCGATTCCACTACATTCCTTTGCCTTCCAGGCCAATCCACTCCACTGCTCTCCATTCCATTTGATTCCTCTGCACTCCACGCCACTCCATTCATTACAAACCATTCCACTACACTCCATTCCATTCCACTCCACTCTGCTCCTTTCCAATCCACTCCATTCCATTCCACTCCATTCCATTCCACTCCACTCCACTTCACTGCTCTCCCTTCCACTGCATTCCATTGCACTCCACTCCATTCCATTCCTCTCTCCTCCATTGCATTCCATTAAATTCCTCTCCATTCCACTCCACTCCATTCCACTCCATTCCAATAAATTACACTGCATTCCAGTCCACTCCACTTCATTCAATTCCAGTCAATTCCACTGCACTCGACTCCATTCCATTCCAATCCATTCCACTCAACTCCATTCCATTTCACTCCACTCCACTCCATTCCAATCCATTCCACTCCATTCCACTCCAGTCCACTGTATTCCGTGCCATTCCATTCCATTCGAACACATTCCATTTCATTCCACAACATTCCATTCCATTCCACTTCATTCAAGTCCATTACACTCTTTCTACTCCACTCAACTCCATTCAAATCCATTCCCATGCATTCCACTCCATTCCATTCCACTCCATTCCATTGCACTCCATTCCATTCTATTATACTCCACACCAATCCACTCCATTCAATTCCACTCTTTTCCACTCCACTCCTTTCCATTCCTCTCCACTCCACTACACTCCATTCCATTTCTTTCCATTCTACCCCATTCCACTCGTTTCCATTCCATTCCACTGTATTCCATTCCACTAAAATCTTTTCCATTCCTATCCATTTCATTCCACTCCACTCTCCTCCATTCCATTCCATTCCACTCCAATGTAATCCACTCCACTCCATTCCACTCCATTCCCCTACATTCCATTCCATTCCACTCCATTCCATTCCATTCCACTGCATTCCATTCTATCCCATTCCATTCCACTGCATTCCATTCTATTCCATTCCACTCCACTCCACTCAATTGCACTCCTTTCCATTTCATTCCATTCCACTCCACCCCATTCCATTTCATTTCATTCCATTCCATTCCATTCCACTCCATTGCACTCCACTCCATTCCTTTCCATACAACTCTCTTCCACTCCATTCCATTCCACTCCACTTCATTCCAGTCCACTGCACTCCATTCCACTCCACTCCACTTCAATACACTACATTCCTCTCCACTTCACTCCATTCTATTTCATCCCATTCCATTCCATTGCATTCCATTCCAAACCACTCCATTCCAGTTCACTCCATTCCATTCCACTCCATTCCACTCGACTACTGTAAATTCCATCCCACTCCACTCCACTCCTTTCCATTCCATTCCACTGAATTTCACTCCATCCACTCCACTCCAATCCATTCCACTCCATTCCATTCCACTCCACTCCATTCCATTTGATTCAATTTCACTGCATTCCACTCCACCCACTCCTCTCTGCTCCATTTCTTTCCATTCCATTCCACTACACTCCACTCCACTCTATTCCATTTAATTCCACTCCACTCCATTCCACTCCACTCTGCTACATTCCTTTCCACTCCACTGCACTCCAGTACACTCCACTCCATTCCACTCCACTCCACTACATTCAACTCCACTCCATTCCGTTCCTCTCCACTCCACTCCACTGCTCTCCATTCCACTCCATTCCACTACACTCCACTCCATTCCATTCCTCTCTACTCCATTGCATTCCATTAAATTCCGCTCCATTCCACTCCATTCCATTCCACTCCATTCCACTCCATTACACTGCATTCCAGTCCACTCCATTTCATTCAATTCCATTCCATTCCACTGCACTCCACTCCATTCCATTCCAATCCATTCCACTCAGCTCCATTCCATTTCACTCCACTCCATTCCATTCCAACGCATTCCATTCCGTTCCACTCCAGTCCACTGCATTCCATGCCATTCCATTCCATGCGAACCTATTCCATTTCATTCCACAACATTCCCTTCCATTCCACTCTATTCCAGTCCATTACACTCTTTCCACTCCACTCAACTCCATTCAACTCCTTTCCCATCCATTCCACTCCATTCGTTTCCACTCCATTCCATTCCACTCTATTCCATTCTATTATATTCCACACCAATCCACTCCATTCAATTCCACTCTTTTCCACTCCGCTCCTTTCTATTCCTCTCCACTCCACTCCACTCCATTCTGTTCCTTTCCATTCCACCCCATTCCATTCGTCTCCATTCCACTCCACTGTATTCCATTCCACTAAAATCTTTTCCATTCCTATCCATTTCTTTCCACTCCATTCCCCTCCATTCCACTCCAATGCACTCCACTCCGATCCATTCCACTCTACTCCATTCCACTCCAATCCACTCCATTCCACTCCACTCCACTACATTCCATTCCATTCCATTCCATTCCACTGCATTCCATTCTATTCCATTCCACTCCACTCCACTCAATTGCACTCCTTTCCATTACATTCTATTCCACTCTACCCCATTCCATTCCTTTCCATTCCATTCTATTACTTTCCATTCCACTCAATTCCACTCCACTCCACTCCCTTCCATTCCATTCCATTCCACTCCATTGCACTCCACTGCATTCCTTTCCATACAACTCCATTCCACTCCATTCCATTCCACTCCACTTCATTCCAGTCCACTGCACTCCATTCCACTCTGCTCCACTTCAATACACTCCATTCCTCTCCCCTCCACTCCATTCTAATTCATTCCATTCCATTCTATTCCTCTCCACCCCACTCCAATCCACTCCACTGCACTCCCTTCGATTCCTCTCATCTCAATTCCACTCCACTCCATTCGATTCCATTATTTTCCTCTCCACTCCACTCCACTGCATTCCATTCCATTCTGCTCCTCTCCACTCCACTCCATTCGATTGCACTCCATTCCACTCCACTATATTCCATTCCACTCCACTTCATTCTCTTCCAATCCATTCAATTCCATTCCTTTCCAGTCAATTCCATTCCACACCACTACACTACACTCCTCTCCATTCCACTTTACTCCACTCCTTTCCCCATCACTCCACTCCACTCCACTTCACCCCACTCCATTCCATTCCACTCCACTTCTTTCCATTCCATTCCACTCGACTCCACTGCACTCCATTCTATTCCTTTCCACTCCATTCCCGTCCACTCCACTCCATTCCATTCGATTCCATTGCACTGCACTCTACTTCACTCAATTCCTTTCCACTCCATTGCACTCCACTCCTTTCAATTCCAATCCATTCCATTCCAATCCATTCCACTCCGTTGCATTCCACTCCACTCCACTCCATTTCATTCCAATCCACTGCACTCCATTACACTCCACTCCACTCAATTGTAGTCCACTCTACTCCATTCTATTCCACTCCATTCCATTCCATTCCACTACATTTAACTCGATTCCACTCCATTCCACTCCATTCCACTCCACTCCACTCCATTCCATTCCATTCCACTGGACTCCACTACACTCCATTCCATTCCAAACAATTCCACTCCACTCCATTCCACTCCACTCCATGACAACCCATTATATCCCACTCCATTCCGTTCCACTCCATTCCACTCCACTCTACCTTATTCCACTCCACACCATTCCATTCCATTCCACTCAACTCCAATCCATTCCGCTCCACTCCATTCCACTCCACTCTGCTCCAATCCACTTAAATCTATTCCATTCCACTGCACTACACTCCATTCCAATCAATTCAAGTCCATTCCACTCCACTCTACTCTTTCCAATTCCACTCGATTCCATTCCACTCCATTCCACTCCACTCCATTCCATTCCCTTCCAATCCACTCCACCCCACTCCATTCCATTTCCCTCTATTGTACTCCACTCCATTAAATTACACTCCATTCCATTACACTCCATTCCATTTCATTCCACTCCATTCCGTTCCATTCTACTCCATTCCATTCCTTTCCGCTTTACTCCATTCCAAACCATTCGATTCCACTCCACTCCATTGTATTCCATTCCATTCAAATCCATTGCACTCTACTCCACTACATTACACTCCACTCCATTCTATTGCAATCTGTTCCATGCCACTCTACTAAATTCCACTCCACTCCACTCAATTCCACTCCACTACATTCCTTACAACTCTATTCCTTTCCACTCCACTACACTCCATTCTATTCCATTACACTCCATTTTATTTCATTCCATTCCATTCCATTCCAATCCATTCCTTTCCATTCCAATCCATTCCTTTCCCTTCCACTCCATTCCACTTCACTCCACTCTACTCCAATCCACTCCATTCCACTCCATTCCATTCCACTCCATTCCACTCCACTCCACTCATTTCCATTCCTCTGCACTCCACTCCACTTCATTCCCTTACAGTCCATTGCATTCCATAACACTACTTACTTATTAACTAAACTTGAGTCCACTCCATTGCACTGCACTCCACTCCCTTCCATTCCATGCCACTTCATTCCATTACAATCCACTAAATTCCATTCTATTCTTTTCCACTCAATTCCATTCCACTACACAACACTACACTCCATTCCACTCCACTCCAATGCACTCCTTTCCACACCACTCCACTCCACTCAAATCCACCCCACTCCATTCCACTCTACTCCACTCAATTCCATTTCATTCCAGTCCACTCCACTCCACTCCACTGCATTCCTTTCATTCAACTGCAGTCCAATCCACTCCATTCCATTGCACTCCATTGAACTCCACTCCTTTCCATTCCACTCCATTCCATTCCATTCCACTCCAATCAATTCCATTCCACTCCATTTCATTCCCCTACACTCCACTCCATTCGATTCCACACAACTCCAATCCACTCCATAACAGTCCATTCTACTCCTTTTCATTCTATTAAATTCCCTTCTACTCCATTCCACTAAACTACATTAAACTCGATTCCACTCCATTCCACTGCCATCCAGTCCACTCCACTACAGGCCATTCCTTTCCACTCCACTGCACTCCACTCCACTCCATCCCATTCCAAACCATTCCACTCCACTCCATTCCATTCCACTCCACTCTACTACAATCCATTCCACCCCATTACCTTCCAGTCCATTCCTTTCCACTCCATTCCACACCACGCTACTCCATTCCACCCCACTCGATTCCATTCCACTAAACTCCACTCCATTCCACTGCACTCAATTCCACTCCACTCCACTCCATTCCGTTCCATTCCACTCCCATCCATTCCATTCCAATCCATTCCACTCCATTTCACTCCACTCCCGTCATTCCTATTCCATTATATTCCATTCCACTCCACTCCATTCCATTCCATTCTGCTCCACTCCACTACACTCCATTCCATTGCCCTGCCTTTCACTCCACTCCTTTCCATTCCAATCCATTCCACTCAATTCCATTCCATTCCACTCAGCTCTGCTCCCTTCCACACCACTCCACTCCACTCCACCCCACTCCATTCCATTCCACTCTACTCCATTTCATTCTTTTCCATTCCACTCGACTCAACTACACTGCTTTCCACTCCTTTCCACTCCATTCCATTCCACTCCAGTCCACTGCACTCCATTCCACTGCATCGCATTACGAACCAATCCATTCCATTCCATTGTCTTCCATTCTCCTCCACTCCACTCCATTCCACTCCAATCCACTCTATTCCACTCCACTCCATTCCATTCCACTTCATTCCATTCCATTCTATTCAATTGCCCTCCATTCCTTTGCATTCCAGTATATTCCATTCCACACCACTCCATTCCACTTCACTCCATTTGATTGCATTCCATTCATCTCCATCCCACTCTACCCCACTACATTCCACTCCACTCCTTTCCGTTTTATTCCATTCCATTCAACTCCACTCCATTCCACTCCAATCTATTCCATTGTATTCCAGTGCATTCCATTATATTCCATTCCACTCCACACCACTGAATCCCACTCCATTTCATTCCATTCCATTCCACTCCATCCCACTGCATTCCATTCCATTCCACTCCACTCCATTCCACTCTACTCCAATCCACTCCTTTCCATTCCATTCAATTCCATTCCATTCCTATCTACTCCATTGGAATCCACTGCATTCCTTTCCACTGAGCTCGAGTCAACTCCATTCCACTCCACTCCATTCCATACCACTCCTCACTATTCCATTCAATTCCATTTCATTCCTTTCTACTCCATTGTACTCCATTCCACTCCATTCCATGTCATTCCATGCCATTTCACTCCTTTCCATTCCATTCCACTCCACTCCATTCCAGTCCACTGCACTCCATTCCACTCCACTCCACTACTCTCCATTCCATTCCACTCCACTCAATTTCATTCCATTCCATTCCACTCCATTCCATTCAGTTCCACTCCATTCCATTCCATTCCTTTCCAGTCTATTCCACTCCACCCCACTAATCTCCACTCGTATCCATTCCACTTCACTCCATTCCTTTACACATCACTTCACTCCATTTCATTCCAATCTTCTCCATTTCATTCCAATCCATTCCACTTGAATACATTCCACTCCATTCCACTCCATTACAGTGCACTCCACTCCACTCCATTTGATTCCATTGCACTGCACTCCACTCCACTCTATTCCATTGCACTCCATTACACTCCACTCCTTTCCATTCCAATCCATTCCATTCCAATCAATTCCATTCCATTCCATTTCATTCCACTCCACTCCGTTTCATTCCAATCCATTGCACTCCATTTCACTCCACTCCACTCCATTCCAGTCCACTCTACTCCATTCCATTGCATTCCATACCATTCCACTCCACTATATTACACTCGATTCCACTCCTTTCCACTCCATTCCAGTCCACCCCACTCCACTCCACTCCATTGCATTCCATTCCACTGGACTCCATTCCACTCCATTCCATTCCAAACCGTTGCACTCCACTGCATTCCATTCCACTCCACTCCACTCCACACCGCCCCAAAACATTCCACTCCATTCTGCTCCACTCTACTTCATTCCAATCCATTCCATTCAATTCCATTCCATTCCATTCGACTCCACTCCACTCCACTCCATTCCACTCCACTCCATTCCACTCCTCTCTGCTCCATTCCATTTAAATCCATTCCATTCCACTACACTACATGCCATTCCAATCCATTCAACTCCATTCCACTACACTCCACTCTTTTAAATTCCATTCCATTCCATTCAAATCCATTCCTCTCCACTCCGTTCCATTCTTTTCTGATCCACTCCACTCCAATCCATTCCATTGACCTCCATTCCACTCCACTCCGTTCCATTCCATTCCATTCCACTCAATTCCATTCCATTCCACTCCACTCCTCTACTTTCGATTCCACTCCACTCCTTTACACAACACTCCACTCCATTCCACTCCACCCCACTTCATTTCATTCCAATCTACTGCACTCCATTACACTCCACTCCACTCCATTCCAGTCCACTCAACTCTTTTTCATTCCATTCCATTCCATTCCACTCCACTACATTTAACTCGATTCCACTCTATTCCACTCCATTCCAGTCCACTCCACTCACTCCACTCCATTCCATTCTAATCCAATCAACACCTTTCCAATCCGGTCCACTGCATTCCACTCCACTCCACACCATTCCATTTCATTCCATTTCATTCCACTCCTTTCCAATCCACTACACTCCCTTCCAGTCCAATCCACTCCTTTCCATACCGTTCCATGCCTTTCCAATCCATTTCATTCTGTTAAACCCAATTCCAATCCATTCCACCCTATTCCAGTCCATTCCACTCCACTCCACTGAATTCCATTCCATTTCACTTCTTTCCATTCCACTCCATTCCACTCCACTCCACTCCTTTCATGCCGATCCAATCCATTCCACTCCTTTTCTTTCCATTCAATTCCATTCGACTCCATTCCACTCCAATCCACTACACTCCACTCCATTCCACTCTATTCCCCTCCATTCCACTCTTTTACATTCCACTTCATTTCACTCCACTACATACCACTCCATTCCATTTCACTCCTCTCCATTCCTTTCCATTCCATTCCACTCCACTCCACTCCACTCCATTCCACTCCATGCCATTCCTTTCCATTCCATTCCACTCCATACAATTCCATTCCACTCCACTCCTTTCCATTCCATTCCACTCCTTTCCATTCCATTCCACTGCACTCCACCCTTTTCCATTCCATTGCACTCCATTCCTTTCCACTCCACTCAACTCCACTTTACTGCAGTTCATTCCATTCCACGCCAATCCACTCCACTCCACTGCAGTTCATTCCATTCCATTCCACTCCACTCCACTCTATTCTATTACACTCCCGACCATTCCATTCCGTTTCACTCCATTCCATTCCATTACACTGCAATCCACAGTATTCCATTCCACTCCACTCCACTCCACTCCTGTCTATTCCATTCCACTGCTTTCCAATCCAAACTATTTCATTCCACTCCCTACCATTCCCTTACATTCCAATCCATTTCATTCCATTCCACTACTCTCCATTCTATTCCATTCCACTCCACTTCACTCCATTCCACTCCACTCCACTTCATTCCATTCAATTCCATTCCTCTCTGATCCATTCCATTCAATTCCATTCCACCCCACTCCATTCCACTCCAATCCATTGCATTCCACTTCGCTTCACTCCATTCCATTCCAATCCATTCCATTCCACTTCACTCCGTTCCATTCCACTCCATTCCATGCCATTCCATTCCATTCCACTCCATTCCATGCCATTCCATTCCATTCCACTCCATCCCATGCGATTCCATTCCAATCCACTACATTCCATTTCATTAAATTCCATTCCATTCCTTTCAACTCCATTCCAGTCCATTCCTCTCCATTCCTCTCCTCTGCACTGCCCTCCACTCCATTCTTTTCCACACCATGCACTCCACTCCACTCTTTTCCACACCATGCACTCCACTCCACTCCATTCTATTCCATTCCACTGCGCTCGTCTCCATTCCATTCCTATCCATTCCATTCCACTCCACTCCACTCCACTCCATTCCTTTTAACTCCACTCCATTCCATTCCAATCCATTCTACTCCACTCCTCTCCATTCCAATCCACTCCATTCCAATCCATTCCACTCCAACCGCTGAATGGGACTCCACTCCATTCCACTCCACTCCACTCCACTGCATTCCACTCTTCTCCACTCCATTCCTTTCCATTCCATTCCACGCCATTCCATTCTATTCCAATATACTCCATTCCACTCCACTTCATTCCACTCCACTCCACTCCAATCAATTCCATTGCATTCCATTCCATTCCATTGCATCCCTTTCAACTCCAATCCATTCCATTCCACACCGCTCCATTCCACAGCACTGCACTCCTCTCCACTCCATCCCATTACATTACATTCCTTTCCACTCCATTCCATACCCTTCCTTTCTTTCCAGAGGTTGTCACTCTGTCACAAAAGCTGGAGTGCAATGGCTCAATCTCAGCTCACATTCCTTGTCACCATTCCATTGCATACCATTCCATCCCATTCCATTCCTTACTATTTCACTCTTCTCCACTGCACTCCATCTCTTTCCATTCTATTTCATTCAAGTCCACTACACTGCAGTCCAGTTCACTCCACTCCATTCCACTCCATTCGATTCCACTCCACTCCATTCGATTCCACTCCACTCAGATCCACTCCATTTCATTCCAGTCCATCCCACTCCAATCCATTCCATTTCACTCCATTCCTTTCATTTCCATTCCACTCCATTTCCTTCTACTCCCCTTCACTGCACTCCATTCCATTCCACTCTACTCCAGTCCATTCTACTCCATTCCACTCCTCTCCACTGCACTTCATTCCAATCCATTCCACTTCATTCTACTCTTTTCCATTTAACTCCATTCCACTCCACTCCCCTACATTCCATTCCACGCCATACGAATCCACACCATTCCACTGCACTCCACTTCACACCATTTCACTCCACTCGATTCTACTCCAGTCCATTCCATTCTATTCCACTCCATTCCTCCCGAATCCACTCAACTCCTTTCCACTCCACTCCATTCCATCTCATCACATTCCATTACACTCTTTTCGACTCCACTCCACTCCAGTCCACTGAATTCCTCCCCATCCCATTCCATCCCATTACATTCCTCAGCACTCCACACTACTTCACTCTTCTCCACTCCACTTCTCTCCATTCCGTTCTTTTACATCCCATTCCATTCCAATACACTCCACTTCACTTCATTCCGATTCATTCCAATACATTCCTTTCCATTCCTTTCCATTCAACTCCATTCCACTACAATTCAATGCATTCAATTCAAGAAAATTCCACTCCATTCCAGTCCAATCCACTTCATTCAACTCCATTACACTCCATTGCAATCCGTGCCACTCCGCTCCACTCCATTCCACTCCATTTCACTCCAGTTTATTCCATTCCACTACATTCCATTCCTCTCCATTCAACTCCACTCCACTCAGTTCAACTCCACTCCATTCCATTCCTTTCCATTTCATTCTATTCCTCTCCCCTCCACTCCAGTCCACTCCACTCCATTCCATTCCATGCCTTTCAACTCCAATCCATTCCATTCCACACCACTCCATTCCACGGCACTCCACTCCACTCCACTCCATTCCATTCCATTCCATTTCATTCCTTTCTTTCCACATGATCACACTCTGTCACAAACGTTGCAGTGCGGTGGCACAATCTCAGCTGACATAACCTTTCACCATGCCATTGCATTCTATTCCATCCCATTCCATTCCATGCTATTTCACTCCACTCGACTGCACTCCACTCCATTCCATTCCACTCTATCCCATTCCACTCTCCTCCATTCTAATCTACTCAACTGCATTCCACTCCACTCAATTCCACTCCATTCCATTCCACTCCTTTCCATTCCACTCCATTCCATTCCATTCCTGTCCACTTCATTCCACCCCACTTCTCTCCACTCTATTCCATTATATTAAACTGCACTGCACTCCATTCTACTTCACTCCATTCCACTCCATTCCATTCCATTCCATTCCTTCCCACTCCACTCCTCTGCACTCCATTCCATTCCAATTCATTTCCCTCCTCTCCACTCCATTCCAATCCATTCTACTCCTTGTATTCCACACCACTCCATTCCATTTCATTCTGCTACTTTCCACTACACTTCGCTTTACTCCACTCCACTCCATTCCATTTCACTTCGTTCCATTCCTCTCCATTGGAATCCACTCCACGCCATTCCTCTCCACTCCATTCCATTCCATTCCATTCCATTCCAAACCACTCCACTCCACTCCATTCCATTCCACTCCACTCCACTCCATTCCACTCCAATCCTTTCCATTCCACTCCACTCCACTCCATTCCACTCCATTACACTCCATACCATTCCATTCCATCCCACTCCAATCCACTGCACTCCATTCCATTCCATTCCATACCACGTCACTCCACTCCATTCCAATCAATTCCACTCCATCCCACTCCGCTCCACTCCATTCCATTCCATTCTATTCCATTATGCTCCTTTCCACTCCACTCCACTCCATTCCATTTCACTGCATTCCATCTTCTCCATTCGATTCCACTCCACTCCATTCCACTCCTCTCCATTCCAGTCCTTTCCATTTCATACGACTCCATCCACTCCACTAAATTCCATTCCATTCCACCAATCTCCACTCCACTCCACTCGATTACACTCCACTCGCTTCCAATCCACACTATTCCACTCCACCCCATTCCATTCCATTTCATTCCACTCCACTCCATTCCATTCCATTTCATTCCTTTCCACTCCACTCAATTCCATTTCACTCCATTCCAATCCACTCCACTCCATTGCAATCTATTCGGCCACATTCCACTCTATTCCACTCCATTCCATCCCTTTCCATTTCATTCCGCTCCTTTCCACTCCACTTCACTCCATTCCAATCCGCTCCACTCAATTCCAGGTCATTCTTTTCCATTCAATTACATTCCACTCCATTGCAATCGATGCCCCTCCAGTCCTCTCCATTCCACTCCATTCCATTCCATTTCAGTCCATTTCATTCCACTCCATTTCACTCCACTTCGTTTCACTCCACTCCATTCCTTCACATTACTCTCCACTCCAGTCCACTCTATCCCATTCCACTCCATTCCCCTCCCCTCCATTCCATTCCACTCCACTCCTCTCCATTCCTTTCCATTCCACTGCATTACATTCCTCTCCATTCAACTCCATTCCACTCCACTCAACTCCACTGCATTCCATCCCATTCCATTTCATTCCATTCCACTCTACTCCACTCCACTCCACTCCATTCCACTCCAGTCCACTCCACTCTACTGCTTTCCACTCCACTCCACTGCTTTCCACTCCACTCCATTCCAATCCACTACATTCCATTCCATTCCATTACATTACCTTCCACTCCACTCCACTCCTTTCCACTGCAATCCACTCCATTCCACTCCTCTTCAATCCAATCCATTCCATTCCATTCCACTCCATTCCATTGCATTCCACTCCACTCCCTTCCTGTCCAATCCATTCCATTCCAATCCATTCCATTCCATTGCATTTAACTCAATTCCACAGCACCCCACTCCCTTCCCCACCCCTGAACTCCGTTATAATCCATTCCACTCTATTCCGTTCCATTCCACAGCATTCCATTACCTTCCACTCCATTCCATTCCCTTCCACTCCATTCCACGCCCCTCCACTTTACTCCACTCCACTCCACTCCACTTCACTCCACTCCACTCCACTCCAATCAATTCCATTCCGTTCCATTCCACTCCATTCCATTCCATTCCATTGCATCCCTTTCAACTCCAATCCATTCCATTCCACACCACTCCACTTATCTCCACTCCAATCCATTCCATTCCCTTCCTTTCTTTCCAGAGGGTGTCACTCTGTCACAAAAGCTGGAGTGCAGTGGCTCAATCTCAGTTCACATTTCTTTTCACCATTCCATTGCATCCCATTCCATCCAATTCCATTCCTTACTATATCACTCTTCTCCACTGCACTCCATCCCTCTCCATTGTATTCCATGCAAGTCCACTACACCGCAGTCCAGTCCACTCCACTCCATTCCACTGCATTCGATTCCACTCCACTCAGATTCACTCCATTCCATTCCAGTCCGTCCCACTCCAATCCATTCTATTTCACTCCATTCCTTTCACTTCCATTCCACTCCATTTCATTCTACTCCCCTTCACTGCACTCCATTCCATTCCACTCTACTCCAGTCCATTCTACTCCATTCCACTCCTCTCCTCTACACTGCATTCCAATCCAATCCACTCCATTCTGCTCTTTACCATTTAACTCCATTCCACTCCACTCCCCTACATTCCATTCCAAGCCATTCTAATCCACACCATTCCACTGCATTCCACTTCACACCATTTCACTCCACTCAATTCTACTCCACTCCGTTCCATTCTATTCCACTCCATTCCTCTCGAATCCACTCAAATCCTTTCCACTCCACTCCATTCCATCTCATCATATTCCATTACAATCTATTGGACTCCACTCCACTCCAGTCCACTGAATTCCTCCCCATCCCATTCCGTCCCATTACATTCCTCAGCACTCCACACCACTTCACTCTTCTCCACTTCACTTCTCTCCGTTCCGTTCTTTTACATCCCATTCCATTCCAATGCACTCCACGTCACTCCATTCCAATCCAATCCAATACATTCCTTTCCATTCCATTCAACTCAATTCCACTCCAATCCAATGCATTCCATTCAATAAAATTCCACTCCATTCCAGTCCACTCCATTCCACTCGACTGCATTCCATTCCATTCCACTCCACTCCACTCCATTCCATTCCACTTCATTCCACTCCACTCCCCTCAATTTCACTCCATTCCATTCTATTCCATTCCACCTCACTGCACTTCATATCACTCCCCTGCACTCCATTCCACTCAACTCAACTCTATTGCACACCACTCCACTACATTCCATTCCATTCCATTCCATTCCACTCCTTTCCAGTACATTCCAATCCATTCCACTCGACTCCACTCCACTCAACTGAACAATTCCATTCCATTCCATTACATTACCTTCCTCTGCATTCCATTCCATTCCGTTCCATTCCACTGCACTCCAATCCACTCCACTCCATTCCACTCCATTCCACCGCACTGCACTCCATTCCATTCCACTCCACTCCATTCCACTCCATTCGAATCCAAACCATTCCACCCCACTTCATTCCCTTCCACTTCATTCCTCTCTGCTGCACTCCATTCCACTCCACTCCATTCGACAACAATCCACTCCATTCCATTCACTCCATTTCATTCCACTCCACTCCACTCCATGGCATTCAATTCCATTCCATTCCCCTCCATTTCACTCCACTCCACTCCATTCCATTCCACTCCATTCCATTCCACTCCAATCTTTTCCACTCCAATCCATTCCATTCCACTCCACACCATTCCACTCCATTCTATTCCTCTCCACTCCATTTCAATCCACTTCATTCCATTCCATTCCATTCCATTCTGTTCCACTCCATTCCACTCCACTAAACTCCACCCCATTCCAATCCACTGCATTTCATTTCATTCCATTCCATTACACTACTTTAAATTCCACTCCTCTCCACTCCGTTGCATTACACTCCATTCTATTCCACTCCACTCCATTCCACTCCATTCCACTTCACGCCATTCCACTCCACTCTACTCCACTCCATTCCACTTCATTCCCTTACATTCCATTCCACTCCTTTCCCTGCCAATCAACTCCATTCCTTTCTATTCCATTCCACTCCATTCCATTCCACTCCAGTCCATTCCACTCAATTCGAATTCACCCATTCCACCCCACTCCATTCTCTTCCATTTCATTCCACTCTGCTGCACTCCATTCCAATCCACTCCATTCCATTCACCCCATTTCATTCCACTCCACTCCACTCCATGGCATTCCATTCAACTCCATTCCATTCCACTCCATTTCACTCCACTCCACTCCATTCCAATCCACTCCACTCCACTCCATTCCAATCCACTCCATTCCATTCCACTCCAATCTTCTACACTCCACTCCATTCCATTCCAATCCATACCATTTCACTCCATTCTATTCCACTCCACTCCATTTCAATCCACTTCATTCCATTCCATTCCATTCTGTTCCACTCCATTCCACTCCACTAAACTCCACTCCATTCCAATCCACTGCATTTCATTCACTCCATTCCATTACACTACTTTAAATTCCACTCCTCTCCACTCCGTTGCATTACACTCCATTCTATTCCAATCCACTCCATTACACTCCATTCCACTCCAAGCCATTCCACTCCACCCTACTCCACTCCATTCCACTTCATTCCATTACATTCCATTCCACTCCTTTCCCTGCCACACAACTCCATTCCTTTCCATTCCATTCCACTCCATTGCATTCCATTCAATTCCACTTAACTGCATTCCATTACACTCCACGCCACTGCATTCCACTTCATTCCATTACATTCTGTTCCATTCCCCTACATTCCACTCCATTCCACTCCACTCCACAGCACTCCACTCCACTCTATTCCACTCCACTGCATTCCATTCAAATTCATTCCATTCTAACCCACTCCATTCCATTACACTCCATCCCACTCCATGCCACTCCATGCCGCTCCATGCCATTCCATTATATTCCATTCCTTTCCATTCCACACTTTTCAACTAAAATCCACTCCATTCCATTCTATTCCATTCCACTCCATTTCACTCCATTCCATTCCACTGCACTCCACCCCACTCCATTCCACTCCACTTCACTCCTTTCCCTTCCATTCAATTCCATTCCATTGCTCTAAATTCCGTTCCATTAAACGCCTTTCCATTCCACTCCATTCCAGTACATTCCAGTACATTACACTCCACTCCACTCCATTCCGCTCCATTCCATTCCACTCCTTTCGACACCACTCCATGCCATTCTATTCCACTCCACTCCACTCCTCTCCATTCCATTTCACTCCATTCCATTGAATTCCATTCCACTCCATTCCATTCCATTCATTTCCTTTCCATTCCTTGCCACTCCATTACACTCCACTCCACTCCAATGCATTCCATTCCATTCCACTAAACTCCACTGCATTCGATTCCATTACATTCCATTCGATTCTATTCAATTCCATTGCATTCCACTCCATTCCAGTCCTATCCATTCTATTCCACTCCACTCCAATACTCTCCATTCCACTCCATTCCACGCCATTGCACTACTTTGCATTCCACTCCATTCCACTCCACTGCCTCCCATTCCATTCAACTCCATTCCACTCCACTCTATTCCACTGCACTCGATTCCACTCCACTCCCTTCTATTCCATTCAACTCCACTGACTCCCCTCCATTCCACTCCATTCTGCTCCATTCCTTTCTTTTCCATTCCATTACATTCCATTCCATTACTCTCCAATCCACACCTCTCCTTCCCACTCCACTCCATTCAATTCCATTCCATTCCATTCTTCTCCACTTCACTCCATTCGACTACACTCCACTCCATTCCACTCCAGTGCACTCCATTCCGTTCCATTTCATTTCACTCCACTCAACTACACTACATTTCACTCCAATCCACTCCATTCCATTCCTTTCCATTCCATTCCATTCCAATCCATTCCCTTCCACTCCTCTCCACTCCACTACACTGCATTCCATTTCATTCCGTTACATTTCACTCCATTGCATTCCTTTCCTTTCTTTCGACAGGATATCACTGTGTCACTCAGGCTGCTGTTCTGTTGCACAATCTCACCTCACATTACATGTCAGCATTCCTTTATATTTCATTGCATTGTATTCCATTGCATTTCATTGCATTCCTTTCCATTCCATTCCATTGCATTCCATTCCACTCCTTTAAATTCCATTCCATGGCACTCCTTTCCATTCCATTCCACTCCACTCCACTCCATTCCATTTAATTATATTCCACTCTACTCCACTCTTTTCCTCTCCACCCCACTCTACTCCATTCCATTCCATTCCACTCCACTACACTCCACTTCACTCCATTCCACTTCAGCCCAATCCAGTCCACTCCATTCCACTTCACTCCACTCCAGTCCACTCTATTCCACTCCACTCCACTCTATTCCATTTAATTATATTCCACTCTACTCCACTCTTTTCCTCTCCACCCCACTCTACTCCATTCCATTCCATTCCACTCCACTACACTCCACTTCACTCCATTCCACTTCAGCCCAATCCAGTCCACTCCATTCCACTTCACTCCACTCCAGTCCACTCTATTCCACTCCACTCCACTCTATTCCACTCCATTCCGCTCCATTCCATTCCGGTTAATTCCTCTCCACTTCTCTCCACTCCACTCCAGTCCATTAAACTCCATTCCACTCCACTCCATTCCATTCCACTCCACTCCACTCCTCTCGACTCCACACCACTTCACTCCACTCTATTCCATTCCATTCCATTCCATTCCATTCCACACAATTGCATTCCATTCCATTCCACTCCGTTCCATTCCACTACATTACATTTCTCTCCTTTCCTTGCCATTCCACCGCACACCATTCAATTCCATTCCATTCCACTCCTCTCAATTCCATTCTACTCCACTACACTCCATTATACTCCACTCCATTCCATTCCACTCCACTGCATTCCACTCCACTCCACTCCACTCAGTTCCTTTCCATTCCATTCCTCTCATTCCATTCCACTTCACTCCACTCCATGCCACTACATTCCACTCCAATCCATCGCACTCCACTCTTCTCCACTCCAATCCCCTCCACTCCACTCCATTTCATTCAACTCCAGTCTTTTCCATTACACTCCTTTCCTTTCCTTTCCATTCCATTCCATTCCACTCCTCTCCGTTCCATTCCACTTCTTTCGACTCCATACTATCCTCTAAGCTCCACTCCACTCTATTCCATTACATTAAATTCCTTTCCCTTCCATTCTATTCCACTCCACTCCATTCCCCTCCATTCCATTCCACAGCACTCCATTCCATTCCGCTCCACTCCACACCATTCCACTCCACGCCACTCGCTTCCACTCCACTCCATTCCATTCCACTCCACTCCACTCCACTCCTCTCCACTCTATTCCACTACGTTTTATTCCTTTCCACAACCCTCCATTCCACACGTTTCCACTCCATTACATTCCGCTCCACTCCATTCCATTCCACTCCTTTCCATTCCACTCCACTGCACTGCATTCCACACCACTCCACCGCGTTATACTCCATTACACTCCACTCCACTCCACTCTACTCCATTCCATTCACGTCCACTCCATGCCTTCCCACTCCATTTCATTCCATTCCATTCCACTTCGGTCCCCTCCATTCTATTCCATTAAGTTTCACTCTATTCCATTCCATTACAGTGCTTTCCGTTCCATTCCATTTGACTCCACTCAATTCCACTCCATTCCATAACACTCCATTCCACTCCACTGCCCTCCATTCCACTCCACTCCACTCCACTCCTTTCCACTCCACTCCATTCCAATCCATCACAATCGCCTCCACTCCTCTCCTTTCCATTCACCTCCACACCATTCCTTCCCACTCCATTCCATTCCATTCCACTCTTCTCCATTCCATTCCACTGCTTTCCACTCCATTTCGTTCTATTAACTTCCACTGTATTGCACTCCATTCCATTCCATTCCATTTCAGTGCATTCCATTCCATTCCATTCCATTTCACTCCATTCCATTCTATTCCATTCCATTCCACAACACTCCATTCCAGGCCTCTGAACTCCATTCCAATCCGCTCTACTCCATTCCTTTCCAATCTGCTCCATTCCAATCCACTCCACTCCATTCCACTCCACTCCATTCCACTGCACTCCACTCCACACCACTCCCTTCCACTCCACTCCATTCCAGTCCACTCCTTCCCAGTCCACTCCACTCCACTCCACTCCATTACACTACACTTCATTCCATTCCACTCCACTCCATTCCATTCCATTCAATTCCACTCCACTCCATTCCCCTCAACTCCATTCCATTTAACTCGATTCCATTCCATTTCATTCCATTTCATTCCATTCCAATCGTCTCCATTCTACTCCACTCCATTGCAATCCATTTCATTGCATTCCACTTAACTCCAATCCATTCAACTCCATTCCATTTCATTCCCCTCCACTCCACTCCTTTCCACTCCATTCCATTCCACTCCATTCCATACCTCTCAATTCCACTCCACTCCAATCCATTCCACTCCACTCCTACACATCCCACTGCATTCCATTCCATTCCACTCCTCTCCATACCATTCCAATCCACTGTATTCCATTCCACTCCATTCTATTCCACTCCTCTCTGTTCCATTGCACTCCTCTTCATTCCATTCCACTCCACTACATTTAATTCCATTCCACTTCTCTCCATTCCATTCCACTCCACTCCATTCCACTGCACACCACTCCACTCCAGTCCACTCCTTTCCATTCCTCTCCACTCCACTCCGCTCCATTCCATTCCCTTCCATTCCACTCCATTCCATTCCATTCGTTTCTTTACACAGGATTTCACTCTGTCACAAAAGCTGGAGTGCTGTGGAACAATCTCAGCTCACATTTCTTTTCACCATTCCACTGCATTCCATTCCTATCCATTCCATCCCATTCCATTCCATTCTATTTCACTCCTCTCCACTCCACTCCACTCCACTCCATTCCATTCCACTCGATCACATAACATTCGACTCTATTCCACTCCACTCCTCTCCATTCCACTCCACTCCATTACTTTCCATTTTACTCCATTGCATTCCATTCCTTTCTTTGACAGGATATCACTGAGTCACCCATGCTGGAGTGCAGAGACACAATCTCAGGTCCCATTACATGTCATCTTCCCATTGCATTGCATTCTATTCCATAGCATTCCATTGCATTCCACTGAATTCCATTCCATTCCATTCCATTCCACTTCGTTCCACTCCACTCCATTACATTCCATTACATCAGATTTCATTCCACTCCATTCCACTCTTCTCCTCTCCACTGCACTCCACTCCACTCCATTCCACTCCATCACATTCCATTCCCCTTTATTCCACTGCATTTCCCTCCTCCCTTCTCCACTCCACTTCATTCCATTCCAATCAATCCCATTCCGTTCCAGTCCATTCCTCTCTTCTCCACTTCACTTCCCTCTACTCCACTCCAGTACACTCTATTCCATTCCGTTCCTTTCTTTAGAGAGCATCTCACTCTGTCACCCTGCTTGGAGTGCAGTGGCACAATGTCAGCTAACATTCCATTCCGTTACGTTCCATTCCTTTTCGATTCTTTCCTTTCTCTTCCACTTTGCTCTGCTCTACTATGATCCAATCTGCTCCATTCCACTGCATACCATTCCATTCCATTCCATACTATTCCATTTCACTCAATTCCGCTCCGCTCCACTACAATCCATTCTATTCCACTGCATTCCATTCCATTCCTTTCTTTTGACAGGATCTCCCTCTGTCACACATGCTCTAGTGCAGTGGCACAATCTCAGCAAATATTTCTCCATCCAATTCCCTTCCGTTTCATTCTGTTTCCTTCCACTCCACTCCTCTCCAATCCACTCCATTCCATTCCACTCAATTCCACTCCGCTCCACTCCAATCCATTTCATTGTATTCCATTCCATTCCATGCCATGCCATTCCATTCCACTCCTTTCTTTCGACAGGTTTTCCCTCTGTCAAACAGGCTGTAGCGCAGCGGCACAGTCTCAGCACACATTACTCCATTCCGTTCCGTTCTGTTCCATTCCATTACATTCTGTTCCATTCCATCCCATTCCGTTGCACTCCCTTCCACTCTACTCCACTTCACTCCACTATATTCCATTACATTGGATTCCATTCCACCCCATTCCACTCCTCTCTACTCCACTGCACTCCACTCCACTCCATTCCACGGCACCCATTCCATTTTGCTTCATTTCACTGCACTCTACTCCACCCCACTCCAATCCTCTTCCTTCCATCCCATTCCATCCCTTTCCATTCCACTCCATTCCACTTCACTTCACTACACTCCTGTCCACTCCATTACATTCCATCCCATTCCATTCCTCTCCATTCCAATACACTCCACTTCACTCCTGTGCTTTACAGTCCACTCCATTCCATTCCATTCCACTGCATTCATTCAATTCCTTTCCTTTTAGAGAATCTCACGCTGTCACCCAGCCTGGAGCACAGAGGCACAATCTTAGCTCACATTTCATTATTCCTTTTAATTCCATTGCATTCCTTTCCATTCCATTCCATTCCACTCCATATCATTCCAGTCCATTCGATTCCATTCCATTCCATTCCATTCCATTCCATTCCATTCCATTCCATTTCATTGCATTCCATTCCATTAAACTCCACTCCATTCCATTCCATTCCATTACACTCCACTGCATTCCATTAAATTCCATTCCTTTCCATTCCATTCCATTCCATTCCATTAAATTCCACTCCATTCCATTCCATTAAACTCCACTCCATTCCATTCCATTCCACTACACTCCACTCCATTCCATTCCATTCCATTCCATTACTCTGCACTCCACTCCACTCCACTGCACTCCATTCCACTCCACTCCATTCCATTCCATTCCATTCTATCCCACTCCATTCCATTCCACTCCATTCCATTCCATTGTTTTCTTTCCATAGGATCTCACTCTGTCATAAATGCTGGTATGCAGTGGCACAATCTCAGCTCATATTACTTATTACCATTCCATTGCATTCCATTCCATCCCACGCCATTCCATTCGATTTCACTCTACTCCACTCCACTCCATTCCATTCCATTCCACTCCATCCCATTCCGTTCGACTCCGTTCCCCTCCACTCCACTTCACTCCATTCCATTCCTTTCTATTCCATTCCATTCCATTCCATTCCACTCTATTCCATTTCATTCCATTCCAATCTATTCTATTCCATTCCATTCCATTCCATTCCATTTCATTCCTTTGTATTCTATTTCTTTCTTTCGACAGCATATCACTGTGTCAACCTGGCTGGATTGCAGTGGCACCATCTAAGCTCACACTACTTGTCAACATTCCAATACACCGCTTTTTATTCTATTGCATTCCATTGCATTCCAAACAATTCCACTCCATTCCATTCCATTCCATTCCATTCCATTCCATTCCATTTCATTTCATTCCATTGCATTCCATTCCACATTCCGTTCCATTCCATTCTGTTCCACTCCACTCCACTCCACTTGACTCCACTCCATTCCAATCTACTACATAACACTATATTCCACTCCACTCCACACCACTCCATTCCATGTCATTCCACTCCATTCCATTAAATTCCACTCCACTCCATTCCATTCATCTCCACTCCACTCCATTCCACTCCACTCCACTCCATTCCACTCCACTCCACTACTTTCCACTCCACTCCATTCCATTCCACTAAACTCCATTCCATTCCACTTCACTACAACCCTTTCCACTCCACTCCATTACACTGCACTCCATTCCATTCCATTCCACTCCACTGCACTCCATTCTGCTCCACTCCACTCCATTCCTTTCCACTCCAGTTCATTCCTCTCCACTCCATTCCTTTATATTCCACTCCTTTTCATTCCATTCTGCTCTATTCCATTCCATTCCACTCCACTCCATTCCACTCCACTCCACTCCATTCCACTCCACTCCACTCCATTCCACTCCACTCCACTCCACTCAACTCCATTCCACTCCACTCCATTCCACTCCACTCCTTTCCATTCCATTCCCTTCCATTCCATTCTATTCCTTTATTTCCACAAGATCTCACTATGTCACAAAGGCAGAAGTGCAGTGGCACAATCTCAGCTCACTTTAGTTTTCAACATTCCATTGCATTTCATTCCATCCCATTCCATTCCATTATTTTTCTCTCCAATCCACTCCACTCCACTCCATTGCATTCTACTCCGTTCCATTCCATTCGACGTCATTCCACTCCACTCCACTCCACTCCTTTCCAATCTACTACATAACACTATATTCCACTCCACTCCACACCACTCCATTCCATGTCATTCCACTCCATTCCATTCCATTCACCTACATTCCATTCCACTCCACTCCATTAAATTCCACTCCACTCCATTCCATTCCATTCATCTCCACTCCACTCCATTCCACTACACTCCACTCCATTCCACTACACTCCACTCCATTCCACTCCACTCCACTGCTTTCCACTCCACTCCATTCCATTCCACTAAACCCCATTCCATTCCACTTCACTACAACCCTTTCCACTCCACTCCATTACATTCCACTAAACTCCATTCCATTCCACTTCACTACAACCCTTTCCACTCCACTCCATTACACTGCACTCCACTCCATTCCATTCCACTCCACTGCACTCCATTCTGCTCCACTCCACTCCATTCCTCTCCACTCCAGTTCATTCCTCTCCACTCCATTCCTTTATATTCCACTCCTTTTCATTCCATTCTGCTGTATTCCATTCCATTCCACTCCACTCCATTCCACTCCACTCCACTCCATTCCACTCCACTCCACTCCATTCCACTCCACTCCACTCCACTCAACTCCATTCCACTCCACTCCATTCCACTCCACTCCTTTCCATTCCATTCCCTTCCATTCCATTCTATTCCTTTATTTCCACAAGATCTCACTATGTCACAAAGGCAGAAGTGCAGTGGCACAATCTCAGCTCACTTTAGTTTTCAACATTCCATTGCATTTCATTCCATCCCATTCCATTCCATTATTTTTCTCTCCAATCCACTCCACTCCACTCCATTGCATTCTACTCCGTTCCATTCCATTCGACGTCATTCCACTCCACTCCACTCCACTCCTTTCCAATCTACTACATAACACTATATTCCACTCCACTCCACACCACTCCATTCCATGTCATTCCACTCCATTCCATTCCATTCACCTACATTCCATTCCACTCCACTCCATTAAATTCCACTCCACTCCATTCCATTCCATTCATCTCCACTCCACTCCATTCCACTACACTCCACTCCATTCCACTACACTCCACTCCATTCCACTCCACTCCACTACTTTCCACTCCACTCCATTCCATTCCACTAAACCCCATTCCATTCCACTTCACTACAACCCCTTCCACTCCACTCCATTACATTCCACTAAACTCCATTCCATTCCACTTCACTACAACCCTTTCCACTCCACTCCATTACACTGCACTCCACTCCATTCCATTCCACTCCACTGCACTCCATTCTGCTCCACTCCACTCCATTCCTCTCCACTCCAGTTCATTCCTCTCCACTCCATTCCTTTCTATTCCACTCCTTTTCATTCCATTCTGCTCTATTCCATTCCATTCCACTCCACTCCATTCCACTCCACTCCACTCCATTCCACTCCACTCCACTCCACTCCACTCCTTTCCATTCCATTCCCTTGCATTCCATTCTATTCCTTTATTTCCACAAGATCTCACTATGTCACAAAGGCAGAAGTACAGTGGCACAATCTCAGCTCACTTTAGTTTTCAACATTCCATTGCATTTCATTCCATCCCATTCCATTCCATTATTTTTCTCTCCAATCCACTCCACTCCACTCCATTGCATTCTACTCCGTCCCATTCCATTCGACGTCATTCCACTCCACTCCACTCCACTCCACTCCATTCCACTCCATTCCATTCCATTTTACTCCAGTGCATTTCATTTCTCTCTTTCGACTGGATATCACTGTATCACCTAGGTTGGAGTGCAGTGGCACAATCTCAGCTCACAATACATGTCAACTTTCCTTTGCATTGCATTCTATTGGAATGCATTCCATTGTGTTCCATTCCATTCCATTCCATTCTATTCCATTCCATTCCATTCCATTCCATTCAATTCCTTTCCATTCTATTCTATTGCATTCCATTCACTTCAAATCCATTCCACTCCTTTCCACTCCACTGCACTCTGCTACATTCCATTACATCCAATTCCATTAAACTCCATTCCACTCCTCTCCACTCCTTTGTACCCAACACCACTCCATTCCACTCCAACTCATTCCAATCTGCTCCATTCCACTGCACTTCTCTCCATCCCACTGCACTTCTCTCCATCCCACTCCTCTCCACTTCATTCCATTCTATTCCACTCTATTTTACCCCACTCCACTTCACTCCACTCCACTGCAGTCTACTGTATTCCATTCCATTCCAGTCAATTCCATTCCACTCCATTCCACTCTATTCAATTCCACTCCATTCCATTCCATTCCATTGCATTCCATTCCATTCCATTCCTCTCCTTTCCACTCCACTCCACTCCAATTCATACCACTCCACTACAGTCCATTCCATTCCTTTCCACTCATTTACAATCCACTCCATTCCACTCCACTCCATTATACTCCACTTCACTCCACTCCTTTCCACTCCACTCCCATTCATTCCACTCTATTCCATTATACTCCACTCCACTCCTTTCCACTCCACTCCAATTCATTCCACTCCTCTCCATTCCATTCAACACCACTCCACTCCATTCCAGTCCATTCCATTCCACTCCACTCCATTTCACTCCATTCTATTCCACTCCACTACACTCTATTCCATTCAACTCCCCTCCACTCCATTCCATTCCACTCCACTGCATTCCACTAGACTCTAATGTATTCCACTCCACTGCTTTCCATTCCACTCCACCCGATTCCATTCCATCACACTCCATTCCATTCCATTCCACTCCAGTCCTCTCCAATCCTCTCCATTACACTCCTCTCCATTCCACTCCACTGCACTCCACTCAACTCCTTTCCTTTCCTTTACATTCCATTTCTTTCCTTTCTTCTCACAGGATATAATCCAGTCACAAAAGCTGGAGTGCAGTGTTAGTATCTCAGCTCACTTTTCTTTTCACTATTCCACCGCATTCCATTCCATTTCGTACCATTGCATTCCATCACATTCCATTCTATTTCACTCCACTCCACTCTACTCCATTCCATTCCACTCCATTCCGCTGCATTCCACTCCACTTTTCCCCACTCCACTCCATTCCACTGCACTCAACTCCCCTCAACACCACTCCATTCCACTCCACTCCATTCCAATGCAGTAAACTCCACTCCATTCCATTCCATTCCACTCCACTCCACTCCACTCCACTCTAGCTCACTCCTCTCCACTCGATTCCTCTCAACTCCACTCCACTCCACTCCATTCCACTCCACTTCACTGCATTCCATTCCATTCCACTCCATTGCCTTCCACTCCAATGCATTCCACTCCATTTCCACTCCACTTCATTCCACTGCACTCTTCTCCATTCCACTCCATCGTACTCCATTCCACTGCTTTCCATTCCACTCCACTCCACTTATTTCCACTCCACTCCATTCCATTCTACTCCAATCCACTCCAATCCAATCCATACCATTCCACTCCACTCCACTCCTCTCCACTCGACTCCACTCCATTCCATTCAATTCCATTCCATTCCACCCCACTCCATTCCACTCCACTCCATTACATTCCAGTGAATTCCATTCCATTCCTCTCCATTGCATCCCATTCCAGTCCACTCCATTGCATTCCTCTCCATTCCATTCAATTCCACTCAATTCCATTCCACTCCACTCCATTTGATTCCATTCTACGACATGTCATTCCACTCCATTTCATTACATCCCACTGCACTCCATTCCATTCCTCTCCACTCCCTTCCACTCCACTCCACTGTATTCAAATTCATTCCATTCCATTCCAATCCCCTGCATTCCACTCTACTCCACTGCACTCCATTCCACTAGACTCCACTCCATTCCATTCCATCCCATTCCATTCCACCCCACTCCATTCCTCTCAACTCCATTACATTCAATTCCATTCCATTCCACGCCACTCCATTCCACTCCACTCCATTCCATTCCAGTCCATTCCATTCCATTCCTCTCCATTCCATTCCATTCCAGTCCATTCCATTCCATTCCTCTCCATTTCATTCCATTCCAGTCCATTCCATTGCATTCCTCTCCATTCCATTCAATTCCACTCCGTTCCATTCCACTTCACCCCATTTCATTCCATTCCACTACATGTCCTTCCACTCCACTCCATTACATTGCACTGCACTCCATTCCATTCCATTCCTCTCCACTCCCTTCCACTCCACTCCACTCCACTGTATTCAAATTCATTCCATTCCATTCCACTCCCCTGCATTCCACTCTACTCCACTGCACTCCATTCCACAGGACTTCACTCCATTCCATTCAATTCCATTCCATTCCAACCCACTCCATTCCACTCCACTCCATTACATTCAATTCCATTCCATTCCACCCCACTCCATTCCATTCCAATCCATTCCATTCCATTCCATTCCATTCCTATCCATTCCATTCCACTCCATTCCATTCCATTCCTATCCATTCCATTCCACTCCATTCCAGTCCATTCCATTCTACTCCATTCCATTCCACTCCATTCCAGTCCATTCCATTCCACTCCATTCCATTCCACTCCATTACATTCGGTTCCACTCCACTCCATTCGTTATCTCTCCACTCAACTCCATTCAACTCCACTCCACTGCATTCCACTCCACTCCATTCCCTTCCACTCCACTCCACTCCATTCCACTCCACTCCACTCCATTCCACTCCGCTCCACTCCATTTCATTCCATCGATTCCATTCCACTCCACTCCATTCCATTGCACTCCACTCCATTCCTCTCCATTCCTCTCCATGTCATTTCACCCCACTCTACTCCATTCCAATCCACTCAACTCCATTCCACTCCACTCCACTCCATTCCACACCTTTCCATTCCATTACTCTACACTCCATTCCATTACGTTATATTGCATTCCATTACATTCCATTCTAATACATTCAACTCTGCTACATTCCAATCAACTCCATTCCTCTAAACTCTACGCCACTGCACTCCATGCCACTGCACTCCATTCAATTCCATTCCACTCCATTCCATTGCATTCCTTTCTTTCCACAGAATCTCACTCTGTCAGAAATGCTGTAGTGCAGTGGACTATCTCAGCACTGATTTCTTTTCACCATTCCATTCCATCCCATTCCATTCCGTTCTAATTCACTCCACTCCACTCCATTCCACTCCGTCTCATTCTATTCGACATCATTCCACACCACTCCAATCCAATCCACTATAGTCCAGTCTATTCCATTCTATTCCATTCCTTTGCATTTCACTCCATTGCATTCCATTCTTCTCTTTCGACAATATATCAGTGTGTCACCCAGGCTGGAATGTAGGGGCACACTCTCAGCTCACATGATGTATCAGCTTTCCCTTGCTTTGCATTCTATTCTGTAGCATTCCAAAGCATTCCATTCCATTCCATTCCATTCCACTCCGTTTCACTCCATTCCACTCCACTCCTCTACATTCCATTATATCTTATTCCATTCCACTCTATTCCACTCCTCTCCACTACACCTCAATACACTCCACTCCATTCCACTCCGTCCAATTCCATTCTGCTGCATCCCACTGCACTCTGCTGCATCCCACTCCACTACACTTAATTCCATCCAATTCCATTCCTCTCCGTTGCAATCCACTCCAATTCATTCCACTCCACTCCACTCCAGTTCAATCCACAACAATCCATTCAATTCCATTCCATTCCACTCCAGTGCATTCAATTCCATTCCTTTGTTTCAAGAGTATGTCACTGTCACCCAGACTGGAGGGCAGTAGCACAATCTTAGCTCATATTTCATTATTCCTTTGCATTGCATTCCATTCCATTATTTTCCATTCCGTTCCATTCCGTTCCACTCCACTCCACTCCATTCCATTCCTTTCATTCCATTCAATTCCCTTCCATTCCGCTGCATTCCACTCCACTTTTCTCCAATACACTACACTCCATTCCACTGCACTCCACTCCACTCACCATCACTTATTCCACTCCACTCCATTCCAGTCCAGTAAACTCCACTCCACTCCATTGCATTCAATTCTACTCCACTCCTGTCCAGTCCACTTCTCTCCATTCCCCTCGATTCAACTCCAATCCACTCCACTCCACTCCATTCCATTGCACTTCACTGCACTCCATTCCATTCCACTCCATTGCATTCCAATCCATTTCTATCCATTCCAATCCACTCCACTCCATTCCACTCAACTCCATTCGATTCCACTCCACTTCATTCCCTTGCCCCCCACTCCATTCCATTCCACTCCACTCCACTCCATTCCATTCTACTTCACTCAATTCCATTCCATTCCACTCCATTCCTCTCCACTCTACTTCATTCCACTCCACTCCATTCCATTCCGTTCCACTCCATTCCATTCCGTTCCACTCCATTCCATTCTGTTCCACTCCATTCCATTCCATTCCATTCTGTTCCACTCCATTCCATTCCATTCCACTCCACTCCACTCCATTCCACTCCATTCCACTCCATTACATTCCATTCCAATTCTTTCCACTCCGTTCCATTCCATTCTACTCCATACCAGTCCACTGTACTGCACTCCACTCCACTGCACTCCACTCCATTCCATTCCATTCCACTCCACTCCTTTCCATACAATTCCCTCCTTTCCATGCCACTCCATTGCACCCACTCCTTTCTAGTCCTCTCCATTCCACTCCACTCCATTCCATTCCATTCAATTCCACTGCACTCCAATCCATTCCACTCCACTCCACTCAATTCCACTCAACGTCTCTCCATTCCATTCCATTTCACTCCATTACATTCCACTTCACTCCATTCCAGTCCATTCCACTCCATTCCACTCCACTCCACTCCACTCCAGTCTTCTGCATTCCATTCCACTCCAGTCCACTCTACACCTTTCCATTCCATTCCACTTCATTCTACTCCACTCCACTCCATTCCTGTCCAATATATTCCATTCATTTCCATTAATTTCCACTATATTCCATTGCACTCCATTCCTTTCCACTCCTTTCATACCCACTCCACTCCATTTCAGTCCTCTCCATTCCATTGCACTCCACTCCTCTCCACTCCACTCCATTCCATTCCATTCCTCTCCACTCCACTCCACACCATTCCTCTCCACTCCATTTCAGTCCATCCCATTCTACTCCACTATACTACATTCCACTCCACTCCACTCCATTCCACTCTACTGCCCTCGGTTCCGTTCCATTCCATTCCATTCCACTCCATTCCATTCCATTCCAATCCAATCCACTCTACTTCATTACACTCCAATCCATTCAATTCCACTCTACTCCAGTCCTCTCCATGCCATTCCACTCCACTCCATTCCACTCCATTCCACTCCGCTCCACTCCACTCCATTCCACTCCACTGCACTCCATTCCACTCCACTCCACTTCAGTCCATTCCATTCCATTTCTTTCCACTCAATTCAAATCCATTTCACTCCATTGCACTCCACTCCACTCCATTCCACTGCACTACTTTCCATTCCTATTCATTCCATTCCACTCCACTCCACTTACCTGCACGCTATTCCACCCCATTCAATTCCACTTCACTCCTTTCCAATCCACTCCACTCCACCTCACTCCAGTCCGCTCTATTCCATTCCATTCCATTCCACTGCATTCCATTCAATTCCTTTCTTTCGAGATTATCTCACTCTGTCACCCCGCCTGCAGTGCAGTGGCTCATTCTCAGCTCACATTCCATCCCGTTCTGTTCCGTTCCATTCCATTCTATTCAGTTACACTCCGCTCTGCTCCACTCATATCCACTCCATTCCATTCCATTCCTTTCCCTTCCATTCCATTCCACTCAATTCCCCTCCACTCCACTCCAATCCATTCCTTTCCATTCCACTCCTTTAGTTCGGGAGGATCTCCCTCTGTCACACAGGCTGTAGTACAGTGACACAATGTCAGCACACATTTCTTCAATCCGTTCTGTTCCATTCTTTTCTGTTCCTTTCTGTTCGATTCTGTTCCACTCCACTACGTTCCATGACATCCGATTCCATTCCATTCCAGTCCAGTCCACTCCACCCCACTCCACTCCACTTCATTCCATTCCATTCGTTCCCATTCCATTCCTCTCCACTCCACTCCGCTTCACTTCACTGCAGTCTACACCATTCCATTCCGTTAAATTTCGTTCCATTCCAACGCATTTCATTCCATTCCTTTCTTTTGAGAGTATCTCACTCTGTCACCCAGCCTGGAGCACAGTGACGCAATCTCACCTCACATTCCATTCCGTTCCATTCTGTTCCTTTCCATTGTGTTCCACTTCGCTCCTCTCTGCTCTGCTCCAATCCGCACCATTCCATCCCATTCCCTTCCATTCCATTCCATTCCATTTCACTCAATTCCACTCTGCTCCACTCAAATCCATTCCATTCCGCTGCATTCCATTCCATTCCATTCCACTCCTTTCTTTTGAAAGGATCTCCTTCTGTCACACAGGCTCTAGCGCAGAGGCACCATCCCAGCAAATATTTCTTCACTCATTTCCATTCCATTCCGTTCAATTCCATTCCGTTCCGTTCCATTCCATTTCACTCCCATCGACTCCAATCTGCTCCGTTCCATTCCATTCCATTCCGTTCCATTCCGTTCCATTCCAATAAATTACACTCTGTTCCACTCCAATCCATTCCATTCCATTCCATTCCTTTCCACTCCTTTCTTTTGACAGGTTCTCCCTTTGTCACACAGGGTGTAGCACTGTGGCACAATCTCAGCACACATTTCTGCATTTCATTCCTTTCTGTTCCATTCCGTTCAGTTCTGTTCCGTTCCGTCACGTTCCGTGTACTCCGTGCCACTCCACTCTACTCCACTCCACTACATTCCATTACGTCTGATTCCATTCCACTCCTCTCCACTCGACTCCATTCCACGCCATCCCATTCCATTCTGCACCATTCCACTGCACTCAACTCCACCCCACTCCACTCCATTTCTTTCCATTCTGTTCTATCCAATTCCATTCCTCTCCACTCCTCTCCACACCACTTCACTCCACTGCAGTCTGCACCATTCCATTCCCTCCATTCCATTTCACTGCATTTCATTACATTCCTTTCTTTAGAGAGTATCTAACTATGTCATCCAGACTGGAGTGCAGTAGCACAATCTCAGCTCACTTTTCATTATTCCATTCCATTCCATTCCATTCCATTCCATTCCATTCCACTGCATTTAATTCCATTCCTTTCTTTCCACAGGATCTCACTCTGTCAGAAAGACTGGCGTTCAGTGGCACAATCTCAGCTCATATTTCTATGCACCTTTCCGTTCCATTCCATTCCATCCCATTCCATTCCATTCTGTTTCACTCCACCCCACTCCACTTCATTTCATTCCATTCCACTCCATTCCATTCCATTTCTTTCTTTCCACAGGATCACACTCTGTCACTAATGCTGGAGTGCAGTGGCACAATCTCAGTTCACATTTCTATTCACCATTGCATTGCATTCCATTCCATCCCATTGCATTCCATTCTAATTCACTCCAATCCACTCCCCTCAACCCCACTCCACTCCAATCCATACCATTGCATTCCAATGCATTTCACTTCATTGCATTCCATTCCTTTCTTTCTACAGGATATTAGTGTGTCACCCATCTGGAATGCAGTGGCACAATCTCAGCTCACATTACGTGTCAACATTCCATTGCATTGCATTCTATTCCATTGCATTCCATTCTATTCCATCCCATTCCATTCCACTCCGTTCCACTCCACTCCCTTCCACTCCACTCCACTACATTCCATTACATCTGATTCCATTCCTCTCCATTCCACTACCCTCCACTCCACAGTACTCCACTCCACTCCATTCCACTCCATCCGATTCCATTCCGTTTCATTCCATGGCACTCCAATCCATCCCACTCCACTGCACTTCATTCTGTTCCATTCCATTCCATTCCATTCCATTCCATTCCATTCCTCTCCATTCCCCTCCACTCCACTTCACTCCACTCCACTCCAGTTCACTCCATTCCATTCCATTCCATTCCATTCCATTCTTTCCTTTCGAGAATGTCTCACTCTCTCATCCAGCCAGGAGTGCAGTGGCATTATCTCAGTTCACATTTCATTACTCCATTCCATTCCATTCCATTCCATTCCATTCCATTATATTACATTAAACCAAATTCCACTCCATTCCACTCCAATTTATTTCATTCCATTCCATTTAATTCCACTCCTTTCTTTCGACAGGATCTCCCTCTGTCACACAGGCTGTAGCTTAGTGGCACAATCTCAACACAGGTTTCTCCATTCTGTTCCCTACCGTTCTGTTCCATTCCGTTCCGTTCCTTTCTATTCCGTTCCATTCCGTTCCACTCCACTCCACTCCAATACGTTCCATTACAACCGAATTCCATTCCACTTCATTCCACTCCTCTCCAGTCAAACGCACTCCACTCCACTCCATTCCACGCCATACCATTCCATTCTTCTCCATTCCACTTCAGTCCACACCACACCACTCCACTCCACTTCATTTCATTCCATTCCATCCCATTCCATTGTTTTCCATTCCACTCCACTCCACTTCACTCCACTCCACTATGGTCCGCTCCATTCCATTCCGTTCCACTACATTAAAATGTTTAGAGAGAATGCCACTCTGTCACCCAGCTTGGAGCGCAGTGGCACTATCTCAGCTCATATTGCATTATCCCATTACCTTCCATTGCATTTCATTTCATTGGATTCCATTCAATTGCATTTCCTTCCATTCCATTCCATTCCCTTCCATTACATTCCATTGCTCTCCATTCCATTACATTCCACTCCACTCCATTCAATTCCATTCCACTCCACTCCACTCCATTAAACTCCACTCCACTTCATTCCATTCCATTCAATTCCTCTTCATTGCATTCAACTCCAATGCATTCCATTCCACTCAACTGCATTCCATTCCACTCCAATCCGTTCCATTCCATTCCACTCCACAAGATTTCACTCCAATCCACTCCATTGCACTAATTCCCATTCCATTCCACTGCATTCCACTGCACTCCACTACATCCCACTCCACTCCACTTCATTCTATTCCATTCCATTGCATTCCATTCCTCTTCATTCCACTCCACTCCACTCCACTTCACTGCAGTCTAGTCCATTCCATTCCATTCCATTCCATTCCATTCCTTTGCATTCCATTCCATTCCTTTCTATCGAGAGGATCCCACTCTGACACCAAGCGTGAAATGCAGTGGCACAATCTCAGATCACATTTCAATATTCCATTTCATTCCATTGCATTCCATTGCATTCCTTTCCATTACTTTCCATTCCATTCCATTCCATTCCATTCCATTCCACTCCATTCCACTCCACTCAACTCCCCTCCACTGCACTCCATTGCATTCCACGCCACTCTTCTAAACTGCACTCCACTCCACTCCTTTCCACTCCATTCCAATCCACTCCACTCCAATCCATTCCATTCCACTCCACTCCACTCCTCTCTACTCCTCTCCACTACACTCCATTCCATTCCATTCCTCTCCACTCCTTTCCATTCTACTCCACTACATTCAATTTCGTTCCATTACACTACCCTCCACTGCATTCCACTTCACTCCACCACACTCCTTTCCACTAGACTCCACTCCATTCCACTCTACTCCATTCCATTCCACTCCACTCTATTCCCTTCAACTCCACTCAACTCCATTCCATTCCACTCCACTGCATTCCACTCCACTCCATTCCACTCCACTCCACTCCACTCCATTCCTCTCCACTCCACTCCATTGCATTCCATCCATTCCATTACACTCCTCTCCATTCCACCCCACTCCATTCCATTCCATTCCACCCCACTCCATTCCATTAAACTCCACTCCACTCCATTCTATTCCACCACACTCCACTCCATTCGAATTCACGCCACTCCATTCCACTCCCCTCCACTCCTTTCCACACCATTCCATTCCATTCTTCTCCACTCCGTTCCATTCCGTGACACTCCATTCCATTACATTCCACTCCAATCCGTTCACATCCGCTAAATTCCAATCCACTCCATTCCTCTAAACTCCACTCCACTGCACTCCACGCCACTGTACTCCATTCCATTCCATTGCACTCCATTCCATTGCATTCCTTTCTTTACACAGGATCTCACCCTGTCACAAATGCTGTAGTGCAGTGGCACTATTTCAGCTCACTTTTCTTTTCACAGTTCCATTGCATTCCATTCCATCACATTCCATTCCATTCTAATTCTCTCCACTCCACTCCACTCCATTCCATTCCACTCCATCCCATTCCATTCGACATCAGTCCACTCCACTCCAATCCAATCCATTCCAGTCCACTCCACCCCATTCCATTCCATTCCATTCCGTTTCACTCCATTGCATTTCATTCCTTTCTTTCGACAGGATATCACTGTGTCACCCAGGCTGGAATGAAGGGGCACAATCTCAGCTCACATAACGTATCAGCTTTCTATTGATTTGAATTCTATTACATAACATTCCATAGCATTCCATTCTATTCCATTCCATTCCATTCAATTCCATTCCATTCAACTGCATTCCACTCCATTCCACTCCACTCCTCTACATTCCATTACATGCTATTCCATTCCTCTCCATTCAACTCCACTCCACTCCACCTCACCACACTACACTCCATTCCACTCCATCTCATTCAATTCCTCTGCATTACACTGCACTCCACTGCATCTCACTCCACTCCACTTCATTCCATTGCATTCCATCCCATTCCATTCCTCTCCATTCCAATCCACTCCACTTCATTCCACTCCACTCCACTCCAGACCACTCCATTCCAATCCATTCCATTCCATTCCACTCCACTGCATTCCTTTCCATTCATTTTTTTTGAGAGTATGTCACTCTGTCACCCAGCCTGGAGCGCAGTAGCACAATCTCAGCTCACATTTCATTATTCCATTGCATTGCATTCCATTCCATTACAATCCATTCCACTCCATTCCATTCCATTCCATTTCACTCCATTCCATTCCATTCCATTCCATTCCATTCCATTCCATTCCATTGCATTCCATTCCATTCTTTTAAGTTGTGTACCATTCCGTTCCATTCTCTTCCACTCCACTCCACTCCATTCCATTCCTTTCATTCCATTCCATTCCATTCCATTCCACTGCATTCCACACCAATTTTCCCCACTCCACTATACTTCATTCCACTGCACTCTACTCCACTCAAAACCACTCCATTCCACTCCACTCCATTCCAATGCCGTAAACTCCACTCCACTCCATTCCATTCCACTCCACTCCACTCCACTCCAGTCCACTCCACTTCACTGCATTCCATTCCATTCCACTTCATTGCCTTCCACTCCAAACCATTCCACTCCATTCCACTCCACTTCATTCCACTCCACTTCACTCTATTCCACTCCATCACACGCCATTTCATTGCTATCCATTCCACTCCACTCCACTTAATTCCACTCCACTCCATTCCACACCACTCCTCTCCATTCCACTCCACTCCATTCCATTCCACTCCACTCCATTCCACTCCACTCCATTTCATTCCACTCCACTACATTCCATTCCACTCCACTCCATTCCATTCCGTTCCACTCCTATCCTTTCCATTCCACTCCATTCCATTCCGTTTCACTCTCCTCCATTCCACTGCACTCCATTCAACTTCTCTCCATTCCACTCCACTCCAATCCACTCCACTCTACTCCAGTCCATTCCATTCCACTAAACTCCTTTCCATTCCTTCCTTTCCACAGAATCTCACTCTGTCACAAGGCTGGAATGCAGTGGCACAATCTCAGCTCACCTTACTTTTCACCATTCGGTTACATTCCATTCCATCCCATTCCATTTCATTCCATTCCATCCCATTCCATTCCATTCTATTTCACTCCATTCCACTCCACTGCACTCCCTTTGATTCTCTTCCATCCCAGTCCATTCGACTCCATTCCCCTCCACTCCACTTCACTTCAATCCATTCCACTCCATTCCATTCTGTTCCATTCCATTTCATTCCATTGCATTCCATTCCTTTCTTTCGACAGCATATCACTCTTTCAAACAGGCTGGAGTGCGGTGGCACCATCTCAGCTCTCATTTCTTGGCAACATTCCATTGCACTGCATCCTATTACATTGCATTCCATTGCATTCCATTCCATTCTATTCCATTCCATTACACTTCGTTCTACTCCACTCCACTCCACTCCACTACATTCCATTACACCCGATTCCATTCCACTCCATTCCTCTCCTCTCCACTCCAATGCACTCGACTCTACTGCTTTCCATTCCAACCCATTATATTCCGCTCCATTACACTGCACTTCACTCCATCTCCTTCCACTCCACTTCATTCCAAACCATTCCATTCCCTTCCATTCCTCTCCATTTCACTACACTCCACTTCACTCTTCTCCACTCCAGTCCACTCCGTTCCATTCCATTCCATTCCATTCGTTTCTTTTGAGAGTATCTCACTCTGTCACTCAAACAGGAACGCAGTGGTAGAATCTCAGCTCACATTCCATTCCGTTTTATTCCGTTACATTCCCCTCCGCTATCCTCCAATCTGCTCCATTCTATTCCATTCCATTTCTTTGCACTCCAATCCATTCCATTCTATTCCATTGGATTCCACTCCATTCCTTTGCATTCCACTCAATTCCACTCCGCTCCACTCCAATCCATTCCTTTCCATTTCATTCCATTCTCTTCCAATCCTTTCTTGCGACAGGATCTCCCTTTGTCACACAGGCTGTAGCGCCGTGGCACAGTCTCAGCACACATGTCTCCATTCCATTCCATTCTGTTCCGTTCTGTTCCATTTCATTCCGTTCCATTCCACTCCGTTTCACTGCACTCCACTCCACTCAACTACATTCCTTTACATCCGATTCCATTCCACTCCATTCCAATACTCTCCACTCCACCACACTCCACTCCATTCCATTCCACTCCATCCAATTCCAATCCACTCCTTTCCACTGCACTCCATCCCCCCCACTCACCTCACTTCATTCCATTCCATTCCATCCCATTCCATTCATCTCCATAACACTCCAGTCCACTCCATTCTATTCCATTCCATTTCATTCGAATCCACTCTACTCCACTCCATTCCTTCCCTCTCCATTCCACTCCACTCCACTCCACTTCACTCCACTGCACTCCAGTCCACTCCATTCAATTCCATTGCATTCCATTCCATTCCTTTCTATCGAGAGAATTTGACTCTGACACCCAGACTGGCGCTCAGTGGCAGAATCTCAGCTCACATTTCGTTATTCCATTCCATTGCATTCCAATACATTGCATTCCATTCCATTCAATTCCATTGCATTCCAATGCATTCCACTGCATTCTGTTCCATTCCTATCCATTTCATTCCATTCAATTCTATTCCACTCCACTTAACTCCACTCCAATCCACTTCACTCCTCTCCACTTCACTCCACTCCACTCCATTGCATTCCATTCAACTACACTAAACTCCACTTCACTCCAAACCATTCCACTCCACTCCAATCCACTCCAATCCAATCCATACCATTCCACTCCACTCCACTCCTCTCCACTCGACTCCATTCCATTCAATTCCATTCCATTCCACCCCACTCCATTCCATTCCACTCCATTACATTCCAGTCCATTCCATTCCATTGCTCTCCATTCCATTCCATTCAAGTCCATTCCATTCCATTCATCTCCATTCCATTCAATTCCACTCCATTCCGTTCCACTCCATTCCATGTCATTCCATTCCACTACATGTCATTCCACTCCACTCCATTCCATTCCACTGCACTCCATTCCATTCCAGTTCTCTCCACTCCCTTCCACTCCACTCAACTGCATTCAAATTCATTCCATTCCATTCCACTCTCCCCCATTCCACTCTAGTCCACTGTACTCCATGCTACTAGACTCCACTACATTCCATCCAATCCCATTCCATTCCAACCCACTCCATTCCACTCCACTCCGTTACATTCAACTCCGTTCCATTCCACCCGACTCCATTCCACTCCACTCCATTCTTATCCACTCCACTCCATGTCATTGCACCCCACTCCAATCCATTCCAATCCACTCAACTCCATTCCATTCCACTCCACTCCATTCCACACAATTCCATTCCATTACTCTCCACTCCATTCCATTACATTATATTCCATTTCATTACATTCCATTCTAATTCATTCAACTCTGCTACATTCCAATCAACTGAATTCCTCTAAACTCCACTGCACTGCACTCAATGCCACTGCACTCCATTCAATTCCATTCCACTACATTCCATTGCATTCCTTTCTTTCCACAGGATCTCACTCTGTCAGAAATGCTGTAGTGCAGTGGACAATCTCAGCTCTCATTTGTTTTCACCATTCGATTGCATTCCATTCCATCCCATTCCATTCCATTCTAATTCACTCCACTCCACTCCACTCCATTCCATTCCACTCCATCTCATTCCATTCGATATCATTCCACACCACTCCAATCCAATCAACTATAGTCCACTCCACTCTGTTCTATTCCATTCCTTTCAATTTCATTCCATTGAATTCCATTCCTTTCTTTCGACAATATATCACTGTGTCACCCAGGCTGGAGTGTAGGGGCACAATCTCAACTCTCAAGACGTATCACTCCATTCCATTCCATTCCATTCCATTCCACTCCACTTCATTCCATTCCGTTGCAATCCACTCCACTACATTCCACTCCGTTCGACTCCATTATATCCCATTCCAATTCTTTCCACTCAATTCCATTCCATTCTACTCCATACCAGTCCACTCTACTCCACTCCACTCCACTGCACTCCATACCATTCCATTCCACTCCACTCCTTTCCATGCATTTCCACTCCTTTCCACGCCACTCCATTCCACCCACTCCGTTCCAGTCCACTCCATTCACCTCCACTCCATTCCATTCCATTCCATTCCATTCCACTGCACTCCAATCCATTCCACTCCACTCCGCTCGATTCTTTTACACTTCTCTCCATTCCATTCCATTTCACTCCATTACATTCCATTTCACTCCATTCAAGTTCATTCCACTCCATTCCACTCCACTCCACTCCAGTCCACTCCATTCCATTCCACTCGAGTCCATTCTATGCCATTCCATTCCATTCCACTCCATTCTGCTCCACTCCATTCCTGTCCAATATATTCCATTCATTTCCATTAATTTCCACTCCATTCCATTGCGCTCCATTCCTTTCCACCTCTTTCCTCCCCACTCCACTCCATTTCACTCCACTCCATTCCATTCCACTCCACTCCACTCCACTCCATTCCATTTCATTCCACTCTACTCCACTCCACACCGTTCCTCTCCAATCCATTTCTGTCCATCCCATTCCACTCCACTATACTCCTTTCCACGCCACTCCACTCCATTCCACTCTACTGCACTCGGTTCCATTCAATTCCATTCCATTCCATTCCATTCCATTCCATTCCATTCCATTCCATTCCGTTCCATTCCATTCCACTCCGTTCCATTCCATTCCACTCCAATCCACTCTAATCCATTAAACTCCAATCCATTCAATTCTACTCTACTCCACTCCTCTACATGCCATTCCACTCCACTCCATTTCATTCCATTCCATTCCACTCCACTCTACTCCATTCCAGTCCACTCCACTGCACTCCATTCCACTCCACTCCACTGCGTTCCACTCCACTACATTCCATTCCACTCCACTCCATTCCATTCCATTCCATTCCATTCCATTCCATTCCATTTCATTCCACTCAATTCCATTCCATTTCACACCATTGCCCTCCACTCCACTGCATTCCTCTGCACTCCATTTCATTCCAGTTCATTCTGTTCCACTCCACTCCACTCGCCTGCATGCCACTCTACCCGATTCAATTCCACTTCACTCCTTTCCAATCCACTCCACTTCATTACACTCCACTCCATTCCTTTCCATTCCATTCCTTGCCACTTCACTCCACTCCATTCCACTGCACTCCACTCCACTCAACTACATTTCATTCTGCTGCATTCCATTCCACTCCATTCCACTCAACTCCATTCCATTACAATCCTCTTCATTCCATTCCATTCCATTCCATTACTCTCCAATCCAATCCATTTCACTCCAATGCACTCCATTCCATTCCACTCCACTCCACTCAATTCCACTCCACTGCATTCGTTCCATTCCATTCCATTCCACTCCACTCTATTCCACTCCACTCCACTCCATTCCACTGCACTCAACTACATTCCATTCCATTCCATTTCTTTCCACACCACTCTATCCCATTCTATTCCATTCCAGTCCCCTTTACTCCTTCCATTCCACTCCACTACCCTCCAATCCATTCCATTCCATTCTACTCCACTCAATTCCATTCAATTCCACTCCATTCCACTCCTCTCTCTTCCACCGAACTCCATTCAACTCCACTCCATTCCATTCCATTCCATTCCTTTCACTTCACTCCAATCCATTCCACTCCAGTCTTCTCCATTCTACTCCACTTCATTTCCTTCCATTCCATTGCATTCCTATCCATTCTATTCCAATCCATTCTCATCCATTCCATTCCATTCCACTCCATTCCTTCCCACTCCTCTCCTTACACTCCTCTCCTCTCCATGTCACTCCATTACACTCTATTCCTTTCTACTCCAATGCACTCTAATCTCTTGCATTCCATTCGAATCCGTTCTACTCCACCCCACTCCTTTCTTCTCCACTCCGTTCCTTTCCATTCCATTCAATAGCATTCGATTTCACTCCACTCCACTCAACTCCACTCCATTCCATTCCACTATTCTCCTCCCACTCCATTCCACTACACTACAATCCATTCCATTACACTCAACTCCATTCTACTCCACTCCACTGCTTCCACTCCAATCCATTCCACTCCACTCCCTTCCACTCCACTCCGTTCAACTCCACTCCATTTCATTCCATTCCAGTCCATGCCACTCCACTCACTCAATTCCACTCCACTCCATGCCACTCAATGCCATCCACTCAATTTCGTTCCATTCCATTACACTACACTCCATTCCATTCAACTCCACTCCACTCCTTTCCATTCTACTCCACTCTACTCCTCTCCACGCCATTCCACTTCTCTCCATTCTTTTCCATTCCATTCCACTCCACTCCAGTCCATTCCACACCACTCTAGTCCATTCCTCTCCATTCCATTCCACTGCACGCCACTCCATTCCATTCCACTGCACTCCACTCGTTTCCATTCCATTCCTCTCTAATCCATTCCATTACAGTACAGTCCACTCTACTCCAGTACACTCCACTCCATTCGATTCCACTCCACTCCATTCCATACCACACCATTCCAATCCACTCCATTCCATTCCACTCTACTCCACTCCATTCCACTCCACTCCACTCTATTCCTCTCCACTCCACTCCATTCCATTCCATTCCACTCCATTTCATTCCATTCCAGTCCATTCCAGTCCACTCCACTCCATTCCACTCCATTCCTTTCCATTCCATTCCACTCCACTACATTCCATGACACTCCTTTCCACTTCACTTCATTCCACTCCACTTCATTCCACTCCACTCCATTCCATTCCTTTGTATTCCATTCCATGCCACTCCACTACAGTCCACTCCACACCATTCCGTTCCACTTCACTCCACTTCACTCCACTCCACAACACTCCAATCCACTAAATTCCATTCCATTACATTCCATTCCATTCCAGTGTATTTGTTTCCATTCTTTTCTTTCGAGAGTATCTCATTCTGTCACCCATCTTGGAGCACAGTGGCACAATCTCAGCTCATATTTCATTATGCCATTCAATTCCGTTCCATTCTATTCCATTCCATTCCACGGCAATCCTTTACATTCCTTTCTTTCTGGAGTACCTCACTCTGTCACCCAACCTGGATCGCAGTGGCACAATCTCAGCTCACATTCCATTCCGTTCCGTTTTGTTGAATTGCGTTACGTTCCTTTCCCTTTCGGGCTGTTCTGCTCCAATCCACTCCATTCCATTCCACTCCATTGCATTCCGTTCCACTCAGGTCCACTCTGCTGCACTCCCATCCATTCCATTCCATTCCATTCCACTCCATTGCATTCCATTCCATTCCATTCCACTCCATTCCATTCCATTCCATTCCATTCCACTCCATTGCATTCCATTCCATTCCATTGCATTCCATTCCATTCCATTCCATTGCATTCCATTCCATTCCATTCCATTCCATTCCTTTCTTTTGACAGGATCTGCCTCTGTCACACAGGGTGTAGCGCAGTGGCACAATCTCAGCACACATTTCTCCCCTCCGTTCCGTTCCGTTACATTCCGTTCCATTCTGTTCCATTCTGTTCCGTTCCTTTCCACTCCACTCCACTACACTACATTCCATTTCATCCGATTCCATTCCACTCTATTCCACTCCTGTCAACCCCACTGCACTCCACTCCGCTCCATTCCACTCCATCCCATTCCATTCCTCTAATTCCACTGCACTCTACTCCACCCCACTCCACTCCAATTTGTTCCATTCCATTCCATCCCATTCCCTTCTTCTACATTTCACTCCACTGAACGTCAGTCCATTCCTCTCCATTCCATTCCATTCCACTCCATTCCTCTCCATTCCATTCCATTCCATTCCACTCCATACCACTTCACTACCCTCAAATCCATTCCATTCCATTCCAAAAAACTCCACTGAATTCGATACCTTTGCATTCCATTCCATTGGGTTCCATTCCAGTCAAATCCACTCCACTCCTCTCCCCTCCACTCCACTCCTTTCCACTCCTATCCACCCCATTCTGCTCCATTCCATTCCACTACATTCCACTCCCATCCCCTCAATTCCATTCCACTCAATTCCACTCAACTCCATTCCTCTCCACTCCATTCTATTACATTCCACTCCACTCCACTCCCCTAATTTCCACTCCATTCCACTCCATTCCACTCCTCTCATTCCATTCCATTCCACTCCATTCCTCTCCAATCCTCTCCATTCCTTTCCAATCCACTCCATTCCATTCCATTCCATTCCATTCCATTCCACTCCATTCCAGTCCACTCCACTCCACTCCACTACCCTCCATTCCTCTCCATTCCACTCGTCTCCATACCATTCCAATCCACTCTATTCTTCAATCCACTCCACTCCTTTACACTCCACTTCATTCCATATAATTCCATTGCACCCCATTGCACTCCACTCCATTCCACTCCACTCTACTCCATTCCACTCCACTCCACTCCATTCCACTCCACTGCATTCCATTAAATTCCATTTCATTCCTCTCCACTCCGTTCCTCTCCACTGCACTCCATTCCACTTCACTTCACTCCTTTCCATTCCATTCCATTCCATTCCACTCTATTCTTTTCCATTCCACTCCATTACAGTCCATTCCACTCAACTCCTTTCCAACCCATTCCACTAAAATCCACACCATTCCAGCTCACTCCATTCCATTCCATTCCACTCCACACCTCTACCATTCATTCCATTCCACTCCATTCCACTCCATTCCATTCCTTTCCGCTCTACTTCCCTCCACTCCATTCCACTCCACTCCACTCCATTGCATCTCATCCCTTTCCATTCCATTGCATTCCACTCCACTCCACTCCACACCACTGCAAACCTCTCCATCCTATTCTGTCCCATTCTTTTCCTCTGCACTGCACTCCACATCAGTCCCATCCTCTTCTATCCTCTCCGTTCCATTCCATTGTAATCTATTCCATTCCATTCAACTCCATTGCACTTCCATATGGTACGCTACATTCCATTAAATCCTTTTCCATTCCACTCCTTTCCACTCCTCTCCATTCCATTACCCTCCATTTCACCCCATTCCACTCCACTCCATTCGATTCCATTTCACTCCTCTCCACTCCACTCCTTAACATTCCACTCCATTCCACTCCACTCCATCGAATTCCACTCCATTCCATTCCATTCCACTCCACTCCAATCCATTCAACTCCAGTGCGCTCCATTCCACTCCACTCCATTCCACTGTTCTCCTCTCTACTCCATTTCCTTCCACTGCACTATACTCCATTCCATTCCATTCCACTCCATTCTATACCACACCATTCCATTCAACTCCATTCCATTCCAATACATTCCATTCCACTCCATGCAAGTCCATTCCACTACATTCCACCCCACTCGGCTTCACTGAGCTCCACTCCCTTCCACTACATTATATTCCACTCCATTCCACTCCATTCCATTCCATTTCACTCCATTCCACCTGACTACATTCCATTCCAATCCATTCCTTTTCATTCCATTCCACTCCATTCCATTCCACTCCACTGCACTACAGTGCACTCCATTCCATTCCACTCCACCTAAGCCATTCCATTCCACTCCATTCCTTTCCATTCTATTCCACTCCTTTCCATTCCATTCCACTCTACTCCACTATGTTCCCTCCAATTCCACTCCACTCCACTCCATTCCATTCCACCACACTCTACTCCATTCCATTCCACTCCTTTCCACTCGACTACACTCCATTCCACTCCATTCCATTCAGCTCCACTCCTCTGCCTTCCATTCCATTCAATTCTACTCCTATCCACTCCATTCCACTCCATTCGACCCCACTCCATTCCATTGCATGCCATTCCATTCCAATCAACTCCATTCCATTCCACTCTGTTGCATTACATTCCAGTCCACTCCACTCCATTCCATTCCACTCCAATCCACTCCACTCCATTCCACTCCATTTCACTCAACTTCAGTCCACTACACTCCACTCCATTCCATTCCACTCCACTCTACTCCATTCCCTTCCATTCCGTTCCACTCCATTCCATTCCATTCCACTCCTTTCCAGTCCATTCCACTACATTCCATCCCACTACACTCCACTGCATTCCACCTCATTCCATTCCATTCCTTTCCATTTCATTACACTCCATTCCATTCCATTCCACTCCACTGAACTCCATTCCACTCCTATCCACTCCACTCCATTCCACACCACTCCACTCAACTCCACTCCACTCCCCTCCATTCCACTCTATTCCTTTCCTCTTCACTTCATTCCCGTCCTCTCCATTCCATTCAATTCCATTTCACTTCATTACATTAAACTCCACTCCTTTCCATTCCATTCCACTCCACTCCACTCCATTCCATTCCATTCCGCTGCATTCCACTCCATTCCATTCCATGCCATTGCACTCCACTGCACTACCCTCCAATCCATTGCATTCCACTCCATTCCATTCCTCTCTAATCCCCTCTATTCCATTCCATTTTTCTCCACTCCGTTCCATTCCATTCCATTCCAATCCACTCCATTCTTCTCCACTCCACTCCACTCCATTCTATTCCATTCCATTCCATTCCACTGCATTCCATTCCATTCCTTTCTGTCAAGAGTATGGAAATCTGTCATTCAGCCTGGAGCACAGTGGCACAATCTCAGATTCCATTCCATTGCATTCCATTCCAATCCATTCCTCTGCACTACATTCGAATCCACTCCACTGCATTCCACTCCATTTAATTCCACTAAATTCCACTCCACTCCATTCCTTTCTATTCCACTCCACTCCACTGCACCCCACTGCATTCCACTCCATTCCATTCCAATCCACTCTTTTCCATTCCACTCCATTCCAGTTCACTCCACTCTACTCCACAGTACTCCATTCCATTCCACTCCATTCCATTCCAGTCCATTCTGGTACACTTCACTCCACTCCATTACAATCCATTCTTTTCCATTCCATTGCATTCCATTCAACTCCATTCGATTCCATTCCACTCCAATCCAGTCCATTCCTTTCCACTCCACTCCACTCTATTCGTCTCCACTCCAATACACTCGACTCCACTCCAATCCATTCCATTCCATTCCATTCCACACCTTTCTATGCCACTCCATTGCCATCCGTTGCACTCCATTCCAATCCACCCCTTTCTAATGCACTCCGTTCCATTCTATTCAACTCCGCTCCACTCCACCACATTACATTCCATTCCACTCCACTCCACTCCATTCCATTCGATTCCATTCGATTCCATTCCATTCCACTCTAATCCAGTCCATTCCTCTCCACTCCACTCCATTCCACTTCACTCCACCCTATTCCATTCCATTCCATTCCCCTTCATTCCATTCCGTTGCACTCCATTCTAGTCCATTCCCCTCCATTCCACTCTACACCACTTAATTATATTCCACTCAATTCCACTCCATTCCATTCCACACCATGCCATCCGACTCCACTCCATTACACCACATTGCATTTACTTTCATTCCATTCGATTCCACTCCACTCCACTCCTCTCTGTACCATTCCACTCTACTGCAGTGCACTCCACTCCATTCCATTCCACTCCATTCCGCTCCTTTCTATTCCATTCCACTCCATTCCAGTTAACTACACTCCATTCCAATCCACTCCACTCCACTCCCCTACACAACACTCCATTCCATGCCATTCCATTCCACTCCCCTCCATTCCATTCCACTGCATTCCGTTCTATTCTGTTCCATTCCACTCCACTCCACTCCTTTCCACTCCATTCCATTCCACTCCTTTCCTCTCCATTTCATTCCATTCCATTTCTTTCCACTCCACTCAACTCCACTCCATTTCTCTCCAGTCTATTCCACTCCCCCCATTCCGTTCCACTGCATTCTTTTCCATTCCATTCCACTCCATTCCATTCCATTCCACCCCACTCCACTTCATTCTGTTGCTCTGTACTCCATTCTGTTGCAATCCATTCCACTCCATTCCACTCCTCTCCAATCCACTGCATTCCACTCCATTCCAGTTCAACCCACTCTAATCCTCTCAACTCCATTCCATTCCATTCCACTGCACTATAGTCTTCTGCATTCCATTCCATTTAATACCAATCCACTCCATTGCACTCCACTGAACTCCACTCCACTGCATTCTATCCATTCCATTCCACTCCATTCCAATCAAATCCATTCCATTCCACTCCACTCATCTGCATTCCATTGCAATCCATTCAATTACATTACATTCCTTTCCATTCCAGTCCACTCCACTTACTTCTATTCCATTCCAATCCATTTTATTGCATTCCATTCCATGAACTTCCATTCCATTCCAACCCATTCAAATCCATTCCATTCCGTTCTATTTCACTCCACTCCACTCCATTCTATTCCGTTTCATTCCATTCCATTTCACTCCATCCCAAATCACTCCATTTCTCTCCATTTGATTCCACTCCTTTCTACTCCACTCCACTTAATTCCACTCCATTCCATGCCATTCCATTACACTCCATTCCATTCCATTGCACTCCACTCCACTCCACTGCACTTCACTACATTCCATTTCATTCCATTCAGCTGCATTCCATTCAATTCCACTCCATTCCAGTCTACTACACTCCATTCCAATCTACTACACTCCATTCCACTCTACTACACTCCATTCCACTCTACTACACTCCAATGCCATACAATCCAATCCATTCCATCCCATTACATTCCACTCCATTGCATTCCTTTCCAATGCATTTTATGCCATTCCATTCCACTCGACTCCACTCCACCATATTCCACTGCATACCATTCCACTCCATTACTCTCCCTTCCATTCCGTTCCATTCCACTCTGCTTCACTACACTTCACTCCACTCCATTCATTTCCAGTCCATTCCACTCCACTCCGTTCCATTCCACTGCATTCCTTTCCATTCCATTCCACTCCATTCCATTCCACTCCACTCCCCTCCACTCCATTCCACTTCACTCCACGCAAATCCTCTCCATTCCACTTCTCTCCACTCCACTCCACTCCATTCCACTCTACTCCATTTCATTCCATTCCATATCATTACACTCCATTCCACTCCAGTCCAATCCACTCCATTCAACTCCACTCCACTCCACTCCATTCCATTCAATTACACTGCACTCCACTCCTCTCCATTCCATTCCAATTAATTCCTCTCCACTCCATTGCACTCCACTCCACTCCACTCTATTCCATTCCATTCCAGTCCATTCCATTCCACTCCTTTCTAATCCAATCCACTCCCTTCCACTCCACTCCTCTACAATCCATTGCATTCCACTTCATTCCAGTCCATACCACTCCACTCCACTCTATTCCACTCCACTCCATTATACTTCATTCCACTCCGTTCGAGTCCTTTCCACTCTACTCCAGTCAACTCAATTCTATTCCATTCCATTCCATTCTACTCCATTCCAGTACATTCCACTCCATTCCACTACACTCCACTAGATTCCTCACAATTCCTCTCCATTCCAATCCATTCCTCTCTTCTACATTCCAATTCATTCTATTCCATTCCATTACACTCCACTCCATTTCATTCCATTCCATTTCACTGCAATCCACTCTATTGCATTCCACTTCGTTCTATTCCACTCCATTCCACTCCACTCCATGCCATTCCGTTCCACTACGCTCCACTCCACTCTTTTGCATTTAACTCCATTCCGCTCCACTCCATTCCATTCCACTTCATTCCATTCCTTTCTATTCCTCTGAACTCCACTCCATTCCACTAAACTTCACTCCAATCCACTCCATTCCAATCAACTCCATTCCAATCTACTCCACTCCATTCTATTCCACTACATTCCGTTCCATTCAACTCCACTTAACTCCATTCCATTACAGTCCACTCCATTCAACTCCATTCCACTCCTTCCACTCAACTCCAGTCCATTCCACTACATTCCATTCCAATCTGCTGCATTCCATTCCATTCTATTCCATTACATTTTATTTCATTCCACTTCATTCCCTTCAATTCCGTTCCATTCCAGTCCATTACACTACATTTCAACACACTCCACTTCACCCCACTCCACTTCTTTCCACTCCATTCCATTCCACTCTATTCTACCCCACTGCTTTCCATTCCTTTCTACTACGCTTCAGTGCACTCCATTCCATTCCACCTCACTGCAATCCATTCCACTCCATTCCTTTCCATTCCATTCCACTCCATTCCATTTCATTTCCCTCCACTCCACTCCATTCCATTCCACTCAACAGAATTCTGCTCCATTCAACTACACTCTACTCCATTCCATTTCACTCCTTTCCACTCGACTCCTCTCTATTCCACTCCAATCCATTCCACTCCACTCCATTCCACTCCACTTCTCTTCATTCCATACCATTCCATTCAATTCCATTCCATTCTATTCCATTCTACTCCTTTCCACTCCAATCCGCTCCATTCAACACAACTCCACACTTTCCATGCCATTCCATTCCACTCCAGTCCTTTCCATTCCACTGCATTTCATTCCATTCCACCTCACTCCACTCCATTACATTCCACTACAATCCATTCCAGTCCTTTCCACTCCACACCACTCAACTTTACTCCGCTCCCCTCCACTCCACTCCATTCCATGCCACTTCACTCGACTCCACTCCGTTCCATTCCACTCCATTCCACTCCAGTCATCTGTATTCCATTCCATTTTATTCCGTTCCATTCCATTGCATTCCATTCCATTCTACTCCTTTCCACTCAACTCCAATCCTTTCAACTCCACTCCACTCCATTCCATGCCATTCCATTCCACTACACTTCATTCCATTCCACTCCATTCCTTTCAACTCCACTCCACATCATTCCGTTCCACACAAATCCACTCCACTCCATTCCACTCCACTCCACTTCACTCCACTCCACTCCACTCCATTCCATTCCACTCCTTTCCTTTCCATTCCAATCCGTTCAACTCCATTCCATGCCACTGCATTCTACTACATTCCTTACTACTGCACGCCTCTCCATTCCTCTATATTCCACCTCTCTCCATTCCATTCCACTCCATTCCTTTCCATTCCAGTCCACTACATTCCATTCCATTCCACTCCACTCCACTCCGTTACATTCCTCTGCAATCCACTCCATTCCATACCACTCCACTCCACTCCACTCCACTCCACTCCATTACATTCCACTCCACTCCACTCCATTCCTCTCCATTCCATTCATTTCCTTTCCATTCATTTCTATTACTCTCTATTACTTTCAACTCCACTCCATTCCATTAAATTCTATTCCACTCCACTCCACTCCATTCCATTCCACTCCATTCCGCCCCATACCATTCCATTCTATTCCATTCCACTCCATATCACTCCACTTCACTCCAATCGATTCCGTTTCATTCCAAAATACTCCACTGGATTCTATTCAATTCCATTCCATTCAACTCCACTCTATTCCATTGCATTCCACTCCATTCCAGTTAATTCCACTCCATTCCACTCCACTGCTCTGCATTACATTCCATTCCATTCTATTCCATTCCATTCCTTTCAATTCCTTTCCATTCTATTCCATTCTACTCCTTTCCAATCCAATCCACTCCATTCAACACAACTCCACACATTTCTTGCCATTCCATTCCACTCCAATCCACTCCATTCCACTCCATTCCATTCCACTCCATTCCATTCCATTCCACTCCACTCCACTCCATTACATTCCACTTCAATCCATTCTGCTCCTTTCCACTCCACACCACTCAACTCCATTCCTCTCCACTCCACTCCACTCCATTCCACTCCACTTCTCTGCATTCTATTCCATTCTATTCCATTCCATTCCATTGTATTCCATTCCATTCTACTCCTTTCCACTCAACTCCACTCCGTTCATCTCCACTCCACTCCATTCCATGCCATGCCGTTCCACTTCACTTCCTTCCATTCCACTCCATTCCATTCCCCTCCACTCCGCACCATTCCTTTTCCACTCAAATCCACTCCACTCCATTCCACTCCAATCCAATTAACTCCATTCCACTCCACTACACTCCTTTCCATTCCACTCCTTTCCTTTCCATTCCAATCCATTCCACTCCATTCCATGCCACTGCATTCTACTACATTCCTCACTACTTCAACACTCTCCATTCCTCTATATTCCACCTCTCTCCATTCCATTCCACTGCATTCCTTTCCATTCCTGTCCAATCCATTCCATTCCATTCCACTCCACTCCACTCCATTACATTCCACTGCAATCCACTCCATTCCACACCACTCCACTCAACTCCACTCCACTCCACTCCATTCCATTCCACTCCATTCCACTCCATTCCACTCCATTCCTCTCCATTCCATTCATTTCCATTCCATTCAATTCCATTACACTCCATTACTTTCAACTCCACTCCATTCCATTCCATTCCATTCCATTCCACTCCACTCCACTCCATTCCTTTCCATTCCACTCCATTCCCCCCCCATACCATTCCATTCTATTCCATGTCACTCCATATCACTCCACTTCACTCCAATCCATTGCATTCCATTCCAAAATACTCCACTGGATTCGATTCAATTCCATTCCTTTTGACTCCACTCCATTCCATTCCATTCCATTCCACTCCATTCCAGTTAATTCCACTCCATTCCCCTCCACTCCACTCCACTCCTCTCCACTAGTATCCATTCCATTCCGCTCCATTACTTTCCACTCCAATCCCCTGCATTACATTCCTCTCTATTCCTCTCCACCCCATTTCTCTCCACTCCCTTCTATTCCTTTCCACTTCCCTCCAATCTATGACATTCCCCTCCAGTCCACTCCACTCCATTCCACTTCACTCCACTCAATTCCACTGCACTCCACTCCACTCCCTTCTTTTCCACTCCATTCTTCACCATTCCATTCCATTCCATTCCATTCCATTCCTATCCATTCCATTCCAAGCCATTCAAGTCCATTCCAGAACATTCCATCCCACTCCACTTCACTCCATTCCACTCCTTTCCACTCCATTCCATGCCACTCCATTCCACTCCACTCCATTCCATTCCATTCCACTACGCTCCATTCCACTCCTTTCCATTCAAATCCATTCCACTCCACTCCATTCAATTCCACTCCATTCCATTCCACTCCACTCAACTCCATTCCATTCCGCTGCACTCCAGTCCAGTCCATTCCCCTCAATTCCACTCCACTCCATTCCATTCCACTCTACTCCATTTCATTCCATTCCATTCCATTCCATTCCATTTCATTCCATTCCAGTGCATTCCATTCCATTCCAATCCATTGCATTCCACTCCTTTCCAGTCCTTTCCACTGCATTCCACCCACTCCACTTCACTCCACTCCACTCCATTCCACTCCGTTACATGCCACTTCATTGGACTCCACTCCATTCCATTCTATTTCACTACGCTCCACTACAATCCATTCCATTCCACTCCATTCGACCTCACTCCATTCCATTCCGCTCTATTCCTTTCCATTCCATTCCACTGCATTTCATTACAATCTACTCCACTCCACTTCATTCCATTCCACTCCACTGCACTCCACTCCATTCCTCTCCAGTCTATTCCATTCCATTCCACTCCTTTCCACTCGACTCCACTCCATTCCACTCTACTCCATTTCACTCCAGTCCATTCGGTTCCAATCCTCTGCATGACTTTCCGTTCTATTCCATTCCATTCCATTCCATTCCATTCCATTCCATTCCATTCCATTCTATTACATTCCATTCTATTCCTTTCCACTCCCCTGCACTCCATTCAACTGCTCTCCCCTCTATTCCATGCCATTCCATTCCGTTCCACTCCATTCCCTTCCACTCCATTCCATTCCATTCGACTACACTCCACTCCATTACATTCCACTCCACTCAACTCCACTCCATTCCAATCCAGTTTACTCCATTCCAATCCATTTCATTCCATTCTATTCCATTCCATTCCTTTCTATTCCACTCCACTCCATTCCAATGCTTTCCATTCCTCTCCTGTCCAGTCCATTCCACTACATTCCATTCCACTCCACTACACTCCATTCCACTCCATTCCATGACACTCCATTCCACTCCATTCAATTCCATTCCATTCCACTCAACTCCACTCCATTCCTTTCCAATCCATTCCACACCATTCCATTCCATTCAACTCCACTCCACTCCATTACATTTCAATCCAAACCACTCCACTCCATTCCACACTACTCCAATCAACTCCAATTTCCTCCACTCCACTCCATTCCATTCCTTTCCACTACACTCCACTCCACTCCTCTCCATTCCCTTCCTCCCCATTCCATTCAATTCCATTGCACTCCATTACATTAATCTCCACTCCTTTCCATTCTAGTCCACTCCACTCCAATCCATTCAATTCCACTCCATTCAATTCCATTCCACTCTATTCTACTCCATTCCACTCCACTGCACTCCACTCCACTCCACTACATTCCACTCCCCTCTACTCCATTCCAATCAATTCCATTCCATTCCATTCCACTCCCTTCCATTCCATTCCATTCTAATCATTTCAATTCCACTCCATTCCAGTCCATTCCTATATATTCCACCCCACTCCACTTCACTCCATTCCACTCCATTCCACTACATTCCTTTCCACTCCATTCCCCTCCACTCCATTCCATTCCACTATGCTCCAGGGCACTCCATTCCATTCCACTCCATTCCACCTCACTTCATTCCATTCCACTCCATTTCTTTCCATACCATTCCACTCCATTCCATTCCATTCCACTTCATTCCATTCAATTCTATTCCTTTCCATGACGTTCAACTCCATTTCGTTCCATTCCATTCTATTTCGTTCCACTCCATTCCATTTCATTCTGTTCAATTCCATTCCACTCCGTTCCCCTCCTTTCCATTCCATCCCATTCTATTCCACTCCATTCCTCTCCAATCCATTCCGTTCCATTCCACTCTGCTCCACTCAACTACACTCAATTCCAATCCAGTCTATTCCACTCCACTCCATTCCAATCCGCTTCATTCCTTTCCATTCCATTCCACTCCTTTCCATTCCATTCCACTCCACTCCACTCTATTCCATTCCACTCTACTCCATTCCATTGCATTCCTTTCCACTTCATTCCACTCCTCTCCAATCTACTCCATTCCACTCCATTCCACTATATTCCAGGCCAATCCACTCCACACTACTCAACTCCATTCGATTCCATTCCACTGTACTCCACTCCTCTCCATTCTATTCCAATTTATACCAGTGCACTCCATTGCACTCCACTCCGCTGCACTCCATTCTTTTCCATTGCTTTCCACTCCATTCCATTCGAATCCATTCCATTCCAATCCCCTCCTCTGCATTCAATTCCATTCCATTCCATTCCATTCTACTCCTTTCCATTCCAGTCAACTCCACTCATTTCTATTCCATTCCAATTCATTTTATTCCTTTCCTTTCCATTAACTTCTATTCCATTCCAATCCATTCAACTCCATTCCACTTCACTCCACTCCAATCCATTCCACTTCACTCCACTCCACTCCATTCCATTCCATTCCGTTCCACTCCATTCCATTCCAATCTATTCCACACCACTCCATTCCACTCCATTCCATTCCACTCCTTTCTACTCTACTTCACTTATTTCCACTCCATTCTATGCCATTCCATTCTATTCCACTCCACTTCAATCCATTCCAATACACTACACTCCACTTCACAACATTTCCCTTCACTCCATTCCATTCCATTCCATTCCGCAGCTTTCCATTCCATTCCACTCTTTCTAGTCCACTACACTCCATTCCACTCCACAAGATTCCACTCGCCTACACTCCACTCCATTCCATGCCATTCCATTCCAATCCACTACATTACATTACATTCCTCTGCCTTCCCTGTCATTCAAATCCACTCCACTCCATTCCACCCCATTCCACTGCATACCATTCCACTACATTCCTCTCCATTCCACTCTGTTTCATTCCACTTCGCTCCACTCCACTCCACTCCATTCCATTCCAGTCCATTCCATTCCACTCCATTCCATTACACTGCATTCCTTTCCATTCCAGTCCATTCCACACCACTCCACTCCATTCCATTCCACTCCATTCCACACTACTGCATTCCACTCCATTCCACTGCATACCATTCCACTCTTTTCTTCTCTACACCAATTATTTCCACTCCATTCTATGCCCTTCCTTTCCATTCCACTCCACTCCACTCCATTCCATTACATTCCACAACAATCCTCTCCACTCCACTTCACTGCATTCCATTCCATTCCATTCTGCTGCATTCCATTCCATTCTACATCCTTCCAGTCCACTCCACTCCATCACACTGCACTCCACTACACTCCACTACACTCCATTGCATTCCATGCCATTCCATTACAATCCACTCCATTCAATTCCATTCTTCTGCATTCCATGCCATTCCTTTCCACTCCACTCCACCCAATTCCACTGCACACCATTCAACTACATTCCTCTCCATTGCATTCCGTTCCATTCCACTCCGCTCCACTCAACTCCACTCCACTCCACTCAAATCCATTCCTTTCCAGTCCATTCCACTCCACTCCATTCCATTCCAATGCATTCCATTCCATTCCATCCCACAGCACTCCACTCCATTCCATTCCAATCCACTCCCTCCACTCCATTCCACTCCACTCCACTCCACTCCACTCCACTCCACTAAACTCCATTTCATTCCACTCTACTCCATTCCATTCCATTCCATTACACTCTATTCCTCTCCACTTCAATCTGCTTCATTCCACTCCATTCCAGTACACTCCACTCAACTCCACTCCATTCCATTACACTGCACCCCTCTCCTCTCCATTCCATTCCAATTAATTACTCTCCACTCCATTGCACTCCACTTCACTCCACTCCACTCTATTCCATTCCATTCCACTCCATTCAGTTCCACTCCATTCTAAACCAATCCACTCCATTCCACTACACTCCTCTGCATTCCATTCCATTCCACTCCATTAAAGTCCATTCATCTCCACTCCACTCAATTCCATTCCATTCCATTCAATTCGAATCCATTCCAGTACATTCCACTTCATTCCACTCCACTCCACTCCACTCGATTCCCCTCCATTCCATTCTATCCAATTCCTCTACATTCCACTCCATTCTGTTCCATTCCATTACACTCCCCTCCATTTCATTCCATTCCATTCCACTGCAATGCAATCCACTCTGCTCCACTCTACTGCACTTCATTCAACTGCATTCTATTCCACTCCATTCCACTCCACTCCATTCCATTCCATTCCACTACCCTAAACTCCACTCCTTTCCATTCTACTACATTCCACTCCACTATATTCCATTCCACTCCATTCCATTCCATTCCACTCCACTCAACTCCATTCCATTCCACTCCACTCCACTCCACTGCATTCCACTCCATTCAACTCAACTCCACTCCACTCCACTCCTTTCTACTCTTCTCCATTCCATTTCTTTCCATTCCATTCCATTTCGTTCCATACTACTCCATTCCATACCACTCCAATCCATTCCTTTCCACTCCATTCCAGTCCATTCCACAACATTCCACCCTACTCCATTTTACTACACTCCACTTCACTCCACTCCACTCTATTCCACTCCATTCCACTCCATACCATTCCACTGCATTCCACTCCACTCCATTCCATTCCATTCTACTATGCTCCAGTGCACTCTATTCCTTTCCATTCGATTTCACTTCACTCTGTTCAATTCCACTCCATTCCTTTTCATTCCATTCCAGTACATTCCATTCCATTCCACTCCATTCCACTCCATTCGATTCCACTCCACTCCACTCCACTCCATTCCACTCAAGTCTACTCCATTCCATTCCAATTCTTTCCACTCGACTCCACTCCATTCCACTCCACTCCATTCCACACCACTCCTCTGCATTCCATTCCATTCAATTCTACTTCTCTCCACTCCACTCCCCTCCTTTCAACTCCACTCCACTCCATTCCATGCCATTCCGTTCCAATCTACTCCATTCCATTACACACCATTCCATTCCATTCCACTCCACTCCACTCCATTATATTTCAATCCAATCCACTCCACTCCATTCCACTCGACTCCACTCAACTCCACTCCAGTCCACTTCATTCCATTCCATTCCACTACCCTCTATTCCATTCCATTCCATTCCACTCCATACCATTCCATCCCAGTCCATTCCATTCCACTACATTCCAGTCCATTCCACTACATTCCATCCCACTCCACTCCACTCCATTCTGCTACATTCCATTTAATTCCATGCACTTTATTCCACTCCTATCCATTTCATTCCATTCCTCTCCACCTCACTTCATTAACTTCCAGTCCACTCCACTCCTCTTCATTCCACACCACTCCACTCAATTTCACTCCACTCCACTCCATTCCATTCCATTCCACTCCACTCCACTTCTCTCCATTCCATTCCTTTCCATTCCATTCAATTCCATTCCACTCCATTGCATTCAACTCCACTCCACTATATTCCATTCCATTCCATTCCACTCCATTACCCTCTATTCCATTCCATTCCACTCCATTCCTCTCCATTCCATTCCACTCTGCTCCAGTCAACTCGACTCCATTCCATTCCAGTCCATTCCGCTCCACTCCACTCCAATTCACTGCATTCCTTTTCAGTCCATTCCATTCCGTTCCATTCAAGTCCAACCCACTCCACTCCATTCCATTCCACTCTACTCCTTTCCATTCCATTCCATTGCACTCCATTCCACTCCATTCCAATCAACGCCATTCCACTCCTTTCCAGTACAATCCACTCCACTCCAGTCAAATCCATTCCCTTCCATTCCACTGCAATCCATTCTTCTCCATTCAATTCCAATTAATAAAACTCCACTCCATTGCTCTCCACTCCACTCCACTCCGTTCAATTCCATTCCAGTCCACTCCATTTCTATCCAATCCATTCCATTCCACTCCACTCCTCTGCATTCAATTGAATTCCATTCAATTTCACTCCAGTATATTCCACTCCACTCCTCTGCATTCAATTGCATTCCATTCCATTTCAATCCACTATATTCCACTCCAGTCCACTCCACTCATTTCTATTTCATTCCAATCCATTTCATTCCACTCCATTCCATTAACTTCCATTATATTCCAATCCATTCCACTCCATTCCACTTCACTCCACTCCACTCCAATCCATTCCATTCCACTCCATTCCATTCCACTCCATACCACACCACTCCATTCCACTCCGTTCCACTCCATTCCATTGCATTCCTTTCTACTCCACTCCACTTTTTTCCACTCCATTCTATGCCATTCCATTCATTCTACTCCACTCCAATCCATTACATTACCCTCCACTCCACTCCACTCCAATTCAATCCATTCCATTCCGTTCCATTCCACTGCGTTCCATTCCATTCCACTCCACTAAACTCCACTCCAGTCCCCTCCATTCCACTGCCCTATATTCCACAACATTCCTTGCCATTCCACTCCTCTCCACTCCATTACATTCCATTCTACTGCGTTCCATGCCATTCAATTCCACACCACTCAACTCCACCTCATTCCACTGCATAACATTCCACTCCATTCCTGTCCATTCCTTTCTGTTCCATTCCACTCCACTCCACTCCACTCCGTTCCTTTGCAGTCCATTCCACTCCACTCCATTCCATTCCACTGCCTTCCTTTCCATTCCATTCCTCTCCATTCCTTTCCACTCCACTCCACTCCACTCATTTCCACTCCACTCCACTCAATTCCACTCCACTCCTCTCCATTCCATTCTCTGTACTCCATTCCATTCCATTCCATTCCATTACACAACATCCCATTACACTCCAATCCTCTCCATTCCACACCATTCCAGTCCACTCAACTCCACTCCACTCCATTCTATTACGTTGTACTGCCCTCCACTCCTCGCCATTCCATTCCAATGAATTCCTCTACACTCCATTGCAGTTCACTCCACTCCACTCTACTCTATTCCATTCCATTCCACTCCATTCCAATCCATTCCACTCCATTCCACTCCACTTCTCTGCATTCCATTCCCTAACACTCCATTCCAGTCCATTCCACTCCACTCCACTCAATTCCATTTCATTACTTTCCATTTGACTCCATTCCAGTAGAATCCACTCCATTCCATTACACTCCACTCCATTCCACTCGATTCCCCTTCATTCAACTCCATGCCATTCCTCTACAATCCACTCCATTCTATTCCACTCAATTCCACCTCACTCCATTTCATTCCATTCCATTCCACTGCAATCCACTCCACTAGAATCCATTCCATTCCACTCCATTTTATTCTCCTATCCACTCCATTCCATTCCATTCCATTGCACTACGCTCCACTCCACTCCTTTCCATTCCATTCCATTCTACTCCACTCCATTCAATTCCAGTGCATTCCATTCCATTCCACTCCATTCCATTCCATAACACTCCACTGCACTGCACTCCACTACACTCCACAACATTCCATTCCACTCCACTCTACTCCATTCCATTCCATTACATTCCACTCCATTTCATTGCAATGCAATCCATTCCATTCCACTCCATTCCAATCCTTTCCACTACATTCCATTCGAGTCCACTTCACTCCACTCCACTCCATTCCACTATTTTCCATTCCACTCCATTCAACTCCACTCCATTCCATTCCATTCCACTACGCTCCAGTGAACTCCATTCCATTCCACTCCATTCCACCTCATTCCATTCCACGTCACTCCATTCCTATCCATTCCATTCCACTCCATTCCATTCTATTACTCTCCAGACAACACCTTTCAATTCCACTCCACTCTATTCCACTGCATTCCACTCCACTCTACTCCTTTCCATTCCACTCCTTTCCTCTCGACTCCACTCCATTCCACTCCACTCCATTCCCCTCCACTCCTCTGCAGTCCATTCCATTTCATTCCATTCCACTCCGCTCCAATCCATTCCACCCCATTCCATTCCATTCCATTCCATTACACTTCACTCCATTCCATTCCACTCAAATCACCTCCATTCCATTCCACTCCACGCTGGTCATCTCCACTCCACTCCACACCATTCCATTCCATTCCATTCCATTCCACTCCATTACAATCCATTCCTTTCCACTCCATTCGAGTCCGTTCAGCTACATTCCATCCCACTCCACTCCACTCCATTCCACTATATTCCATTGCATTCACTGCCACTGCATTCCAATCCAATCCTATCCATTCCATTCCACTCCACTCCACCCCTCCCCATATTTCTCCATTCCACCTCTCCATTCATTTCCTCTCCATTACTTTCCATTCCACTCCATTCCATTCCATTCCATTACACTCTACTCAAATTCACTCCTTTTCAGTCCACTCCATTTAATTCCATTCCATTACACTACAGTACATTCCATTCCACTCCACTCCACTCCATTCCACACCACTCCACTCCACTCCCCGCCACTCCATTCCATTGCATTCCACTCCACTCTACCACTTTCCATTCAATTTTTCCATTCCATTCAATTCCATTCCCCTAAATCACATTCAACTCCATTCCTTTCTATTCCTTTGCATTCCACTGCACTCCTCTCCATTCCATTCTACTCCATTCCCTCCATTCCATTCCATTCCATTTCGTTCCACTCCATACCACTCCACTTCCCTCAAATCCATTCTATTCCGTTCCAAACATCCCCACTGCATTCGATACCATTACATGCCATTCCATTCCACTCCACTCCATTCCATTCCACTTCATTCCAGTCAATTCCACTCCATTCCACTCCACTCCACTCCATTCCTTTCCACTCCTATCCACCCCATTCCACTCCACTCCATTTCGCTACATTCCACTCCAATCCCCTTCATTCCACTCCACTCCATTCCTCTCCACTCCATTCCACTCCACTCTACATCGCTGTTTTTCTACTCCATTCCACTCCATTCCCCTCCTCTGCATTCCATTCCATTCCACTCCATTCCTCTCCAATCCTTTCCAATCCACTTCATTTCATTCCATTCCACTCCATTCCACTCAACTCCGTTGCATTCCATTACAATCCACTCCACTACCAACAATTCCTCTCCATTCCACTCCATTACACTCCTCTCCATTCCATTCCAATCCACTCCATTATCCAATCCACTCCACTCCTTTGCACTCCACTTCATTCCATTCCATTACACTCCATTGAACTCCACTCTATTCCACTCCACTCCGTTCCATTCCACTCCTCTGCACTCCATTAAATTCCATTTCATCCCTCTCCTCTCCATTCCACTCCATTCCACTCCACTCTATGCCTTTCCATTCCTTTCCATTAAATTTCACTCCATTCTCTTCCATTCCACTCCATTCTAGTCCAATCCACTCCACTCCATTCCACTCCATTCCGCTACATTAAAATCCACTCCATTCCAGCTCACTCCATTCCATTCCATTCCACTTCACTCCAGTACCATTCTTTCCATTCCACTGCATTCCACTCCATTCCATTCCTTTCCGTTCTACTCCTCTCCACTCCATTCCACTCCACTCCACTCTACTTTATCTCATCCCTTTCCATTCCATTATATTCCACTCCACTCCACTCCACTGCAATCCTCTCCATCCCATTTTGTCCCATTCTAGTCCTCTGCACTCCAATCCTTTCCATTCCTTTCCATTCCATTCCATTCTATTCCATTTCACTCCACTCCAGTCCATTCCATTTCATTCTAATCCTTTCCATTCCATTTCATTCAACTCCATTCCAGTTCCCTCCACTACGCTAAATTCCATTAAATCCAATTCCATTCCACTCCTTTCCACTCCTCTCCATTCCACTACCCTCCATTGCACTCAATTCCTCTCCACTACGCTCCACTCCACTCCTTAACATTCTACTCCATTCCACTCTACTACATTCAATTCCGCTCCATTCCTTTCCATTCCACTCCACTCCACTCCATTCCACTCCACTGCACTCCATTCCAGTCGACTCCATTCCAATGTACTCCACTCCAATCCTTCCATTCCACTCCAATCTACTCCATTCCATTTCATTCCATTCCATTCCAGTCCATTCCACTACATTCCACCCCCCACCACTTCACTCCCCCCCACTCCATTCCACTACATTCCACTCCACTGCATTCCTCTCCATTCCATTCCATTGTATTCCACTATGCTCCAGTGCACTCCATTCCATTCCACTCCATTCCACCTAATTCCATTCCATTCTACTCCATTTCTTTCCATTCTATTCCACTCCATTACATTCCATTCCACTCCATTACTTTCCATTCTATTCCACTCCATTCCATTCCATTCCATTCCATTCCATTCCATTCCATTCCGCTCCGTTCCATTCCACTCCAGTCTACTCCATTCCATTCCACTCCTTTCCACTAGACTCCACTCAATTCCACTCCACTCCATTTTGCTCCACTCCTCTGCATTTCATTCCATTCCATGGCTTTCCTTTCCATTCCATTCCATTCTACTCCTTTCCACTCTACTGCACTCCATTGTTCTACACTCCACTCCATTCCATACCATTCCATTAGACTCCACCGCATTCCATTCCACTGCATTCCATTCCATTCCACGCCACTCCATTCCATTGAACTCCAATCCTCTTAACTCCATTCCACTCCACTTCACTCAACTCCACTCCACTCCACTCCATTCCATTCCACGCCACTCTATTCCATTCCATTACATTCTACTCCATTCCATTCCATTCCAATCCATTCCATTCCAGTCCATTCCAGTCCATTCCACTACACTCCATCCAACTCCACTCCACTCCATTCCACCCCATTCCACTCCATTCCATGCCACTCCATCCCACTCCACTCCATTTCATTCCATTCCACTCCACTCCATTCCATTCCACTTCATTCCTTTCAATTCCATATCACTCCATTCCTTTCCATTCCATTCCACTCCACTCCATTCCATTCCACTTCATTCCTTTCAATTCCATATCACTCCATTCCTTTCCATTCCATTCATCTCCATTCCTTTCCATTCCATTCCTCTCCACTCCTTTCCATTCCACTCCATTCCACTCCATTACATTCTGATCCTCTCCACTTCACTCTACATCACTCCACTCAACAACACTCCACTCCACTCCATTCCATTCCATTCCACTCCACTCCTCTTCATTCCCTTCCTCTCAATTCCATTCAATTCCCTTCCACTCGATTATATTATACTCCACTCCTTTCCATTCCATTCCATTCCATTCCATTCAACTCCACTCCATTCCATTCCATTTCATTCCATTCAACTCCACTCCATTGCATTCTGTTCCATTCCACTCCATTCCTCTCCAATCCTCTCCACTCCTTGTCACTCCACTCCATTCCATTCCATTCCACTCCTTTACACTCCACTCCATTCCATTCCATTGCACTGCACTCCACTACCCTCTGATTCGCTGCATTCCACTCGACTCCATTCCTCTCTACTCCCCTCCATTACATTCCATTCCTCTCCAATCCTTTCCATTCCATTCCACTTCAATCCAGTCCATTCACTTCCACTCCACTCCACTCCATTCCTCTCCATTCCCCTCCATTCCACTCCATTCCACTGCATTCCATTCCAATCCTTAATTTCGAGAGTATCTAACTCTGTCATTCAGCCTGGAGCACAGTGGCAGAATCTCAGATTTCATTCCATTGCATTCCATTCCACTCCATTCCTCTCCACTACACTCGAATACACTCCACTCTATTCCACTCCATTCCATTCCACTCCATTCTACTCCATTCCATTCCATTCCAATCTACTCCACTGCACTCCACTACATTCCATTCCATTCCATTCCATTCCACTCGATTCTTTTCCATTCCACTCCATTCCAATGCAATCCACTCCACTCCACACCACTCCATTCCATTCCACTCCATTTCATTCCAATCCATTCAGGTCCACTCCACTCCATTCCATTCCACTCCACTTAATTACACTCCATTTTTTTCCATTCCATTGCTTTCCATTCAACTCCCTTCCATTCCGTTCCACTCCAATCCAGTCCATTCTCTTCCACTCCACTCCACTCTATTCCTCTCCACTCCACTCCACCAAAATCCACTCTGCTGCATTCCATTCCATTCCATTCCATTCCATGCCTTTCCATGCCACTCCATTTCACTCCATTCCAATCCATTCCAAGCCACTCCTTTCCAATGCACTCTGTTCTACTCTATTTCACTCCTCTCCACTCCAACACATTCCATTCCATACCACTCTACTTCACTCCACTTCACTCCATTCCATTCCTACTCCATTCCATTCCTTTCCACTCCAATCCATTCCTCTCCATTCCACTCCATTCCACTACACTCCACTCTATTCCATTTCATTCCATTCCATTCCGCTCCATTCCATTCTACTCCATTCCAGTCCATTCCCCTCCATTCCATTCTACTTCACTCAATTCTATTCAACTCAATGCCACTCCATTCCATTCAACACCATTCCACCACACTCCATTCAATTTTCCTTGCATTCCATTCCACTCCAATCCACAGCTCTCCGTACCATTCCACTATTCTGCACTCCACGGCACTCCACTCCATTCCATTCCATTCCGATCCATTTCACCCCATTCCACTCCATTCCAGTCAGCTACACTCCATTCCATTCCAGTCTAATCCACTTCACTCCCCTACATACCACTCCATTCTTTGCCATTCCATTGCGCTTCACTCCATTCCATTCCATTCCACTGCATTTCATTGCATTCCATTCCACTCCACTCTACTCCACATTCTTTCAACTCCATTCCATTCCACTCCATTCCTCTCCATTCCATTCCATTCCACTGTGCTCCAATCAACTCCATTCCGTTATGTTCCAGTCCATTCCACTCCCCCCATTCCATTCCACTGCATTTCTTTCCATTCCATTCCATTCCACCCCACTCCACTTCATTTCATTGCACTCTACTCCATTCCATTCCATTCCATTGCTCTCCATTCCACTCCACTACAATCCACTCCATTCCACTCCATTCCAGTCCAATCCACGCCATGCCACTCCACTCCACTCCTCTCAGTCCAAACCACTCCACTCCTCTCAACTCCATTCCATTCCATTCCACTGCACTCCACTCTTCTGCATTCCATTCCAATTAATACCAATCTACTCCATTGCACTCCACTCAAATCCACTCCACTCCATTCTATTCCATTCCGTTCCATTCCATTCCACTCCTTTACAATCCTATCCATTCCATTCCACTCCACTCCTCTGCCTTCCATTGCATTCCATTGCATTCCATTCCATTCCACTGCACATAATTCTATTTCATTCCAATCCATTTTATTCCATTCCATTCCAACCCATTCCAGTCTGTTCCACTTCATTCCACTTCACTCCACTCCACTCCATTCCATTCCATTTCACTCCATTCCATTCCACTGTATTCTACACCACTCCATTCCACAGTATTCTACACCATTCCATTCCACTCCTTTCTACTCCACTACACTTAATTCCACTCCATTCCATACCATTCCATTCCATTCCACTCCACTCCCATCCCTTCCATTACACTCCACTCCACTCCACTTCACGTCATTCCATGCCATTCCAATCCATGCCACTCCACTCCCCTCCATTGCTTTACACGCCATTCCACTTCACTCCATTCCATTCCATTCCGCTGCATTCCATTCCATTCCACACCATTCCAGTCCACTACACTCCATTCTACTCCATTCTACTCCATTCCCATACACTCCATTCCATTCCATGCCATTCCATTCCACTCCACTCCATTGCATTCCATTCCACTGCATTCCATGCCTTTCCATTCCTCTCCACTTCACTCCGCCCCATTCCACTGAATACCATTCTACTCCATTCCTCTCCATTCCATTCCATTCCACTCCGCTCCACTCCACTCCATTCCATTCCAGTCCATTCCATTCCAGTCCAATCCATTCCACTAAATTCCTTTCTATTCCATTCAATTCCACACCACTCCACTCCATTCCATTCCACTCCACTCCCCTCCACTCCATTCAACTTCACTCCACTCCATTCCATTCCAATCTACTCCATTTCATTCAATTCAATTTGATTACACTCCATTCTACTCCACTCCAATCCACTCCATTCCACTCTATTACAGTCCACTCCACGCCACTCCACTCCATTCAATTCCATTTCACTGCACTCCACTCCTCTCCATTCCATTCCAATTAATTCCTCTCCAATACATTGCACTCAAATGCACTACACTCCACTCTATTCCATTGCCTCCCACTCCATTCCATTCCACTCCATTCCAATCCAATCCACTCCGTTCCACTCCACTCATCTACACTCCATTCCAGTCCATTCCAGTCCCACTCCACTCCACTCCGCTCCATTAAATTTCTTTCCACTCCATTCCAGTCTATTCCACTCCAGTCAAGTCAATTCTATTCCATTCCATTCCATTCGACTCCATTCCAGCACATTTCACTCCATTCCACTACACTCCACTCCATTCCACTCGATTCCCTTCCCTTCCACTCCATTCCGTTCTTCTAAATTCCACTCCATTCTATTCCATTCCATTACACTCCACTCCATTTCATTCCATTCCATTCCACTGCAATCCACTCCACTACACTCCACTCCTCTCCATGTCATTCTACTCCAATCCATTCCTCTCCATTCGACAGCACTCCATTCCATTTCAACTAATTCCTATCCACTCCACTACACTCCGCTACACTCCACTCCATTCTATTCCATAGCCTTCCACTCCATTCCATTCCACTCCATTCCAATCCAATCCAATCCATTCCCCTCCACTCCTCTACATTTGATTCTACTCCATTCCAGTCCATTCCACTCCATTCCACTCAATTCCACTCCACTCCATTCAACTCTACTCCACTCCATTCCACTCCACTCCACTCCACTCCATTCCACTCCACTCCACTCCATTAAATGCCATTCCACTGCATTCCAGTCCATTCCACTCCAGTCACGTCAATTCTATTCAATTCCATTCCATTCCATTCCATTCTACTCCATTCCAGTACATTTCACTCGATTCCACTACACTCCACTCCATTCCACTCTATTCTCCTCCAGTCCACTCAATTCTATCTTCCAAATTCCGCTCCATTCTATTCCATTCCATTACACTCCACTCCATTTTATTCCATTCCATTCCAAAGCAAACCACTCCACTCCACTCCACTCCATTCCATTCCACTCCTTTGCACTCCACTCCTTTCCACTCCACTCCATTCAAATCCATCCCACTACTTTCCACTCCACTCCTTTCCATTCAACTCCATTACACTCCACTCGATTCCATTCCACTCCATTCCATTCCATTCAACACCACTCAACTCCATTCCTTTCCACTCCACTCCAGTCCACTCCATTCCTCTCCATTCCACTCAACTCAAATCCAATCCACTCCACTCCATTCCATTCCACTTCACTCCATTACATTCAACTCCACTCAACTCCATTTCATTCCAATCCATTCGACTCAACTCCTTTAAATGCCATTCCAATCCATTACCGTCCATTCCACTCCAGTCAACTCAATTCTATTCTATTCCATTCCATTTGACTCCATTCCAGTGCATTCCACTACATTCCACTACACTCCACTCCATTTCACTCGATTCCCCTTCATTCCACTCCATTCCATTCTTCCAAATTCCACTCCATTCTATTCCATTCCATTACACTACACTCCATTTCATTCCATTTCATTCCAATGAAATCCACTCCACTGCACTCCACTCCAATTCATTCCATTCCATTCCATCCACTCCACTCCATTCCATTCCATCCCACTACGTTCCACTCCATCCCTTTCCATTCAAGTCCATTACACTCCACTCCATTCCATTAAACTCCATTCCATTCCATTCAACTCCATTTCACTCCATTCCTTTCCACTCCACTCCACTCCATTCCTCTCCATTCTTCTCTACTCAAATCCAATCCACTCCACTCCATTCCTTTCACTCCATTCCATTACATTCAACTCCACTCAACTCCATTCCATTCCACTCCACACCACTCAACTCCATTCCACTCCATTCCACTCAACTCCAGTCAAATCCACTCCACTCCATTCCATTCAAATCTACTGCATTCCATTCCATTCTATTCCATTCCATTTCATTCCATTTCACTCTATTCCATTCCATTCAATTCCATTGCATTGCATGTGATTCCACTCCATTCCATTCCATTCCAATCCATTCCATTCCACTCCATTCCTGTCAATTCCACTACATTTCACCACACTCCACTTCACTCCACTGCACGCCTTTCCACCCCATTCCATTACACTCCATTCTACTACACTCCTTTACATTCCATTCCACTCTATTCCACCTCACTCCATTGCATTCCATTCCATTCCTTTCCTATCGATTCCATTCTGTTCCCCTCCACTCCACTCCATTCCATTCCACTGAACTGCACTCCACTCCATTCCACTCCACTCTACTCCATTCTATTCCCCTCCTTTCCCCTCGACTCCACTCCATTCCAATCCACTCCATTCCACTCCACTCCTCTGCATTCCATTCCATTCCATTCCATTCCATTCCACTCCACTCAGTTCCACTCCACTCCTCTGAATTCCATTCCATTCCATTCCATTCCATTCCCTTTCCATTCCATTCCATTCCATTCCATTCCTTTCCATTCCACTCCTCTCCACTCCCCTCCATTCAACTCTACTCCACTCCATTCCATGCCATTTCTTTCCACTCCACTCCACTCCATTCCATTCCATTCCTTTCCACTACACTCCACTCCATTGCATTCCACTCCAATCCACTCCACTCCATTCCACTCCACTGCACTCAACTCAACTCCTTTCCACTCCACTCTACTCTATTCCATTCCACTCTACTGCATTCCCATCAATTCCATTCCATTCCATTCCACTCCTACATTCCACTCTATTCCACTACACTCCCCTGCATTCAACTCCAGTCCACTCCATTCTGCTCCATTCCATTCCACCTCAGTCCACTCCATTCTATTGCATTCCACTCCATTTTACTCCATTCTATTCCATTCAATTAAATTCCCTTTCTTTCCATTCCATTCTGCTCCACTGCATTCCAGTCCACTTCATTCCACTCCACTCCACTCAACTCCAATCCACTCCACTCCACTCCATTCCATTCGTCTCCATTCTACTCCATTCCATTCCACGATATTCCAGTCCATTTCACTACATTCGATCCCGCCCCTCTCCATTCCATTTCACTCCTTTCCATTCCATTCCATGCCACTGAATTCCACACCAATCCATTCCATACCACTCAACGCCTCTCCATTGCTCTCCATTCCATTCCACTCTTTTCCACTCCATTCTTTTGCATTCCACTCCACTCCATTCCTTTTCATTCCACTCCACTCCAATCCATCATATTCCAATCCACTCCACTCCACTCCATTCCACACCACTTCACTCAACTCCACTCCATTCCTCTCCATTCCATTCCATTCCACTCCTCTCTACTTCTCTCCATTCCATTCCTTCCCATTCCGTTCATTTCCATTCCACTTCATTACATTCAACTCCACTCCTTTCCATTCCATTCCATTCCACTCCATTCCACTCCATTCCATTCCACTCCATTCCTCTCCATTCCATTCCATTCCATTCCACTCCTCTCCACTCAACTCCAATCTATTCCATTCCAGTCCATTCCACCTCACTCCATTCCAATCGACTGCATTTCTTCCCATTCCATTATATTCCATTCCGTTCCATTCCATTCCATTCCACCCCATGCCATTCCATTCCATTCCACTCTACTCCATTCCATTCCATTCCATTCCAATCCATTTCACTCCATTCCAATCCAATCCATTGAACTCCATTCCTGTTGAATCCACTCCACTCCTCTCAACTCCATTCCATTCCATTCCACTGCACTCAACTCCTCTCCATTCCATTCCAATTAACACTACTCCACTCTATTTCACTCCACTCCACTCCATTCTATTCCATTCCATTCCACTCCATTCCAATCAAATCCATTCCATTCCACTCCACTCCGCTGCATTCCATTGCATTCCATTCCATTTCACTCCACTAGTTTCCACTCAAGTCCACTCCACTCATTTCTATTCCTTCTTATTCCATTCCATTCCATTAACTTACATTCCATTCCAATCCATTCCAATCCATTCCACTCCATTCCACTTCACTCCACTCCACTCCAATCCATTCCATTCCACTCCATTCCTTTACACTCCTTTCTACTCCACTCCACTTATATCCACTCCATTCTATGCCATTCTATTCCATTCCACTCCGCTCCACTCCATTCCATTACCCTGGACTCTATTACACTCCATGCCATTTCAATTCAATCCATTCCATTCCATTCCATTCCGCTGCATTCCATTCCATTCCTCTGCATTCCATTCCATTCCATTCCATTCCGCTGCATTCCATTCCATTCCTCTGCATTCCATTCCATTCCATTCCGCTGCATTCCATTCCATTCCTCTGCATTCCATTCCATTCCAATCCATTCCAGTCCACTACACTCCACTCCCTTATATTCCAAAACATTCCATGCCATTCCATTCCACTCCACTCCATTGCCTTCCATTCCAATGCATTCCAAGCCATTCCACTCCACTCCACCCCACCCCATTCCACTGCATACCATTCCACTCCTCTCCACCCCGTTCCACTGCATACTATTCCACTCCACTCCTCTCCATTACATTCCGTTCTATTCCAGTCCATTCCACTCCACTCCATTCCATTCCACTGCATTTCTTTCCACTCCATTCAATTGCATTCCACACCACTCGATTCCATTCCATTCCATTCCACTCCCTCCCCTCCACTCCATTCCACTCCACTCCACTCAATTCCACTCCACTCCACTCCATTCCATTCTCTCTACTCCATTCCAATCCATTCCATTCCATTACACACCCTTGCATTCCACTCCCATCCACTCCATTCCATTCCAGTCCAGTCCACTCCACAACACTCCACTCCATTACATTCCACTCCACTACCCTCCACTCCATTCCACCCAACTCCACTCAATTCCACTCCAATCCACTCCATTCCATTCTCTCTACTCCATTCCAATCCATTCCATTCCATTACACACCATTCCATTCCACTCCAATCCACTAATTTCCACTCCATTCCAGTTCACGCCACTCCACTCCACTTCATTCCATTACATTACACTCCACTCCACTCCTCTCCAATCCTTTGCAATTTATTCCTCTCCACTCCATTGCAATCCACTCCACTCCACTCCACTCCATTCCATTCCATTGCATTCCATTCCATTCCACTGCACTCCATTCCATTCCACTCTATTCCAATACAATCCACTCCATTCCACACCACTCCTCTGTATTCCATTTCATTCCACTGCATTCCAGTCCATTCCACTCCACTCCACTCAATTCCATTCCTTTTCATTCTATTCTACTCCATTCCAGTACATTCCACTCCATTCCACTACACTCCACTCCATTCCACTCGATTCCCCTCCATTCCACCCCATTCCTTTCCTCTACAGTCCAGTCTATTCTATTCCATTCCATTCCACCTCACTCCATTTCGTTCCATTCCATTCCACTGCAAACCACTCCACACCACTCCACTCCAATCCATTCCACTCCATTCCATTCCACTTCTTTCCACTCCACTCCATTCCATTCCATTCCACTACACTCCATTCCTCTCCTTTCCATTCAGCTCCATTCCACTCCACTCCATTCAATTCCACTCCGTTCCACTCCACTTAACTCCCTTCCATTCCACTCCACTCCACTACACTCCACTTCATTGCCTTCATCTGCACTCCACTCCACTCCTCTTTATTCCATTTCACTTTACTCCATTCCATTCTATTCCATTACACCTCAGTCCACTTCACTCTGCTCCACTCCATTCCACTCCATCCATTCCACTCCATTCCACTCCACTCCACTCCATTCCATTCCATTCCACTACGCTCCAGAACACTCCATTCCATTTTATTCCACACCACTCTACTCCATTCCATTACACTCCACGACACTCTACTTCATTCCCCTCCACTTTACTCCAATACATTCCACTCCTTTCCACTCGACTCCACTCCATTCCTCTTCATTCCATTCCACTCCACTCCGTTCCACTCCACTCCTCTGCATTCTGTTCCATTCCATTCCATTCTGTTCCATTCCATTCCACTCTTTTCCACTCCACTCCACTTCATTGAACTCTACTCCATTCCATTCTAAGCCATTTCATTCCACTCCACTGCATTCCATTCCACTGCAAGGAATCCCATTCCAATCCAGTCCACTCCATTATATTCCACTCCAATCCACTCCCATCCATTCCACTCCACTCCAATAACCTCCACTACAATCCACTACATTCCATTACACTCCTCTCTACTCCATTCCATTCCATTCCATTCTATTCCATTCCATTCCACTCCATTCCATTGCATTCCAACCCATTCCATTCCAACCCATTCCGTTCCACTCTTTTCCAGTCCATTCCACTATATTCCATCACAATCCGCTCCACTCCACTCCATTCCATTCCACTCCATTCCTTTCAATTCCTTTCCACTCCATTCCATTCCATTCCACTCCACTCCATTACATACCAATCCAATCCACTCCACTCCATTCCACACTACTTCACTCCACTCCACTCCACTAAATTCCATTCCATTCCACTTCACCCCACTCCTCTCCATTCCCTTCCTCTCCGTTGCATTCAATTCCATTCCATGCATTACATTTAACTCGTCTCTTTTCCATTCCATTACTTTAAACTCCATTCCACTCCATTCCATTCCATTCCATTCCACTAGATTCCTCTCGAATCCTCTTCAATCCTTTCCACTCCCTTCCATTCCATTCCATTCCACTAGATTCCTCTCGAATCCTCTTCACTCCTTCCCACTCCACTGCATTCCATTCCGTTCCCCTCCATTCCACTGCACTGCATTCCATTCCATTACACTCCACTCCACTTTCCTCCATTCCACTCCATTCCACTCCACTCCATTCCTTTCCATTCCACTACTCTCCAATCAAATCCTTTCCATTCCACTCCATTCTAGTCCATTCCACTACGCTCCAATGCACTCCATTCCATTCCACTCCATTCCAACTCACTCCATTACAGTCCATTCCATTGCTTTCCATTCCATTCCACTCTATTCCATTCCATTCAACTACACTCCACTCTATTCCATTCCACTTCACTCCACTCCACTCCATTCCACTCGACTCTATTCCATTCTATTCCATTCCTTTCCACTTGACTCCACTTCATTCCCCTTAACTCCATTCCACTACACTCCTCTGCATTCCATTCCATTCCATTCCATTCCATTCCATTCCACTCCATTCCATTCCATTCTTCTCTTTTCCACTCCACTCCACTCCATTCAACTCCACTCCACTCCATTCCATGCCATTCAATTCCTCTGCACTCCATTCCATTCCACTCCTTTCCATTCCATTCCACTCCACTCCACTCCATTCCATTCCACAACAATCCACCCCACTCCATTCCACTCCACTCCACTCAATTCCACCCCACTCCACTCAATTCCACCCCACTCCACTCCACTCCATTCCATTCCACACCACTCTACTCCTTTCCATTCCATTCCATTCCACTCTAATCCAGTACATTCCACTACATTCCATCCCACTCCACTCCACTCCATTCCATTCCACTGCATTCCAATCCAGTCCATTCCATTCCATTCCACTCCACTCTATGCCTCTCCATTCCTCTCAGTTCCACCTCTCTCTATTCCAATTCGCTCCATTCCACCCCACACCACTCGAATCCACTCTACTCCACTTCACTCTGTTCCATTCCCTTCCGTTCCATCCCACTCTCTGCATTCCATTGCTTTCAATTCCATTGAATTCCATTCCACTTCATGCCATTCAATTCCACTGCTTTCCATTCCATTGCATTCCACTCCACTCCACTCCATTCCATTCCCCTCCATTCCACTCCACTCCAATCCACTTCATTCCACTCCATTCTAGTCCAATCCACTTCATTCCTCTCAACTCATTCCATCCCATTCCACCGCACTCCACTCCTCTCCATTCCATTGCAATTAATACTACTCCACTCCTTTGCACTCCACTCCACTCCACTCCTTTCTATTCTATTACTTTCCACTCCATTCCAATCCAATCCGTTCCATTCGAATCCACTCCTCTGCATTCCAGCGCATTCCATTCCATTCCATTCCAATCCATTCCCTTCCAGTCCACTCCACTCATTTCTATTCCATTCCAATCCATTTTATTCCATTCCTTTCCATTAACTTCCATTCCATTCCAAACCATTCCACTCCATTCCACTCCACTCCACTCCATTCCATTCCTTCCCGTTTCAATCCCCTCCATTCTACTCCATTCCACTCCACTCCACTCCATTCCATTCCTTCCCGTTTCATTCCCCTCCATTCTACTCCACTCATCTCCACTCCACTGCAGTCGACTCCACTCCACACCAATCAATTTCTTTGTTTTCCATTCCTCTCCATTCCCTTACATTCCTCTTTCGACAGGATCTCACTCTGTCACACAGGCTGGAGTGCAGTGACATAATCTCAGGTCAAATTTCATTTCACCATCCATTGCATTCCATTCCATTCCATTCCATTCCATTCCATTCCATTCCATTCCTTTGCATTCCTTTCCATTTCATTCCATACAAATCCATTCAATTCCATTCCATTCCATTCCACTCCACTCCACTCCTCTCCACTCCATTCCATTCCACTCCATTCCACACCAGTCCACTCATCTCCGCACCACGTCACTCTATTCCTTTGCATCCCATTGCATTCCACTGTATTCCACTCCACTCCACTCCACTCCATTCCACTCCATTCCACTCCACACCATTAAATTCCACTCTTCTCCACTCCATTCCACCCCTCTCCACTGCACTCCACTCCACTACACGCCATTGCATTCCTTTCCAGTCCTCTCTATTCCACTCCATTCCTTTCTTTGGAAGGATGTCTCTCTCTCACGCAGGCTGAAGTGCAGTGGCACAATCTCAGCTCACATTTCATTTCTCCATTGCACTCCATTCCATTCCATTCCTTTCCATCCCATCCAATTAAACGCCATTCCACTCCTCTCCACTCCACTCGAGTACACTCCACTCCATTCCTTTCCATTCCATTGTAATCCATTTCACTCCTTTCTTTCGATAGCAACTCACCCTTTCACACGGGCTGCAGTGCAGTGGCAAAGTCTCTGCTCAAATTTCATTTCTACATTCCACTCCATTCCTTTCCATTCCAGTCCAGTCCTTTCTATTCAACTCAACTGCACTCCGCTACACTCCACTCAACTCCAATCCGTTCCATTCCATTCCATTCCATTCCATTCCATTCCATTCCATTCCATTCCGCTCCACTCCATTCCACTCCACTCCATTCCATTCCATTCCATTCTACTCCATTCCACACTACTCCACTCCAATCCACTCCACTCAATTTGATTCGATTCCATCCCATTCCATTCCAGTCCATTCAACTCCGCTCGACTCCACTCTACTTCACTCGGCTACACACCACTCCATTCAATTCCATTCTATTCCATTCCACTCCATTCCATTGCATTCCTTTCTTTTGACGAGATCTCATGCTGTCACCCTGGTTGGAGTAGAGTGGCACAATTTCAGCTCACGTTTCATTTCACCATTCCATTCCATTTCATTTCATTCCATTTCACTCCACTTCCCTCCACTTCTCTTAATTCCATTTCGTTCCAATCCACTCCACTGCACTCCTCTCTATTCCACTCCATACCTCTCAATTCCATCCCCTTCCTTTCTACTCCATTCCACTCCTTCCCATTCCATTCCATTCCACACCACTAAACGCCACTAAATTTCATTCCACTATAATCCACTCCACTCCTGTCCACTCCACTCCATTCCATTACATCCCATTCCATTCCTCTCCATTCCACTCCACTCCATTCCACTCCACTCGAATCCACTCCACTCCATTCCATTCCATTCCATTCCATCCCATTCCAATACACTCCATTTTATTAGATTCATTTCTTTCCACAGGATCTCACTCTGTCACCCAGACTTCAGTGCAGTGGCACAATATCAGCTTACATTTCATTTCACCATTACATTCCTATCCATTACATTACATTTCATTACATTACATTACATTACACTACACTACACTACACTACATTACATTACATTACATTACATTACATTACATTACATTACATTACATTACATTACATTACACTCCACTCCACTACACTACACTCCATTTCACTCCACTCCCCTCTTCTCCACTCAACTCCAATCCATTCCATTCCACTCCATGCCATTCCTTTCAACTCCATTCCACTCCACTCCAAGCCACTCCACTCCTCTCCATTCCCTTCCTATCCATTCCACTGCATTCCACCAAACTCCTTTCCACTCCACTCCACCGCATTCCATTCCATCCCATCCCATTCCACTCCACACTTCTCCATTCCACTCCACTCCACTCCTCTCCACTCCACTCCACTCCATTACATTCCTTTCTGTCACATTCCATTCAAAGTCACTTCACTCCACACCACTCCACTCCACTCCTCTCCACTGAACTCCATTCCATTCCATTGCAATCCGCTCCATTCCATTCCATTACTTTTTATCGACAGGTTCTCACTGTGTCACGCAGGTTGGAGTACAGTGGCACAATCTCAGCTCACATTTCATTTCACTATTCCATTCCGTTACAGTCCTCTTAATTCCATTCCATTCCACTGCAGTACACTCCATTCCATTGCATTCCATAGCATTCCATTCCACTCCATTCCTCTCCACTACACTCCACACCACTCCACTCCATTCCATTCCGTTCCACTCCATTCCACTCCACTCCACACTACTTGATCCCATTCCATCCCCTTCCATTCCACTCCGTTCCACTCCAGTCCATTCCATTCCGTTCCACTCCATTCCACTCCACTCCACACTACTTTATCCCATTCCATCCCATTCCATTCCACTCCGTTCCACTCCACTTGACTGCACTCCATTCAACTCCATCCCATTCCACTCCACTCCAGTCCACTCCACTCCATTCCACTCCATTCCACACCACTCCATTCCACTTCACTCCACTCCATTCCATTCCATTACATTCCACTCCATTCCATTCCATTCCTTTCATTTGACAGTATCTCACACTTTCACACGTGCTGGAATTCAGTGGAGCAATCTCAACCCACAGTTCCTTTCACCATTCCAATCCATTTAATTTCATTTCATTCCATTCCACGCCAAACACACCACTCCACTAAATTCCATTCCATTCCACTCAACTCCACTCCTTTCCATTCCATCCCATTTATTCCACTTCATTCTAATTCTCTCTGCTACACTCCACTCCACTCCGTTGCATTCCATTCCATTCCATTCTACTCCATTCCATTACATGCCTTGTTTTAGGCAGTATCTCACTCTGTTGCCCAGGCTGGTGTGCAGTGGCACAATCTCATATCAATTTCATTACACTTTTCCATTGCATTTCATTCCTTTCCATTGTATTCCATTCCATTCCATTCCATCGCATTCCATTCCATTCCATTCCTTTGCATTACATTCACTTCCCTTCCCTTCCCTTCCCTTCCATTTCACTCCGCTCCCCTCCTCTCCACTGCACAACATTCCATTCCATTCTTTCCATTCCATTCCATTTCATTCCATGCCCCTTCATTTCACTCCACTCCACTCCACTACACTACACTCCATTCCAGTCCATCTCATACAGTTCCACTCCATTCCACTCCACTCCACTCCACTCCAATCCACTGCACTCCACTGCATTCTATTGCATCCCATTCCATGCCACTACATTCCACTCTACTCCATTCCATTCTACCCCACTCCACTGCACTACAGTCTACTGCATTCAGGATCTCACTCTGTCACCCAGGATGGAGTGCAGTGGTACAATCTCAGCTCACATTTCATTTCATCATTCGTTTCCATTCAATTCCATTCCATTCCACTCCCCTCCACTCCTCTTATCTCCATTCCTTTCAAATCCATCTCTTTCCATTCCTCTCCATTCCACTCCACTCCATTCCACTCCACTCCTCTACACTCCAATCCATTGCACTCCATTCCCGTTGCATTCCATTCCATTCCATTCCACTCCATTCCACCCCAGTCCACTCAACTCCACGTCATTCCAGTATGTTCTATTGCATCCCATTGTATTCCACTTTATTCCACTCCACTCCACTCCATTAAATTGCATTCCACTACATCAAATTCCACTCCACACCACTCCAATGCACCCCACTCCACTGCACTGCATTCCACTCCACTCCATTCTGTTGCTTTCCGTTCAATTCCACTCCATTCCATTCCATTCCTTTCCTTCAACAGGATGTAACTCTGTCACACAGGCTGGATTGCAGTTCACTATCTCAGCTCACATTTCATTTCACCATTGCATTCCACTCCATTCCATTCCTCTCCACTCCACTCCACTCCACTACTCTCCACGCCACTCCATTCCATTCCTTTCCAATCTATTCCACTCCTTTCTTTCGACAGCAACTCACTCTGTCATGCAGGCTGGAGTGCAGTGGCACAATCTCTGCTCACATTTCATTTCTGCATTCCATTCTATTCCATTCCAGTCCATTCTTTCCATTCCACTCCAGTCCAATTTATTCAACTAAACTGAACTCCACTCCACTCCACTCCGCTCCACTCCAATCCATTCCATTCTGTTCCAATCCATTGAGCTCCACTCCACTCCACTCCACTCAACTCCAATCCATTCCATTCCACTCCATTCCACTCCATTCCACTCCACTCCACTTCACTCCATTACTTTCCTTCCAATTCCATTCCACTTCACTCCACTCCACTCGTCTCCACTCCACTGCAGTCGACTCCACTCCACTCCAATCAATTTCATTCTTTTCCATTCCACTCCATTCCATTACATTCCTTACTTTTGACAGGATCTCACTCTGTCACACAAGCTGGAGTGCAGTGGCACAATCTCAGGTCACATTTCATTTCACCATTGCATTACATTGCATTCCATTCCATTCCATTCCAATCCATTCCATTCCTTTCCATTCCATTCCATACCATTCCATTCCTTTCCATTTCATTCCATACCAATCCATTCCATTCCATACCAATCCATTCCATTCCATTCCATTCCATTCCATTCCACTCCACTCCTCTCCACTCCATTCCATTCCATCCCATTACATTCCACTCCATTCCACCCCAGTCCAATCTTCTCTGCACCACTACACTCTATTCCATTCCATCCCATTGTATTCCACTTCATTCCACTCCACTCGACTCCACTCCATTAAATTCCGGACCACTCCACCCCACTCAACTGCACTCCACTCCACTCCATTCCATTGCATTCCTTTCCACTCCACTCCATTCCATTCCATTCCTTTTCTTCAAAAGTATGTCTCTGTAACCCAGGCTAGTGTGCATTGGAACAATTTCAGCTCACATTTCATTTATCCATTGCATTCCATTCCATTCCATTCCATTCCATTCCATTCCATTCCTTTCCATCCCATCCGATTAAACTCCTTTCCACTCCTCTCACTCAATTCCACTCAACTACTCTCCACTCCATTCCATTCCATTCCATTCCAATGCATTCCACTCCTTTCTTTAGACAACAACTAACTCTTTCACACAGGCTGGAGTGCAGTGGCACAATCTCTGCTCACATTTCATTTCTGCATTCCATTACAATCCATTCCATGCCATTCCATTCCATTCCATTCCTTTCCATTCCAGTCTAGTCCATTTTATTCAACTCAACTGCACTCCACTCCACTCCACTCCACCTCACCTCACTCCAATCCGTTCCTTTCCATTCCACTCCATTCCACTCCACTCCTCTCCACTCCACTCCACTCCATTCCATTCCATCCCATTACATTCCACTCCATTCCACAACAATCCACTCCAATCCACTCCACTCAATTCGATTAGATTCCATCCCATTCCATTCAAGTCCATTCAACTCCTCTCGAATCCACTCGACTCCACTTGACTACACTCCACTCAATTCAATTCCATTCTATTCCATTCCACTTCATTCCATAGCATTCCTTTCTTTCGACAGGATCTCACGCTGTCACCCAGGCTGGAGTGGAGTGGCACAATCTCAGCTCACATTTCATTTCACCATTCCATTCCATTTCATTTCATTCCATTTCACTCCACTCCACTCCACTCCTCTAAAATCCATTCCATTCCACTCCACTCCACTCCATTCCTCTCCACACCTCTCAATTCCATCCCATTCCTTTCCACTCCATTCCACTCCACTAAACACCACTAAATTTCATTCCACTATATTCCATCCACTCCTGTCCACTCCACTCCATTCCATTCCATTGCATCCCATTCCATTCCTCTTCATTCTATTCCACTCCATTCCACTCCATCCCATTCCACTCCACTAAATGCCACTAAATTTCATTCCACTATATTCCATCCACTCCTATCCACTCCACTCCATTCCATTCCATTGCATCCCATTCCATTCCTCTCCATTCTATTCCACTCCATTCCACTCCACTCGAATCCACTCCACTCCATTCCATTCCATTCCATTGCATTCCAATAAACTCCATTGTATTAGATTCCTTTCTTTCAACGGGATCTCACCCTGTCACCTAGACTGGAGTGCAGTGGCACAATATCAGCTTACATTTCATTTCAGCATTCTATTTCTATCTGTTACATTACATTACATTACACCCCAGTCTACTACACTCCACTCCATTCCACTCCACTCCATACCACTGAACTCCATCCCATTCCATCACTTTCCATTCCACTGCAATCCACTCTGCTCCATCCACTCGTCTCCTGTCCACAACACTCCATTTCCATACCATCCCATTTCTTGGAAAGGGAAGGAGTGGAAAGCAAGGGAATGGAATGGTGAAATGAAATGTGGCCTGAGATTGTGCCACTGCCCTCCAGCCTGTGTGGCAGGGAGAGATCCTGTCAACACAAAGGAATGCAATGGAATCGAGTAGAATGGAAAAGAATGGAATTGAATGGAATGTAGTGTAGTCCAGTACAATGGAGTGGAGTCGAATGGAGTGTAATGGAGAGAAATGGAATAGGATGGATTGGAATGGAATGGAATGGAGTAGAGTGGAGTGGAGTTCAGTGGAGTAGACTGGAGGGGAGTGGAGTAGAATGGAGTTTAATGGAATGGAATGGAATGGAATGGAATTGAGTCTAGTGGATTGAAGTGGAATGGAATGGAATGGAATGCTCCGGAATAGAATGGAATGGTGAAATGAAATGTGAGCTGAGATTGTGTCACTGCACTTCAGCTTTGATGACACAGTGAAATCTGGTCGAAAGAAAGCAATGGAATGGAATGGAGTGGAATAGAATGGAATGGAATGGAATGGAATGGAATGGATTGGAATGGAATGGAATGGACTGGAGTGGAGTAGAGTGGGTTGGAATGGAGTAGAGTGGGGTGGAGTGGAGTGGAATCGCATGGAGTGGAATGGAATGGAATAGAGTGGAGTGGAGTGAAGGAGAGTGGAATGGAATGGAATGGATTGGAATGGAATGGATTCGAATGGAATGCAATGGAAAGGAATGGAATGGAATGGAATGGAATGCAACGGAATGGAATGCTGAAAGAAAATATAAGCTGAGATTGTGCCACTACACTCCTTCCTGGGTGACAGTGTGAAATTCTCCAGATTGAAAGGAATGGAAAGGATGGAGTGGAACGGAATGGAATGGAATGCAATGGAGTGGACTGGAGAGTAGGGGAGTAGAGTAGAGTGGAGTGCAGTGGAATGGCTAGAGTGGAATGAGATGGAATGGAATGGAATGAATTGGAGTGGAGTTGAGTGGAGTGGAGTGTCGTGGAATGCAGTGGAATGGAATTGGACGGAATGGGACAGAGTGGGGTGGAGTGGAGTGCAGTGGAGTGGAATTGAAGTGAACTGAATGGAGTGGAGTAGAGTGGAGTGGAGTGTAAGGGACTGCAATGGAATGGAATGGAATGGAATGGAATGGAGGGAGGTGGAGTGGAATGGAATCAAATTAATCTAACGGAATGGAAGGGAATGGTGAAATGAAATGTGAGCTGAGATTGTTCCACTGCACTCCAGCCTGCATGACAGAGTGAGATACTGTCGAAAGAGAGGAATGGAACGGAATGGAGTGGAATGAAATGGGATACAAAGGAATGGAGTGGAGTGGATTGGGGTGGAATGGAGTGGAATGGAATGGGATGGAATGGAATGTAGTGGAGATGAGTGGTGTGGAGTGGGGTGGAGTGGAGAGGAAAGGAATGGAATGGAATGGAATGGAATGGAATGGAATGGAATAGAATGAAATGGAATGGAGTGGATAGGAGTGGTGTGGAATGGAATGAAATCAAGTGGAATGGAATGGAATGGAGAGGAGTGGAGTGGACAGGAATGGAATGGAATGGAGTGAGATGGTGTGAAATGGAATGGAGCGAAAATGAGCAGAGTGGAGTGGAATGGAGTGTAATTGAATAGAATGGAATGGAAAGGAACGGTGAAAGAAATGTCAGCTGAGATTGTGCCACTGCACTCTACATTGGGTGACAGAATGAGATCCTGTCGAAAGGAAGGAATGGAATGGAATGGAGTGGAATGGAGTGGAATGGAAAGGAAGGCAGTGAAGTGTAGTAGAGTACAGTGGAGTGGAGTGTAGTAAAGTGTGGAGTGGAGTGGAATGGAGTGGAATGGAATGGGACAGAATGGAATGGAGCAAAGTTTCGTGGAGAGGAGTGGAGTGAAATGAAGTGGAATGGAATGGAAGGGAAGGGAATGGAATGGAATGGAATCAAATGGAATGGAGTGGAGTGGAGTGGAGTGGAATATAATGGAATGGAATGGAAAGGAATGGAATGAAATGGAATGGAATATCATGGAATGCAATGGAATGGAATGAAATGGAATGGAATGGTGAAATGAAATATGAGCTGAGGTTGTGCCACTGCACTCCACCCTGTGTCACAGAGTGAGATCCTCTCGATAACAAGCAATGGAAAGAAATGTAGTGGAGTGCATGGAACGGAATGAAATGGAGTGGAGTGGAATGGATCATAATGGAATTGGATGGAATGGAATGGATTGGAGTGGTGTGGAGTGGAGTGGAGTGGAGAGGAAAGGAGTGGAATGGAATGGAATGGAATGAAATTGAGTGGAATGGAGTGGAGTGAAGTGGAGTGGAGAGGAGTGGAATGGAGTGTAATGTGTCGAGATGGAATGGAATTGCGTTGAGTGGAGTGAAGTGGAATGGAGTGGAATGGAATTGGATGGAATGGAAGGGATTGGAGTGAGGTGGAGTGGAGTGGAGTGTAACGGAATGGAATGAAAGGGAATGTAATGGAAAGGAATGGAGTGTAGGTCAGTGGAGTGGAAGGGAACGTAATAAAATGGAATTGAATGGTGAAATGAAATGTGAGCTGAGATTGTGCCGCTGCACTCCAGCCTGTGTAACAGACTGAGACTCTTTTGAAAGAAAGGTATGGAATGGAATGGAATCGAATGTAATGGAATGAAATGAAATGGAGTGGAGTGGAGTGAAGTGGAGTTGAATGGAGTGGAAAGAAATAGGATGTAATGGAATGGCATGCAGTGGAGTGGAGTGGAGTGGAATGGAGTGGAGAGGAATAGAGTGAAAAGGAATGGGATTGATTTCAATGGAGTGGAGTGGAGTGGAGTGGTGTGGAATGCAACGGAATGGAAAGGAACGGAATGGAAAGGAATGGAATGGAATGGAGTTGTGAAATGAAATGTGAGCTGCGATTGTGCCGCTACACTCCAGCTTGGGTGACAGGGTGAGATCCTGTCAAAAGAAAGGTATGGAATGGAATGGGGTGGAAGGGAATGGATTGCATTGGAGCAGAGTGAAGTGGAGTGCAGTGGAGTGGATTGGAGTGGAATGGAGTGGAATGGAATGTGCTGGAGTGGTATAAAGTAGTGTGGACTGGAGTGAAGTAGAGTGGAGTTGAATGGAGTGGAGTGTAGTGGAGTGGAGTGGAAAGGAAAGGAGTGAAATGGAATGGCATGCCATGGAATGGAATGGAGTGGAGTGGAGAGGAATGGAGTGGAATGGAATAGGATGGAATGGAATGGAGTGGAGTGGAGTGTGGTGGAGTGGAGTGGAGGTGATTGCAGTGGAATGGAGTTTAATGGAATGGATTGGAATGAAGTACTGTGGAGTGGAGTGGAGATGATTGAAGTGGAATGGAGTTTAATGGAATGGATTGGAATGAAGTACAGTGGACTGGAGTGGAGTGGAATGGAATGGAATCGAGTGCAGTGGAGTGGAATGGAATGGGATGGAGTGGAATGAAGTGGAGTTGCCTAGAGTCGAATGGAGTTGAGTGGACTGGCGTGGAGTAGAGTGGAATGGTGAAATGAATTGTGAGCTGAGATCTTGCCACTGCACTCCAGCCTGTATGACTGAGTGACATCCCATCGAAAGAAAAGAATGCAATGGAATAGAGTGTACTGGAATGGAATGGAATGGAATGGAGTGGTGTGGAGTGGAGTGGAGTTGATTGGAAAGGAGTGGAATTGATTGGGATGTAATGGAATGGAGTGGAGTGGAGTGAAATGGAATGGAATGGAATAGGATCGAATAGAGTGAAGTGGAGTGGAGAAGAGTGCAGTGGAGTGGAATGGAATGGAATGAAATGGACTGAAGTGGAGTGGAATGGAATGGAATGGAATATAATGGAGTGGAATGGTGAAATGAAATGAGACCTGAGATTGTGCCACAGCACTCCAGCCTGTGTGACAGAGAGAGATCTGTCAAAGAAAGGATTAGAATGGAATGGAGTGGAATGGAGTGAAATGGAATGGAAAGAAATGGAATGGAATGGAATGGAATGGAATGGAATGGAATGGATGGGAGCAGACTAGAGTGGAGTGGAGTGGAGTGGAATGGAATGGAATGGAATGGAATGGAAGGGAGTGGAGTGTAGCAGAGTGGAGTGGAATGGAGAGGAATGGAGTGGAATGGAATGGAATGGAGTGGAATGGAAAGGAATGGAATGGGGTGGAGTGGAGGGGAGTGGAGAGGAGTGGAATGGAATGGAGTGGAATTGAAAGGAATGGAATGGGGTGGAGTGGAGGGGAGTGGAGAGGAGTGGAATGGAATGGAGTGGAATGGAATGGCATGGAATGGAGGGGAGTTGATTGGAAGGAGAGGACGTGAGTGGAGTGGAATGGAATGGAACCGAATTGAGCGGAGTGGAGTGGAGTAGCGTGCACTGGACTGGAATGGAATGGAACGGAATTGAATGGTGATACTACATGTAAGCTGAAACTGAAACTGCACTCCAGCCTGCATGAGAGAGTGATATGCTGTCCAAAGTCAGGAATGGAATGGAATGGAGTTGAAAGGAATGGAATGGAATGGAATGGAATGGAATGGAATGGAATGGAATGGAATGGAGAGGAGAGGAGTGGAGTGGACTCGAGTGGAGTGGACAGGAGGGTAATGGAGTGGAATGGGATGGGATGGAGTGGAATGGAATGGAGTGGAATGGAAAGGCATGGAATGGAGGGGAGTGGATTGGAGTGGAGTGGAATGGAGTGTAATCTAATGTAATGGAATTAAATTGAGTGGAGTGGAGTGGAATAGTGTGGAATGGAATGGAATGGAATTAAATGAGTGGAGTGGAGTAGAGTGCACTGAACTGGAACGGAATGGAATAGAATGGAATGGTGAAATGAAATGAGAGCTGAGATTATGAAACTGCACTGCATCCTCAGTTACAGAGTGAGATCCTGTCAAAAGATATGAATGGAATGGAATGGAATGGAATGGAATGGAATGGAATGCAATGGAATGGAATGGAATGGAATGGAATGCAATGGAATGGAATTTTGAGAGGAGAGGTGTGGAGTGGAGTGGAGTGGAATGGAGTGGAGTGAAGTGGACAGGAGTGTAATAGATTTTAATGGGATGGGTGGAATGGAATGGAAAGGAGTGGAGTGGAATGGAGTGCAATGGAATGGGATAGAGTGGAATGGAGTGAATTGCCGGGGAGTGCAATGGAGTGGAATGAACTATAATGTAATGGAATGGAATGGCGTGGAGTGGAATGGAATGCAGTGTAGTGGAGTGGATTGGAGTGGAATTAAATGGAATAGAATGGAATGAAATGGAACGGTGAAATGAAATGTGAGATGACATTGTCCCAATGCACTCCGGCAGGGGTGACAGAGTTAGATCCAGTCGCAGGAAAGGAATGGAAAGGAATGAGGTGAAATGGAACGGAATGGAATAGAGTGCTGTGGAGTGGAGTGGAGTGGAGTGAAGTGGAATGAGTGGGAGGGAGTGGAGTCTACTAGAATGGATTGGAGTGGAATGAAGTGAAATGGAATGGTATGCAAAGGAATGGAATGTAGTGGAATGGAATAGAGTGGTGTTGTTTGCAGTGGAATGGATTGGAATTTAATGTGATTGAATGGAATGGAGTTGATTGGATTGGAGTGGAGTGGAGTGGTAAGGAGTGGAGTGGAGTGGAGTAGAGTGGAACGGAAGGGAAGGGATTCGAATGGAATTGAATGGAATTGAATGGAATGGAATGCAATGGAATGGAATGGAATAGAATGGAGTGCAATGGAATGAAATGGTAAAATAAAATGTGAGCTGAGATTGTGTCCCTGCACACCATCATGGGTGACAGAGTGAGATCGTGTCAAAAGGAAGGAATGGAATGGAATGGAGTGGAATGGAAATGACCGGAATGGAATGTAGTAGAGTGGACTGGAGTGCTGTGGAGTGGAGTGGAGTGGAGTGGAGTAGTGTGGAGTCTAAAGGACTGGAGTAGAATGGAGTGGAATGGAATGGGATGGAATGAAACGGAGTGAAGTGGAGTGGTGTGTAGTGGAGTGGCTTGGAGTGGAATGGAATGGGATGGAATGGAATGGAAAGGAGTGGAGTAGGGTGGAGTGGATTGGAGTGGAAAGGAGTGGAATAGAAAGGAATAGAGTGGAGTGGAGTGGAGTGGAGTGCAATTGAATGGAATCGAGTGGAGTGGGGTGGGGTGGAGTAGAGTGGAAAGGAGTGGAAGGAAACGGGATGGAGTGGAATGAAGTGGAGTGGTCTGGAGTCTAGTGGAGTGGCGTGGAATGGAATGGAATGGAACGGAATGGAATGGAGCGGAATGGAATGGAAACGAATGGAATGGTGAAATGAAATGAGAGCTGAGATTGTTCCACTGCACTCCTGCCTGTGTGACAGAGTGAGATCCTGTCAAAAGTACAGAATGGAATGAAATGGAGTGGAATGGAATAGAATGGAATGGAGTGGATTGGAGTGGAGTGGATTGCAGGGAAGTGGAGTGGAGTGGAATGGAATGGGATGAGGTGCAATGAATTGGTGTGGAATGCAGTGAAATGGAGTGGAGTGCAATGAAGTGGAGTGAAATGGGATGTAATTAAATGCAGTGGAGTGAACAGCAGTGGGGTGGGATGGAGTGGAATGGATTTGAATGGAATGGAGTGCAGTGTAGTTGACTTGAGTGGAGTGGAATGGAGTGGAATGGATTTGAATAGAATGGAGTGGAGTTTGGTGTAGGGAGTGCAATGGAATTTGATGGAATGGAATGGAATGGAGTAGAGTGGAGTGGAGTGGACTCAAATTTAATGGAATGGAATCAAATAGAGAACTGAAAATCGAGCTGAGATTTTGACACTGCACTCCAATATTTGTGACAGAGTGACATCCTGTCAAAAGGAATGGAATGTAATCAAGTGGTATGGAATGGAATTGAATGTAGTGGAGTGGAGTGGAGTGGAGTGGAATGGAATGGAATGGAATGGAATGGAATGGAATGGAATGCTATGGAATTGAATGGAATGGAACGGAATGGTGAAATGAAATGTGAACTGAGATTGTGCCACTGCACTCCAGCCTCGGTGGCAGAGTGAGATCCTGTCAAAAGAAAGGAATGGAATGGAAGGGAGTCGAATGGAATAGAATGGAATGGAGGGGAGTCGAGTGCAGTGGGGTGCAGTGGAAAGGATGGGAATGGAATTGGATGGAATAGAATGGTGTGGAGTGGAGCAGAGTGGAGTGGAATGGAGTGGAGTGGAATGGAGTTCAGTGAATTGGAATGGAATGGAATGCAACGAAATGGAATGGAAAGGAATGCAACGGAATGGAATGGTGAAATGAAATTTGAGCTGAGATTGTGCCAGTGCACTGCAGCCTGGGTGACAGCGTGAGATCCTCTGGAAAGAAAAGAATGGAATAGTATATTGTGGAAAGGAATGAAAACGAATGGATTGGAATGGAATGGAATGGAATGGAATGGAATGGAGCACAGTGGAGTGGATTGGAGTGGGGTGGAATGGATTTTAATGGAATTGGATGGAATGGGATGGAATGGACTCGAGTGTAGTGGAGGGGAGTGGAATGGATTGGAATGTAATGGGATATAATGGGATCAAGTGGAGTGGAGTTGAGTGGAGTGGAATGGAGTGTAATGGAATGATATGAAATGGAATGGAGTGCAGTGGAGTGGAGTGTAGCAGAATTCATAGGAATGGAATTGTATGGAATGGAAGGGAGTGGAGTGGAGTGCAGTGGAATGGAGTGGAGTGGAATGTTGTTGAATGGAATGGAATGGAAAGGAATGCAATACAATGGAATGGAATGGAATGGAATGCAACAGAATGGAATGGTGCAGTGAAATGTGAGCTGAGTTTGTGCCATTGCACTGCAGCCTGGGTAACAGCGTGAGATCCTGTGAAAAGAAAGGAATGGAATGGTATGGTGTAGAAAGGAATGGAATGGTATGGTGTGGAAAGGAATGGAATGGAATGGAATAGAATGGAATTGAATGGAGTGGAGTGGAGTGGAGTGTTGTGGAATGGGGTTTAATGGAATGGGATGGAATGAGATGCAATGGAGTGCAATGGAGTGGAGTAGAATAGAGTGGAAAGGAATGGGGTGGAATGGGATGGAATGGAATAGAGTGGAATCGAATGGGATGGAATGGAATGTATTGGATTGGAGAAGAATGCAGTGGAGTGGAGTGTAGTGGAATGGAGACGAAAGGAGCGTGATGGAATGGAATGGAGTGGAGTAGAGTGGATTGGAGTGGAGTGGTGTGGAACGGGTGGGATTGAGTGGAGTGGAATGTTGTGGAATGGAGCGAAGTGGAAAGAAATGGAATGGAATACAGTGGAATAGAATGGGAAGGAATGGAATGGAATGGTGAAATGAAGTGTTAGCTGAGATTGTGCCACTGCACTCCAGTCTGGATGACAGTGAGATCCTGCTGAAAGAAAGGACTGTAATGGCATGGAGTGGAATGGAATGGAATGGAAAGGAACGGAATGTAATGGAGAGAAGTGGAGTGGAGTGAAGTGGATTGGGGTTGAATGGAGTTTAATGGAATAGGATGGAATGGGATGGAATTGGAAGGAATGGAGTGGAGTGGAGTGGATTGGAGGGGAGTGGAACGGAGTGGAAAGGATTGGGATAGAATGCGATTGAGTGGAGTGAAGGCGAGTGGAGTGGAATTGAGTGGAATGGAATGATAGGAAATGGAAAGAAGTGCAGTGGTGTAGTACGGAATGGAATAGAGTGGAATGGAATTAAATGGAATGGAATGGAATGGAATTGTGAAATGAACTGTGAGCTGAGATTGTGCCACTGCACTTCAGCCTGTGTGACAGAGTTATATACTGTACAAAGAAAGGAATGGAATATAAAGGAGTGTAAAGAAATGGAAAGGAATGGAATGGAGTGGATTGGAAAGGGGTAGAGTGGAGTGGAGTGGAGTGGACAGGAGTGGAATGCAATGTGATTGAACGGAATGGATTCAAATGTAGTGGAGTGGAGTGGAGAGTAGTGGAGTGGAATGGTATGGTATGGAGTGGAAGTGGGAGGAGTGCAGTGGAGACAAGTGGAATGGAATGGAGTGGAATGGAGTGGAGTGGAGTAGAGTGGAGTGGAATGGAGTGGAACGGAATGGCATGGAGTGGAATAGAATGTAGTGGAGTGGAATTGGATGGAATGGACTGGAGTGGAATGGAAAGATATGAAGTGGAGTGGAGTGGAGCGGAGTGCAGTGGAATGGAGTGGAATGTTATAGGATGGAATGGAATGGAATGGTGTAATGAAATGTGAGCTGAGAATGTGCCACTGTACTCCAGCCTTGGTACAGTGTGAGAAGCTGTTGAAAGAAAGAAATCGAATGGAATGTAGTGGAATGTAACGTAATGGAATGGAATGGAGTAGAGTGGAGTGGAGTTGAGTGGAATTGAATGGAGTGGAATTGAGACGAATGGAATGGAATACAAAGGAATAGAGTGGAATGGTGTGGGGTGGATTGAAGTGGAGTGGAGTAGAGTTGAGTCGAATGGAGTTCAAGGGAGTTGAAAGGAATGGAAGGGAATGGAATGCAATTTAATAGAATGGAATGCAATAGAATGGAATGGAATGGATTGGAATGGAATGGAATGGAATGGAATGGAATTGAATGATGAAATGAAATGTGAACTCAGATTGTGCCACTGTACTCCAGGCTGGGTTACAGATTGAGATCCTGTTGAAAGAAAGAATGGAATGAAATGAGTGGAAAGGAATGAAATGGAGTGGAATGGATTAAAACGGATTGGAATGGAGTGGAGTGGAATGGAATGGAGTGGAGTGGAATGGAGTAGAGTGGACTGGACTGGATTTGAGTTGAGTGTACTCGAATGGATAGGAATGGAATGGGATGGAATAGAATGTAATGGATTGGAGTGGACTGGAATGCATTGGAAAGAAATGGAGTCGAGTGGAATGATGTGGAAAGGAATTGGATGGAATGGAATGCAGTGGAGTGAAGCGGAGTTGAGTGAAGAGGAGTGGAGCGGAATGTAGTGTAGTGGACTGGAGTGCAGAGGAATGGAATTTAATGTAGACGAACATAACGGAATGGAATGGAATGGAATGGAATGGAATGGAATGGAATGAAATGGAATGGAATGGTGAAATGAAATGTGAAGTAAGATTGTGCCACTGAACCCCAGCCTACGTGACAAAGTGAAATACTTTTGAAAGAAAGGAATGGAATGGAGGGGAGAGCAATGGAATGGAGTGCAGTGGATTGGAGTGGAGTGAAATGGAGTGGAAAGGAGTGGAATGGAATGGGATTGAAGGGAGTGTAGTGGAGTGGAGGGGAGTGGAATGGAATGGAGTGGAATGAAATGGAATGGAATGGAATGGAAAGGAATGGTGTAATGAAATGTTAGCTGAGATTGTGCCACTGCACTCCAGTCTGGGTGACAGAGTAATATCATGTAGAAAAAAAGGAATGGAATGGAATGGAGTGGAATGGAATGGAATGGAATGGGATGGAATGGAATGGAGTGGAGTTTAGTGGAGTGGAGTGGATTGGAGTGGAATGGAAGTGAATGGAATGCAGTGGAGTAGAGTGGAGTCGAATGGAGTGTAGTGGAGTGGATTGAATGGGATGGAATACAGTGGATTGTAGTGGAGTGGAGTGGAATGGATTGGAATGTAATGGAGAGGAGTGGAGTGGAGAAGAGTGGAGTGGAATGGAGTGGAAAGGGATTGGATGGAATGTAATGGAGTGGAGTGCACTGGAGTGGAGAGGAGTGGAGTGGCATGGAGTTGAATGGAGTGGAATGGAATGGGATGGAATGTAACCGAATGGAGTGGAGTGGATTGGAGTGGAGCGGAGTGAAGTGGAATGGAATGGAATTTAGTGGAATGGAATGGAATGGAGTTTGTTGGAGTGGAGTGGATTGGAGTGTATTGGAGTGTAATGGAAGGGGATGGAATGGAATGGAGTTGAGTCGAGTGCACTCGAATGGAGTGTAGTGGAGTGGATGGAATGGGTTGGAATACAGTGAATTTTAGTGGAGTGGAGGGGAATAGAGTGGAATGTAATGGAGAGGAGAGGAGTGGAGTGGAGAAGAGTGGAGTGGAATGGAGTGGACAGGGATAGGATAGAATGGAATGGAGTGGAGTGGACTGGAGTGGAGAGGAGTGGAGTGGCATGGCGTGGAATGGAGTGGAATGGAATGGCATGGAATGTAATCGGATGGAGTGGAGTGGATTGGAGTGGAGTGGAGTGCAGCGGAATGGAATGGGATGGAATGGAATGGAGTGGAGTGGAGTGGATGGGAGTGGATTGGAGTTGAGTGGAAATGAACAGAATGGAATGGAATGGAGTGGAATGGATTGCAGTCGAGTGGAGTAGAGTGAATGGATTTGAGGGGAATGCAATGGAATGGGGTGCAGTGGAGTAGAGTGAAATGGAAAGTAGTGGAGTGGAATGGAGATTAGTGGAGTGGAATGGAGCAGAATGGATTGCTTTGGAATGGTATGGAGTGGAGTGGAGAGACGTGGAGTGGATACGAATGGAATAGAGTGGAGTGGAATGAAGTGGAATGGATTTGAATGGAACTGAATGGAATGGCTTAGAACGGTGTAATGAAATGTGAGCTGAGATTGTGCCAATGCACTCCAGCCTGGGTGACGGAGTGAGATCCTGTAGAAAGAAAGGAATGGAATGGAGTGGTATGGAATGGAATGTAGTGGAGTGCAGTGGAGTGCAGTGGAGTGGAGTGGAGTGGAGATGAGTAGAATGGAATGGAAAGGAAAGGGATGGAATTGAAGGGAGTGGAGTGGAGTGGCGTGGAGTGGGGTGGCGTGGAGTGGAGTTGAATGGAGTTGAATGGAATGAGATGAAGTGGAATGGAGAGGAGTAGATTGGAATGGAATGGAATCGAGAGGAGTGGGATGGAATGGAATGGAATGGAATGAAATGGAATGGTGAAATGAATGTGAACTAAGATTTTGCCACTGCACTCCAGTCTGGGAGATAGAGAGAGATCCTGTCGAAATAATGGAATGGAATGGAATGGAGTGAATAGGAATTCAATGGAATGGAGTGCAGTAGAGTGGAGTGGAGTGGAGTGGTGTGGAGTGGAATGGAGTCTAATGGAATGGAATGGAGTGGGATGGAATGGAACAGAGTGGAGTTGAGTGGAGTGTATTGGATTGGAGTGTAGTAGAGTGGAATGGAATGGAGTGGAGTGGAATGGAATGGAATGGAATGGAATGGAATGAAATGAAATGGAATGGAGTAGAGTGGAGTGTAATGGAGTGGAGTGTTGTGGAATGGTGTGGAGTGGAATGGAATGAAATGGAATGCAGTGGAGTGTAGTGGAATGCAGTGGAGTTTAGTGGAACGGAGTTGAATGGAATGGAATGGAATAGAATGGAGTGGAATGGAGTGGAGTACAATGGAGTAGAGTGGAATGGAATGGAATGGAATGGAGTGGAATGGAAAAGAATGGATTGGAATGGAATGGAAAGGAATCGAGTGGGGTGGAGTGGAATGGAGTGCAGTGCTGTGTAATGGTGTGGAATGGAGTGGAGTGGAGTGGAGAGGAATGGAGTGGAGTGGAGTGGAATGGAATAGTATGGAGTGGAATGGAATGGAGTGGAGTGGAGTCTAATGGTGTTGAATGGAACAGATTGAAATGGAATGCAGTGGATTGGAGTTGTGTGGACTGTATGTGAGTGGAGTGGGATGGTGTGGAATGGACTGGAATGGAGTGTTGAGGAGTGGAATGGAATGGAATGCAGTGGAATGGAGTGGAATTTCGTGGAATCTACCGGAGTGGAGTGGAGTGGAGTTGAATGGACCGGAATGGAGTGGAGTGGAATAGATTGGATAGGAATGGAGTGGAATGGAGTGGAATGGAGTGGTGTGGAGTGGAGAGCAATGGAATGGATTGGAATGGATAGGAGTGGAGTGTAGTGCAGTGGAATGAAAAGGAAAGGAATGGAGTGGACTGGAGTGGAATGGAGTGGAGTGGAATGGAATTGAGTGGAATGGAGTTGAGTGAAGAAGTGTGGGTTGGAGTGGAATGGAGTGGAGTGGACTGGAAAGGAGTGAAGTGGAGTGGAATGAACTGGAATGGAGTAGAATAGAATGGAATGAAGTGTAATAGAATAGATTGGAGTGGAGTGGAATGGAATGACAATGAATGGAGAGTAATGGATTGGAATGCACTGGAGTGGTGTGGAATGGAATGGAATGGAATGGATCGGGGTGCAGTGGAATGGGGTGGAGTGGAATGGAGTGGAATGGAGTGGAGCGGAGTGCAGTGGAAAGAAACGGAATGGAATGGAGTGGAGTGGAATGGAGTGGAGAGGAATAGAAAGGAATGCAACGGAGTTGAGTGCAGTGAAGTGGAGAGGAATGCAGTGGATTGGAATGAAGTGGAGTGTAATGAAAAGGATTGAAATGGAATGCAATGCAATGAAGGGGAGTGGAATGGAGTGGAGTGCAACGGGGTGGAGTGGAATGGAATGGAATGGATTGGAGTGGAGTGAAGTTGAATGAAGTGAAGTGGAGAGGAATGGAGATTGATGGAATGTAATGGAATGGAGCGGAGTGGATTGGAGTGTAATGGAATGGAGTAGAGTGGAATGGAATGGAATGGAGTGTAATGGAATAGAATGGAATGGAGTGGAGTGGAATGGAGTGGAGTGGAGTGGCATGGAGTGGAGTGGAGTGGACTGGAATGGAGTTGAATGGAATAGGATGGAATGGAAGGGAATGGAGATTAGTGTACTGGAGTGGTGTGGAGTGGAATGCCCTTGAGTGGAATGCGATGTGACTGGATACAGTGAAGTGGACTGGAGTGGAGTGGAGTGGAATGTAACGGAATGGAATGGAAAGGAATGGTGAAATGTAAAGTGAGCTGAGATTGTGCCACTGCACTCTATCCTGTGTGACAGAAGGACATACTGGAGAAAGAAAGGAATGGAATGGAATGGAGTGGAGTGTTATGGAATGGAAAGGTTTGCCGTGGAGTGCAGTACAATGGAGAGGAGTGAAGTGGAGTAGAGGGGAGTGGTGTGGAGTGGAATGGAGTGGAATGGAATGGGATGCAATGGGATGGAATGGAGTGAAGTGGAGTAGACTGGAGTGGTGTGGAGTGGAAAGGAGTGGAATGGTATGGGATGGAATGGAATGGAGTGAAGTGGAGTGTAGTGGAGTGGAATGGGATGTAATGGAAAAGAATGGCATGGCATGGCATGGAATGCAGTGGAGTGGAGAGGAGTGGAATGGAATGGAATGGAATGCAATGGAGTGGAATGGAATGGAATGGAATGCAATGGAATGGAATAGAATGGAATGGAATGCAATGGAATGGAATGGAATGGAATGGAATGGAAGGCAACTGAATGGAACGGTGAAATGAAATGTGGGCTGAGATTGTGCCACTGCACTCCAGCCTGGGTCACAGAGTTGGATACTGTCGAAAATAAGGAATGGAATGGAATAGATTAGAATGGAATGGAAAGGAATGCAATGGAGTGTAGTTTAGTGGAGTGGTGTGGAGTGGAGTGGAGTGGAATGGAGTAGAGTGGATTGGAGTGGAATGGACTGGAATGGGATGGGATGGAATGGAAAGGAATGGAATAGAGTAGAGGGGAGTGGAGTGGAGTGCAATGGAGTGGAACGGAATGGGATGGAATGGCATGGATTGGAGTGTAGTGGAATGAAGGTGAGTGGACTGGATTGGAGTAGAATGTAGTGGAATAGAATGGGATGGAAAGGCACGGAATGGAGTGGAGTTGAGTGGAGTGGAATGGACTGGATTGGAATGGAATGAAATGGAATGGAAGGCAATGAAGTGGAGTGGAGTGGAGTGGAGTGCAATGGAATGGAAAGATGAAATGTAGGGTGAGCTGACAGTGTGGTACTGCACTCCATTCTGGGTGACAGAGTGTGATCCTGTGGAAGGAAAGTAATGGAATGGAATGGAGTGGAATGGTACAGAACCTAAATGAATGGAGAGGACTGGAGTGGAGTGCAATGGAATGTGATACAATAAAACGGAATATAGCTTAGTGGAGTGGAGTTGAGTGGACTGCAGTGGAATGGAGTGGAATGGAAATGGAAAGAGTGGAGTGGAATGGAGTGGACTGGAATAAAGTGGAATGGAATTGAATGCAATGGAATGGAGTGGAGTGGATTGGAGTGGAGAAGAGTTGAATTAACTGGAATGGAGTGGAATGGAATGGAATGGAAGGGAATGGAAAGGAATGGACGGGAATGGAATGTGGAAATGAAACGAGAGCTGATATTGTGTCACTGCACTCCAGCCTGCGTGAAAGAGAGCGATCCTGTTGAAAGAAGGGAATGGAGTGTTATGGAGTGGAATGGAAAGGAATTTAGTGTAATGGAATGCAGTGGGCTGGAGTGGAGTGGATGAGAAAGGAGTGGAATTGAATGCTGAAATTAAATGTGAGCTGAGATTGAGCTACTGCACTCCAGCCTGAGTGAAAGAGGGAGATCGGGTCGAAAGAAGGAATGGAATGGAATGGAGTGGAATGTAATGTAATGGAAAGGGATGGAACGGAATGGAATGGAGAGGAGGGGAGAGGAGTGGTGTGGATTGCAGTGGAATCGAATGTGATGAAATGGAATGTAGTTGAGTGGAGTGGAGAGGAGTGGAGTATAGTGGAGTGGAATGGAATGGAATGGAATGGAAAGGAATGGAGTACAGTGAAGTGGAGTGCAGTGGAATTGTATGGAATGGAATGGAATGGAATGGTGAAATGAAATGTGAGCTTTGATTCTGCTACTTCACTCCAGCGTGGGTGACAGAGTGAGATGCTGTAGAAAGAAAGAAATGGAAAGGAATGGAGTGGAAAGGAATGGAATGGATTGGAGAGGAGTGGAATGGAATGGAGTGGAGAGGAGAGGAGTGGAATGGAGTACAATGGGATGGGGTGGAATGCAATAGAATGGAGTGGAGTGGAGTGGAGTTGAGTGGAGTGAAGTAGAATGGGCAGGAATGGAATGGGATAGAAAGGGATGGAGTGGAAGGGAGAGGAATGGAGTGGAATAGACTGGAATATAATGGAATGGTATGGCATGGAGCAGACTGGAATGGAGTGCAGTGGAATTAAATGGAATGGTATGGAATGCAATGGAACGTTGAAATAAAATGTGAGCTGATATTGTGCCACTGCACTACAGCATGTGTGACAGAGTGAGATCTTGTCGAAGGAAAGAATGGAATGGAATGGAGTGGAATGGAATGTAGTGGAGTGGAGGGGAGTGGAGTTGAGTGGACTGGAATGGAACGGGATGGAGTGGAATGGAATGTAGTGGAGTGGAGTGCATTGTAGTGGATTTGAGGGGAATGCAGTGGAATGGAATGGTAAGGAACGGAATGGAGTGGAGTGGTGTAATGTGGAGTGGAGTGGAGTTGAGTGGAATGGAGGGGAATGGAATTGGATGGAATGTAATGGAATAGAGAGGAGTGGAGTGGAGTGGAATAGAATGGAATGGAATGGAAAGGAATGGAATGCAACAGAATGGAATGGTAAAATGAAATGTGAGGTGAGAGCAGCCACTGCACTCCAGCCTGGGTGACAGAGTGAGTTCCTCTCGAAATAATGGAATGGAATCGAATGGAGTGCAATGGAATGGAATGGAATGGAATGGAATGGAGTGGAGTGGAGGAGAGTGGAGTGGAGTGGAGTGAAATGGAATGGGATGTAATGGAATTGAGTGAAGTGGAGGGGAGTGGAGTGGAATCAATAGGAATGGAATTGGATGGAAAGGAATGGAGTGGAGTGGGGTGGTAAGGAGTGGAGTGGAGTGGAATGTAGTGGAGTGGAGTTGAGTGGAGTGTAATGGAATGGACGGAAATGGAATGGAATGGAATGGAATGCAATGGAATGGAATGGAATGGAACGGAGTGCAATGAAATGCAATGGTGAAATGAAATGTGAGTTGAGATTGTGCTAATGCACTCCAGCCTGGGAGACAGAGTGAGATCCTCTCGAAAAAAATATAATGCAATGGAAAGGAGTGCAATGGAAAGGAATGGAATGGAATGTAGTGGAATGGAATGGAATGGAGAGGAGTGGAGTGGAGTCCACTGGAGTGGAGTGGGGTGAAATGGAATGGAGAGGAATGGATTGGATTGAAATGGGATGGAATGGAATGGAGTGGAGTGAGGTGGAGTGGAGCTGAGTGGAGTGTAGTGGAGAGGAATGGAATGGAATGGAGTGGAGTGGAGTGGAATGGAGTGGAATTGAGTAGAATGGAATGGGATGGAATGGGGTGGAGTGGAATGGATGGCAGTGGAGTGGATTGGAGTGCACTTGAGTGGAATGAGATGGAATGGAATGGATTGAATTAGAGTGGAGTGGAGTGGCGTCGAGTGGAATGGAGCAGAATGAAATGGGATGGAATGGAGTGGAGTGGAGTGGAGTGGAGTGGAATGGGGTGAAGTGGAATGGAGAGGAATGGAGTGGAATGGAATGGGGTGGAATGGAATGGAGTGGAGTGGGGTGGAGTGGAGCTGAGTGGAATGAAGTAGAGAGGAATGTAATGTAATGGAATGGGATTTAATGGAGTGAAGTGGAGTGGAGTGGAATGGACTGGAATTGAGTGGAATGGAATGGGATGGAATGGGGTGGAGTGGATTGGACTGGATTGGAGTGGATTGGAGTGCACTTGAGTGGAATGGGATGGAATGGAATGAATTGGAGTAGAGTGGAGTGGAGTGGAGTGCCGTCGAGTGGAATTGAGCAGAATGAAATGGGATGGAATGGAATGGAGAAGAGAGGAGTGGAAAGGAATGGAATTGAATGGAATGGAATGGAGTGGAGTGGAGTGGAGTGGACTGTAATCGAGTGGAATGGAATGAGATGGAATGGGATCGAGTGGAGTGGAGTAGAGGGGTAAGGTGTGGAGTGGAGTGGAATTTAGTGGAGTGGAGTTGAGTGGAGTTTAATGGAATGGACGGGAATGGAATGGAACGGAATGCAATGGTATGGAATGGAACGGAGTGCAATAGAATGGAATGGTGAAATGAAATGTGAGCTGAGATTGTGCTAGCACACTCCAGCCTGGGAGACAGAGTGAGATCCTCTCGAAAGAATAGAACAATGGAATGGAATGGAGTGCAATGGAATGGAATGGAGTGCAATGGAATGGAATGGAGTGGAATTGAATGGGGTGGAGTGGAGTGGAGTGGACTGGAGTGCACTTGAGTGAATGGGATGTGATGGAATGGAGTGAAGTGGAGTTGAGAGGAGTGGAGTGTAGTGAAATGGAATGGAAGGGAATAGCAAAGATTGGTGAAATGAAATGTGAGCTGAGATTGTGTCACTGCATTCCATCCTGGTTGACAGTGTGAGATGCTGGCAAAAGAAAGGAATGGAATGGAATGGAGTGGAATGTTACGGAATGGAAAGAATTGCAGTGGAGTTCATTAAAGCCAAGCGGAATGGAGAGGAATAGAGTGGAGTGGTGAGGAGTGGAATAGAGTGTAATTGAATGGATGCAAAGGAAAGGAATGCAGAGCAGTGTTGTGGAGTGGAGTGGATTGGAGTGGAATGGAGTGGAATGGAATGGGATGGAATGGAAAGGACTGAAGTGGAGTGTATTGTAGTGGAGTGGAATGGATTTGAAATGATTGGAATGGAATGGAATGGAATGGCATGGAGTGGAGTGGAGTGGAATGGAATGGAATGGATTGGAATGGAATGGAATGGAATGCTATGGAATGAAATGGAATGGAATGCAATGGAATAGAATGATGAAAAGAAATGTAAGCTCAGATTGTGCCATTGCACTCCAGTCTGGGTAGCAGAGTGAGATTCTGTCAAAAACAAAGAAAGGAATGGAATGGAGAAGAATGGAATGGAAAGGAATGCAATAGAGTGTAGTGTAGTGTAGTGTAGTAGTGTAGTGTAGTGCAGTGTAGCGTAGTGGAGTGGAGTGGAGTGGAATGGGATGGGATGGAATGGAATAGAATGGAGTGGAGTGGAGTGGAATGGAGTGGAGTGGAGTGGAATGGAGTGGAAAGGAATGGGATGGAACTGGAAGAAGTGTAGTGGAGTGGAGTGAAGTCCGTGGGACTGAAGTAGGGGGGAATGGAGTGGAATGGAATGAAATGGAAAGGGATGGAGTGGAGCGGAGTTGAATGCAGTGGAATGGAGTGGATTGGAATGGAATGGAATAGAATGGAGTGGAGTGGAGTGGATTGGAGAGGAAAGGAATGGGAGGGTGAAATGAATCGTCAGCTGATATTGTGCCACTGCACTCCAGGCTAGGTGACAGAGTAAGAGCCTCTAGAAAGAAAGAAATGGAATCGTATGGAGTGGAATGGCACGGAATACAAATGAATGGAGAGGAGTGGATTGGAGTGCAATGGAATGTGATGGAATTGAATGGAATGTAGCTTAGTGGAGTGGAGTTTAGTGGAGTGAACTGGAGTGGAATGAATGGAATGGAAAGTGATGGAGTGGAGTGGAATGGAGTGGAATGGAATGGAATGCAATGGAATGTCGTGGATTTGAGTGTTGTGAAGTGGAGTGGATTGGAGTGGAATGAAGTGGAATGGAGTGGAATGAAATGGAATGGAATGGAATGAAATGGAATGGAGTGGATTGGAGTGGAATGAAATGGAATGGAATGGAAAAGAATGGATTGGAATGTAATGGTGAAATGAAATGTAAGCTAATATTTTGTCACTGCACTCCAACCTGGGTGACAGGGTGATATCCTGTCGAAAGAATGGAATGGAATGGAATGGAATGGAATGGATTGGAATGGAGTGGAGTCGAGTTGACTGGAGAGGAGTGGAGTGGAGTGTAATGGAGGGAGACGGGATGGAAAGGAATGGAGTGGCGTTCATTGGATGGGGTGGACTGGAGTGGAGTGGAGTGGAATGGGATGGGATGGAATGAAATGGAGAGAAGGGGACTGGAGTGGAGTGAAATGGAATGGGAGGGAATTGAATGGAGTGGAGGAGAGTGGAGTAGAGTTTAGTGGAGTGGAGTGGAATGGACTGGAACGGAATGGAATGGAATAGAGTGGTGAAAAGAAATGTGAGCTGAGATTGCTCCACTGCACTGCAGCCTGGGTGATGGAGTCAGATCCGGTCAAGAGCAAGGAATGGAATGGGATGGAGTGGAATGCAGTGGAATGGAATGGTGAAATGAAATGGGAACTGAGATTCTGCCACTGCACTGCAGCCAGTGTGATGTAGTGAGATGCTGTTGAAAGCAAGAAATGGAATGGAATGGAATGGAGTGGATTGCAATGGAATGGAATGGAGTGGAGAGGAGTGGAGTTGAGTTTAGTGCAGTGGAGTGGATTGGAGGGGAGTGGAATGGGATGGAATGCACTGGACTGAAGTGGAGTGCAGTGGTGTGGAGTGGAGTGGTGTGGAGAGGAGTGGAGTGGAATGGAGAGGAATCAAATGGGATTCAACAGGATGGAGTGGAGTTCAGTGGAGTGGAGTGGAATGGAATGGAATGGAAAGGAGTCGAGTGTAATGGAATGCAATGTTACGGAATAGAAGGGAATGGATTGGAATGGTGAAATGAAATGTGTGCTGACATTTTGCAACTGCAATACAGCCTGGGTGACAGAGTAAGATTCTGTCAAAAGAAAGGAATAGAATAGAATAGAGCGGAATGGAACGAAATGGAATGGAGTGGACTGGAGTGGGGTGGAGTGGAGTTTAGTTGAGTGGAATGGAGTGGAACGGAATGTGATGCAGTAGAACGGAAAGGTGTGGATAGATTGTAGTAGAGTGGAGTGGAGTGGAATGGAATGGAATGCAATGGAATGGAATGGTGAAATGAAATCTGAGCTGAGATTGTGCCACTGACCTCCAGCCTATATAAAACAGTGAGATATTGTCGAAGTATTGAAACGGAATGGAATGGAATGGAATGGAATGGAGAGAAGTGGAGTGGAGTGGAGTGGAATGAAATGGATTGGAATGGAATGTGGTGTAATAGAATGGAATGGAGTGGTGTAGAGTGGAGTGCAATGGAGTGGAATGGAAAAGGATGGATTGGATTGGAAAGATTGGAGTGGAGTGGGCTGGAGTGGAATGGAGTGGAATGGAATGGGATGGAATGGAATGGAGGAGAGGGGAGTGGAGCAGAAAGGATTGGAATGGAATGGGATGGAAAGGAATGCAGTGTAGTGTACTGGAGTGCACTGGAGTGGAATGGAATGGATTGGAATGGAGTGCAATGACATGGAATATAATGTAATGGAAAAGAGTGGAATGTAGTGGAGTGGAGTGGAACGGCAAGGAATGGAAAGGAATGGAACGGAATGGAATGCAATGGTGAAATGAAATGTGAGCTGAGATTGTGCCAATTCACTCCTGCCTGGGTGACAGAGGGAGATCCTGTCGAAATTAACGAATGCAGTGGAATAGAGTGGAATGGAATGGAATGGAATGGAGTGGAGTGGAGTGGAGTTGCCTGGAAAGGAGTGCAGTGAAATGGAATGGAGTGGAATGGAATGGGATCTAATGGAACATAATGGAGTGGTGTGGAGTAGAGTTGATCAGCGTGGTATGGAGAGGAATGGAATGGAAGGGAATGGAGTGGACTGGAGTGGAGTAGAGTGGAATGGAGTGGAATGGAATGGAGAGGAGTGGAGTTGAGTTGAGTGGAGTGGTGTGGAGTTAAATGGAATGGAATTTAATCGAATGGGATGATGAAATGAAATGTGAGCTGAGATTGTGCCATTGTACTCCAGCCTGTTTGACAGAGGGAGACCCTGTCGAAAGAAAGATATGGAATGTAATGGAGTTGAATAGAAAGTAATGGAACGGAATGGAGTGTAGTGTAGTGGAATGCAGTAGAGTGGAATGGAATTAAATGAAACAGGATTGAAAGGAATGGAATTGAGTGGAATGGAGTGGAATAGAGAGGACTGCAGTGGAGTGAAATGCAGTGAAATGGAATGGGATGGATTTTAATGGAGTGGAGTGGAGTGGAGGGGTGTGTACTGGAATGGAATGGAATGGAACAGAATGGATTGTGAAATAAAATGTGAGCTGAGATTGTGCCGCTGCACTCCAGCCATGGCGACAGAGTGAGATCCGGTCAAAAGAGAGGAATGGAATGTAATGGAGTGGAATGGCATGGAATGGAGGGGAGTGGAGTGAAGTGGAGTGCAGTGGAGTGGAGTGGATTGGAGTGGAATGGAGTGGTATGGAATGTGATGTAGTGGAAGGAAGTGGAGTGGACTGGTGTGAAATGGAGTGGAGTGGAGTGGAGTGGTATGGAATGGAATTTAATGGAAAGAAACGGAATGGAATGGAATGGTGAAATGAAATGTGAGCTAAGGTTGTGTCACTGCACTCCAGCCTAGGTGACAGAGTGTGATCCTGTCGAAAGAAAGGAATGGAATGGAATGGAGTGAATTGGAGTGGAGTGGAGTTGAATGGAGTGGAATGGATTGGAATCGAGTGGAGTGGAGTGGAATGGAGTGGAATGGAATGTGATGGAAAGGAGAGGAGTGTAGTGGAGTGGAGTGGAGTGGAATGGAATGGAGTGGAGTTGAGTAGATTGGAGTGGAGTGGAATGCAATGGAATGGAATGAAATGCAATGAAATCCTGAAAAGAAATGTGATCTGCAATTGTTTCCCTGTACTGCAGCCTGGGTGACAAAGTTAGATCCTGTTGAAAGAAACGAATGGAAAGGAATGGAGTGGAATAGAATGCAATGGAACGGAAAGGTGTGGAGTGTAGTGGAGTCGACTTCAGTGGAAATGGATTGGAATGGAATGGGATGGAATGCAGTGGAGTGGAGAGGAGTGGAATTGAGTGGAATTTAGTGGAGTGGAGTGGAGTTGAGTGAAGTGGAGAGGTGTGCAGTAGAATGGAATGGAATAGAATTTAATGGAATTGAATGGTGAAATGAAATGTGAGCTATATTGTGCCATAGCACGCCAACCAGTGTGACAGACGGAGATCCTGTCGAAAGAAATGAATGGAATGTGATGGAGTCGAAAGGAAAAAAATGGAATAGAACGGAGTGGAGTGGAGAGGAATGGAGTGGAGTGGAGAGGAATGGAGTGGAGTAGAGTGGAATGGAATGAGATGGATTGGAACGGAATGGAGTGGAGTGTAGTGGATTTGAGAGGAGTGGAGTGGAATGGAGTGGAATGGAGTGGAATGGAATAGGATGGAGTGGAATGGAATAGGATGGAGTGGAATAGAGTGGAGTGGAATAGAATGGAGTGGTTTGAATTGGAGTGGAATGGAGTGGAATGGAATGGGATGAAATGGAATGGAGTGGAGTGGAGTAGAATGGAATGGGATGAAATTGAATGGAGTGGAGTGGAGTATAATGGAATGGAGTGGAGTGGAGTAGAATGGAATGGAATGGAATGGAAAGGAATGGATTCGAATGGAATAGAATGGTGAAATGAAATATGACCTGAGATTGTGCCACTACACTCCAGCCTGGGTAACAGAGTGAGATCCTTTCAAAAGAAAGGAATGGAATGGAATGGATTGGTATGTAATGTAATGGATTGGAATGGAATGGAAAGAAGTGGAGTGGAGTGTTGTTGAGTGGAGTGTAAAGGATTGGAATGAAATGCGATGGAATGGAATGCAGTGGAGTGGAGTGGTGTGGAGTGCAGTGGAATAGAGTGCAATGGAATGGGATGGAATAGAATGGAATGGTGACAATAAATGTGAGCTGATTGTGCAACTGCACACCAGACTGGGGGACAGAGTGAGATCCTGTCAAAATAAAAGAATGGAATGGAATGGGGTGTAATGGAATGGAAAGGAGTGGAATGGAGTGGAATTGAGTGGAGGGGAGCGGAGTGGACTGGAGTGCAGTTCACTGCAGTGGAGGGGAATGGAGTGGAAGGAAATGCGATGGAGGGGAATACAGTGAGTTGGAGTGGATTGGAGTGGAGTGGAGTGGAACGTAGTGGAATGCAATGGGATGGAATACAATAGATTGGAGTAGAGTGGAGTGGAGTGGATTGGAGTGGAAAGAAGTGGAATGGAATGAAACGGAATGGAATGGAATGAAAAGGAGTGGAGTGTAATGGAGTCGAGTGTAGTGTAGGGGAATGTAATGTAATGTAATTGAATGGAATGGAATGGAATAGAATGGAATGCAAGGGAATGGAATGAAATGGAATGCAATGGAATGGAGTGCAACTGCACGCCAGCCTGGGTCACAGAATGAGATCCTGTTGAAAGAAAGGAATGGAATGGAATGGAGTGGAATGTAATGGAATGAAATAGAGTGGAATGGAATTTCATGGAATGGAATTTCATGGAATGGAGTGGAGTGGAATGGAATAGAATTTAAAGGAGTGAAATGGAGTGTAGTGTAATAGAGCGGAGTGAAGTGTAATGGAATGGAATGCAATTCAATAGAATGTAATGGAATACAATGGAATGAAATGGTGAAAGAAAAGTGAGCTGAGATTGTGCCATTGCACTCTAGCTTGTGTGTAATAGTGAGATCCTGTTGAAAGAAAGGAAAGGAAGGGAATGGAGTGGAATGGAATGGAAAGAAATAGAATAAAATAGATTGGAGTGGATTGGAGTGGAGTGGAGTGGAGTGAATTGGAGTGGAGGCAAATGGAGTGGAATGGAATGGGATGGAATAGAAAGGAGTGGAGTGGACTTGAAAGAAATGGAATAGAATGGAGTGGAAATAAATGGAACGGAGGTGAATTGAAAGGAATGTAGTGGAGTGGAGTGGATTGGAGTGGAATGGAATGGAATGAGATGGGAAGGAATGCAATGGAATTGTGTGTATTGGAATGGAGTGGAATCGAATGGGATAGAATGGGATGGAGTGGATTTGAGAGGATTAGAGTGGAGTGGAATGGAGTGGAATGGAATGGAATGGAGGAGAGTGGAGTGGAGTGGAATGGAATGCAATCGAATTGAATGGAAAGGAATGCAGTGGAATGGTAAAAAGAAATGTGAGCTGAGATTGTGCCCCTGCACTCCAGCCTGTGCAACAGAGTGAGATCGTGTCTAAAGAAAGGAATAGAATGGAAAGGAGTGGAATGGAATGGAATGGAATGGAATGGAATGGAATGGAATGGAATGTGGTGGAGTGAAGTAGAGTGGAGTAGAGTGGAGTGGAGAGGAAAGGACTGGACTGCAATGGGATGGAATGGAGAGGAGAGTAGTGGAGTGGAGTGGTGTGGAGTTGAGTGGAATGGAATGTAGTGTAAGGGAGTGGAGTGGAGTGGAATGAAAGGGAATGGAATGGAATGCAATGCAATCATAAAATGAAATGTGAGCAAAGATTGTGCCACCGCACTCCAGCTTATGTGACAGAGTGAGATCCTGTCGATAGAAATGAATGGAATGGAATGGATTGGAGTGGAGTGGAGTGGAGTGGATTGGCGTGGTCGAAATGGAGTGGAAGTGGAATGGAGTGGGATGGAATAGAGCTGAGTGGAGTGGAGTAAAATGGAAGGGAATGGAATGGAATGGAGTGGAATGGAATGGAATGGAGTGCAATTGAACGGAATGAAGTGGAGTGGAGTGGAGTGGAGTGGAGTGGAGTGGAGTGGAATGGGATAGGAAGGAATGAAATGCAATAGATTGGAATGGATTGGAATGGAGTGGAGTGGAATGGAGTGCAATGGAATGGGATGAAATGGAATGGAGACGAGTGGAGTGGATTGGAGTGGATTAGAGTGGAGTGGAATGCAGTGGAATGTAATATAATATAATGGAATGGAATGGAAAGGAATGGAGCAGAGTGGAGTGGAATGGAGTGGAATAGAATGGAATGCAATGGAATGGTGAAATGAAATGTGAGCTGAGATTCTGCCACTGCACTCCTGCTGTGTCACAGAATGAGATCATGTTGAAAGAACAGAATGGAATGGAAACGAGTAGAATGGAATGGAATGGAATGGAATGGAGTGGAGTGGAGTGGATTGGATTGGAATGTAGTGGGATGTAATCGAAAGGAGTGGAGTGGAGTGCAGTGGAATGGAGTGGAATGGAATGGGATGGAATGGAATGGAATGGGGTGGAGAGGAGTGGAGTGAAGTGGAGTGGAGTGGAATGGAAAGGAATGGTATTTATAGGAATGGAATGGAATGGAATGGAATAGACTGGTGAAATGAATTGTGAGCTGAGATTGTTGCACTGTAATCCAACCTGGGTGACAGAGTGAGATTACGTCAAAAGAAAGGAATGCAATGGAATGAAATGGAATGGAGGGTAATGGAATGCAATGGAATGCAATGGAATGGAATGGTGTAATGAAATGGAGCTGAGATTGTGCCACTGCACTGCCACCAGGGTGACAGAGTGAGATACTGCCAAAAGAAAAGAATGGAATGGAAGGGAGTGGAAAATAAAGGAATGGAGTGTAGTGGAGTGAAGTGGAGTGGAGTGGAGTGGAATGGAGGGGAATGGAATGGGATGGAGTGGAACGGAATGGAGTGGAGTGGAGTGTAATGGAGTGGAGTGGAATGGAGTGGGAAGGAATGGGATGGAGTGGAGTTGTGTGGAGTGGTGTGGAGTGAAAAAGAATCGAATGGAGTGCAGAGGAGTAGAGTGGAGTAGAGTGGAGTGTAGTGGAATGGAATGGAATGTATTGGAATGGATTGGAATGTTGAAATGAAATGTTAGCTGAGGTTGTGGCAATGCACTCCAGCCTGGGCGACAGAATGAGGTCCTGTTGAAGAAATGGAATTGAATGGAGTGGAATGGAATGGAGAGGAATGGAATGGAGTGGAATGGCATTGAGTGGAGTGGAGTGGAATGGAGTGGAATGGAATGGTGAAATGAAATATGATATGAGATTGTGCCACTGCACTACAGCCTGTTTGACATAGTAAGATGCTGTTGAAAGAAGGAATGGAATGGAATGGAGTGGAATGAAATTTAATCGAATGGAATGGAATGGAAAGGTGAAATGAAGTGTGAGCTGAGATTCTGCCACTGCACTCCTGCCTGGGTTACAGAGTGAGATCCAGTTGAAAAAAAGGAATGGAATGGAATGGAGTGTATTGGAAAGGAATGGAATGGAGTGCAGTGTAGAGCAGTTGAGTGGATGGGAGTGGAGTGGAGTTGAATGGAGTGGAATGGAATTTGATGCATTGAAGTGGAATGGAGTGGAGTGGAGTAGAGCGGAATGGAGTGGAGTGGAAAGGATTTGAATGGACTGGGATGGAATGGAGAGGGGTGGAGTGGAGTGGACTAGACTGGAGTTGAATGAAATGGAATGGAATGGAGGGGAGAGGAGTGAAGTGGAATGAAATGGAATGGTAAAATGAAATGAGAGCTGAGACTGTGCCACTGCATTCCAGGCTGTGTCACAGAGTCAGATTCTGTTGAAAGAAAGGAATGGAATGGAATGGAATGGAGTGAAATGGAATAGAATGCAATTGAAGGGAGTAGAGTGCAGTGGAGTGGAGTGGATGGAGTGGAATGGACTGGAGTGGAATGGAATCGAAAGCAATGGAATGAAGTAGAATAGAGTGGAGTGGAGTAGAATGCAGTAGAATGGAATGGAATAGAATGGAGTGTAGTGTAGTGGAATGGAGTGGAGCGGAGTGGAATGGAATGGAATGGAATGGCATGGAATGGAATGGAGGGGAGAGGAGTGGATTGGAGTGTACTGGAGTGTAATGGAACGAAATGGAGTGGAATGGAATGGAGTGGAGTGTAGTGGATTGGAGTTCAATGGAATGGAATGGAATGGGATGGATGGAATGGAGTGGCGTGGTGTGGAGTGGAATGGAGTGGAATTGAGTGGAAGGGAATGGGATGGAATGGACTGAACTGTAGTGGAGTGGAGTGGAATGCAGTGGAAAGGAATATAATGGAATGGAAGGGAAAGAAATGGAATGGAATGGAATACAGTGGAATGGTGAAATGCAATGTGACCTGAGATTGTGCAACTACACTTCAGCCTGGGAGACAAAGTGAGATCCTCTCAAAAGAAAGAAATTTTATGGAAAGGAGTGCAATGGAATGTCATGGAATGAAATGGAATGCAGTGGAGTTCAGTGAGTTGGAGTGGAGTGGAATGGAGTGGAATGGATGGGATGGAATGGAATCGAGTGGAGTGGTGTGGAGTGGTGTGGAGTGGAGTGGAGTGTAATGTAGTGGAATGGAATGGGATGGAATGGAGTGGAGTGGAGTGGAGTGGAATGCACTGGAATTGAAAAAAGAGTGGAATGGAGTGGATTGGAGTGGAGTTGAATGGAGGGAGTGGAGTTTAATGGAATGGAATAGAATGGTAAGGAATGAAATGAAGTGGAAAAGAACGGTGAAATGAAATATGAGCTGAGATTGGGCCACTGCACTCTAGCCTGGGTGACAGAGTGGGATCCTGTCGAAAGAAAGGAATGGAATGGAATGGAGTGTAATAGAATGGAAGGGAATGGAATGGAATGGAATTGAATGGACTGTATTGGAGTGGATTGGAGTGGAATGTAATGGAATGGAATGCGATGGAAAAGAATGGAGTGGAGAGGAGTGGAGTGGAGTGGAGATGAGTGGAATGGAGTGGAGTGAAATGGAAAGTAATGGAATGGAATGGAATGAAGTGGAGTGGAATGGAGTGGAGTAGAGTGAAGTGGAATGGAATGCTATACAAAGCAATGGAATGAATAGTGACATGAAATGTGAGCTGAGATTTTGCCACTGCACTCCAGCCTGGGTGACAGAGTGAGATCCTCTCAATAGAAAGAAATGAAATGGAATGGAGTGTAATGGAATGGAATGTAACTGAATAGTGTAGAATGGAGTGGAGTGGAGTAGGTTGGACTGTAGTGGAGTGCAGTGGAATGGAGTGGAATCGAGTGGAATGCAATGGGATGGAGTGGAATGGAATGGAATGGAGTGGAGTGGAGTGGAGTGGAATTTAGTGGAATGGAAAGGGATGGAATGGAATGGAGTGGATTGGAGTGGAGTGTATTTGAATGTAGTGGAAAGGGGTGGAATGGAATGCAATGGAATGCATTGGAAAGGAAAGAAATGGAATGCATTGGAATGGAATAGTGAAATTTAATGTGAGCTGAGAATGTGCCATTGCACTCCAGCCTGTGTCACAGAGTAATATCCTGTAGAAAGAAAGTAGTGGAATTACCTGGAATGGAATGGAGTGGAAACGAGTGTAGTGGAGAGGAGTGGATTGGAGTTTAGTGGAGTGGAGTGGAATGACATGGAATGGATTGGGTGGAATGGATTGGAGTTTAGTGGAGTGGAGTGGAGTGGAGTGGAATGGAATGGAATTGAGAGCAATGGAGTGGAGTGGAGTGGAGTGGAATGGATTGGAATGAAATGGAATGGAATGGATTGGATGGAATGGATTATAGTGGAATAGAATTTGGAATGGAATGGAATGGAATGGTGAAATGAAATGTGAGCTGAGATTTTTGTACTGCACTCCAGACTGTGTGACAGAGTGACATCCTGACGGAACAAAGGAATGTAATGGAATGGAGTGGAATGGAATGGAATGGAATGGAATGGAATGGAGTGGAGTGGAGTGGAGTGGAGGAGATTGCAGTCGCGTGGAACGGAATGGAGTGGAACTGGATGTAATATAATGTAATGGAGTGGAGTGGAGTCGAGTAGAGTGTCATGGAGTGGAATGGAATGGGACGGCATGGAGTGGAGTGGAATGGACTCGAGTGGAGTGGAATTGAATGGAATGTAGTGGAATTGAGTGGAGTTGAGTGGAGTGGATTGGAGTGCGTTGGAATGGAATGAAATAGAATGGAATGGAATGGAATGCTGAAATGAAATGTGAGCTGAGATTGTGCAACTACACTCCAGATTCTCTGACAGAGTGAGATCCTGTCGAAAGAAAGGGATGGAATGGAATGGAGTTGAATGGAATGTAATAGAATGTAAAGGAATGGAGGGAGTGGAGTGGACTGGAGTGTAGTGGTGTGGGGTGGAATGGAGTGAAATGGAATGGGATTGAATGGAATGGAATGGAGTGGGGTAGAGTGGAGTGGAGTGCACTGGAATGTAGTGGAATGGAATGGAAGGGAATAGAATGGAGTGGCGTGGAGTGGAGTGGAATGGAATGGAATTGATTGAAATGGAATGGAATGGTGAAATGGAATGTGAGCTGAGATTGTGCTGCTGCACTCCAGCCTGTGTGACAGAGAAGGATCCTGTCGAAAGAAAGGAATGGAAAGTAATGGAGTATGATGGAATGGAATGAAGTGGAGTGGAGTGCAGTGGAGTGAAGTGGAGTGGAGTGGAGTGGAGTAGAGTGGAATGGAGTGGAATGGAATGGGTTATATTGGAATAGAATGGAGTGTCGTGGAGTGGAATGGAGTGGAATTGAATGGGATGGAATGGGATTGAGTGGATTGTACTGGAGTGGAGTGGAGTGGAATGGAGTGGAATGAAATGGAATGGAATTGAGTGTAGTGTAGTGGAGGGGAGTGGAGTCGAATGTTATGGAATGGAACGGAATGCAATGGGATGCAACAGAATGGTGAAATGAACTGTGAGCTGATACTGTTCCACTGTACTCCAGCTAGGGTGATTGAGAGAGATCCTGACGAAAGAAATGAATGGAAAGGAATGGAGTGGAATGTAATGTAATGGAACTGAATGGAGTGGACAGAAGTGGAATTGAGTGGAGTGGCATGGATTGTAGGGCGTGGAATGGAATGGGATGGAATGGAAAGTTGGGGAGGGGAGTGGACTGGAGTGGAGTGGAGTGGAGTGCAATGGAATGGAATGGAATGGGATGTAAAGTAATTGAGTGGAACGGAGTTGAGTGGAGTGGAATGGAATGGAATGGAAAGGAATGGAGTGGAGTGGAGTGGAGTGGAGTAGAGTGAGGTGGAGTGGAATGGAATGGAATGGAATGCAATCAAATGGAATGATGAAGTAAAATGTGAGCTGAGATTGTGCCACTGCACTCCAGCCTGTGTAACAGAGAGAGATCATGTCGAAAGAAAGAATGGAATGGTATGGAATGGAATGGAATGGTCTGGAATGGTCTGGAATGGAATGGAATCGAATGGAATGGAGTGGATTGGACTGCAATGTAATGGTATGTGTAGGAAAGGAATGGAGTGGAGTAGAGTGGAGTGGAATGGAGTGCAATGCAATGGGATGGAATGGAATGAGGTAGAGCGGAGCAGAGTGGAGTGGAGTGGAATGGAAGGGAACAGAATTTAATGGCATGGAATGGAATGGAATGGAATGGACTGGTGAAATGAATTGTGAGCGGAGATTGTTGTATTGTAATCCAAATTGTTTGTCAGAGTGAGATTCTGTTGAAAGAACGGAACGGAATGGAATGGAGTTGAATGGAATACAGTGGAAGGGAATGGAATGGAGTGGAGTGGAGTGGAGTGGACTGGAGTGGAGTGGAGTGGAGTGGGGGGGAATGGATTGTAATAGAATGGGATGGAGGGGAATGGAATGGAGTGGAATGGAGTGGAGTCAATTGCACTGGTGTTTAATGGAGTGGAATGGAATGGGATGTAAAGGAATTGAGTGGTGTGATGTGGATTGGAGTGGAATGGAGTGGAGTTGAGTGGAGTGGAATGGAGTGGAGTTTAGTGGAATGGAATGGAAAGGAATGGAAAGGAATGGAATGGAATGGAGTGGAATGTAATGGAATGCAATGGAATAGAATGGTGAAATGAAATGTGAGCTGAGATTGTGCCACTGCACTGCAGTCAGGGTGACAGAGTGAGATCTTGTCGAAAGAAAGGAATAGAATGGAAGTGAGGGGAAAGAATGGAATCGAGTGCAGTAGAGTGGAGTGGAATGGAGTGGTATGGAATGGGATGGAATGGAATGCTTTGGAGTGCAGGGGAGTGGAGTGGAGTGGAGTGGAATGGAGTGCGGTGGAATGGAATGGGATGGAATGGGATGGAGTGGAGTAGAGTGGTGTGGAGTGGAATGGAGTAGAATGGAGTGCAGAGGAGTAGAGTGGAGTACAGTAGAGTGGAGTGGAATGTAATGGAATAGATTGTAATGGAACAAAATGGTGAAATGAAATGTTAGTTGAGATTGTGCCACTGCACTCCAGCCTGGGTGAGAGAAGGAGATCCTGTCGATAGAAAGGAATGGAATGGAAAGGAGTGGAATGGAATGGAGTGAAATGGCATGGAGTGGTGTGGAGTGGAGTGGAAAGGAATGGAATGGAATGGTGAAATGAAATATGAGATAAGATTGTGCTACTGCACTGCAGCCTGTGTGATGGAGTGAGATACTGTCGAAAGAAGGGAATGGAATGGAATGGAGTGGAATGGAATGAAACGGAATCGAGTGGAATGGTATGGAATGGTGAAATGAAATGTGAGCTGAGATTCTGCCACTGCACTCCAGGCGGGGTGAAAGAGTGTGATCCTGTTTAAATAAAGAAATGGAGTGGTATGGAGTGTATTGGAATGGAATGGAATGGAATGGAGTGCAGTGGAGAGCAGTGGAGTGGATTGGAGTGGAGTGGAATGTAGTGGAATGAAATTTGTAGTAATGAAGTGGAATGGAGTTCAGTGGAGTAGAGTGGAGTGGAGTGGAGTGGAGTGGAAAGGATTGGAATGGAATGGTATGGAATGGAAAGGATTGGAGTGGAGTGGAATGGAGTGGAGTTGAATGGAATGGAATGGAGTGGAGGGGAGTGAGGTGGAGTGGAATGGAATGGAATGGAATGGAATGGAATGGAATGGTAAAATGAAATGTGAGATGAAATTGTGCCTCTGCACTCCAGCCTGTATGACAGAGTGAGATCCTGTCGAAAGAAAGGAATGGAATGCAATGGAGTAGAATGGAATAGAATGGAATTGAATGGAGTGTAGTGCAATGGAGTGGAGTGGAGTGGATTTGAATGGAATGTAATGGAGTGGAGGGGAGTGACGTGGAGTGGAATGGAATGGAATAGAATGGAATGGAATGATAAAATGAAATGTGAGATGAGATTGTGCCACTGAACTCCAGCCTGGGAGACAGAGTGAGATCCTGTCAAAAGAAATGAATTGAATGGTATGAAGTGGAATGGAATGGAATGAAATGGAGTGTAGTAGAGTGGAGTGGAGTTGAGTGGTGTGGAGTTTAGTGGAATGGAGTGGAATGGAATAGGATGAAATGGAATGGAATGGAGTGTAGTTGTGTGGAGTAGTGTGGAGTGGAGTGGAGGGGAATGTAGTAGAATAGAATGGGATGGATTGGAATGGAGTAGAGCGGAATGGAGTGGAAAGGACTGGAAATGAAAAGAGTGGAATGGAGTAGAATGGAGTGGAGTGGAGTGGAATGGAGAGGAGGGGAGTGGAGTGGAATGGAATGGAATGGTGAAAGAAAATATGAGCTGAGATTGTGCCACTGCACTCCAGCCAGGGTGACAGAGAGATCTCATCGAAAGGAATGGAATGGAATGGAGTGTAATAGAAAGGAATGGAATGGAGTGGAGTGAAGTGGAGTGGAATGTAATAGAATGGATTGCGATGGAATGGAATGGAATGGGGATGAGTGGAGGGTAGTGGAATGTAATGGAATGTAATGGAGTGGAATGGAGTGGATTGGAGTGGAATGGAATGTAATGGAGTGGAATGGAGTGGAGTGAAGTGGAATGGAGTGGAGTGGAGTGGAGTGGAATGGAAAGCAATGGAATGGAATGGAATGCAAGGGAATGCAATGGTGTGGAATGGTGAAATGAAATGTGAGCTGAGATTGTGCAACTTCACTCCAGTCTGCGTGACAGACTGAGATCCTGTCAAAAGAAATGAAAGGTATGGAATGGAATGGAATGGAGTGCAACGGATTGTAAAGGAATTGAATGGAGTGGAATGGAGTGGAGTGAAGTTGACTGGAGTGGAGTGGAGTGGAATGGTATGGCATGGAATGGGTTGGAGTGGAATGGAATGGAGTGGAGTGGAGTGGAGTGGAACTGAGTGGAATGGAATGGGATGGAAAGGAATGGAGTGGAATGGAGTGGAGTGGATTGGAATGTAGTGGAATGGAATGGAATGGAACGGAAAGGAGTGGACTAAGGTGGTGTGGAGTGGAGTGGAGTCGAACGGTATGAAATGGAAAGGAATGCAATAGAATGGAACGAAATGGAATGCAATGGAATCTAACAGTGAAATTAAATGTAAGCTGAGATTGTGCCACTGGACTCCAGACTGTGTCACAGAGTGAGATCCTGTCAAAGAAAGGAATGGAATGGAATGGAATGGAGTGGAAAGGAGTGGAGTGGAGTGGAGTGTAGTTTAGTGGAATGGAGTGGAATGGCGGGGAATAGAATGGGATGGAATGGAATGCAGTGGAGTGGAGTGGAATCGAGTGGAATGGAATGGGATTGAGTGGAATGGAGGGGAGGGGTGTGGAATTGATTGGAATGAAATGAATGGAATGGAATGGAATGGAATGGAATGGAATGGATTGTAGTGCTGTGGAGTGGAAAGGAATGGAATGGAAAGGAATGGAATGGAATGGATAGGAAAGGAATGGAATGGAATTGAATGGAAAGGAATGCTGAAATGAAATGTGACCTTAGATTGTTGTACTACACTCCAGCCCAGGTGACAAAGTGAGAACCTGTTGAAAGAAAGGAAAGGAATGGAATGGATTGGAATGGAGTGGAATGGAATGGAATGGAGTGAAGTGGAGTGTAGGGGAGTGGGGTGGAGTGCATTGGAGTGGAATGGAGTGGTATGGAATGGGATGTAATGGAATGGAATGGAGTGGAGTGGAGTCGACTGGAGTACAATGGAGTAGAATGAAATGGGATGGTATGGAGTGGAGTGGAGAGGACTCGAGTTGAGTGGAATGGAATGGAATGTAGTCGATTGGAGTGGAGTGGTTTGGAATGGAATGAAAGAGAATGGAATGGAACAGAATGGTGAAAAGAAATGTGAACTGACATTGTGTCACTGCACTGCAGCCTCAGTGACAGAGTGAGATCCTGTTGAAAGAAAGGTATGGAACGGAATGGAGTTGAACGATTGGAATGGAGTGGAGTGCAGTGGACTGGAGTGCAGGGGATTTGAGTGGAATGGAGTGGAAGGGAATCGGACAGAATGAAATGGAATGGAGTGGAGTGCAGTGCAGTGGTGTGGAATAGAGTGGAATGGAATGGGATTGAATCTAATGGAGTGCTGTAGTTGAGTGTAGTGGAGTGGACTGGAATGGAGTAGAATGGAATGGAATGGAGTGGAGTGAGTGGAGTGGAGTGGAGTGGAATGGAATGGACTGGAATGAAATGGAATGGAATGATGAAATGTAATGTGAACTTAGATTGTTGTACTACACTCCAGCCTGGGTGACAGAGTGAGATCCTGTCTAAAGAAAGGAAAGGAATGAAATGGAGTGGAATGGAATGGAATGGAATGGAGTGTAATGGAATGGAATGGAATGGAATGGAAAGGAATGGAGTGAAGTGAAGTGGAGGGGAGTGGGGTGGAGGGCATTGGAGTGGAATGGAGTGGAATGGAATGGGATGTAATGGAATGGAATGGAGTGGAGTGAAGTGGAGTCGAGTGGAGTAGAATGGGGTAGAATGAAATGGGATGGTATGGAGTGGAGTGGGGTGGACTCGAGTTGAGTGGAATGGAATGGAATATAGAGAAGTGGAGTGTAGTTGAGAGGAGTGGAGTGGGTTGGAATGGAATGAAAGAGAATTGAATGGAATGGAATGGTGAAAAGAAATGTGAGCTGACATTGTGTCAGTGCACTCCAGCCTCAGTGACAGAGTGAGATCCTACCGAAAGAAAGGTATGCAACGGAATGGAGTTGGATGGAATGGTGTCGACTGGAGTGAACTGGAGTGTAGTGGAGTGGAGTGGAATGGAGTGGAATGGAATGGAATGGAATGGGAATGAATGGAATGGAATGAAGTGGAGTAGAGTGGAGTGGAGTGGAGTGGAGTGGTGTGGAATGGAGTAGAATGGAATGTTATTGAATTTAATGGAGTTGACTGTAGTTGAGTGGAGTGGACTGGAATGGAGTGAAATGGAATGGAATGGAGTGGAGTGGAGTGAGTGGAGTGGAGTGGAGTGGAATGCAATGGAAGGGACTGGAATGGAATGGAATGGAATGGTGAAATGAAATAGAGCTGAGATTGTGCTGCTGTACTCCAGCTTGGTTGAAAGAGTGAGATCTTGTCGAAAGAAAGGAATGGAATGGAATGGAACAGAATGAAATGGAACGGATTGGAATGCAGTGGAGTGGAGTGAAGTGGAGTGGAGGGAGTGGAGTAGAGTGTAATCGAGTGGAATGGGATGGGACGGGTTGGAATGGAATGGAGTGGAATGCAGTGGAATTGAATAGAATTGAATGGGATGGAGCGGATTGTACTGGAGTGGAGTGGAGTGGAATGGACTGGAATAGAATGGAATGGAATGGATTGTAGTTAAGTGGAGTTTAGGGGAGTGGAGTGCAGTGGAGTCGAATGATATGGAATTGAAGGGAATGCAATGGAATGCAACAGAATGGTGAAACGAAATGGGAGCTGAGTTTGTTCCACTGCACTCCAGCCTGGGTGACGGAGTGACATCCTATAGAAAGAAAGGAATGCAATGGAATGGAGTGGAATGGAATGGAATATAATGGAATGGAGTGGAGTGAATTGGGTTTGAGTGGAGTGGAGTGGTATGGAGTGGAATTGAATGGGATGGAATGGACTGGTGCGGAGGGGAGTGGAGTGGAGTGGAGAGGAGTGCAATGGAGTGGAATGCAATGGGATGTAATGGACTGGAGTGGAGTGAAGTGGAGTGGAGTGGAGTGGAATGGAATGGAAGGGAGTGGAATGGAGTGGAGTGGGGTGGAGAGGAATCTAATGGAATAGAATGGAATGGAATAGAATGCAATGAAATGGAATGGTGAATTGAAATGTGAACAGAGATTGTGCCACTGAACGCCAGCCTGGGTGAAAGAGTGAGATCCTGTCGAAAGGAAAGAATGGAATGGAGTGGAGTGAAATGTTATGGAATGGAATTGCATGGAGTGAAGTGGATTGGATTGGAGTGTGGTGGATTGGAATGGAGTGGTGTGGATTGGACTGGAATTAGGTGGAATGAAATGTGATGGATTTCAAAGGAATGGAGTGGAGTGGAGTGGAGTATGGTGGATTATAGTGGAATGGAATGGGATGGAATGGAATGGTGTTGAATGGAGTGGAGTGGAGTGAAACGGAATTGAATGGAGTGGAGTGGATAGGAGTGGAGTTAATTGGAGTGAAAAGGAATGGAATGCGATGGAATAGAATGGAAAGGAAAGGAGAGCTTAAATGAATTGTGAGCTGTGATTGTGCCACTGCACTCCACCCTCCTTGAAAGAGTGAGAGCCTTTCGAAAGAAAGGAATGGAAAGTAATGGAGTGGAATGGAATGGAGTGGGATGCAATGGAGTGGAGTGTAGTGGAGTTTTGCAGAATGGAGTGTAATTGAATGGTGAAATGAAATGTGGGCTGAGATTGCGCCACTACACTCCAGCTTGTGTGATGGAGTGAGATCCTGTGAAAAGAAAGGAATGGAATGGAATGGAATGGAATGGAATGGAATGGAATGGAATGCAATGGAATGGAATGCAATGGAATGGAATGGGATGCAATGGAACGGAATTCAGTGGAGTGGAGTGGAGTGGAGTGCAATGGCATGTAGTGGAGTGGAATGGAATGGAGTGGGGGGGAGTGCAGTGGGATGGAATGGGATGGAGTGGAATGGAATGGAGTGGAGTGGGTGGAGTTGAATGGAATGGAATGGAATGGGATGGATGGAATGGAGTGGAGTCAAGTGGAGTGTAGTGGACGGGAGTGGAATGGAGTGGTATGGAATATGACGGAATAGAGTGGACTGGAATGGAGTGGAGTGGAGTGGAATGGAAAGGAATAGAATGCAATGTAAAGGAATGGAAATGAATGGGATGGAATGGAATGGTGAAATGAAATGTGACCTGAGACTGTGCCACTACATTTCAGCCTGGGAGACAGACTGAGATAATGTTAAAAGAAAGGAAATGAATGGAATGGAGTGCAGTGGAGTGGAGTTGAGTGGAGTGGAGTGGAATTTAGTGCAATGGAATGTGTTGGAATGTAATGGGGTGGAGTGGAGTGATGTGGAGTGGAGTGGACGGGAATGTAGTGGAATGGAATGGGATGGAACTGAATGGAGTGGTGTGGAGTGGAGTCGAGTGGAATGGACTGGAATTGGAAAGACTGGAATGGGGTGGATTGGAGTGGAGTTGAATGGGGTGGATTGGAGTGGAGTTGAATGGAGCGGAGTGGAGTGGAGTGTAATGGAATGGAATTGCATGGAATGTAATGGAAAGGAATGGAGTGGAAAGGAATGGAGTGGAAAGGAATGGTGAAAGGACATTTGAACTGAGATTGGGCCACTGCACTCCAGCATGGAGACAGAGAGAGATCCTGTCAAAAGAAAGGAATGGAATGGAATGGGGTGCAATAGAATGGAATGGAATGGAATGGTATGGAATGGAATGGAATGCAATGGAAAAGAATAAAATGGAACGCAATGGAATGGAATAGTGAAATTATATGTGAGCTGAGATTGTGCCACTGCACTCCAGCCTTGTCAAAGAGTGAGATTCTGTCAAAAGAAAGGAATGGAATGGACTGGAAAGGAATGGCGTGGAAACGAGTGGAGTGGAGTCGAGTTTAATTGAGTGGAGTGGAATGGAGTGGAGTGGAATGGAGTGAAATGGAATGGGCTTGAGTTTAATGGAGTTGAGTAGAGTGGAGTGGAATGGAGTGGAAATGAATGGAGTGGAGTGGAGTTTAATTGAGTGGACTGGAATGGAGTGGAGTGGAATGGAGTGAAATGGAATGGGCTTGAGTTTAATGGAGTGGAGTAGAGTGGAGTGGAACGGATTGGAATGAAATTGAATGGGGTGGAATGGAATGGATTGTAGTGGAGTGGAATGGAATGGAATGGAATGGTGAAATGGTATGTTTGCTGAGATTGTTGTACTACACTCCCGCCTGGGTGACAGAGTGAGATCCTGTCAGAAGAAAGGAATGGAATGGAATGGATTGAAGTTGAGTGGATTGGAGGGGAGTGCAGTGGAGTGGAATGAAGTGGAATGGAATGGGATGTAATGGAATGGAATAGAGTGGAGTGGCGTCGAGTGGAGTGGAATGGGGTAGAATGGAATGGGATGGTATGAAGTGGATTGGAGTGGAGTGGACTCGAGTGGCGTGGAATGGAATGGAATGTATTGAGGTGGATTGGAGTTGGGTGGATTTTAATGGAGTCAGTTGGAATGGAATGAAATTGAATGGAATACAAGGGAATGGTGAAATGAAATGGGAGCTGAGATTGTGTCACTGCACTCTGGACTCTGTGACCGAGTGATATCCTGTTGAAAGAAAAGTATGGAATGGAATAGAGTTGAATGGAATGGAATGTAATCGAATGGAGTGGAGTGGAGTGGATTAGAGTGTAGTGGTGTGAACTGGAATGGAGTGGAAAGGAATGGCATTGAATGGAATTCAATGGAGTGGAGTAGAGTGGAGTGGAGTGGAGAGGAGTGGAATGGAGTGGAATGGAATGGAATTGAATCTAATGGAGTGGAGTGGACTGTAGTGGAGTGAAATGGACTGGAATAGAGTGGAATGGAATGCAAGGGAATGGAATGGAGTGGAGTGGAGTGGAATGGAAAGGAATTGATTGAAATGCAATGCAATGGAATGGAATGGAATGGAATGGAATGGAATGGAATGGAATGGAATGGTGAAATTACATGTGAGCTGAGATTGTGCCTTTGAACTCCAGCCCGGTGACAGAGTGAGATCCTTTTGAAAGAATGGAATGGAATCGAATGGAGCGGAATGAAGTGGAATGGAGTGGAATGTAGAGGAGTAGAGTGAAATGGACTGGAGTGGAATGGATTAGAGTGGAATGGAGTGGAATGGGATGGGATGGATTGGAATGAAATGGAGTGGAGTGGAATAGAGTGGAATTGAATGGGATGGAATGGGATGGAGTGGATTTTACTGTAATGGAATGGAGTGAAATGGAGTTGAGTGGAGTGGAGTGGAGGGGAGTCGAATGTTATGGAATGCAATAGAATGCAATAGAGTGCAATAGAATGGTGAAATGACATGTGAGCTGAGATTGTTCCACTGCACTCCACCGTGGGTGATGTAGTGAGATCCTGTCAAAAGAAAGGAATAGATAGGAATGGAGTGGAATGGAATGGAATGGAATGGATAGGAATGGAGTGAAGTGGAGTTGAGTGGACAGGATTGGAGTGGAATGGAATGGAACGGAATAGGGTGGAATGCAATAGCGTGGAGGGGAGGGGAGTGGAGTGGAGTGCAATGGAGGGTAAAGGAAAGGGATGTAATTGAATGGATTGGAGTGGAGTGGAGTTGAGTGGAGTGTAACGGAATGGATTGGAAAGGGGTGGAATGGAGTGGAGTGGAGTGGGATGGAGTGAAATGGAATGGAATGGAATGGAATGGAATGGAATGAAATGGAATGAAATGTAATGGTGAAGTGAAATGTGAGCTGAGATTGTGCCACTGCACTCCAGCCTGTGTAACAGATTTAGATAATGTCGAAAGAAAGGAACGGAATGGAAAGGAGTGGAATGGAATAGAATGGAATGGGATGGAATGCAATGGAATGCAATGGATTGCAGTGGAGTGGAGTGGAGTGGTTTGGAGTGGAATGTAATGGGATGTGAAGGAAAGGAGTGGAGTGGAGTGGAATGAAGTTGAGTGGAATGGAGTGCAATGTAATGGGATGGAATAGAATGGGGTGGAGCAGAGCGGAGTGGAGTGGAGTGGAGTGGAATGGAAAGGAATGGAACTTAATGTAATGGAATGGAATGGAATGGGATGGAATGGAATGGAATGGACTGGTGAAATGAATTGTGAGCTGAGATTGTTGCACTGTAATCCAACCTGGGTGTCAGAGTGAGATCCTGTCGAAAGAAAGGAATGGAATGGAATGGAGTGGAGTGGAATACAGTGGAATGGAATAGAGTGGAGTGGAATACTGTGGAATGGAACGGAGTGGAACAGGATACAGTGGAATGGAATGGAGTGGAATGGAGTGGAGTGGACTGCAGTGCAGTGGGGCGGAGGGGAATGCAGTGGAATAGAATGGGATGCAGTGGAATGGGATTGAGTGGAATGGAGTGCAGTCGAATGGACTGGTGTTTAATGGAGTGGAATGGAATGGGATGGAATGGAATTGAGTGGTGCGCTCTGGAGTGTAGTAAAATAGATGAGAATGGAATGCAATGGAATGGGATGGAATGGAGTGGAATGGAGTGTAGTGGAGTGGAATGGAGTGGAGTTTAGTCGAATGGAATGGAATGGAATGGAATACTATGGAATGCAATGGAATGCAATGGAATAGAATGGTGAAATGAAATGTGAGGTAAGATTGCACCACTGCACTGCAGCCAGGGTGACAGAGAGTGATCCTGTTGAAAGAAAGGAATGGAATGGAAGGGAGTGGAAAGAATGGAATGGAATGGAGTGGAGTGGAACAGAGTGGTGTGGAATGGGATGGAGTGGAACGGAATGGAGTGCAGGGGAGTGGAGTGGAGTGGAATGGAATGGGATGGAGTGTAGGGGAGTGGAGTGGAGTGGAATGGAATGGGATGGAATGCAAGGGAGTGGAGTGGAGTGGAATCGAGTGGAAAGGAATGGGATTGAGTGGAATGGAGTTCAGTGGAATGCAATGGATTGGAATCAGAGAGAATGTAATGGAATGGAATGGATTTTAGTGGAGTGGAGTGGACTGCAATGGAATGGAAAGGAATGCAATGGAATGGAAAGGAATGGTATGGAATGGAATGGAATGGAATGGTGAAGTGAAATGTAAGCTGAGATTGTTGTACTGCACTGTAGCCTGGGGGACAGAGTGAGATCCTATCGAAAGAAACGAATGGAGTTGAATGGAATGGAATGGAATGGAATGTAGTGAAGTTGAGTGGAGTGCAGTGGAGTGGAATGGAGTGGAATGGAATGGAATGTAATATAATGGAATGGAGTGGAGTGGAGTCGAGAGGAGTGGAATGGAGTGGAATGGAATGGGATGGTATGGAGTGGAGTCTAGTGGAGTGGAATGGACTCCAGTTGAGTGGAATGGAATGGAATGTAGTGCAGAGGAGTGGAGTGGAGTGGGTTGGAATGGAATGAAATAGAATGGAATAGAATGAGATGGTGAAATGAAATGTGAGCTGAGATTGTGCCACTGCACTCCAGACTCTGTGAAATAGTGACAAACTGTCGAAAGAAATGTGTGGAATGTAATGGAGTTGAATGGAATGGATTGGAATAGATTGGAGTTTAGTGGAGTGGACTGTAGTGGAGTGGAGTGGAGTGGAATGGAGTGGAAAGGAATGGGATTGAATGGAATGGAATGGAGTGGAGTGGAGTGGAGTGGAGTGGAATGTAGTGGAATGGAATGGGAGTGAATCTAATGGAGTGGAATGTAGTGGAGTGGAGTGGACTGGAATGGAGTGGAATGGAATGAAATGGAATTAAATGGAGTGGAGTAGAGATGAGTGCAGTGGAGTGGTGTGGAACAGAGTGGAATGGAATGGAAAGGCGTGGAATGGAATGGAAAGGCACACAATGAATGGAATGGCCAAATGAAATGTGAGCTGAGATTGTGCCGCTGCACTCCAGCCTGGGTGAAAGAGTGAGATCCTCTGGAAAATAGTAACGGAATGGAATGGAGTGGAATTGAATGGAATGGAATGGAATGGAGTGAAGTGCAGTGGATTGGAGTGTAGTGGATTGGAGTGGAGTGGTGTGGAGTGGACAGGAATGAGTTGGAATGGAATTTGATTGATTGGAATAGAATGGAGTGGAGTGGAGTGGAGTAGGGTGAATTAGAGTGGAATGGAATGGGATGGAATGGAACGGTGTTGAATGGAATGGAGTGGAGCGAAACGGAATGGAATGGAGTGGAGTGGATTGGAGTGGAGTCGATTGGAGTGGAAAGGAATGGAATGTGATGGAATGGAATGGAATGGAAAGGAATGCTTAAATGAAATGTGAGCTGTGATTGTGCCACTGCACTCCCACCTGCGTGAAAGAGTGAGATACTTTCAAAAGAAAAGACTGGAAAGTAATGAAGTGGAATGGAATGGAGTGGGATGGAATGGAGTGGAGTGGAGTTGTGAGGAATGGATTGTAATTGAATGGTGAAATGAAATGTGAGCTGGGATTGCGCCACTGCACTGCAGCCTGTGTGACAGAGTGAGATACTGTCAAAAGAAAGGAATGGATTGCAATGGAATGGAACGGAATGGAATGGGATGGAATGCAATGGAATTCAGTGGGGTGGAGTGAAGTGGAGTGGAATGAAATGGGACGGAATGGAGTGGAGTTTAGTGGAGGGGAGTGGAGTGGATTGGAGTGGAATGAGGTAGAATTGAATGGGATGCAATGGCATGGAGTGGAGTGGAACGGAGTGGAATGGAATGGAATGGAATGCAAAGCAATGGAATGGAATGGTGAAATTAAATGTTTGCTTAGATTGTGCCACTGCACTGCAGCCTGCGTGACAGGGTGAGATCCTCTCAAAAAAAGAAATGGAACGGAAAAGAGTGGAATGGAATGGAATGGAGTGAAGTGGGGTGGGCTGGAGTGGAGCTGTGTGGGGTGGAATGGAATGGAAAGGAATGGGATGGAATGGAATTGAGTGGAGTGGAGCAGAGTAGAATGGAATAGTGTGGAATGGTATGGGATGGAATGGAAAGGAATGTAGTGTAGAGGAATGAAGTGGAATGGAGTGAAGTGGAGTTAAGTGGAATGGAGTAGAATGGAATGGGATGGAGTGGAATGGAGTTGATTGGACAGGAGTGGAGTGGAATGCAGTGCAATGGGATGGAGAGGAGTGGAATGCAGAGTAAGGGAATGAAATTTAATGCAATGGAATTTATTGGAATTTAAAGAAAATTAAAGTTCAACTCTGTTAGATGAATGCACACATCACAAAGAAGTTTCCCAGAATGCTTCTGTGTAGTTGTTTTGTGAAGATATTTCCTTTTCCGCCATAGGCATCAAATCACTCCAAATGTCCATTGCAGATAGGAACAAAAGGGTCTTCCAAATCTGCTGAATCAAAAGTAAGGTTAAACTCTGTGAGTTGAATGCACATTTCACAAAGAAAGTTGTCAGAATGCTTCTGTCTATTTTTAATGTGACGATATATCCTTTTCCACCAAAGGCCTCAAAGCGGAACAAATGTCCACTTGCAGCTTCTAGAAAAAGAGTTTTTCAAAGCTTCTCAATCAATAGAAAGATTCATCTCTGTGAGATGAATGCACACATCACAAAGAAGTTTGTCAGAATGCCTCTGTATAGTTTTTATGTAAAGATATTTCCTTTTCTACCATAGGTCTGAAAACATCACAAATATCCACTTGCAGATTCTACAAAAAGAGTGTTGTAAAGCTGCTCAATGAAAAGTAACGTTTAACTCTGTGAGACGAATGCACACATCATAAAGAAGTTTCTAAGAATTCTTCTGTCTCGTTTTTATGTGAAGATATTTCTTTTTCCACCATAGGCCTCAAAGCACTCCAAATGTCCACTCGCAGATTCTACAATAAGGGTGTTTCTGAGCAGCTCAAAAAAAAGAAAAATTCAACTCTGTGAGATAAATGCACACGTCACAAAGAAGTTCGTCAGAATGCTTCTGTCTAATTTTATGTGAAGATATTTCCTTTTCCACCATAGGCCACAAAGCGCTCCAAATGTCCACTTGCAGATTCTACAAAAAGAGTATTTCAAAGCTGCTTAATCAAAAGTAAGGTTCAACTCCGTGAAATGAATGAACACATCACAAAGAAATTTCTCATAATGCTTCTCTCTAGTTCTTATGAGAAGTTATTTCCTTCTCCACCATAGGCATCAAATCACTCAAAACGTTGACTTGCAGATAGTACAAAAAGGATCTTTCAAAACTGCTCCATCAAAATTAAGGTTCAACTCTGTGATATGAATGCACACATGACAAAGGAATTTGTCAGAATCTTTCTGTCTCCTTATTATGTTAAGATAATTCCTTTTCCACCATAGGACTAAGAGCGCTCCAAATGTCAACTTGTAGTTTCTACAGAAAGAGAGTTTCAAAACTGCTCAATGAAAAGTAAGGTTCAACTCTGTGAGATGAATGCACACATCACAAAGAAGTTTGTCAGAATGCTTCTGTATAGTTTTCATGTGAAGATAATTACTTTTCCACCATAGGACACAAAGCACTCCAAGTGTCCAGTTTCAAATTCTACAAAAAGAGTGTTTCAAAGCTGCTCAGTAAAAAGAAATGTCCAACCCTGTGAGATAATTGCACACATCACAAAATGTTTGTCAGAATGCTTCTGTCTGGTTTTTATGTGAAGATATTTCCTTTTCCACCATAGGCCTCAAAGCGCTCCAAATGGCCACTTGTAGATTCTACAGAAAGTATTTTTCAAAACTGCTCAATGAAAAGTAAGGTTCAACTCTGTGAGATGAATGTACACATCACAAAGAAGTTTTTCAGAATGCTTCTGCCTAGTTTTTATGTGAGGATATTTCCTTTTCCACCATAGACCTCAAAGCACTCCAAATGTCCACATGCAGATTCTACAAAAAGAGTGTTTGAAGGCTGCTCAATCAAAAGAAAGTTTGCACTTTGTGAGAAGAATGCACACATCACAAAGAAGATTGTCGGAATGGTTCTGTCTAATTTTCATGTGAAGATATTTCCTTTTCCATCATAGACCTCAAAGCGCTCCAAATGACCACTTGCAGATTCAACAAAAAGAGTGTTTCAAAACAGCTCAATGAAAAGTAAGGTTCAACTCTGTGAGATGAAAGCACACATCACAAAGAAGTGTGTCAGAATGCTTCTCTGTAGTTATTATTTGAAGATACTTCGTTTTCCACCATAGGCCTAAATGCGCTCCAAATATTCATTTCAGATTCTACAAAAATAGTGTTTCAAATCTGCTCAATCAAAAGAAAGGTTCAGCTCCGTGAGATGAACGCACACATCACAAAGAACCTTGTCAGAATGCTTCTGGGTGTTTTTTAGGTGAAGATATTTCCTTTTACACAATAGGCCTCAAAGCACTCCAAATGTCCACTTGCAGAGTCTATAAAAAGAGTGTTTCAAACTGCTCAATAAAAAGAAAGGTTCAACTCTGTGCGTTGAATGCATAGAGCCCAAAGAAGTTTGTCAGAATGCTTCTGTCTATTTTTTGTGTGAAGAAATTTTCTTTTCCAACATAGGCCTCAAAGCGCTCCAAACGTCCACTTGTAGATTCTACAAAAATAGGGTTTCAAAACTGCGCAATGAAAAGTAAGTTTCAACTCTGTGAGATGATACATGCATCACAAAGGAGTGTGTCAGAATGCTTCTGTCTAGTTATTATGTGAAGATAGTTCCTTTTCTACCATAGGCCTAATTGTGCACCAAACGTACACTTGCAGATTCTACAAAATTAGTTTTTCAAAGCTGGTCAATCAAAAGAAAGGTTCATCTCTGAGAACGAATGCACACATCACAAAGAAGTTCGTCGGAATGCTTCTGGCTGGTTTTTATGTGAAGATATTTTCTATCCTACCATAGGCCTCAAAGTGCTCCAAATGTCCACTTGCAGATTCTGCAAAAAGAGTGTTTCAAAGCTACTCCATCAAAAGAAAGGTTCACTTACGTGAGATGAGTACACACATCACAAAGAAGTTTATCAGAATGCTTTTGTCTAGTTATTATATGAAGATATTTTGTTATACACCACAGGCCTCAAGGCGCTCCAAATGTCTACCTGCAGATTCTATAAAAATAGGGTTTCAAAACTTCTCAATGACAACTGAGGTTCAACTCTGTGAGGTGAATGTACACAACACAAAGAAGTTTGTGAAAATGCTTTTGTCTAGTTTTAATGTGAAGATATGTCCTTTTCCACTGCAGGCCTCAAAGAGCTCCAAATGTCCACTTGCAGATTCTACAAAAAGAGGGTTTCATAGTATTCCATGGTGTATATGTGCCACATTTTCTTAATCCAGTCTATCATTGTTGGACATTTGGGTTGGTTTCAAGTCTTTGCTATTGTGAATAATGCCGCAATAAACATACGTGTGCATGTGTCTTTATAGTAGCATGATTTATAGTCCTTTGGGTATATACCCAGTAATGGGATGGCTGGGTCGAATGGAATTCCTAGTTCTAGATCCCGGAGGAATCGCCACACTGACTTCCACAAGGGTTGAACTAGTTTACAGTCCCACCAACAGTGTAAAAGTGTTCCTATTTCTCCACACCCTCTCCAGCACCTGTTGTTTCCTGACATTTTAATGATTGCCATTCTAACTGGTGTGAGATGGTATCTCATTGTGGTTTTGATTTGCAAAAATGATGAGTTCATGTCCTTTGTAGGGACATGGATGAAATTGGAAATCATCGTTCTCAGTAAACTATCGCAAGAACAAAAAACCAAACACCGCATATTCTCACCCATAGGTGGGAATTGAACAATGAAAACACATGGACACAGGAAGGGAAACATCACACTTTGGGGACTGTTGTGGGGTGGGGGGAGGGAGGAGTGATAGCATTGGGAGATATACCTAATACTAGATGACGAGTTAGTGGGTGCAGCGCACCAGCTTGGCACATGTATACATATGTAACTTACCTGCACATTGCGCACATGTACCATAAAACCTAAAGTATAACAATAATAATAATAATAATAATAATAAATAAATAAAGAGGGTTTCAAAACTGCTCAATGAAAACTAAGGTTCAACTCTGTAAGATGAATGCACACATCACAAAGAAGATTGTCAGAATGCTTCTGTCTAGTTTTTATATGAAGATATTTCCTTTTCCATGATAGGACTCAAAGCGCTCCAAATGACCCCTTGCAAATTCTACAAAAAGAGGGTTTCCAAACTGCTCAATCAAAAGGAAGCTTCAACTCTCTGGGATGAATGCACACATCACAAAGAAGTTTCTCAGGATTCTTCTGTCCAGTTTTTATGTGAACATACTATCTTTTACACCATAAGCCTCAAAGCGTTCCAAATGTCCTCTTGCAGATTCTACAAAAACAGTGTTTCGAAACTGTTCAAACAAAAAAAATGTTTAACTCTGGGTGATGAATGCACACATCAAAAAGAATTTTCTCACAATTATTCTGTGCAGTTTTTAGGTGAAGATATTTACTTTTCCACCATTGGCCTCAAAGCGCTCCATATGTCCAGCTGCAGATTCTACAAAAACAGTGTTTCAAAACTGCTCAATGAAAAGAAAGTTTCAACTCCATGAGATGAATGCACACACCACAAGAAAGTTTGTCATAATTTTTCTGTATACTTTTTATGTGAAAATATTTCCTTTTCCACCATAGGTCTGATAGCGCTTCAAATGTCCACTTGCAGATACTACAAAAAGAGTTTTTCAAACCTGCTCATTCAAAAGAATGTTTAAAATCTATGAGGTGAATGCACACATCACAAGTAAGTTTCTCAGAATGCTTGTGTCTAGTTATTATGTGAAGATATTTCGTTTTCCACCATAGGCCTCATAGCATTCCTGATCTCCAATTGCAGATTCTACAAAAGAGTGTTTCCAACCTATGCCATCAAAAGAAAGGTCAAATCTGTGAGATAAACGCACACGTCACAAAAAGTTTCCCAGAATGCTTGTGTCTATTTCTTGATTGAAGATATTTCCTCTTCCACCATAGGCCTCCAAATATCCACTTGCAGATCCTACAAAAAGAGTGTTTAAAACTGCTCAATCAAAGGAAAGTTTCAACTCTGTGAGATGAATGCACCCATCACAAAGAAGTTTCTCAGATTGCTTCTGTCTAGGTTTATATGAACATATTTCCTTTTCCACCATAGGCCTCAAAGCACTCCAAATGTCCACTTGCAGACAGTAAAAAAAGGGTGATTCAAAACTGCTCAATCAAAAGTAAGGTTCAACTCTGTGAGACGAATGAACATATCACAAAGAAGTTGGTTTGAATGCTTCTGTCTAGTTTTTATGTGAAGATATTTCCTTTTCCACCATAGGCCTCAAAGCACTCCGAATGTCCACTTCAAGATTCTTCAAAAAGATAGTTACCAAAATACTCAATCAAAATAAAGTTCAAATCTGTGAGATAAATGCACACATCACAAAGAAGTTTCTCAGAATACTTCTGTCTAGTTATTATGTGAAGATATTTCCTTTCCCACCATAGACCTCAAACGCTCCAGTTGTCCACTTCCAGATTCTGCAAAAAGAGGGTTTCAGAACTGCTCATTCGTAAGTAAGGTTCAACTCTGTGAGATGAATGCACATATCACAAAGAAGTTTCTCAGAATGCTTCTGTCTACTTAAGTGAAGATATTTCGATTTCCACCATAGGCCTCAAAGCACTCCAAATGTCCACTTCCAGATTCTACAAAAAGAGTGTTTCAAAACTGCTCAATCAAAAGAAAGGTTCAAATCTGTGAGATAAATGTACACATCACAAAGAAATTTCTCAGAATGCTTCTGTCAAGTTGGTAAGTCAATATACTTCCTCTTCCACAATAGGCCTCAAAGTGCTCCAAATATCCACTTGCAGATTTTAGAAAAAGAGTGTTTCCAAACTGCTCAATATAAAGAACGTTTCAACTCTCTGAGATGAATGCACCAATCGCAAATAATTTTCTCTGAATGATTCTGTCTAGGTTTTAAGTGAAGAAATTTCCTTTTGCACCATGGGCCTCAAAGCGATGCAAATGTACACTTGCAGATTGTACAAAAAGAGTTTTTCCAAACTGCTCAATCAAAAGAAAGGTTCAATGCTGTGAGATGAATGCAAACATCGCAAAGAAGTTTGTCAGAAAGTTTCTTTATAGTTTTTATTTGAAGATATTTCCTTTTCCACCATCAGCCTCAAAGCACTTCAAATGTCCAATTGCAGATTCTACAAAAAGAGTTTTTCAAAGCTGCTGAATAAAAAGAAAGTTCAAGTGTGTGAGATGAATGCACACATCTTGAAGAAGTTTCTCAGAATCCTTTTGTCTTGCTATTATGTGAAGATATTTCGTTTTCCACGTTGGCATCAAAGCACTTGCAGATTCCACAAAAAGAGTGTTTCAAAAGAGCTCAATCGTAAGTAAGGTTCAACTCTATGAGATGAATGCACACATCACTCAGAAGTTTCTGAGAATGCTTCTGTCTAGTATTTATGTGAAGATATTTCCTTTTCCAGCATGGGCTGCAAAGCGCTCTAAATGTCCACTTGTAGATTCTGCAAAAAGTCTTTCAAAACTGCTCAATCAAAAGAAAGGTTGAAGTCTGTGAGATGAATGCACACATCACAATGAAGTTTCTCAGAATGCTTCTGTCTAGTTCTTAAGTGAAGATACCTCCTTTTCCACCATAGGCCTCAAAGTGCTCCATACATCCAATTGCAGATTCTACAAAAAGAGAGTTTCCGAACATCTCAGTCAAAGAAAGTTTCAACTCAGTGAGAGGAATGCACAAGTCACAAAGAAATTTGCACAATTCTTCTGTCTAGTTATTATGAGAAAATACTTCCTTTTCCACCATAGGCCTCAAAGCACTCAAAATGTCCACTTGCAGATAGTACAAAAAGGGTGTTGAAAAACTGCTCAATCAAAAGTAAGGTTCTATTTTGTGAGATGAATGCACATATCACAAAGAAGTTTGTCAGAATGTTTCTGTCTAGTTTTTATGTGAAGATATTTCCTTTTCCACCTTAGGACTCAAAACACTCCAAATGTCCCCCTGCACATTCTACAAAAAGAGTGTTTCCAAACTGTTCAATCAAAACAAAGGTTCCACTCTTTGAGAGGAATTCACACATCACAAAGAAGTTTCTCAGAATGTTTCTGTCTAAGTTTTGTGTGAAGATATTTCGTTTTCCACCATAGGCCTCAAAGCCCTCCAAATGTCCACTTGCAGATTCTACAAAAAGAGTGTTTCCAAACTGCTCAATGAAAATAAAGGTAAAACTCTGTGAGATAAATGCACACATCATAAAGAATTTTCTCAGAATTATTCTGACTAGTTTTTATGTGAAGATATTTCGTTTTCCACCGTAGGCCTCAAAGCGCTAAAATTGTCCACTTGCAGATTCTATAAAAAGAGTGTTTCAAAATTGCTCAATCAAAGCTAAGGTTCAAATTCATGAGATGAATCCACCCATCAAAACGAAGTTTGTCAGAATGTTTCTGTATAGTTTTTATGTAAAGATATTTTCTTTTCCGCCACAGACCTCAAAGTGCTCCAAATGTTCGTTTGCAGATTCTACAAAAAGAGTGCTTCAAAGCTGCTCAATCAAAAGAAAAGTTCAACTCCGTGAGATGAATGCACACATCACAAAGAAATTGCTCAGTATGCTTCTGTCTAGATTTTATGTGTAGATATTTCCTTTTGCACCATAGGCCTCAAAGCACTCCAAAAGTCCTCTTGCAGATAGTACAAAAAGGGTGTTTCAAAACTGCTCAATGCAAAGAAAGTTTCAATTCTGTGAGATGAATGCATGCATCACAAAGGAGTTTGTCAGAATTTTTCTGTTTAGTTTTTATGTGACGATATTTCCTTTTCCACCATAGGCCTCAAAGCAGTCCAAAAGTCCACTTGCAGATAATAAAAAAAGGGTGTTTCAAAACTGGACAGAAACATTCTGACAAACTTCTTTGTGATATGTAACTTCATCTCACAGAGTTGAACATATCTTTTGATTGAGCAGTTTTAAAACAGTTTTTTTGTAGAATCTACAAGTGTTCATTTGGAGCACCTTGAGGCCTATGGTGGAAAAGGAAATATCTTCACATAAAAACTAGACAGAAGCATTCTGAGAAACTACCTTGTGATATGTGCGTTCATCTCACAGCGTTTAACCTCACTATCAATTGAGTAGCTTTGAAACACTCTTTTTGTAGAATCCGCATGTGGACATTTGGAGCGTTTTGAGAACTATGGTGGAAAAGGAAATATCTTCACATAAAAATTGCACGGAAGCATTCTTAGAAACTTCTTTGTGATGTGTGCATTGATCTCACAGAGTTGAACCTTTCTTGGATTGAGGAGTTTGGAAACACTCTTTTTGTAGAATCTGGAAGTGGACATTTGGATCACTTTGAGGCCTATGGTGGAAAACGAAATATCTTCACATAATAACTAGACAGAAGCATTCTGAGAAACTTCTTTGTGATGCGTGCATTCATCTCAGAGATTTGAAATTTTCTTTTGATTGAGCAGTTTTGAAACACCCTTTTTGTACTATGTGCAAGTGGACATTTATAGCGCTTTGAGGCCTGTGGTGGATAAGGATATATCTTCACATAAAATCTTGACAGAAGCATTCTGACAGATTTCTTTGTGATATGTGGATTCAACTCACAGAGTTGAACTTGCTTTTGCTTGCACAGTTTTGAAACACCCTTTTTGTACTATCTGCAAGAGGATATTTGAGTGCTTTGACATCTATGGAGGAAAAGGAAATATCTTCAAATAAAAACTATACAGAAACATTCTGACAAACGCCTTTGTGATGTGCGCATTCATCTCACAGAGTTGAACATTTCTTTCGATTGAGTAACTTCGAAACTCACTTTTTGCAGAATCTGCAAGTGGACATTTGGAGTGCTTGTAGGCCTATCGCGGAAAAGGAAATATATTAATTAAATAACTAGACAGAAGCATTCTGAGAAACTTCTTTGTAATGTGTTTTTTCAAAACTTTGAGAAGTTTTGAAACACCCTTTTTGTACAATCTGCAAGTGGACATTTGGAGCACTTTCAGGCCAATAGTTGAAAGGAAATATCTTCACATAAAAACTGTACAGAAGAATTCTGAGAAACTTCTTTCAGAAGTGTGCATCCATCTCACAGAATTGAACCTTGCTTTCGATTGAGCACTTTTGAAACACACTTTTTTTTGTATAATCTCCAAGCAGACAGCTGGAGCGCTTTGAGGCCTATGGTAGAAAATGAAATATCTTCACATAATAACTAGACAGAAGCATTCTGAGAAAGTTCTCTGATATGTGCATCCATCTCACGGAGTTGAACCTTTCTTTAGGTTTAGCAGCTTTAAAATACTCTTTTTGTATAATCTGCAATTGGACATTTGGAGTGCTTTGAATCCTAAGGTGGAAAAGGAAATGTCTTCACATAAAAGCTATATAGAAACATTCTGACAAACTTCTTTGTAATGTGTGCATTCGTCTCACAGAGATGAACTTTTCTTTTCATTGAGCAGTTTTGAAACACTCGTTTTGTAGAATCTGCAAGTGTACATTTGGAGTGCTTTGAGGCCTATGGTGGAAAAGGAAATATCTTCACCTATAAACTAGACAGAATCATTCTGAGAAAATTCTTGGTGATGTGTGCATTCATCTCACAGAGTTGAACATTTCTTTTGAATCAGTAGTTTTAACACACTCTTTTTGTAGAATCTGCAAATGGACATTAGGAGCGCTTTGAAGAATATGGTGGAAAAGGAAATATCTTCATATAAAAATGAGACAGAAGAATTCTGAGAAACTTCATTGTGATGGTTGCATTCAGCTCACCGAGTTGAAACTTTTTTTTGACTGAGCCATTAGGAAACACTCTTTTTGTAGAATCTGCAAGTGGATATTTGGAGCCCTTTGAGGCCCATGGTGGAAAAGGAAATATCTTCACATAAAAACTAGACAGAAGCATTCTGACAAACTTCTTTGATATGTGCATTCATCTCACAGAGTTCAACCTTACTTTTGATTGAGCAGTTTTGGAACACCCTTTTTGAATTAGGTGTAAGTGGACATTTGGATTGCTTTTTGGTCTATGGTGGAAAAGGAGATATCTTAACATAAGAACTAGACAGAATCAGTCTGAGAAAACTCTTGGTGTTGTGTTCATTCATCTCTCAGAGTTGAACCTTTCTTTTGGTTGAGCAGTTTGGAAACACTCTTTTTCCAGAATCTGCAAGTGGACATTTGAAGGGCTTTGAGGCCTATGTTGGAAAAGGAAATATCTTCACATAAAAACTAGACAGAAGCATTCTGACAAACTTCTTTTTGATTTGTTCATTCACCTCACAGAGTTCAACCTTACTTTTTATTGAGCAGTTTTGAAACACCCTTTTTGAACTAGTTGCAAGTGGACATTTGGAGTGCTTTGTGGCCTATGGTGGAAAAGGAGATATCTTTACATAAATACTAGACAGAATCAGTCTGTGAAAATTCTTGGTGATGTGCACATTCATCTCACAGACGTGAACCTTTCTTTTGATTGAGTAGTTTGGAAACACCCTTTCTCCAGAATCTGCAAGTGGACATTTGGTGAGCTTTGTGTCCTATGGTGGAAAACGAAATATCTTCAAAGAAAACCTAGACAGAAGAATTCTGAGAAACTTCTTTGTGATGTGTGCATTCTTCTCACAGAGTTGAATCTTCCTTTTTATTGAGCAGTTTGGAAACACTCTTTCTGTAGAATCTGTAAGTGGACATTTGGAGCGTTTTGAGGCATATGGTGAAAAAAAAATCTTCACATAAAAACTAGACAGAAGGATTGTGACAAACTTCTTTGTGATATATGCAGTCATCTCATAGAGTTGAACCTTACTTTTGATTGAACAGTTTTGAAACACCCTTTTTGTACTCTCTGCAAGTGGACATTTGGAGTGTTTGAGGCCTATCTTGGAAAAGGAAATCTCTTCCCAAAAACTAGACAGGAGCATTCTGACAAATTTCTTTGTGATGTGTGCATTCATCTCACAGGGTTGAACCTTTCATTTGATTGAACAGCTTTGAAACACTTTGTACAATCTGCACGTGGACATTTGGGGCGCTTTGAAGCGTATGGTGGAAAAGAAAGTATCTTCACAAAAAAACTATACAGAAACATTATGACAAACTTCTTTGTGATGTGTGCATTCATCTTACAGATTTGAACTTTTCTTTTCATTGAGCAGTTTTGAAACACTGTTTTTGTAGAATGTGCAAGTGTATATTTGGAGAGTTTTGAGGCCTATGGTGGAGAAGGAATTATCTTCACATAAAAACTAGACAGAAGCATTCTGAGAAACTACTTTGTGATGTGTGGATTCACCTCAGAGACTTGAACTTTTCTTTTTATTGAGAAGTTTAGAAACACTCTTTTTGTAGAATCTGCTAGTGGACATTTGGAGCACTCTGAGGCCTAGTGTGTAAAAGGAAATATGTTCATATAAAAACTAGACAGAATCATACTGACAAACTTCTTTTGGATGTGTGCATTCATCTCCTAGATTTGAACCTTACTTTCGATTGAGCAGTTTTGAAACACTTTTTTTGTAGAATCTGCAAGTGGACATTTGGAGCACTTTGTGGTGTATTGTGCAAAAGGAAATATATTCACATGTAAACTAGACAGAATCATTCTGACAAACTTCTTTGGGATGTGTGCATTCAATTGACAGAGTTGGACTTTCTTTTGATTGATCAGTTTTGAAACACTCTTTTTGTAGAATCTGCAAGAGGACATTTGGAGCGCTTTGAGGCCTATGGTGGAAAAGGAAATATCTTCACTTCAGAGCTAGACAGAAGCATTCTGAGAAACTTCTTTGTTATGTGTTCATTCATCTCACAGAATTGAACCTTTTTATTATTATTATTATTATACTTTAAGTTTTAGGGTACATATGCACAATGTGCAGTTTAATTACATATATGTACATGTGCCATGCTGGTGTGCTGCCCCCATTAACTCGTCATTTAGTATTAGGTATATCTCCTAATGCTATTACTCCCCCCTTCCCCCATCCCACAACAGTCCCCAGAGTGTAATGTTCCCATTCCTGTGTCCATGTGTTCTCATTTTTCAATTCCCATCTATGAGTGAGAAAATGCAGTGTTTGGTTTCTTGTCCTTGCGATAGTTTACTGAGAATGATGATTTCCAATTTCATCCATCTCCTTACAAAGACATGAACTCATCATTTTTTGTGGCTGCATGGTATTCCATGGTGTATATATGCCACATTTTCTTAATCCACTCTATCATTCATGGACATTAGGGTTGGATCCAAGTCTTTGCTGTTGTGAATAGTGTCACAATAAACATACGTGTGCATGTGTCTTTATAGCAGCATAATTTATAGTCCTTTGGGTATGTACTCAGTAATGGGATGGCTGGGTCAAATGGAATTTCTAGTTCTAGATCCCTGAGGAATCGCCACACTGACTTCCACAATGGTTGAACTAGTTTACAGTCCCACCAATAGTGTAAAAGTGTTCCTATTTCTCCACATCCTCTCCAGCACCTGTTGTTTCCTGACCTTTTAATGATTGCCATTCTAACTGGTGTGAGATGGTATCTCATTGTGGTTTTGATTTGCATTTCTCTGATAGCCAGTGGTGATGAACATTTTTCATGTGTCTTTTGGCTGCATAAATGTCTTCTTTTGAGAGGAGTCTGTTCATATCCTTTGCTCACTTTTTGATGGGGTTGTTTGTTTTTTTTCTTGTAAATTTGTTGGTGTTCATTGTAGATTCTGGATATTAGCCCTTTGTCAGATGAGTAGGTTGCGAATATTTTCTCCCATTTTTACGTTGCCTGTTCAATCCAATGGTAGTTTATTTTTGCTGTGCAGAAGGTCTTTAGTTTAATTAGATCCCATTTGTCAACTTTGACTTTTGTTGCCATTGATTTTGGTGTTTTAGACATGAAGTCCTTACCCATGTCTATGTCCTGCATGGTAGTGCCTAGGATTTCTAGGGATCAATTCAACCAGAAGAGTTAACTATCCTAAATATATATGCACCCAATACAGGAGCACCCATATTCATAAAGCAAGTCCTGAGTGACCTACAATGAGACTTAGACTCCCACACAATAATAATGGGAGATTTTAACACCCCACTGTCAACATTAGACCGATCAACGAGACAGAAAGTTAACAAGGATACCCAGGAATTGTACTCAGCTCTGCACCAAGTGAACCTAATACACATCAACAGAACTCTCCACCCCAAATCAACAGAATATACGTTCTTTTCAGCACCACACCACACCTATTCCAAGACTGACCACATAGTTGGAAGTAAAGCTCTCCTCTGCAAATGTAAAATAACAGAATTTATGACAAACTGTCTCTCAGACCACAATGCAAGCAAACTAGAACTCAGGATTAAGAAACTCATTCAGAACCGCTCAACTACATGGAAATTCAACAACCTCCTCCTGAATGACTACTGGGTACATAAAGAATTGAAGGCAAAATTGAACTTTTCTTTTGATTGAGCTGCTTTGAAACACTCTTTTTGTGGAATCTGCAATTGGATATTTGGAGCGCTGTGCGGACTAAGGTGGAAAAGCCAATATCTTCATATAAAAACTAGACAGAAGATGTCTGACAAACTTCCTTGTGATGTGTGCATTCATCGCACAGAGTTGAAAACTCACTTGCAATTGAGCAGTTTTGATACAATCTTTTTGTAGAACCTGCAGGTGGACATCTGGTGGGCTTTGAAGCCTATGTTGGAAAATGAAATATCTTTACATAATTAATAGAAGCATTCTGAGAAATTTCTTTGTGATGTGCGCATTCATCTCACAGAGTTGAAAATTTGTTTTGATTGAGCAGCTTTGGAACACTCTTTTGTAGAATCTGCAAATGGACATTATGAGCGCTATGAGGCCTATGTTGGAAAACTAATTGTCTTCACATAAAAACTATACAGAAACATTCCGACAAACTTCTTTGTGATGTGTGCATTCGTCTCACAGAGTTGAAACTTTCTTTTAATTGATCAGTTTTGAAACATTCTTTTTGAAGAATCTGCAAGTGTATATTTGGACAGTTTTAAGGACTAGGGTGGAAAGGAAATATCTTCACATTAAAACTAGACATAATCATTCTGAGAAAATTCTTTGTGATATGTGCATTTATCTTAGAAAGTTGAACCTTTCTTTTCATTGAGCAGTTTTGACACAGTCTTTTTGTAGAATCTGCAAATGGTCATTTGGCGCGCTTTGAGTCCTATGGTGGAAAAGGAAATGTCTTCTCATAAAAACTAGATGGAAGCATTCTGAGAAACTTCTTTGTGATGTGTCCATTAATATCACAGACTCCAACTTTTCTTTTGATTGAGCAGTTTGGAAACACTCTTTTTGTAGAATCTGCAAGTGGATATTTGGAGTGCTATACTGACTGTAGTGGAAAAGGAAACATCTTCACATAAAAACTGGACAGAATCATACTGAGAAACATTCCTTTTGATTGAGCTGTGTGGAAACACGCTTTTTGTAGAATGTGCAAGTGGACATTTGGAGAGCTTTGGGACCTCTGATGGAAATGCAAATATCTTCCCATAAAAATTAGGTAGAAGCATTATGACAAACTTCTTTGTGATATGTGCATTCGTCTTACAGAGTTGAACCTTACTTTGGATTGTGCAGTTTTGAAACATCCTATTTGTTCTTTCTGCATGAGGACAGTTGGAGTGTTTGAAGTCTATGGTAGAAAAGGAAATATCTTCACATAAAAACTAGACAGAAGCATTCTGAAGAATGTCTTTGTGATGTGAGCATTCATGTCACTGAGTTGAATCATTCTTTTGATTAAGTAGTTTGGAAACTATCTTTTTGCAGAATCTGCAAGTGGACATTTGGAGGGCTTTGAGTCCTGTGGTGGAAAAGGGAATGTCTTCACACAAAAACCAGACAGAAGCATTCTTACGAACTTCTTTGTGATGCATGCATTCATCTCAGAGAGTTGAACTTTTCTTTTCATTGAGCAGTTTTGAAATACTCTTTTTGTAGAATCTGCAAGTGGGCTATTTGTGCATTTTGAGGCCTATGGTGGAAAAGGAAATATTTTCACATAAAAACTAGACAGAAGCCTTCTGAAAAATTTCTTTGTGATGTGTGCTTTCGTCTTACAAAGTTGAACATTTCTTTTGGTTGAGCTGTTTTGAAACACTGTTTTTGTAGAATCTGCATGTGGACAATTGAAGTGCTTTGAGGCCTATGGTGGAAAAGGAAATATCTTCACTTAAGAACTAGAAAGATGCATTCTGACAAATTTGCTTGTGATGTGTGCATTCACCTCACAGAGTTGAACCTGATTTTCGATTGAGCAATTTTGAAACACACTTTTTATAGAATCTGCAAGTGGACATTTGGAGTGCTTGAGACCAATGCAGGAAAAGGAAATATCTTCACATAAAAACTAGGCAGAAGCATTCTGACAAACTTATTTGTGATGTGTGATTTCATCTCACAGGGTTGAACCTTATTTTTCATTGAGTAGTTTTGAAACACTCTATTTGTAGAATCTGCAATTGGACATTTGGAGTGCTTTGAGGCCTGTGGTGGAAAAGGAAATATCTTCACATACAAACGAGACGGAAGCATTCTGACAAACGTATTTATGATGTGTGCATTCAACTCACAGTGTTGACCATTTCTTTTGATTGACCAGCTTTGAAACACTCTTTTTGTAGAATCTGCAAGTGGGCATTTAGAGTGCTTTGGGGCCTATGGTGGAAAAGGAAATACCTGCACATAAAAACTAGACAGAAGCATTCTGAACAACTTCTTTGTGATGTGTGCATTCATCTCACAGCGTTGAACCTTACTTTAGATATAGCAGTTTGAAACACTCGTTTTGTAGAATCTGCAAGTGGACATTTGGAGCGCTTTGAGGTCTATGGTGGGAAAGGAAATATCTTCAAATAAAAACCAGACATAAGCATTCTGACAAACTACTTTGTGATGTGTGCATTCATCTAACAGATTTGAAATTTACTTTTCATTGAGCAGTTTTGAAACACTCTTTTTGTAGAATCTGCAAGTGGACATTTGAAGGATTTGAGGCCTATGGTGGAAAAGGAAATATCTTCACATAAAAACTAGACAGAAGCCTTCTGAAAAATTTATTTGTGATGTGTGCATTCATCTTACAGAGTTGAACGTTTCTTTTGATTGAGCAGTTTTGAAACACTCTTTTTGTAAAATCTGGAATTGGACATTTGGATTGCTTTGAATCCTATGGTGAATAACTAAATAACTTCATATAATAACTAGACAGAAGCATTACGAGAAACTTCTTTGTGATGTGTGCATTCATCTCACACGGAGTTGAATCTTTCTTTTGATCGAGCAGCTTTGAAACCCTATTTTTGTAAAATATGCAAGTGGACGTTAGGAGCGCTTTGAGGCATATGGTGGAAAAGGAAATATCTTCACATGAGAACTAGACAGAATCATTCTGAGAAAATTCTTTGTGATATGTGCATTCATCTTATAGAGTTGAAACTTTCTTTTCATTGAGCAATTTTGACAAAGTATTTTTGTAGAATCTGCAGCAGGTCATTTTGGGCGCTTTGAGGTCTATGGTGGAAAAGGAAATATCTTCACATAAAAACTAGACAGACGCATTCTGAGAAACTTCTTTGTTATGTGTGCATTCATCTCACGGACTCGAACCTTTCTTTTGATTGAGCAGTTTGGAAACACTCTTTTTGTAGAATCTGCAAGTGGATATTTGGAGTGCTATACTGCCTCTAGTAGAAAAGGAAATATCTTCACATAAAAACTAGACAGAAGGATTCTGAGAAACTCTTTTGTGATGTGTGCATTCATCTCACAGAATTGAACCTTTCTTTTGATTGAGCAGTTTTGAAACACTCTTTTTGTAGAATCTGCAATTGGACATTGGAGCCCATTGAGGCCTATGTTGGAACAGGAAATAACTTCACATAGTAGCTAGACAGAAGCATCCTGAGAAACGTACTTTTGATGTGTGCATTCATCTCATGGAGGTGAAACTTCCTTTGATTGAGCAGTATTGAAACACTCTTTTTGTAGAATATAAAATTTGACATTTTTAGCTCTTTGGCGCCTATGGTGGAAAAGGACACATCTTCACCTAAAAACTATATAAAAACATTCAGACAAACTTCTTAGTGATGTGCGCATTCATCTCACAAAGTTGAAATTTCTTTTCATTGAGCAGTTTTGAAACACCCTTTTGTAGAATCTGCAAGTGTACATTTGCAGCGCTTTGAGGCATATGTTGGAATAGGAAATATCTTTACATTAAAACTAGACAGAAGCCTTCTGAAAAACATCCTTGTGATGTGTGCATTCACCTTTGAGGGTTGAACCTTTCTTTTGATTGAGCAGTTTTGAAACACCCTTTTTGTAGAATCTGCAAGTCAACAATTGGAGTGCTTTGAGGATTATGATGGATAATGGAATGTCTTCGTATTATAACTAGAAAGAAACAGTACGAGAACCTTCTTTGTGTTGTCTGCATTCTTCTCACAGAGTTGAGCCATTCTTTTGGTTGAACAGGTTTGAAAAACTCTTTTTGTAGAATCTGAAAGTGGACATTTGGAGCGCTTTGAGGCCTATGGTGGAAAAGGAAATATCTTCCCATAAAAACTAGACAGAAGCATACTGAAAAACTTCTTTGTAATGTGTGCATTCATCTCACAGTGTTAAACCTTACTTTCAATTGAGCAGTTTTGAAACACTCTTTTTGTAGAATCTGCAAGTGGACATTTGAAGCGCTTTGAGGCCTATGGTGGAAAAGGAAATATCTTCACATTAAAACCAGACAGAAGCATTCTGAGAAACTTCTTTGTGATGTGTGCATTCATCTCACAGGGTTGAACCTTCCTTTTTTTGAGCAGTTTTGAAACCCTCTTTTTGTAAAATCTGCAAGTGGAAAATTGGAGCACTTTGAGGCCTACAGTGGAAAAGGAAACATCTTCACATAAAAACTAGACAGAAGCCTTCTGGAAAACTTCTTTGTGATGCGTTCATCCATCTTACAGTGTTGAACCTTTCTTTTGAATGAGCTCTTTTGAAACTCTATTTTTGTAGAATCTGCAGGTGGACATTTGGAGCACTTTGAGGATTATGGTGGACAACGAAATATCTTCATATAATAACTAGACAGAAGCATAATGAGAAATTTCTTTGTGTTGTGTGTATTCATCTCACACTGAGTTGAATTTTTCTTTTGATTCAGCAGCTTTGAAACACTCTTTTTGTGGAATCAGCAAGTGAACATTTGGAGCGCTTTGACACCTATGGTGGAAAATGAAATATGCTCACATAAAAACCAGACAGAAGCATTCTGACAAATTTCTTTATGATGTGTGCATTTGTCTCACAGAGTTGAACCTTACTTTTCATTGAGCAGTTTTGAAACACTCTTTTTGTAGAATCTGCAAGTGCATAATTGGAGCTCTGTGAGGCCAATTGTGGAAAAGGAAATGTCTTCACATAAAAACTGGAGAGAAGTATTCTGACAAACTTCTTTCTGATGAGAGCATTCATCTCATAGAGTTGAACCTTTCTTTTGGTTAAGCAGTAGAACCTTTCTTTTTGTAGAATCTGCCAGTGGACATTTGGAGACCTTTGAGGCCTACGATGGGAAAGGACATATATTCACATGAAAACTTCACAGAAGCATTCTGACAAACTTCTTTGTGATGTGTGCATTCATCTCACAGAGTTGAACCATTCTTTTGTTTGAGCAGCTTTGAAACACTCTTTTTGTACAATCTGCAAGTGGACATTTGTAGTGCTTTGAGGCCTGTAGTGGAAAAGGACTTATCTTCACTGAAAAACTAGACAGAAGCATTCTGACAAACTTCTTTGTGATGTGTGCATTCATCTCAAAGAGTTGAACCTTTCTTTTGATTGGTCAGTTTTGAAACACTCTTTTTATAGTATCTGCGAGTGGAGATTTGGAGTGCTTTGAGGCCTATGGTAGAAAAGAAAATATCTTCACATAAAAACTAGACAGAAGCATTCTGACAAACTTCTACGTGAAGTGTGCTTTCATCTCACAGAGTTGAAACTTGTTTTGATTAAGCAGTTTTGGAAATCTCTTTTTATGCCACCTGAAAGTGGACATTTGGAGTGCTTTGAGGCCTATGGTGTGAAAGGAAATATCTTCACCTAAAAATCAGACAGAAGAATTCTGACAACCTTCTTTGTGATATGTGCATTCATCTCATAGAGTTGAACCTTACTTTTCATGGAGCAGTTCTGAAATACCCTTTTTGTACTGTTCACAAGTGGATATTTGGAGTTCTTTGGGGCCTATGATGGAAAAGGAAATATCTTCACTTAAAAACTAGACAGAAGCATTCTGACAAATTTGCTTGTCATGTGTTCATTCGTCCCACAGAGTTGAACCTTACTTTCAATTGAATAGTTTTGACATCCTCTTTTTGTAGAATCTGCAAGTGGACATTGGGAGCGCTTTGAGGCCCATGGAGGAAAAGTAGATATCTTCACATAAAAAATAGACAGAAAAATTCTTATAAACTTCTTTGTGATGTGTGCATCCATCTCACAGATTTGAAATTTCCTTTCCATTGAGCAGTTATGAAACATTGTTTTTGGATAAATAGCAAGTGGACATTTGGAGGGCTATGAGGCCGATGGTGGAGAAGGAAATATCTTCACATAAAAACTAGACAGAAGAATTCTGACAAACTTCTTTGTGATATGTGCATTCATCTCACAGGTTTGAACCTTACTTTTGATTGAGCAGTTTTGAAACAACCTTTTTGTACTATCTGCAAGTGGATATTTGGTTTGCTTTGAGACCTATGGTGGAAAGGAAATATCTTCACATAAGATCTGGACAGAAGCATTCTGAGGACTTTCTTTCTGATGTGTGCATTAATCTCACAGAGTTGAACCTTACTTTCGATTAAGTACTTTTGAAACACTCTTTTTGTAGAATCTGCAAGTGGACATTTGGAGCACTCTGAGGCCTATGGTGGATAAAGTAATATCTTCATATAATAAGTAGACAGAAGAATTATGAGAAACTTCTCTGTGATGTGTGCATTTATCTCACAGAGTTGAACTCTACTATTTATTGAACAGTTTTGAAACACTCTTTTTGTGGTATCTGCAAGTGAACAATTGGAGGACTTTGGGGATTAGGTTGAAAAGGAAATATCTTCACATAAAAACTTGATGGAAACTTCTGACACACTTCTGTGATTTGTGCATTCATCTTACAGAGTTCAACCTTTCCTTTGATTCAGCATCTTTGAAATCCTCTTTTTGCAGAATCTTCAAGGGTACATTTGGAGCACTTTGAGATCTACGGTGAAAAAGGAAATATCTTCATATACTAACTAGACAGAAGCATTCTGAAAAACTTCTTCGTGATGTGTGCATTCATCTCACAGATTTGAACTTTTCTTTTGATTGAGCACCTTTGAAAAACTCTTTTTGTAGAATCTGCAAGAGGACATTTGGAGCGTTTTGAGGCATATGGCGGAAAAGGAAATATATTCACATAAAAACAAGACAGAACCATTCTAACAATTTTTTTGTGATGTGTGCATTCATCTCACAGAGTTGAATCTGTCTTTTGATTGAGCAGTTTGGAAACAGTCTCTTTGGAGGATCTGCAAAGGTATATTTGTGAGGAGTATTAGGCCTAAGGTGAAAAAGGAAATATCCGCAAATAAAATCTAGACAGAAGCTTTCTGTGAAACCTCTTTGTGATGTGTGCATTTATCTCACAGAGTTGAACCTTTGTTTTGATTGAGCAGTGTGGGAGCTGTCTTTTTGTATAATCTGCAAAGTGATATTTGTGAACAATTTGAGGTTTATGGTGAAAAAGGAAACATCTACACAAAAAAACTAGACAAACATTCTGAGAAACATCTTTGTGATGTTTGCATTCATCTCACATAGTTGAAGCTTCCTATTGATTGATCAGTTTGGAAGCATTCTTTTTGTACAAGCTTCATAGGGATATTTGTGAACCCTTTGAGGTAGGTCTATGGTGAAAAACGAAACATCTTCATATAAAAACTAGACAGAAGCATTCTGAGAAACTTCTTCATGTTGTGTGCTTTAATCTCAGAGTTGAATCTTTCTTTTCATTGAGCAGTTTGGAAACAGTCTTTATGTAGAATCTGCACAGGGACATTTGTGAGCAATTAGAGGCCTATGGTGAAAAAGGAAATATCTTCACATAAAAACTATACAGAAGCATTCTGAGAAACTTCTTTGTGATGTGTGCATTTGGCTCACAGTGTTGAGCACCTATTTAGATTGAGTAGTTTGGAAACAGTGCTTTTGTAGAATCTGCAAAGGGATATCTGTGAGCCCTTTGAGGCCTATGGTGAAAAAGGAACTATCCACAAATAATATCTAGACAGAAGCTCTCTGAGAAACTTCTTTGTGATGTGTGCATTCATCTCACAGAGTTGAATCTTCCTTTTGATTGAGTAGTTTGGAAACAGTCTTTTTGTAGAATATGCATAGTGATATTTGTGAGGCCATTGAGGCCTATGTTGAAAAAGGAATTATCTCCACATAAAAACTGGACAGAAACTTTTTGAGAAACTTCTTTGTGGTGTGTGCATTCATCTCACAATGCTGAACCTTTCTTTTGATTGAGCAGTTTGGAAACAGAACTTTTGTAGAATGTGCAAAGGGATATTTGTGATCCCATTGAGGCGTAAGGCAAAATAAGATTTATCTTGAGATAAAAAACAGACAGAAGATTTCTGAGAAACTTCTTTGTGATGTGTGCATTCATCTCACATAGTTTAATTTTATTTTGATTGAGCAGTTTTTAAACAGTCTTTTTGTACAAACTGCAAAGTGATATCTGCGAATGCTTTCAGACTTATGGTGAAAAAGGAAATATCTTCACCTAAACCTATAAAGAAACTTTCTGAGAAACTTCTTTAGGATGTGTGAATTCATCTCACAGAGTTGAACATTTGTTCTGATTCACCAGTTCAAAAAAGTCTTTTTGTAGAATCTGTAAGGAGACATTTTTGAGCTCTTTGAGGCCTATGGTGAAAAAGGAAATATCTTTACATAAAAACTATACAGAAGCTTTCTGAGATACTTCTCTGAGATGTGTTCATTCATCTCACAGAGTTGAACCTTTGTTTTGATAGAGAAGTTTGGAAACAGTCTTTTTGTAGGATCTGTAAAGGGATATTTGAAGGCATTTTGAGGCATATGGTGAAAAAGGAAATATCTTCACATAAAAACTAGACAGAAGCTTTCTGAGAAACTTCCTTGTGATGTGTGCATTCATCTCACAGAGCTCAAATTTTCTTTTGACTTATCAGATTGGAAACAGTCTTTTTGTAGAGTACACAAAGGGATATTTATGAGCGATTTGAGGTCTGCAGTGAAAAAGGAAATATCTTCACATAAAACCTAGAGAGAAGCATTCTGAGAAACTTCTTTGTGATGTGTGCATTCATCTCAGAGAGATGAACCTTTCTTTTCATTGGGCAGTTTGAAAACCATCTTTTTGTAGAATCTGCAAAGCGATATGTTTCAGTGGTTTGAGTCCTATGGTGAAAAAGGAAATATTGAAAAATAAAATGTAGACAGAAACTTTCTGAAAGACTTCTTTGTGATGTGTGCATTCATCCCACAGGATTGAAACTTTCTTTTGATTGAGCAGTTTGGAAACAGCCTTTTCATAGAACCTGCAAAGTGATATTTTTGAAAGCTTTGAGGCTTATGGTGAAAAAGGAAATATCTTCACATAAAAACTAGACTCATATTTCTGGGAAACTTCTTTGTGATGGGTGTATGCATCTCAAAGAGTTGAGTCTTTCTTTTGATTGAGCAATTTGGAAACAGTCTTTTTGGAGAATCTGCAAAGGAATATTTTTGAGTGGTTTGAGGCATGTGGTGAAAAAGGAAATATCTTCATATAAAAAGTAGACAGAAGCATTCTGAGAAACCACTTTGTGATTTCTGCATTTATCTCACAGAGTTGAATTTTCTTTCATTGAGTAGTTTGGAAAGAATCTTTTTGTAGAATATGCAAAGGGATATTTGTGAGTTTTTTGAGGCCTATTGTGAAAAAGGAAATATCCACAAATAAGATCTAGACAGAAGCCTTCTGACAAACTTCTTGGTAATGTGTGCATTCATCACACAGAGGTGAACTTTTCTTTTGATTGAGCAGTTTGGAAACAGTCTTTTCGTAGAATCTGCAAAGGAAAATTTGTGAACGCTTTGAGGCTTATGGTGAAAAAGAAGTTTCTTCACATAAAAACTAGACAGAAACGTTCTGAGAAACTTATTTTTATGTGTGCATTCATCTCACACAGCTGAACTTTCGTTTGAATTACCAGTTTGGAAACAGTCCTTTTGTAGAATCTGCAAAGGGTTATTTATCAGCGGTTTGAGGCCTATGGTGAAAAAGGGAGTATCAACAAATAAGAACTAGACAGAAACTTTCTGAGAAACTTTCCTGTGACGTGTGCATTCACGTCACATAGTAGAAAGTTTTCTTTGATTGAGCAGTTTGGAAACAGTCTTTTTGTAGTATCTACAAAGGGATATATGTAGGCAGTTTCAGGTCTATGGTGAAAATGGAAATATCTTCACATTAAAAACTAGACAGAAGCTTTCTGAGAAAATCCATTGTGATGTGCTCATTCATCTCACAGATTTCAAGTGTTATTTTCATTGACCAGTTTGGATAGAGTCTTTCTGTAGACTCTGCTTTGTGATATTTGTGAGCCCTTTGAAGCCTACGGTGAAAATAGAAATATCTTCACACAAAAACTAGACAGAAGCTTTCTGAGAAACTTCGTTGTGATGTGTACATTCATCCCAAAGAGTTGAACCTGTCTTTGGATTGAGCAGTTTGGGAACGTCCTTTTGTGGAATGTACAAAAGGATATTTGCGATCCTTTTTTGGCTTATGGTGAAAAAGGAAATGTCTTCACATAAAAAGTAGACAGAAGCATTCTGTGAAACTTCTTTTGATGTGTGAATTCTTCTCACAGTGTTGAACCTTTCTTTATATAGAGCAGCTTGGAAAATGTCTTTTTGTAGAATCTGCAAAGTGATAATTTGAATGCTTTGAGACTTACGGTGAAAAAGGAAATATCTTCACATAAAAACTGGACAGAAACTTTCTGAGAAACTTCTTTGTGATGTGCGCATTCATCTCAAAGAGTTGAAGCTTTTTTTTGGTTCAGTAGTTTGGGAACAGTCTTTTTGTAATATCTGTAAAGGGACATTTTTGAGCACTTTGAGACCTTTATTGAAAAAGGAAACATCTTCAAATAAAAACTAGACAGAAGCTTTCTGAGAAACTTCTTTGTGATGTGTGCATTCACCTCACAGAGTTGAACCTTTCTTTTGATTGAGTAGTTTAGAAACAGTCTTTTTGTAGAATCTGCAAAGGGTTATTTATGAGTGGTTTGAGGCCTATGTTCAACAAGGGAGTATCAAAAAATAAGAACTAGACAGAAACTTTCTGAGAAACTTCTCTATGATGTGTGCATTCATCTCACAGAGTGGAAGCTTTGTTTGAGCCGTTTGGAAACAGTATTTTTGTAGAATCTACAAAGGGATATATGTAGGCTGTTTGAGGTCTATGGTGAAAACGGAAATATCTTCACATAAAAACTAACTGCTCAATGGGAAGAAACATTTACTTCTGTGTGATGAATGCACATGTCACAAAGGCATTACTCAGAAAATTTCTTTCTACTTTTTATGTGAAGATATTTCCTTTTTCACCATATGCCTCAACGTGCTCCCAGATATCCCTTTGCAGATTCTATGAAAAGACTGTTTCCAAACTGCTCAATAAACAGAATGGTTCAACCCTGTGAGACGAATGTGCACATCACAAAGAAGTTTCTCAGAACACTTCTTTCTCATTTTTATGTGAAGATATTCCCTTTTTGAACATAGGCCTCAATGCACTCCCAAATATACCTCTGCAGAATATACAAAAAGACTGTCTTCAAACTGTTCAATCAAAAGAAAGTTTCAACTCTGTTAGATGAATGCATACATCAGAAAGTAGTTTCTCAGCAAGCTTCTCACTAGTTTTTATGTGAAGATAGTTCCTTTTTCAACCTGGGTCTCAAAGCACTCAAAAATATCCCTTTGTAGATTCTAGAATAACAGAGTTTACAAACTGCTCAATGAAAAGAAACGTTTACCTCTGTGAGATGAATACACATATCTTAAAGCAGCTTCTCAGAATGCTTCTTTCTAGTTTTTATTTGAAGATATTTCCTTTTTCACCATAGGCCTCAACGTGCTCCTAAATATCCCTTTGCAGATTGTACAAAAAGACTGTTTCCAAACTGCTCAATCCAAAGAATGTTTCAACTCGGTGAGATGAATGCACACATCACAAAGAAGTTTCTCAGAAACTTTCTTTATAGTTTTTCTGTGAAGATATTTCCTTTTTCACCATAGGCCTCACCTCAAAGCCCTCACAAATATCCCTTTGCAGATTCTACAAAAAGACTGTTTCCAAACCACTCAATAAAAAGAATTATTGAACACTGTGAGATGGATGCACACATCTCAAAGAAGTTTCTCAGAAACCTTCAGTCTAGTTTTTATGTGAGTATATTTCCTTTTTCACCATAGGTCTCAAAGCGCTCAAAATTGTCCCTTTTCAGATTCTACAAAAAGTCTGTTACCACACTGCTCATCAAAAGAAAGGTTCATCTCTGTGAGATGAATGCCCATGTCAAAAAGAAGTTTCTCAGAAAGCTTCTATTAAGTTTTTATGTGAATATTTCCTTTTTCACCATGAGCCTCAAAGTGCTCACAAATATCCACTTGAAGAATATTAAAAAAGACTGTTTCCAAACTCCTCAATCAAAAGAAAGGTTGAACTTTGTCAGATGAATGTACACATCACAAATAATTTTCTCAGAAACTTTCTTTATTGTTTTTCTGTGAAGATATTTCCTTTTTCACCGTAGGTCTCAAAGCCCTCACAAATATCTTTTTGCAGATTCTACAAAAAGACTGTTTCCAAACTGCTCAATAAAAAGAATTATTGAACTTTGTGAGATGAATGCACACATCTCAAAGAAGTTTCTCAGAAACCTTCAGTCTAGTTTTTATGTGAATATATTTTCTTTTTCACCATAGGCCTCAAAGTGCTCCAAATAGCCATTTTCAGGTTCTACAAAAAGACTGATTCCAAATGGCTCAATGAAAAGAAAGTTTCAACTCTGTGAGATAAATGCACACATCACTAAGAAGTTTCACAGGAGGCTTCTGTCTAATTTTTATATGAAGACATTCCCATTTTCACAATAGGCCTCCTTCTGCTCACAAATATCCCTTAGCAGATTGTACAAGAACAGACTTTCCAGACTGATCCAAAAAAGCAAACGTTTTACTCTGTGAGGTGAATGCACACATCACAAAACTGTTTCTCAGAAACCTTCTTTATACTTTTTATGGGATGATATTTTATTTTCTCCCTAGGACTCAAAGCGCTCAAAAATATCCATTTGCAGATTCTTTAGAAAGATTATTTCCAAACTGCTCAATCAAAAAAATCATTCAACTCCGTGAGATGAATGCATACATCACAATGAAGTTTATCAGAAACCTTCTTTATAGTTTTTATGTGAAGATATTTCCTTTTTCACCATAAGCCTCAAAGTGCTTAGCAATATCCCTTTGCAGATTCTACAAAAAGATGGCTTCCCAACTGCTCAATCAAATAAATGTTTGAACTCTCTGAGATGGATGCACACAACACAAAGAGGCTTCTAATAAATATTCTGTTCATTTTTTATGTGAAGATATTTCCTTTCTTCACCATAGCACTCAAAGTCCTGACAAATATCCCTTGCAGATTCTACAAAAAGACGGTTTCCAGACTGCTCAATCAAAATAATGGTTCAACTCGGTGAGATGATTGCACACACCACAGAGAAGCCACTAAGAAAGCTTCTGTCTAGTTTTTATGTGAAGATATTTCCTTTTTCACCATAGGCCTCAAAGCACTCACAAATATCCCTTTGCAGATTGTACAATAACAGAGTTTCCAGACTAATCAGAGAAAATAAACGTTTACCTCTGTGAGATCAATGAACACATCACAAAGCTGTTTCTAAGAAACCTTCTTTATTCTTTTATATGAATACATTTCCTTTTTCACCATTGGCCTCAAAGTGCTCATAAATATCCCTTTGCCGATTCCACAAACAGACAGTTTCCATACTGCTCAATAAAAAGTAAGTTTCATCTTTGTGAGATGAATGACTACATCACAAAGAGGTTTCTCAGAAAGCCTCTCTCTAATTTTTATGTGAAGATATTTCCTTTTTCACCATAGGGCTCAAAGCACTCACAAATATCCCTTTGCAGACTCTACAAGAACAGTTTCCAGACTGACCAGAGAAAAGAAACGTTTACCTCTGTGATATGAATGCATACATCACAAAGCTGTTCCTGAGAAACCTTGTTTATACTACTTATGTGAATATATTTCCTTTTTCACCATGGGCATCAAAGCACTCATAAATATCCCTTTGCAGATTCTACAAATAGACTGTTTCCAAACTGTTCAATCAAAAGAATGGCTGAACTCTATGAGACGAATGCACACATCACAAAGAAGTTTCTTGGAAAGCTTCTGTCTAGTTTTTATGTGAAGATATTTCCTATTTCATCATAGGCCTCAAGGCTCTCAAAAATGTGCCTTTACAGGGTCTACCAAAATACTGTATCCACATTACTCAATCCAATGAAAGTTTCAAATCTGTGAGATGAATGCACACATCCATGGAGGTTTCTCAGAAAGCTTCTCTCTTGTTTTCATGTGAAAATATTTCCTTTTTCACCATAGGCTTCAACACATCACAAATATCCCTTTGCAGATTCTACCAAAATACTGTTTACAAACTGCTCCATCAAAAGAATGTTTCAACTCTGTGAAATGAATTCTCGCATCTCCAAGATGTTTCACAGAAAGATTCTGTCTAGTTTTTACGTGAAGATAATTCATTTTTCACCATATGCCTCAAAGCACTGACAAATATCCCTTTGCAGATGTTACAAGAACAGAATTTCCAATCTGCTCAATGAAGAGAAATGGCTACCTCTGTGAGAAGAAAGCACACATCACAAAACAGTTTCTCTGAAATATTCTGTCTAGTATTTATGTAAAGATAATTCCTTTTTCAACATAGGACACAAAGCGCTGAGTAATAAACATTTGGAAATTCTACAAAATACTGTTTCCAAACTGATCATCAAAAGAAAGGTTCACCTCTGTGGGATGAATGCATATATCAAACAGATGTTTCTCAGAAAGCTTCTATCTTGTTTTTATGTGAGTGTGTTTCCTTTTTCACCATGAGCCTCAAAGTGCTCAAAAGTATCCCTTTGCAGATCCTAAAAAAAGACTGTTTCAAAACTGCTGAGTCAAAGGAATGGTTCAACTCTTTGAGATGAATGCACACATCACGAAGAAGTTGTTCACAAACCTTCTTTATAGTTTTTATGTGAAGATATTTCCTTTTAACCATAGACCTCAAAGCGCTCACAAATATACCTTTGCAGGTTCTACAAAAAGACGGTTTCCCACCTGCTCAATCAAAAGAATTTTTGAATTCTGTGAGATGAATGCATACATCACAAAGCAGTTTCTCAGAATTCTTTAGTCTAGTTTTTATGTGAAGATATTTTCTCTTTCACCATAGGCTTCAAATTGCTCAGAAATATCCCTTTACAGATTACACAAAAAGATATTTCCAAACTGCTCAATCAAAAGAAAGTTTCAATTCTCTAAGATGAATGCACATATCATGAAGAAGTTTCTCAGTATGCTTCTGTCTAGTTTTTATGTGAAGACAATTCCTTTTTCACCATCGGGCTCTATGCACTCACAAATGTCCCTTAGCAGATTCTAAAACAACAGAGTTTCCCAACTGATCAAAGAAAAGGATTGTTTTCCTCTGTGAGATGAGCGCAGATATCACAAAACAGTTTCTCAGAAGCCTTCTTTATAGTTTTCTGTGAAGATGCTTCTTTTTCTGCATAGACCTCAAAGTGCTCACAAATATTCGTTTACAGATTCTGCAAAAATACCATTTCCAAACTGCTGAATCAAAAGAGAGTTTAAACTCTGTGAAATGAATGCACATATCACAAAGAAGTATCTCAGAAAATTTCTTTATACTTTGTAAGTGAAGGTATTTCCTTTGCCAACACAGGCCTCAAATTGCTCAAAAATACCCCTTTTCAGATTGTACAAGAACAGAGTTTCCGGACTGATCAGAGAAAAGAAACGCTTATCTCTGTGAGTTCAATGCACACATCACAAGGCTGTTTTTAGGAAAACTGCTTTACAGTTCTTAAGTGAAGATATGTCCTTTTCAAACATAGGCCTCACAGTGCTCCAAATATCCACTTGCAGATTCTACAAAAAGAGTGTTTCAAAACTGCTCAATCAAAGGAAATGTTCAACTCTGTGAGATGAATGCAAACAATACAAAGAAGTTTCTCAGAATGCTTCTGTCTAATTTTTATGTAAGGTATTTCCTTTTCCACCATAGACATTAAAGTGCTCCAAATATCCACATGCAGATACTACAAAAAGACTATTTCCAAACTGCTCAATCAAAAGTGTGGTTCAACTCTCTGAGATGAATACACACATGACTAAGAAGTTCCTCAGAATGCTTCTGTCTAGTTTTTATATGAAGATATTTCCTTTTCCAACAAAGGCCTCAAATCACAACAAATATCCACTTACATATTCTACAAAAAGAGTATTTCAAAACTAGTCAATCAAAACAAAGTTTGAACTCAGTGAGATGAATGCACACATCACAAAGCAGTTTCTCGGAAGGCTTCTGTCGAGTTTTTATGTGAAGATATTTCCTTTTCCACTGGAATCTGCAAAGCACTCCAAATACCCAATTTCAGACCCTACAAAAAGAGTGTTTCAAAACTGTTCAAACAAAAGAAACGTTCAACTCTGTGAGTTTAATGCACACAGCACAAAGAAGTTTCTCAGATTGCTTCTATCTAGTTTTTATGTGAAGATATTCCCATTTCCACCATAATTCCCAGGCACACTAAATATCCACTTGCAGATTCTACAAAAAGTGTGTTTCAAAACTGCTCAATCAAAAGAATGGTTCAACTCTGGGAGATGAATGCACACATCACAACGAAGTTTCTCAGAATGCTTCTGTCTAGTTTTTATGTGAAGATATTTCCTTTTCCAGTAGAGGCTGCCTAGCACTCCAAATATCCACTTGCAGATACTACAAAAAGAGTGTTTCAAAACTGCTCAATCAAAAGAAATGTTCAAATCTGTGAGGTAAAGCACACATCACAAAGAAGTTTCTCAGAGTGCTTCTGTCTAATTTTTATGTGAAGATATTTCCTTTTCTACCATAGGCCTTAAAGCGCTCCAAGTATCAATTTGCAGATACTACAAAAAGACTATTTCTAAAATGCTCAAACAAAACAGTTGTTCAACTCTGTGAGTTGAATGCACACATCAAAAAGAAGTTTCTCAGAATGATTCTGTCTAGTTTTTATGTGAAAATATTTCCTTTTCCATTGTAGGCTGCCAATCACTCCAAATATCCAATTGCAGATTCTACAAAAAGAGTGTTTCAAAACTGGTCATTCAAAAGAAAGTTTGAACTCGGTGAGATGAATGCACACATCACAAAGCAGTTTCTCAGAGTGCTTCTGTCAAGTTTTTATGTGAAGATATTTCCTTTTCCACTGGAATCTGCAAAGCACTCGAAATATCCAATTTCAGATCCTACAAAAATAGTGTTTCAAAACTGTTCAAACAAAAGAAAGGTTCAACTCTGTGAGTTTAATGCGCACAGCACAAAGAAGTTTCTCAGATTGCTTCTATCTAGTTTTTATGTGAAGATATTCCCATTTACACCATAGGTCCCAGGCACACTAAATATCCACTTGCAGATTCTACAAAAAGTGTGTTTCAAAACTGCTTAATCAAAAGAATGGTTCAACTCTGGGAGGTGAATGCACACATCACAACGAAGTTTCTCAGAATGCTTCTGTCCAGTTTTTATGTGAAGATATTTCCTTTTCCAGTAGAGGCTGCCAAGCACTCCAAATATCCACCTGCAGATACTACAAAAAGAGTGTTTCAAAACTGCTCAATCAAAAGAAATGTTCAAATCTGTGAGGTAAAGCACACATCACAAAGAAGTTTCTCAGAATGCTTCTGTCTAATTTTTATGTGAAGATATTTCCTTTTCTACCGTAGGCCTTAAAGCACTCCAAATATCGATTTGCAGATACTACAAAAAGACTATTTCTAAAATGCTCAAACAAAACAGCTGTTCAACTCTGTGAGTTGAATGCACACATCAAAAAGAAGTTTCTCAGAATGATTCTGTCTAGTTTTTACGTGAAGATATTTCCTTTTCCATTGTAGGCTGCCAATCACTCCAAATATCCAATTGCAGATTCTACAAAAAGAGTGTTTCGAAGCTGCTGAATCAAAATAAAGGTTCAACTCTGTGTGATGTATGCAAACATCACAAAGAAGTACCTCGGAATGTTTCTGTCTAATTTTTATGTTAAGGTATTTCCTTTTCCACCATAGGCCTCAAAGCGTTCCAAATATCCACTTGGAGATTCTATAAAAAGAGTGTTTCAAAACTGCTCAATGAAAAGACAGGTTCAATTCTATGAGAGAAATGCATACATCACAATGAAGTTTCTCAGAATGCTCTGTCTAGTTTTTATGTGAAGATATTTCCTTTCAAATGTAGGCCTCAAAGCACGCCAAATATCCATTGCAGATTCTACAAAAAGTGTGCTTCAAAACTACTCAACCCAAAGAAAGGTTTAACTCTGTGAGTTGAATGCACACATCACAAAAAAGTTTCTCACAATGCTTCTGTCTAGGTTTTATGTGAAGATGTTACGTTTTCCACATTAGGCGGCAAAGCTCTCCAAATATCCACTTGAAGATTCTACAAAAAGAGTGTTTCAAAACTGTTCAATGAAAAGAAAGGTTCAATTCTGTGATATGAATGCACACATCACAAAGAAGTTTCTCAGAATGCTTCGGTCTAGTTTTTGTGTGAAGATATTTCCTTTTCCACCGTTGGCTGCAAAGAGCTCCAAATATCCACTTGCAGATACCACAAAAAGACTGTTTCCAAACTGCTCAATCAAAAGAGTGGTTCAACTCTCCCAGATGAATGCACATATCACTAAGAAGTTTCTCAGAATGCTTCTGTCTAGTTTTTATGTGTAGATATTTCCTTTTCAAATATAGGCCTCTAAATGCTCCAAATATACATTTGTAGATGCTACAAAAAGAAAGTTTCCAAACTGCTCAATCAAACGATAGGTTCAACTCTCTGTGTTCAATGCACACATCTCAAAGAAGTTTTTCAGAATGCTTCTCTCTAGTTTTTATGAAAAGATATTTCCTTTTCCACCAGAGGCCACAAGGCACTCCACATATCCATTTGTGGATTCTACAAAAAGACTGTTTCCAAACTGCTCAATCAAAAGTAAGTTTCAGCTCTGTAAGAAGAAGGTGCACATCACAAGGAAATTTCTTAGAAAGTTTCTGCCTAGTTTTTATGTGAAATTATTTTCAGTTTCCCTAGAGAACACAAAGGGCTCTGAAATATCCCTTTGCAGATTCTAGAAAATGACTGATTCAAAACTGTTCAATCTAAAGAAAGGTTCAACTCTGTGAGATGAATGCACACATCACGAAGAAGTTTCTCAGAATGCTTCTGTCTAGTTTTTGCGTGAAGATATTTCCTTTTCAACTATAGGCCACAAAGCACTTCAAATATCCACTTTCAGATTCTATAAAAAGAGTGTTTCAAAACTTCTTAATCAAAAGAAAGTTTTAACTCTGTGAGATTAACACACACATCACAAAGAAGTTTCTCAGAAAGTTTCTTTCTAGTTTTTATGTGAAGATATTTCCTACTGACTCAGAGGCCGCAACAGGTTTACAAATATCACTTTGCAGATTGGGCAAAACGACTGTTTCCAAACTGCTCCATCAAAAGAAAGGTTTATCTCTGTGATATGAATGCACACATCACAAAGAAGTTTCTCAGAATGCTTCTGTCTAGTTTTAATTTGAAGATATTTCCCTTTCCACTGTAGTCCACAAATCACTCTAAATATCCACTTGCAGATTCTACAAAAGGACTGTTTCCAAACTGCTCAATCAAAGGAAAGATTCAAATCTGTGAGATGAATACACAAGAAACAAGAAGTTACTCAGAATGCTTCTGTCTAGTTTTTATGTGAAGTTATTTCCTTTTCCACTCTAGGCCACAAGGAGATCCAAATATACACGTGCAGATCTTATAAAAAGAGGTTTTCCAAACTGCTCTATGAAAAGAAAGGTTCAATTCTGTGAGAGAAATGCATACATCACAACGAAGTTTCTCAGAATACTTCTGTCTAGTTTTTATGTGAAGATATATCCTTTTCCTCTATGGACCACAAAATGCTACAAATATCCACTTGCAGATACTACAAGAAGAGTGTTTCAAAACTATTCAATCAAAGGAAAGGTTCAACTCTGTGAAATGAATGCACACATAAAAAAGTCGTTCTCCAGAATGCTTCTGTCAAGTTTTTATGTGAATATATTTCCTTTTTCAATGTATGTCTCAAAGCGCTCCAAATATCCATTTGCAGATAGTACAGAAAGACTGTTTCCAAACTGCTCAATCAAAACAAAGGTTCAACTCTGTGAGATGAATGCACACATCAGAAGGTAGTTTCTCAGAATGTTTCTGTCTAGTTATTATCTGACGATATTTCCTATTTCCCCAGAGACCTCAGTGGTCTGACAAATATCCCTCTACAGAGTCTACAAAACGACGGTTTCCAAACCTCTCAATCAATACAAAGGTTCAAGTCTGTGAAATGAATGCACACATCACAAAGAAGGTTCTCATAATGTTTCTGTCTAGTATTTATGTGAAGATATTTCCTTTTCCACCAAAGGCCTCAAAGTACTCCAGTTATCCTATTGCAGATTGTACAAAAGAGTGTTTCAACACCACTCAATTAAAAAAAAAGGTTCAACACTGTGAGTTGAATGCAAACATCACAAAGAAGTTTCTTAGAATGCTCTTGTTTAATTTTTATATGAAGATATTTCCTTTTCCACCATAGGCCCCAGGGAGCTCCAAACATAAACTTGCAGATTCTACAAAAGGACTGTTTCAAAACTGCTCAATCAAAAGAAGGGTTCAACCCTGTGACATGAATGCATGTATCACAAAGAATTTTCTCAGAATCCTTCTGTCAAGTTTTAATGTGAAGATACTTCCTTTTCCACCATAGGCCTCTATGCACTCCAAGTATCCACTTGCAGATTCTACAAGAAAAGTGTTTCAAAACTGCTCAATCAAAAGAAAGTTTCAACTCTGTGAGTTGAATGCGCACATCACAAATAAGTTTCTCAGAATGTTTCTGTCTAGCATTTATGTGAATATATGTCCTTTTCCACCATAGGCCTCAATCTGCTCCAAGTATCCATTTATACATAATACAAAAAAAGTGGTTCCAAACTGCTCAAACAAAAGAAAGTTTCAACTCTGTGAGTTGAATGCACACATCACAAATAAATTTCTCAGATTACTTCTGTGTAGTTTTTATATGAAGATATTTCATTTTCCACCATAGGCCCCAAAGCGCTCCAAACATCCACATGCAGATTCTACAAAAAGAGTGTTTCAAAACTGATCAATCAAAAGAACGGTTCAGCTCTGTGAGATGAAAGCAAACATCACAAAGATCCTTCTCAGAATAGTTCCCTCTAATTTTTATGTGACGATATTTCCTTTTCCACCATAGGGCTCAATGCGCTCCAAATATCCACTTGAAAAGTCTGCAAAAACAGTGTCTCAAAACTGCTGAATCAATAGAAAGGTTCAGCTCTTCCAGTTGAATGCATACATCAAAAAGAAGTTTCTCAGAATGCTTCTGTCTAATATTCATGTGAAGGTATTTCCTTTTCTAGCATTGGCCTCAAATCGCTCCAAATATTCACCTTCAGATTCTACATAAAGAGTGTTTCAAAACTGCTCAATCAAAAGAAATCTTCAACTCTGTGAGATGAATGCACACGTCACTAAGGAGTTTCTCAGAATGCTTCTGTCTAATCTTTATATAAAGATATTTCCTTTTCCACCATTGACTTCAGAGTGCTTCAAATATCCACTTGCAGATTCTACAAATAGCGTTTTTAAAAACTGCTCAATCAAAAGAAAGGTTCAACTCTGTGAGATGAATGCACACATAGCAAAGATGTTTGTCCGAATACTTCTGTCTAGTTTTTATGTGAAGATATTTCCGTTTTCAACATAGGCCACAAAGCTTTCCAAATATCCACTTGCAGATTGTACAAAAAGTGTGTTTCAGAAATGCTAAATCAAAAGACATTTTCAACTCAGTGAGATGAACGCACACATCAAAAAGAAGTTTCTCAGAATGCTTCTGTCTAGTTATTATATGAATATATTTCTTTTTCCAACTTAGGCCACAAAGCGCTCCAAATATCCATTTGCAGATTCTACAAAGTGTTTCAAAACTGCTGAATCAAAAGAAATGTTCAACTCTGTGAGTTGAATGAAGACATCACACAGAAGTTTCTCAGAATATTTCTGTCTAGTTTTTATGAGAAGATATTTCCTTTCCCACAATAGGCCACAAAGCACTTCAAATATCCACTTGCAGATCCTACAAAAGGAGTGATTCAAAACTGTTCAATCAAAAGAAAGATTCAACTCTGTGAGATGAATGCATACATAACAATGTAGTTTCTCAGAATGCTTCTGTCTAGTATTTATGTGAAGATATTTCCTTTTCCGCCATAGGCCACAAAGAGCTCCAAATATCCACATGCAGATTCCACAAAAAGTGTTTCAAAACTGCTCAATCAAAAGAAAGGTTCAAATCTGTGAGCTGAATGCACACATCATAAAGAAGCTACTCAGAATGTTTCTGTCTAGCTTTTATGTGATGATACTTCCTTTTCCACCATAGGCCCCAAACTGCTCCAAATATCTGCTTGCAGATACTACAAAAAGAGTGTTTCAAAATTGCTCAAACAAAAGAAAGGTTCAACTGTGTGAGATAAACGCACACATCACAAAGAAGTTTCTGAGAATGCTTCTGTCTAGTTAATAATTGAAGGTATTTCCTTTTCCACCATAGGCCTCAAAGGGCTCCAAATATCCACTTGCAGATTCCACAAAAAGATAGTTTAAAAACTGCTCAATCAAAAGAAAAGTTCAACTCTGTGCAGTAAATTCACACATCACAAAGAAATTTCTCAGACCTCTTCTGTCTAATTTTTATGTGAAGATATTTCCTTCTCCACCGTAGGCCTCAATGCACTCTAAATATCCACTTGCACACTGTACAAAAAGAGTGTTTCAAACTTCTCAAACAAAAGAAAGCTTCAACTCTGTGAGATGAATGCACTCATCAGAAAGAAGTTTGTCAGAATGCTTCTGTCTTGTTTTTAAGTGAAGATATTTCCTTTTCCACCATAGGCCTCAAAGTGCTCCAAATATCTATTTGCAGATTCTACAAAAAGAGTGGTTCAAAACTGCTCAATCAAAATAAAGGTTCAACAGTGTGAAATGAATGTGCACATCACAAAGAAGTTCCTCAAAATGCTTCTTCTAGTTTTTATGTGAAGATATTTCCTTTTCCACGATAGGATTCAAAGAACTCTAAATCTCCACTTTCAGACTCTACAAATGGAATGTTTCAATACTGCTCAATCAAAAGAAAGGTTCAACTCTGCGAGATGAATTCACACATCGCAGAGAAGTTTCTCAGAATTCTTCTGTGAAGTTTTTATATGAAGATGTTTCTTTTCCACCATAGCGCTCAAACCACTCCAAGTATCCACTTTCAGATTCCACAAAAAGAGTGTTTCTAAACTGTTCAATGAAAAGAAAGGTAGAACTATTTGAGATGAATGCACACATCACAAAGAGGTTTCTCAGAATGCTTCTGCCTAGTTTTTATATGAAGATAGTTCCTTTTCCACCACAGGCCGCAAATTGTTCCAAATACACACTTGCAGATTCTACAAAAAGAGTTTTTCAAAACTGCTTATTCCAAAGAAATGTTCAACTCTGTGAGATAAATGCACACATCACAAAGAGGTTTGTCAAAAGGCATCTGTCTAGTATTTATGTGAAGATATTTCCTTTTCCACCATATGCCACAGAGCACTCCAAATATCCATTTGCATATTCTACAAAAAGAGTGTTTATAAATTGCTTAATCAAAAGAAATGTTCAAATCTGTGACTTTAATACACACATCATAAAGAAGTTTCTCAGAATGCTTCTGTGTAGTTTTTATGTGAAGATATTTCTTTTTCCAACATTGGCCCCAAACCAATCCAAATATCCACAGGCAGATCCTACACAAAGAGTGTTTCAAAACTCCTCAATCAACAGAAAGTTTCAACTCTGTGAGAAGAACGCATACATCATGAATTTTCTCAAAATGCTTTTGTCTAGTTTTTATTTGAACGTATTTCCTTTTCCTCCATGGGACTCAAAATGCTCCAAATATCGACTTGCAGATTCCAACAAAAGAGTGTTACAAAACTGCTCAATCAAAAGAAAAGTTCAACTCTGTGAGATGAATGTATACATCACAACGAAGTTTCTCAGAATGCTTCTGTGTAGTTTTTATGTGAAGATATTCCCTTTTCCACCACAGGACGCAAAGTGCTCCTAATATCCACTTGCAGATTCGACAAAGAGTGTTTTCAAGCTGCTCAATCAAAATAAATGTTCAACTCTGTGAGATGAATTCACATCACAAAGAAGTTCCTCAGAATGCTTCTGTCTAGTTTTTATGTGAAGTTATTTCCTTTCCAACTCTGGCCTCAAAGCACTCTAAATATCCACTTGCAGATTTTACAAAAAGAGTGTTTCAAATGTGCTCATTCAAAAGAAAGATTCAACTCTGGGAGATATAGACACACATCACAAATAATTTTCTCAGAATGCTTCTGTTTAGCTTTTATTTGAAGATATTTCCTTTTTGACCATGGGCTCCAAAGTGCTCCAAACATCCACATACAGATTTCTACAAAAAGAGTGTTTCAAAACTGCTTAATCAAAAGTAAGGCTCAACTCAGAGAGAGCAATGCACACATCACAAATAACTTTCTCAGAATGCTTCTGCCTAATTTTTATGTGAAGATATTTAATTTTCCACCATAGGCCTCCAAGCACTTCAAATATCCACTTGCAGATTCTACAAAAAGAGTATTTCAAAACTGCTCAATCAAAAGAAAGTTTCAATTCTGTGAGATGAATGCACACATCAGAAAGAACTTTCTCAGAATGCTTCTGCCTTGTTTTTATGTGAAGATATTTAGTTTTCCATAACAGGCCTCAAAGCACTCCAAATATTCATGGGCAGATTCTACAAAAAGAGTGTTTCAAAACTGCCCAATCAAAAGGAAGGTTCAACTCTGTGAGATGAATGAACACATCACAAAGAAGTTTCTCAGAATACTTCTATCTAGTTTTCATGTGAAGATATTTCCTTTTTCACCATAGGCCCCATATCGCTCCAAATATCCACTTGCAGATTCTACAAAGAGTGTTTCAAAACTGCTTAATGAAAGGAAAGGTTGAACTCTGTGAGATGAATGTACACATCACGAAAAGTTTCTCAGATTGCTTCTGTCAGTTTTGATGGGAAGATATTTCCTTACCCACCACAGGCTGCAAAATGCTCCAAATGCCCATTTGCAGATTCAACAAAAAGAGTGTTTCAAAACTGCCCAATCAAAAGGAAGGTTCACCTCTGTGAGGTGAATGCACACATCACAAAGAAGTTTCTCAGAATACTTCTGTGTAGTTTTATGTGAAGATATTTCCCTTTCCACCATAGGACACAAAGTGCTCCAAATCCCCACTTTCAGATTCTGCAACAAGTGTGTATCCAAACTGCTCAATCAATAAAGAAGTTCAACGCTGTGAGATGAATGCACACATCACAAAGAAGTTTCTCAGAATGCTTCTGTCGAGTTTTTATGTGAAGATATTTCCTTTTCCACTATAGGCCACAAAACGCTCAAAATATACTCTTTCAGAATATACGAAAATATTGTTTTGAAACTGCTAAATCAAAATGAAGATTTAGCTCTGTGATTTGAATGCACACATCACAAAGAAGTTTCCCAGAATGCTTCATTCCAGTTTTTATGTGACGATATTTCCTTTTCCACCATAGGCCCCAAAATGCTCCACATATCCAATTGCAGATACTACAAAAAGAGTATTCCAAAACCACTCAATCAAAAGAAAGCTTCAATTCTCTGTGCTTAATGCACACACCACAAAGAAGTTTCTTAGAACGTTTCTGTGTAGTTTCTATGTGAAGATGTTTCCTTTTCCACCATAGGCCCCAAAACGCTCCAAATATCCACATGCAGATTTCTGAAAAAAGAGTGTTTCAAAACTTCTACATCAAAAGAAAGCTTCAACTCGCTTTGAAGGATGCAAACGACACAAAGAAGTTTCTCAGAATGCGTCTGTCTACTTTTTATGGGAAGATATTTAATTTTCCACTAAAGGCCTCAAAGTGCTCCAAGTATCCACTTGCAGATTCTACAAAAGGGTGTTTCAAAACTGCTCAATCAAAAGAAAGATTCAACTCTGTGAGATGAATGCACACATCACAAAGAAGTTTCTCAGAATGCTTCTGTCTAGTTTTTATGCGAAGATATTTCCTTTTCCAAAATAGGCCATAAAGCACTCCAAATACTGACGTGCAGATTCTACAAAAAGAGTGTATTCAAGCTGTTCAATAAAAATAAAGGTTCAACTCTGTGAGATGAATGCACATATCCAAAGAAGTTCCTCATAAAGCTTCTGTCTATTTTTTATGTGAAGATATTTCTTTTTACACCATAGGCCACAAAGCGCACAAAATATCCACTTGCAGATTCTACAAAAAGAGTGTTTAAAAATTGCTCAAGCAAAAGAAAGTTTCACCTTTGTTAGATGAATGCACACATCACAAAGCAGTTTCTCAGAATGCTTCTGTATAGTTTTTATGTGAAGATATTTCCTTTTCCACCATAGGCCACAAAGAGCTCCAAATATACACTTGGAGATTCTACAAAATAGCGTTTCAAAACTGCTCAATCACGACAAGTTCAACTCTGTGAGATGAATGCCCACATCACAAAGAAGTTTCTCGGATGCTTCTGTCTAGTTTTTGTGTGAAGATATTTACTTTTCCACCATAGGCCTAAAAGCACTCCAAATGTCCACTTGCAGATTCTACAAAAAGAGTTTCAAAACTGCTCAAACAAAAGAAGGGTTCAACTCTGTGAGATGAATGCATACATCAGTCAGAAGTCTCTCAGAATGCTTCTGTCTAGTTTTTGTGTGAAGATTTTTCCTTTTCCACCATAGGCCACAAAGGACACCAAATATCCACTAGCAGATTCTAGAAAAAAGCGTTTCAAAAATGCTCAATCAAAAGAAAGGTTCAAGTCTGTGAGTTGAATACACACATCACAAAGTCATTTCTTAGAATGCTTCTGTCTAGTTTTTATGTGAAGATAACTCCTTTTCCATGATAGGCCTCAAAGCACTCCAAATATCCACTTGCAGATTCTACAAAAAGAGTTTCAAAACTGCTCAATCGAAAGAAAGGTTCAACTCTGTGAGATGAATGCACACTAAAAATAGTTTTGTCAGAATGCTTATTTCTAGTATTTATGTGAAGATATTTCTTTTCCACCTTAGGTCTCATAGCACCCCAAATATACACTTGCAGATTCTGCAAAAAGAGTGTTTTGAAACTGCTCAATCAAAAGAAAGTTTCAACTCTGTGAAATTTATGCACAAATCAACCAGAAATTTCTCAGAATTCTTCTGTCTAGTTTTTATGTGAGGATATATCCTTTTCCATCATAGGCCACAAAGCGCTCCAAATATCCTCTTGCAGATGCTACAAAAAGAGTGTTTCGAAACTTCTCAATCAAAAAGAAAGTTTCAACTCTGTGAGTTGAATGCACACATGGCAATGACGTTTCTCAGAATGTTTCTGTCTAATTTTTACATGAAGATTTTTCCTTTTCCTCCATAGGCCACAAAGCGCTCCAAATATCCACTCGCTGATTCTACGAAAACAGTGTTTCAAAATTGCTCAATCAAAAGAAAGTTTCCACTCTGTGAGATGAATGCACACACCACAAAGAAGTTTCTCAGAATGCTACTGTCTCTTTATGTGAAAATATTTCTTTACCACCATAGGCCTCAAAGCGCCCCAAATTTCCCTTTACAGATTATACAAAAACAGTGTTTCAAAACTGCTGAATCAAAAGAAAGTTTCAACTCTGTCAGATGTATGCCCACATCAGCAAGGAATTTCTCAGAATGCTTCTCTCTAGTTTGTATGTGAAGATATTTCCTTTTCCACCATAAGCAGCAAAGTACTGCAAATATCCACTTTCAGATTCTACAAAAAGTGTGTTTCAAAACTGCTGAATCAAAAGAAAAGTTCAACTCTCTTAGTTGAATGCACACGTCACAGAGAAGTTTCTCAGAATGCTTCTGTCTAGTTTTTATGTGAAGATATTTCCTTTTCCATCATAGGCCCGTAAGCACTCAAATATCCACTTGTATATGCTATAAAATAGTGTTTCAAAACTGCTCAATCAAAATAAAGTTTCAAGTCTGTGGGATGAATGCACACATCACAAAGAAATTTCTCAGAATGCTTCTGTCTAATTTTTATGTAAAGATATTTCCTTTTCCACCCTAGGCCTTAAAGCGCTCCAAATATCCACTTGCAAATTCTGCAAAAAGAGTGTTTCAAAACTCCACAAAGAAAACTTCAACTCTGTGAGATGAATGGAGACATCATGAAGAGGTTTCTCAGAATGTTTCTGTATAGTTTTTATGGGAAGATATTTGCTTTTCCAACATTGACCACAAAGTTCTCCAAATATCCACTTGCAGATTCTACAAAAAGAGTGTTTCAAAACTACTCCATCAAAAGAAAGTTCCAACTCTGTGAGATGAATGCACACATCACAAAGAAGTTCCTCAGAATTCTTCTGTCTTGTTTTTATGTCAAGATATTTTCTTTTACACCATAGGCCACAAAGCTCTCCAAATATCCACATGCAGATTCTAAAACAAAGAGTGTTTCAAAACTGCTCAATCAAAAGAAAGTTTCAACTCCATGAGGTGAATGCACACATCACAAAGAAGTTTCTCAGAATGCTTCTGTATAGTTTTTATGTGAAGTTGTTTCCTTTTCCACCGTACACCTCAAAGCACTCCAAATATCCACCTGCAGATTTTACAAAAAGAGTGTTGCAAAACTTCTCAATCAAAAGAAAGTTTCAACTGTGTGAAATGAATCTACACATAACAGAGAAGTTTCTTAGAATACTTCTGTCTAATTTTTATGTGAAGATATTATTTTTCCACCGTATGCCTCAAAGAGCTCCAAATATCCACTTGCAGAATGTACAAAAAAGTGTTTCAAAACTGCTCAATAAAAAGTTAGGTTCAACACTGTAACATGTATGCACACATCACAAAGAAGTTTCTCAGAATGCTTCTGTCTAATTTTTTTGGGAATATATTTCCTTTTCCACCACATGCCTCAAAGCACTCCAAATATCCAATTGCAGATTCTACAAAAAGAGTGTTTCAAAACTACTAAACGAAAAGAAACATTCAACTCTGTGCGATGAACGCACCCATCACATAGAAGTTTATCTGAATGTTTCTGTCTAGTTATCATGTGAATATATTGCCTTTTCCACCATAGGCCTTAAAGCGCTCCAAATATCCACTTGCAGATTCTACAAAAAGAGGGTTTCAAATCTTCTCAATCAAAAGAAAGCTTCACCTCTGTGAGATGAAAGCACACATCACAAAGTAGTTTCTCAGAATGCTTCTGTCTTGTTTTTATGTGAAGATATTACGTTTTCCACCATAGGCTGCAAAGCACCCCTAATATCCACTTGCAGATTCTACAAAAAGTGTGTTTCCAAACTGTTACATCAAAGAAAGGTTCATCTCTGTGAGATGAATGCACACATCACAAAGAAGTTTCTCAGTATGCTTCTTTCCAGTTTTTATGTGAAGATATTTCCTTTTCCACCATAGTCCACAATGCACTCCAAATATCCACTTGCAGAACCTACAAAAGCAGTGTTTCCAAACTCCTGAATCAAAAGAAAGGTTCTCCTCTGTGAGTTGAATGCACACATCACAAAGAAGTTTCTCAGAATGCTTCTGTCTAGTTTCTACATGAAGATATTTCCTTTTCCAATATAGGCCACAAAGCTCTCCAAATATCACCTGCAGATTCTACAAAAATAGTTTTTCAAAACTGCTCAATCAATAGAAAGGTTCAATTCTGTAAGATGAATGTTCCCATCACAAAGAAGTTTCTCAGAGTGCTTCTGTCTAGTTTTTATGTGAAGATATTTCCTTCTACACTTTAGGCCTCAAAGCACTCCAAATATTGATTTGCATATACTGCAAAAAGACTGTTTCCATACTGCTCAATAAAACGAAAGTTATAACTCTGTGAGTTGAATGCTCACATCAGAAAGGAGTTTCTCAGAATGCTTCTGTCTAGTTTTAATACGAAGATATTTCCTTTTCCACTATAGGCCACAAAGCACACAAAATAGCCACTTGCAGATGCTATAAAAAGAGTGTATCACAACTGCTCAATCAAACGAAAAGTTCAACTTGTGAGTTGAATGCTCGCATCCTAAAGAAGTTTCTCCGAATGCTTCTGTCTAGTTTTTATGCAAAGATATTTACTTTTCCACCCTAGGCCACACAGCACTCCAAATATTCATTTGCAGATTCTACAAAAGGAGTTTTTCAAATCTGCTGAATCAAAGGAAAGGTTCAACTGTGTGAGATGAATGTAGACATCACAAAGAAGTTTCTCAGAATGCTTCTGTCTGGTTTTTATGTGAAGATATTTCCTTTTCCACCTTAGGCCGCAAAGCCCTCCAAATATCCACTTGCAGATTCTACAATAAGAGTGTTTCAAAACTGCTAAATCAAAAGAAAGTTTCCTCACTGTGAATTGAATGCACACATCAAAAAGTAGTTTATATGGTTTTAGGTCTAACGTTTAAGTCCTTAATCCATCATGAATTAATTATTGTATTAGGTGTAAGGAAGGGATCCTGTTTCAGCTTTCTACAAATGGCTAGCCAGGTTTCCCAGCACCATTTATTAAATAGGGAATTCTTAGCCCATTACTTGTTTTTCTCAGGTTTGTCAATGATCAGATACTCTTAGATATGCAATGTGATTTCTGAGGTTTCTGTTCCGTTCCGTTGATCTATATCTCTGTTTTGGTACCAGTACCATGCTGTTTTGGTAACTGTAGTGTTGTAGTATAGTTTGAAGTCAGGTAGCATAATGTCTCCAGCTTTGTTCTTTTGGCTTAAAATTGACTTGGCGATGCATGCCCTTTTTTGGTTCCATGTGAACTTTAAAGTAGATTTTTCCAATGCTGTGAAGAAAGTCATTGGTAGCTTGATGGGGATGGCATTGAATCTGTAAATTACCTTGGACAGTATGGCCATTTTCATGATATTGATTCTTCCTACCCATGAGCATGGAATATTCTTCCATTTGTTTGTTTTCTCTTTTATTTCATTGAGCAGTCGTTTGTAGTTCTTCTTGAAGAGGTCCTTCACGTCCCTTGCAGGTTGGATTCCTAGGAATTTTATTCTCTTTGAAGCAATTGTGAATGGGAGTTCCCTCATGATTTAGCTCTCTGTTTTTCTGTTATTGGTGTATAAGAATGGTTGTTATTTTTGTACATTGATTTTGTATCCTGAGACTTTGCTGAAGTTGCTTATCAGCTTAAGGAGATTTTGGGCTGAGGCAATGGGGTTTTCTAGATATAGAATCATGTATTCTGCAAACAGGGACAATTTGAATTCCTCTTTTCCTAATTGAATACCCTTTATTTCCTTCTCCTTCTTAATTGCCTTGGCCAGAACTTCTAACACTATGTTGAATAGGAGTGGTGAGAGAGGGCATCCCTGTCTTGTGCCAGTTTTCAAAGGGAATGCTTCCAGTTTTTGCCTATTCAGTATGATATTGGCTGTGGATTGGTCATAGATAGCTCTTATTATTTAGAGATAAGTCCCATCAATACCTAATTTATTGAGAGATTTTAGCATGAAGCATTGTTGAATTTTGTCAAAGGACTTTTCTGCCTCTATTGAGATAATCATGGGGATTTTGTCTGTGTTTCTGTTTATATGCTGGATTACATTTACTGATTTGCATATATTGAACCAGCCTTGCATCCCAGGGATGAAGCCCACTTGATCATGGTGGATAAGCTTTTTGATATGCTGCTGGATTTGGTTTGCCAGTATTTTATTAAGGATTTTTTCATCATTGTTCATCAAGGATATTGGTCTAAAATTCTCTTTTTTTATTGTGTCTCTGCCCAGCTTTGGTATCAGGATTATGCTGGCGTCACAAAATGAGCTGGGGAGGATTTCTTCTTTTTCTATTGATTGGAATAGTTTCAGAAAGAATGGTACCAGTTCCTCCTTGTACCTCTGGTAGAATTCAGCTGTGAATCCAAACCATAAAAACCTTAAAAGAAAACCTAGGCTTTACCATTCAGGACATACGCATGGGCAAGGACTTCATGTGTAAAACACTAAAAGCAATAGCAACAAAAGCCAAAATTGACAAATGGGATCTAATTAAACTAAAGAGCTTCTGCACAGCAAAAGAAACTATCATCAGAGTGAACAGGCAACCTACAAAATGGGAGAAAATTTTCGCACCCTGCTCATCTGACAAATGGCTAATATCCAGAATCTACAATGAACTCAAACAAATTTACAAGGAAAAAACCAAAAACCCATTCAAAAGTGGGATAAGGACATGAACAGACACGTCTCAAAAGAAGACATTTATGGAGCCAAAAAACACATGAGTAAATGCTCATGATCACTGGTCATCAGAGAAATGCAAATGAAAACCACAATGAGATACCATCTCACACCAGTTAGAATGGCAATCATTAAAAAGTCAAGACATAAGAGGATGTGGAGAAATAGGAACACTTTTACACTGTTGGTGAGACTTTAAACTAGTTCAACCATTGTGGAAGTCAATGTGGCGATTCCTCAGGGATATAGAACTAGAAATACCATTTGACCCAGCCATCCCATTACTGGGTATAAACCCAAAGGATTATAAATCATGCTGCTATAAAGACACATGCACATGTGTGTTTCTTGCGACACTATTCACAATAGCAAAGACCTGGAACCAACCCAAATGTCCAACAATGATTGACTGGATTAAGAACATGTGGCACATATACACCATGAAATACTATGCATCCATGAAAAATGATGAGTTCATGTCCTTTGTAGGAACATGGATGAAATTGGAAATCATCATTCTCAGTAAACTATCCCAAGGACAAAAAACCAAACACTGCATGTTCTCACTCATAGGTGGGAATTTAACAATGAGAACAAATGGACACAGGAAGGGGAATATCACACTCTGGGAACAGTAGTGTGGTGGTGGGAGGGGGGAGAGATAGCATTAGAAGATATAGCTGATGCTAAATGACGAGTTAATGGGTACAGCACACCAGCATGGCACATGTATACATATGTAACTAATCTGCATATTGTACACAGGTACCCTAAAACTTAAAGTATAATAATAAAAAAAAGTGGTTTCTCAGAATGCATCTGTCAAATTTTTATTTGAAGATATTTTCTTTTCCACTCTAGGCTGCAAAGTGCTCCAAATATCCACATGCATATCCTAGAAAAAGAGTGTGTCAAAACTGCTCAATCAAAAGAAAATTTCAACTCTGTGAGATGAATGCACACAACGCAAAGAAGTTTCTCATAATACTTCTGTCTAGCTCTTATATGAAGATATTTCTATTTCCACTATAGGCCTCAAAGCACTCCAAATATCCACTTGCAGATTCTACAAAAAGTGTGTTTCAAAACTGCTCAATCAAAAGAAAGGTTCAAATCGATGAGATGAATGCACACATCACAATTATGTTTCTCAGAATGCCTCTGTCTAGTTTTTATGTGAAGATATTTCCTTTCCCAACATAGGCCTCAAATAGCTCCAAATATCCACTTGCAGATTCTACAAAAAGAGTATTTCAAAACTGCTCAATCAAAAGAAAGTTTTAACTCTGTGAGATGAATGAACACATCACAAAGAACTTTCTCAGAAGGCTTCTGTCTAATTTTTATGTGAAGACACTTCCTCTTTCATCATAGGGCTCAAAGCGCTCCAAATATCCACTTGTAGATTCTACAGAAAGACTGTTTCAAAACTGGTCAATCAAAAGAAAGGTTTAACTCTGTGAGATGAATGCACACATAACCAAGAAGTTTCTCTGAATGCTTCTGTCTTGTTTTTATGTGAAGATATTTCGTTTTCCAGAATATGCCTCAAAGTGCTCAAAATATCCGACTGCAAATTCTACAAAATGGTCTTTCCAAGCTACTAAACGAAAAGAAAGGTTTAACACTGTGAGTTCAATGCACACATCACAAAGAATTTTCTCAGAATGCTTCTCTGAAGTTTTTATGTGAGGATATTTCCATTTCCACCATAGACCTCAAAAGCACTCCAAATATCCACTTGCAGATCCTGCAAAAAAGTGTTTCCAAACTGCTCAATCAAAAGAAAGTTCCAACTCTGTGAGATGAATGCACACAAAACAAAGAAGTTTCTCAGAATATTTCTCTGTACTTTTTATGAAAATATATTTCCTTTTAAAATTAGGCCTGTAAGTTCTGCAAATATCTGCTTTCAGATTCTACAAAAAGAGATATGCAAAACTGCTCAATCAAAACAATGGTCAACTCTGTGAGATTAATGCACACATCACAAATATGTGTCTCAGAATGCTTCTGTGTAGTTTTTATGTGAAGATATTTCGTTTTCCACAATGGGCCTCAAAGCGCTCACAATATCAACTTGCAGATTCTACAAAAAGTGTATTTCCAAACAGCTCAATCAAAAGAAAGTTTCAACTCTGTGAGATCAATGCACACTTCACAAAGAATTTTCTGAGAATGCTTCTGTGTAGTTTTTATGTGAAGATATTTCCTTTTTCTTTTTTTTTTTTTCTTTCTTTCTTTTATTATTATTATTATTATTATTATCATTATTATACTTTAGGTTTTATGGTACATGTGTGCAATGTGCAGGTAAGTTACATATGTATACATGTGCCATGCTGGTGCGCTGCACCCACCAACTTGTCATCTAGCATTAGGTATATCTCCCAATGCTATCCCTCCCCCTCCCCCCACCCCACAACAGTCCCCGAAGTGTGATGTTCCCCTTCCTGTGTCCATGTGTTCTCATTGTTCAATTCCCACCTATGAGTGAGAATATGCGGTGTTTGGTTTTTTGTTCTTGCGATAGTTTACTGAGAATGATGATTTCCAGTTTCATCCATGTCCCTACAAAGGACGTGAACTCATCATTTTTTATGGCTGCGTAGTATTCCATGGTGTATATGTGCCACATTTCATAATAGGCCTCAAAGTATTTCAAATATCCAATTGCACATTCTATAAAAAGAGTGTTATAAAACTGCTCAATCAAAGGAAAGTTTCACCCTTGTGTGATGAATTTACACATCACAGAGACCTTTTTCAAAATGCTTCTGTGTAGTGTTTATGTGAAGATATTTTCTTTTCCACAATAAGCCTCAAAGCACTCCAAATATTCACTTGCAGATACTAAAAAAAGAGTGTTTCCAAACTGCTTAATCAAAAGAAAGGTTCACCTGTGTGAGATGAATGCACACATCACAAAGAACTTTCTCAGAATGGTTCTGTGTAGTTTTAATGTGAAGATATTTCCTTTTCCAACATAGGCCTCAAAGTGCTACCAATATTCACTTGCATAATCTACAAAAAGGGTGTTTTTCAACTGCTCAATCAAAAGAAAGTTTCAACTCTTTGAGATGAATGCACACATCACAAAGGAATTTCTCAGAATGCTTCTGTGTAGTTTTTATGTGAACATATTTCCCTTTCCAAAATAGGCCGCCAAGGGCTCCAAATATCCATTTGCAGATTCTACAAAAAGAAAGATTCAAAACTGCTCAATCAAAAGATATGTTCAAATCTGTGAGTTGGATGCACACATCACAGAGAAGTTTCTCAGAATGCTTCTGTCTAGTTTTTATGTGAACATATTTAGTTTTCCAACATAGGCCTCAAAGGGCTCCAAATATTCACTTGCAGTTTCTACAAAAAGAGTGTTTCCAAACTGCTCAATCATAAGAAAGTTTCAACTCTGTGAGTTGAATGCACACATCAAAAAGAAGTTTCCCAGAATGCTTCTGTCTACTTTTTATGTGAAGATATATCCTTTTCCACCAAAGGCCTCAAAGAACACCAATATCCACTTGCAGATTCTACAAAAAGAATGTTTCCAAACTGCTCAATCAAAAAAAGTTTGAAGTCTGTGAGATGAATGCACATATTATGAAGAAGTTTCTCAGAATGCTCCTTTGTAGTTTTTACGTGAAGTTATTTCCTTTTCCAAAATAGGCCGCAAAGGGCTCCAAATATCCACTTGCAGATTCTACAAAAAGAGATATGGAAAACTGCTCAATGAAAAAATAGGTTCAACTCTGTGAGATGAATGCACACATCAAAAAGAAGTTTCTCAGAATGCTTCTGTCGAGTTTTTATATGAAGATATTTCCTTTTCCACCATAGGCCTCAAAGCGCTCCAAATATCCACTTGCAGATTCCACAAAAAGTGTGTTTCAAAAGTGCTCAATCAAAAGAAGGGTTCAACACTTTGAGATGAATGCACACATCACTAAGAAGTTTCTCAGAATGCTTCTGTGTAGTTTTTATATGAAGATATTTCCCTTTCCAAAATAGGCAGCAATGGGCTCCAAATGTCCACATGCAGATTATTCAAAAAGAGAGATTTAAAACTGCTCTATCAAAAGATAGGTTCAACTCTGTGAGTGGAATGCACACATAACAAAGAACTTTCTCAGAATGCTTCTGTGTAGTTTTTATGTGAAGATATTTCCTATACCACCATATGTCTCAAAGCGCTCCAAATATCTACTTGCAGATTCTGCAAGTAAGAGTCTTTCCAAACTTCTCAATCAAAAGAAAGGTTCAACTCTGTGAGATGAATGCACACATCACAGAGAAGTTTCTGGGACTGTTTCAGTGTCCTTTCCATGAAAAGATATTTCTTTTTAAAATTAGTCCGAAAAGGGCTGCAAATATCCACTTGCAGATTCTGCAAAAAGAGAGACGCAAAACTGCTGAATCAAAATAAATGTTCAACTCTGTGAGATTAATGCACACATCACAAATAAGTGTCTCAGAATGCTTCTGTGTAGTTTTTATGTGAAGATATTTCCTTTTCCACTATATGCCTCAAAGCGCTCCCAATATCAACTTGCAGATTCTACAACAAGGGTATTTCCAAAGGCTCAATCAAAAGAAAGGTTCAACTCCGTGAGATGAATGCATACTTCACAAAGAAGTTTCTGAGCATGGTTCTCTGTAGTTTTTATGTGAAGATATTTCCTTTTCCACAATAGGCCTCAAAGTGCTTAAAATATACACTTGCAGATTGTATAGACAGAATGTTATAAAACTTCTCTATCAAAGGAAAGGTTCAACTCTGTGTGATGAATGTACACATCACAGAGAAGTTTTTCAGAATGCTTCTGTGTAGTTTTTATGTGAAGATATTTTCTTTTCCACAATAGGCCACAAAGCGCTCCAAATATCCACTTGCAGATTCTACAAAAAGAGTGTTTCCAAACTGCTCAATCAAAATAAACGTTTAACTCTGTGAGTTGAATGCACACATAACAAAGACGTTTCTCAGAATCCTTCTGTATAGTTTTAATGTAAATATATATCCTTTTCCACCAAAGGCCTCAAAGTGCTCCAATATCCACTTGCAGATTCTACAAAAAGAGTGTTTCCAAACTGCTCAGTCAAAAGAAAGTTTCAAGTCTGTGAGATGAACGCACACATCACAAAGAAGTTTCTCCTAATGCTTCTGTCTAATTTTTACGTGAAGATATTTCCTTTTCCACAATAGGCCTCAAAGCACTCTAAATATCCATTGCCAAATTGCACAAAAAGAGTGTTTAAAAACTGCTCAGTCAAATGTAAGTTTCAAGTCTGTGAGATGAATGTATACATCACAAAGAAGTTTACCAGAATGATTCTGTGTAGTTTTTATATGAATACATTTGCTTTTCCACCATAGGCCACAAAGGGCTCCAAAAAAACATTTGCAGTTTCTACAAAAAGAGAGTTTCAAAACTGCTTTATCAAAAGATAGGTTCAACTCTGTGATTTGAATGCACACTCACAAAGTAGTTTCTCAGAATGATTCTGTGTAGTTTTCATGTGAAGATATATCCTTTTCCACCATAGACTTAAAAGTGCTCCAAATATCCACTTGTAGATTTTACAAAAAGAGTGTTTCCAAACTGCTCAATCAAAACAAAGGTTAAATTCTGTGAGATGAATGCACACATCACAAAGATGTTTCTCAGAATGCTTCTGGGCAGTTTTTATGTGAAGATATTTTCTTTTCCACCACAGGCATCAAAAAGTTCAAAATATCTACTTGCAGATTACACATAAAGAGTGTTTCCAAACTGCTCAATCAAAAGAAAGTTTCAACTCTGTGAGATGAATGCACACATCACAAAGAAATTTCTCAGAATGCTCCTCTGTATTTATTTTTTATGTGAAGATATTTCCTTTTCCACCATAGACCTCAATGTGCTCAAAATATCCACTTTCAGATTCTACAAAAAGTGTTTCCAAACTGCTCAATCAAAAGAAAATTTCAACTCTGTGTGATGAATGCACACAACACAATTAAGTTTCTCAGAATGCTTCTGTGAAGTTTTTTTATGAAGATATTTCCTTTTCCACCATAGGCCTCAAAGCACTCTAAATATCCATGGCAGATTGTACAAAAAGAGTTTTTCAAAACTCCTCAATGAAAAGAAAGTTTCAACTCTGTGAGATGAATGCACACATCACAAAAGTGTTTCTCTGATTGCTTCTCTGTAGTTTGTATGTGAAGATATTTCCTATTCCCCAATTAGCCTCAAAAGGACTCCAAATATCCACTTACAGATTCTGCAAAAAGAGTGTTTCCAAACTGCTCAATCATAACAAGAGTTCAACTCCGTTAGATGAATGCACACATAACAAAGAAGCTTCTCAAAATGCTTCTGTGTAGTTTTCATATGAAGATATTTCTTTTTCCTATATAGGCAGCAAAGGGCTACAAATATCCAGTTGCAGATACTACAAAAATAGAGGTTCAAAACTACTCTATCAAAAGATAAATTCAACTGTGTGAGTGGAATGCACACAACACAGAGAAGTTTCTCAGAATACTTCTGTGTAGTTTTTATGTGAAGATATTTCCTTTTCCATCTTAGGCCTCAAACCGTTCCAAATATCCACTTGCAGATTCCACAAAAAGTGTGTTTGCAAACTGCTCAATCAAAAGAAAGGTTCAATTCTGTGAGATGAATGCACACATCACAAAGAAGTTTCCCAGAATGCTTCTGTGTAGTTTTTATATGAAGATATTTCCTTTTCCACCATAGGCCTCATAGCGATCCAACTAACCACTTGCAGATTCTACAGTGTGTTTCAAAAATGCTCAATCAAAAGAAATTTTCAACTCTGTGAGATGAATGCACACATCAAAAACAAGTTTCTCAGAATGCTTCTGTGTAGTTTTTATATGAAGATATTTCCTTTTCCACCATACGCTTCAAATGGCTCCAAATAACAATTTGCAGATTCTACGAAAAGAGAGTTGCAAAAGTGCACATTCAAAAGATAAGTCCAACTCTGTGAGATAAATACATACATCACAAAGTAGTTTCTCAGAATGATTCTGTGTAGTTTGTATATGAAGATACTTCCTTTTCTACAATAGGACTCAAAGCACTCCAAATATCAGCTTCCAGATTCTAAAAAATGAGTGTTTCACAACTGCTCAAGGAAAATAATGGTTCAACTCTATGAAATGAATGCACATATCTACAAGAAGTTTCTCACTATGCTTCTTTGCAGTTTTTATGTGAAGATATATCCTATTCCACAATAGGCCTCATATCTCTCCAAATATCCACTTGCAGATTCTACAAAAAGAGTGTTTCAAAACTGCTCAGTCAAAAGAAAAGTTCAACTATGTGAGATGGATGCACATATCTCAAAGAATTTTCACACAATGCTTCTGTGTAATTTTTATGTGAATATATTTCCTTTTCCACCGTAGGCCTCAAAGCACTCCAAATATCCACTTGCAGATTCTACAAAAAGAGTGTTTCAAAACTGCCCAATCAAATGAAGGGCTCAAATCTGTGAGATGATTGCACACATCACAAAGTAGTTTCTCCGAATGCTTCTGAGTAGTTTTTATGTGAAGATATTTCCTTTTCCTCCTTAGGTCCCAAAGCACTCCAAATATCCACTTGCAGATTCTACAAAATTGGAATTTCAAAACTGCTCAATCAAAAGAATATTTCAACTCTGTGAGATGAATGCACACATCACAAGAAAGTTTTCCAGTATGCTACTGTGTAGTTTTTATGTGTAGATATTTCCTTTTCCACCATAGGCCACAAAGGGTCAAAATATCAATTGGAGATTCTGCAAAAAGAGAGTTTCAAATCTGCTCTGTCAAAAGATAGGTTCAACACTGTGAGTTCAATGCACACAACCAAAGATGCTTCTCAGAATGCTTCTGTGTAATTTTTATGTGAAGATATTTCCTTTTCCACAGTAGGCTGCAAAGTTCTCCAAATATCCACTTGTAGGTTCTACAAAAAGAGAGTTTAAAACTGCTCATTCAAAAGATGGGTTCAACTCTGTGAGTTGAATGCACACATCACAAAGAAGTTTATCAGAATGCTTCTGTGTAGTTTTTATGTTAAGATATATCATTTTCCACAGTAGGCCTCAATGCGCTCAAAATACCAACTCGCAGACACTAAAAAAAGAGTGTTTCCAAACTGCTCAATCAAAAGATAGGTTCAACTCTGTGAGAAGAATGCATACATCACAAAGTAGTTTCTCAGAATGCTTCTGTGTAATTTTTATGTGAAGATATTTCCTTTTCCATCATAGGTCTAAAAGCGCTCCAAATATCCACTTGCAGATCCTACAAATATAGAATTTCAAAACTGCTCCATCAAAAAAATATTTCAACCCTGTGAGGTGAATGCACACATCACAAAGAAGATTCTCAGAATACTTCTGTATAGTTTTTATGTGAAGATATTTCCTTTTACACCATAGGTTTGAATGCCCTCCAAATGTCCAATTGCAAATTCTACAAAAGAGAGTTTCAAAACTGCTCAATCAAAAAAAAATGTTTAACTCAGTGAGATGGATGCACACATCACAAAGAAGTTTCTCAGATTGCTTCTTTCTAGATTTTATGTGAAGATATATCCTTTTCTACCTTAGGCTGCAAAATGCTCTAAATGTCCCCTTGTAGATTCTACAGAAAGAGTATTTCCAAACTGCTCAATCAAAAGAAAGTTTCAAATCTCTGAGATGAACACACGCATCACAAAGAAGTTTCTCAGAATTCTTTTGTCTAGTTTTAATGTGAAGATATTTCCTTACCACAATAGGCCTCAAAGTGCTCAAAATGTCCACTTGCAGATTCTACAAAAAAAGAGTTTCAAAACTGCTCAATCAAAAAAAAGGGTTAATTCTGTGCAATGAATGCACACATCACATAGATATTTCTGAGATTGCTTCTGTCTAGATTTTACATGAAGATATTTCAATTTCTACCATAGGCTGCTAAGCAATACAAATGTCCACTTGCAGATTCTACCAAAAGAGTGTTTCCAAACTGTTCAATCAAAAGAATGGTTAATATCTGTGAGGTGAATGCACACATTACAAAGAAGTTTCTCAGAATTATTGTGTCTAGTTTTTATGTGAAGATATTTCCTTTTCCACCACAGGCCTCAAGGTGCTTGAAATGTCCACTTGTGGATTCTACAAAAAGATTATTTCAAAACTGGTCCTTCAAAAGAAGGATTCAACTCTGGGAGATGAATGCACACATCACAAAGAATTTTCTTAGAATGTTTCTATCTAGTTTTTATGTCAAGACATTTCCTTTTCCACCATAGGCCTCAAAACCCTCCAAATTTCCACTTGCAGATTCTACAAAAGCAGAGTTTCAAAACTGCTGAATCAAAAGAAAGGTTTAACTCTGTGAGATGAATTCACACATCACAAAGTAGTTTCTCAGGTTGCTTCTGTGCAGTTTTTATGTAAAGATACTTCCTTTTCCTTCATAGGCCTCAATGCACTCCAAATGTCCACTTGCAGATCCTACAAAAAGAGAGTTTGAATACTGCTCAATTGAAAGAAAAATTTAACTCTGTGAGATGAATGCACACATCACAAAAAGTTTCTCAGATTTCTTCTATCTAGATTTTATGTGAAGACATTTCCATTTCTACCATAGGATGCAAAGTGCTCCAAATGCCCACTTGCAGATTCTACAAAAAGAGTGTTTCCAAACTGCTCAATGAAAAGTGACTTTCAACTCTGTGTGGTGAATGCACACATCACAAAGAAGTTTGTCAGAATGCTTCTGTCTAGTTTTTATGTGAAGATATTTCCTTTTCCAACATAGGCCTCAAAGCGCTCCAAATGTGCACTTGCAGATTGTACAAAAGTTTTTTAAAGCTGCTCAATCAAAAGAAAGGTTCAAGTCTGTGAAATGAATGCACAGATCCAAAGAAGTTTGTCAGAATGCTTCTGTCTAGTTATTATATGAAGATATTTCGTTATCCACCATAGGACTCAAAGTGCTCCAAACGTTCACATGCAGATTCTACAAAAAGTGTGTTTCAAAGCTGCTCAATCAAAAGAAAGTTTCAAATCTGCGAGATGAATGGACACATCACAAAGTGGTTTCTCAGAATGCTTCTGTCTAGTTTTTATGTGAAGATATTTCCTTTTCAATCACAGGCCACAAAGCGCTTCAAATGTCCACTTCCAGATTCCACAAAAAGAGTGTTTCAAAACTACTCAATGAAAAGTTTCAACGCTGTGAGATGAATACACACATCATAAAGAAGTTTGTCAGAATGCTTCTGTCTAGTTTTTATGTGAAGACATTTCCTTTTCCACCATAGGCCTCAAAGCGCTCCAAATGTCCACTTGCGGATTCTGCAAAAAAAGTGTTTCAAAACTGCTCAATGAAAAGTGAGGTTCAACTCTGTGAATTTAATGCACATGTAAGAAAGAAGTTTGTCAGAATGCCTCTGTCTAGTTTTTATGTGAATATATTTCCTTTTCCACCATAGATCTTGAGGTGCTCCCAATGTCCACTTGCAGATTCTACACAAAGAGAGTTTCAAAATTGGTCAATCAAAAGAAAGGTTCAACTCTGTGAGATGATTACACACATCACAAAGAAATTTGTCAGAATGCTTCTGTCTAGTTTTTATGTGAAGCTATTTCCTTTCCCACCATAGGCCTCAAAGTGCTACAAATGTCCACTTGCAGATTCTACAAAAAGGGTGTTTCAAACTGCTCAATCAAAAGTAAAGTTCAATTCGAAGAAATGAATGCACACATCACAAAGAAGTTTGTCAGAATGCTTCTGTCTAGTTGTTATTTGAAGATATTTCCTTTTCCACCATAGGCCACAAAGTGCTCCAAATGTCCACTTGCAGATTCTACAAAAAGACTGTATCAAAACTGCTCAACGAAAAGTAAGGTTCAATTCTGTGGCATGAATGCACACATCACAAAGTAGTTTGTCAGAATGCTTCTGTCTACTTTTTATGTGAAGATAGTTCCTTTTCCACCATAGACCACAAAGCGCTCCAAATGTCCACTTGAAGATATTACAAAAACAATTTTTCAAAGCTGCTCAATCAAAAGAAAGGTTCAACTCTGTGAAATGAATGCATACATCAGGAAGAAGTTTGTCAGAATGCTTCTGTTTAGTTATTGTATGATGATATTTCGTTATCCACCATAGGCCCCAAAGCGCTCCAAATGTCCACTTGCAGATTCTACAAAAAGTATGTTTCAAAGCTGCACAATCAAAAGAAAGTTTCAACTGTGTGAGATGAATGCATGCATCACTTAGAAGTTTGTCAGAATGCTTTTGTATAGTTTTTATGTGAAGATATTTCCTTTTTCACCAGAGGCCACAAAGCACTTCAAAATTCCATTTGCAGATTCTACAAAAAGAGTGTTTCAAAACTGCTGAATGAAATGTAAGTTTCAAAGCAAAGAGATGAATACAAACTTCCAAAGAAGTTTATCACAATGCTTCTGTCTAGTTTTTATGTGAAGATATTTCATTTTCCACCATAGGCCTCAAAGCTCTCCAAATGTCCACTTGCAGATTCTACAAAAAGAGTTTCTCAAAGCTGCTAAATCAAAAGAATGTTTCAATTCTGTGAGATGAATGCATACATCACAAATAAGTTTGTCAGAATGCTTCTCTCTAGTTTTTATATGAAGATATTTCCTTTTCCACCATAAGCCTTAAAGTGCTCCAAATGTCCACTTACGGATTCTACAAAAAGAGCATTTCAAAGCTGGTGAATCAAAAGAAAGTTTCAGCTCTGTAAGATGAATGCACACATCACAAAGGAGTTTGTCAGAATGCTTCTGTCTAGTTTTCATATGAAGATATTTCCTTTTCCACCATAGGCCACAAAGAGCTCCAAATGTCCACTTTCAGATTCTACAAAAAGAGTGTTTCAAAACTGCTCAATGAAAAGTAATTTTCAACTCTTTGAGATAAATGCACACATCACAAAGAAGTTTGTAAGAATGCTTCTGTCTAATTTTTATGTGAATATCTTTCCTTTTCCCCTATATATAGTGAGGTTCAACTCTGTGAGATGAATGCACACATCACAAAGAAGTCTGTCAGAATGCTTCTGTCCAATTTTTATGTGAAGATATTTCCTTTTCCACAATAGGCCTCAAAGCGCTCCAAACCTCCACTTGCAGTTTCTTCAAAAAGAATGTTTCAAAGCTCCTCGATCAAAAGAAAGTTTGAAGTCTGTGAGATGAATGCGCAATCAAAAAGTTTGTCAGAATGGTTCTGTCTAGTTTTTATGTGAAGATATTTCCTTTTCCACCATAGGCATCAAAGCACTCCAAATGTCCACTTGAAGATTCTACAAAGAGTTTTTCAAAGTTGCTCAATCAAAAGAAAGGTTCAGTTCTGTGAAATGAATGAGCACATCACAATGAAGCTGGTCAGAATGCTTCTGTCTAGTCATTATATGAAGATATTTTGTTATCCACCGCAGGCCTCAAAGAGCTCCAATATCCAATTGAAGACTCTACAAAAAGAGTGTTTCAAAACTTCTCAATGAAAAGTGAGGTTCAACTCTGCGAGTTGAATGCACACATCATAAAGTAGTTTGTCAGAATGCTTCTGTCTAGTTTTTATGTGAAGATATTTCCTTTTCCACCATAGACCACAAAGCTCTCCAAATGTCCACTTGTAGATTCTACAAAAAGATTGTTTCAAAACTGCTCAATGAAAAGTAAGTTTCAATGCTGTGAGATGAATGCACACATCACAAAGAAGTTTGTCAGAATGCTTCTGTCTAGTTTTTATGTGAAGATACATCCTTTTCGAAGATATGCCTCAAAGAGCTCCAAATGTCCACTTGCAGATTCTACAAAAAGAGTCTTTCAAAGCTGTTCAATCAAAAGAAAGTTTGAACTCTGTGAAATTTTGAGAGCTTTGAGGCCTATGGTGGAAAAGGAAATATCTTCACATAAAAACTAGACAAAATGATTCTGAGAAAATTCTTTGTGGTGTGTGCATTCATCTCACACACTTCAAACTTTCTTTTGATTGAGCAGTTTTGAAATACTCTTTTTGTAGAATCTGCAAGTGGACATTTGGAGCGCTTTGAGGCCTATCGTGGAAAAGGAAATATCTTCACATAAAAACTAGACAGAAGAATTCTGACGAACTTCTTTGTGATAGGTGCATTCATCTCACAGAGTTGGACCTTACGTTTGATTGAGCAGTTTTGAAACACCCTTTTTGTACTATCTGAATATGGACATTTAGAGTGCTTTGAGGCCTATGGTGGAAAAGGAAATATCTTCAAATAAGAACTAGACAGAAGCATTCTGAAAAACTTCTTTGTGATATGTGTATTCATGTCACAGAGTTGAGCCTTTCTTTTGATTGATCAGCTTTGAAACACATTTTTTGTGGAATCTACAGGTGGACATTTGAAGCACTGTGAGGCCTATGGTGGAAAAGGAAATATCTTCACTTAAGGACTAGACAGAAGGATTCTGAGAAACTTCTTTGTGATGTGTGCATGCATCTCACAGAGTTGAACCTTTCTTTCGATAGACCAGTTTTGAAACAGTCTTTTTGTAGAATTTGCAAGTGTACCTTTGGAGCACCTATTGTCCATTGGTGGAAAAGGAAATATCTTCACAAAAAACTAGACGGAATCATTCTGAGAAAATGCTTTGTGTTATGTGCATTCATCTCACAGAGTTGAACCTTAGTTTTGATTGAACAGTTTTGAAGCACCCTTTTTGTACTATCTGCAAGTGGACATTTGGAGTGCTTTGAGGCCTATGGTGGAAAAGGAAATATCTTCATATAAAAACTACACAGAATCACTCTGACAAAATTCTTTGAGATGTTTGCATTCCTCCCACTGAATTAAACCTTTCTTTTCATTGGAGTAGTTTGGAAACTCTCTTTTTCTAGAATCTGCAGGAGGACTTAAGGAGCGCTTTGAAGCCTATGGTGGAAAAAGAAATATTTTCACTTAAGAACCGGACAGAAGCATTCTGAGAAGCTTCTTTGTGATGTGTGCAGTCAACTCACAAATTTGAACCTTTCTTTTGTTTGTGGTGTTTAGGAAAACACTTTTTGTAGAACCTGTAAGTGGACATTTGGAGTGCTATGAGGACTTCAGTGGAAAAGGAAATATCTTCTCATAAAAACCGAACATAAGAATTCTGAGAAATCTCTTTTGCTGTGTACATTCATCTCACAAACTTGAACCTTTCTTTTTTTTGAGCAGTTTGGAAACACTCTTTTTGTAGAATCTGCAATTCGACATTTGGAGGGCTTCGAGGCCTATGGTGGAAAAGGAAATATCTTCACATAAAAACAAGACAGACAGATGCATCCTGAGAAACTTCTTCGTGATGTGTTCATTCATCTCACAGAGTTGAACCTTTCTTTTGATTGAGTAGCTTGGAAACACTCTTTTTGTAGAATCTGCAAGTGGACATTTGGAGCACTTTGGGGCCTATCGTGGAAAAGGAAATATTTTCACATAAAAACAAGACAGAAGCATTCTGAGAAATTTCTTTGTGATGTGTGCATTCATCACACAAAGCTGAACCGTTCTTTTCATTGAACAGTTTTGAAACACTCCTTTGTAATACATGCAAGTGGATATTTGGAACTCTTTGAGGCCTACTGTGGAAAAGGAATTATCTTCACATAATAACCAGACAAAAGCATTCTGAGAAACTTATTTGTGATGTGTGCATTCACCTAACAGGGTTGAAAATTTCTTTTGATTTAACACTTTGGAAATTGTCCTTTTATAGAATCTGCAGAGGGATCCTTTGATTGCATTGCGGTCTCCTGTGGATACAGAAATATCCTCTCATAAAAAGTAAACAGAAGCATTCTGAGAAAGAACTTTGTGATGTGTGTGGAATGGAGTGGAATTGAATGGAATGGAATCGAATGGAATAGAGTGGAGTTTACTGGAGTGGTGTGTAGTGGAATGGAGTGGAATGGAATGGGATGGAATGGAACGGTGACGAGTGGAGTGGAGTGGAGAGGAGAGGAGTGGCATGGAATGCAATGGAATGGACTGGAGTCCAGTGAATTGGAGTGGAATAGAATGGAATATAATGAAAGGAATGGAACGGGATCGAATGTAATGGTATGGAATAGAATGAAATTGAATGGTGAAATGAAATGTGAACTGAGATTGTGCCACAGCACTCTAGCCTATGTGACAGTGTCAGACCCTGTTGAAAGGAAGGAACAGAATGGAATAGAATGGAACGGAATGGAATGGAATGGAACGGAATGGAATGGAATGCAATGCAATGGAATTGAAAGAAACGGAATGCTGTGAAGTGCAGTGAGTGGAGTGGAATGAAGTGGAATGAAGTGGAGTGGAGTGGAATGGAGTGAAGTGGAATGGAATGAAGTGGAGAGGAGTGGAATGGAGTGGAGGGGAATGGAGTTGAGTGTAGTGCAGTGGAATGGAATGGCATGGAGTGGAATGGACTGGAATGGAGTGGAGTGGAATGGAATGGCATGGCGTGGAATGGACTGGAATGGAGTGTAGTGGAATGGAATGGCATGGCGTGGAATGGAGTGGAATGGAGTGTAGTGGAGGGTAGTGGAGTGGAATGGAATGGAGTGCAGGGGGATGTAATGGACTGGAATGGAATGGAGTGGAATGGAGTGCAGTGGAATGGAATGGAGAAGAGTGGAATGGACCGGAGTGGAGTGGAATGGACTCGAATAGAGAGGAGAGGACTGGAGTGGAATGGAATGGAGTGGAGTGGAGAGGAATGCCGTGGAGTGGAGTGGAATGGAATGGAATGTTGTGGAATGGAGTCGAGTGGAATGGAATGAAATGGAACGCAATGGAGAGGAGTGCAGTGAAGCGGAGCAGAACATAGTGGACCGGAGCAGATCGGAGTGGTACGGGATGGAATGGAACAAATGGAATTGGAGCTGAGATTGTGCTACTGCGTTCCAGGCTGGGTTTCAGAGTGAGATACTCTCAAAAGAAAGGAAGGAATGGAATGCAGTGGGATGCAGTGGAATGGAATGGAATGGAATGGAATGGAATGCAGTGGAGTGGAGTGGAGTGGAGTGATGTGGAGTGGAGTGTAATGGTGAGGAATGGACTGGGATGGAATGGAATTGAATGAAGTGGAGTGGAGTGGGGTGGAGTAGAGTGCAGTTGAATGAACAGGAATAGAATGGAATGGAGTGGAATGGAGTGAAGTGGATTGCAGTGGAGTGCAGAGCAGTGGAATGGAGTGGAGAGGAATCGGATGTAATGGAATGCAGTGGAGTGGAGTGGAGTGAAGTGGAACCGAGTGGAATGGAATGGAATGGAATGGAATGGAATGGAATGGAAAGCAATGGAATGCAATGGAATGCAATGGAATAGAATGTAATGCAATGGAATGTTGTCATGTAATGTGAGCAGAGATTTTGCCACTGCACTCCAGCCTAGGTGACACAGTGATATCCTGTCGAAAGAAAGGAATGGAATGCAATGGAGTGAAATGAAATGGAATTGAATGGAATGGAGTGGAGTGGAGTAAATTGGAGTGGAGAGGAGTTGAGTGGAGTGGAATGAAGTCAAATGGAAAGGGATGGAGTGGAATGGAGAGGAGTTGAGTGGAGTGGAGTGAAATAGAATGGAATGGAATGGAATGGAATGCAATGGAATGGTGAAAAGAAATGTGAGGTGTGTTTGTGCCACAGCACACCAGCTTTCGTGACAGAGTGAGATCCTGTGGAAAGAAAGGAATGGAATGGAACAGAGTGGAATGGAATGCAATAGAGTAGAGGCAAATGGAGTGGAGTGGAGTGGAAAGGTCTGAAAAGAATGGAATGGAATGGAATGGAGTGGAATGCCATGTAGTAGATTGGAAAGAAGAGGAAAGGAATGGAATGGAAAAAAGTAGAGTAGAATGGGGTGGAGTGGAGTGGAGTGGAATGGAGTGGAGTGGAATGGGGTTGAAAGGAGTGGACTGGAATGCAGTGGATGGAGTAGAGTGGAAGAGAGTGGAATTATCAGGAATGGAATGGATTGGATAGTAGTGGAAGACAGTGGAGTGGAGTGGAATGTAGAGGAATGGAAAGGAGGGGAAAGGAGTGGACTGGAGTGGATTAGAGTGAATTGGAATGGAATGGAGTTGACAGGAATGTTTTGGAAATGAATGGAATGGAGGGGAGTGGAATGGAATGGAATGGAATGGAATGTCGTGGAATTGAGAGGGGTGGAGTGGAGTGGAGTGGAATCGAATGGACTGTACTGGAGTGGAATGCATTGGAGTGGAGGGGAATGGACAGGAATTGAGTGGAATGGAGTGGAGAGTAATAGTTCGGAATGGAATGGAATTGAATGGAATGGAATGGAGTGGAATGGAGTGGAGAGTAATAGTTCGGAATGGAATGGAATTGAATGGAATGGAATGGAGTGGAATGGAGTGGAGTGAAGCCGATTGGAGTGGTGAGGAATGGAATGGAGCAGCATGGAGTGCAGTGCGGTGGAATGCAATGGAGTGGAGTGGATTGGAAAGAGATGGAGTGGAGTGACGATGAGTGAAGTGGAATGGAATGGAGTGGAGTAGAGTGGAGTGGAGTGCAGAGGTTTCGCATGGAATGGAATCAAATGGATTGCAATGGAAGCTGAGATTGTGCCATTGCACTCCAGGATGGGTGACAGAGAGTGATACTCTCGAAAGAAAGTAATGGAATGGAATGGAATGGAATGGAATGGAATGGAATGGAATGAGGTGCACTGGAGTGGAGTGGAGTGAAGTGAAGTGAACTGGAGTGGAATGGAGAGGAATGTAATGGGACGGAATGGAATGGAATGAAGTGGACTGGAGTGGGGTGGAGTTGAGTGCAATGGAATGGAGCATAATCGAATCGGATGGGGGGGAATGGAGTAGAGTGGAGTGCACTGGAGTGGAAAGAAGTGCAATGGATTGGAATGGAATCGGAAGAAATTGAATGTAGTGGAGTGGAGTGGAGTGGAACAGAATGGAATGGAAAGGATCGGAGCAGAGTGGAATGGAACGGAACGGGAGGTGAGATGGCGCCACTGCACTCCAGACTGGGTGACTGAGTGAAATATTCTTGAAATAATGGAATGGAATGGAATGCAGTAGAATGGAATGGAATGGAATGCAGTAGAATGGAATGGAATGGAGTGGAGTGGACAGGAATACAGTGAACTGGAGTGGAATGGAATGCAGAGGAATGGAATGGGATGGAAGGGAATTGAATGAATTGGAGTGGAGTGGGGTGGAGTGTGTTGCAGTGGAATGGAGCAGAATGGAATGGAAAGGAGTGGAATGGAGTGGAGTGGAGTGCAGTGGAGAGGAGAGGATTGGAATGGAGTGTAATGCAATTGGATGTAATGGAATGTAGAGGAGTGGAGTGGAATGCAGTGGACCAGAGTGGAATGGAATGGAATGGAATGGAAAGGAATGGAATGGAGTGGAATGGAATGGAATGGAATGGAGTGGAATGGAATGGAATGGAGTGGAATGTAGTGGAGTGGAGTGAAATGAAATGGAGTGGAGTAGAGTGGAGTGGAATGTGATAGAATGCAGAGGAGGGGAATGAAGCAGAATGGATTGGAGTGGATTGGAATGGAGTGGAGTCGAATGGAATCAAATGGAGTGGAGTGGAATGGAGTGGAATGGAATGGAGTGCAATAGACTGGAATGGAGTGGAGTGGAGTGGAATTTAGTGGAATGGACTGTAATGGAATGGAATTGAGAGGAATGGAATGGAACTGAATGGAATGGAATGGAATGGAATGGAATAGAGTGGAATGGAATGGAATGGAAAAGAATGGAATGGATGGAGTGGAGTGGAGTGTAATGGATTGGAGTGGAATGGCATGGAATGGGTTGGAGTGTAATGGAGTGGAGTGGAGGGGATTGGAGAGAAGTGGAATGAAATGGAGTGGAGTGGAGTGGAGTTTCGTGGAGTGGCATGGAATGGATTGGAATGGAATAGAATGGAGTGGAGTGGAAGGGAAAGGAATAGCATTGAATGGAATGGAATGGAATGGCGTGGACTGGAGAACAATGTAGTGGAGTGCAGTGGAATGGAGTGGAGTGGAGTGGAGTGGAATTGAATTGAGTGGAATGGAAAGGAATGGAGTAGAGTGGAATGGTATGGAATGGTGTGCAGTGGAATGGAGTGGAATGGAATGGAGTGGAATGGAGGGGAGTGGAGTGCAGTGGAGTGGAATGGAGTGGAGTGGAGTGGACTGAAGTGGAGAGAAGTGGAGTACGGTGGATTGGAGTTTACTGGAGGGGATTCTAATGGAATGGAGTGGAATGGAATTGAATGAAATGGAATGGAGTGGAGTGGAGTGGATAGGAATGGACAGGAGTGGAATGGAACTGAATGAAATGGAATGGAGTGGACTAGAGTGGAGAGGAATGGAAAGGAGTAGAATGGAGTGGAGAGGAGTCGAATGCAGTGGATTGCAGTGGTGTGGAGAGGATTGGAGTGGAGTGGAGGGGGTTGAGTGGAGAGATGTTAAGTGAGGTGGAGTGGAATGTACTGGTGTCGAAAATAATTGAAAGGAGTGGAATGGAATGGAGTGGAGTGGAGTGGAATGTAATGTAATGGAGTGGAGTGGAGTGGAGTAAAGAGGAATGGAGTGGAGTGGAATGGAGTGCAGTGGAGTGAAATGGAGTGGATTGTACTGGAGTGGAGTGCAGAGGAGTGGCATGGAATGGGATGGAATGGATAGAAGAGGAGTAGAATGGAGTGGAGTGGAATGGAAACAAATGGAATGGAATGGAGTGGGGTGAAATGGAAGAGTGGAGTGGAAAGGTTTGGAATGGGATGGACTGGAAAGGAATGGAATGGAATGGAATGGAATGGAATGGAATGGAATGTAGTGGAATGGAGAGGAGTGGAAAGGAGTGGAGTGGAGAGGATTGTTGTAGAGTGGAGAGGGGTTGAGTGGAGAGAAGTGGAGTGGGGTGGAGTGGAGTTTGCAGGAGTGGAAGGTAATGGAATGGAATGGAATGGAATGGAATACGGTGGAATGAAATGGAGTGGAGTGGAGTGGAATGGAATGGAGTTTAGTGGAGTGGAGTAAAGAGGAATGGAGTGGAGTGGAATGGAGTGCAGTGGAGTGGAATGGAGTGCAGTGGAATGGAGTGGAGTGTATTGGAGTGCAGATGGGTGGCATGGAATGGAATGAAATGGATTGTAGTGGAGTGGAGTGGAGTGCAGTGGAGTGTAATGGCGTCGAATGGAAAGGAGTGGAGTGGAATGGAGTGGAGTTGAAAGGAATGGCGTGGAGTGCAATGGTGTGGAATGGAATGGAGTGGAGTGGAATGGAAAGGAATGGAATGGAGTAGAGTGGAATGGAAGGGAGTGGAGTTCAGTGGAGTGGAGTGAGGTGGAATTGAGTGCAGTGGAATGGAGCTGAATGGAATGGGATGGAGTGGAATGGAATGGAATGGAATGGAATGGAGTGGAATGGAGTGGAGTGCAGTGTAAGGGAATGGAATGACATGGATTGGAGTGGAACGGAATGGAATGGAGTGAAGTGGAGTGAAACATAATGGAATGGAATAAGATGCAATTGAATGCAATGGTAGGCTGAAGAGAAATATGAGCTGAGATGGTGACACTGCAATCCAGCATTTGTGACAGAGTGAGATCCTGTGGACAGCAAGGAAATTAATGGAATGGAATTGATGGAATGGAATTGAATGGAGGGCAGTGGAATGAAATGGAATGGAAAGGATTGGAGAGGAGTGGAGTGGAGTGGAATAGGTTTGAGTGGAGAGAACTTAAGTGTGGTGTAGTGGAGTTTACTGTAGCCGAAAGTAATGGTATGGAGTGGAATGGAATGGAACAGAGTGGAAAGGAATGGAGTGGAGTTGACTGGTATGGAATGGATTGGACTGGAGTGGAGTAAAGAGGAATGGAGAGGAGAGGAATGGAGTGTATTGGAGTAGAAGTGAGTGGAGTGTATTGGAGTAGAAGTGAGTGGAGTGTATTGGAGTGGTGTGCAGAGGAGTGGCATGGAATGTAATTGAATGGATTGTAGTGGAGTGGAATGGGATGGAACGGAATGGAGTGGGATGGAATGGAATGGAGTGGAGTGGAGTGGAATGGAATAGAATGGAACGGAGTGGAGTGGAGTGGAGAGGACTGGAATGGAGTGGAATGAGTGGAATGAAGTGGAGACAAATGGAGTGGAGTATAATGGAATGGAATGGAGGAGAGTGGAATGGAAGGGAGTGGAGTAAAGTGGGGTGGAGTGGAGTGCAGCGGAATGGAGCTGAATGTAATGGGATGGAGTGGAAAGGAGTGGAATGGAATGGAATGTAGTGGAATGCAGTGGAATGAAATGGAATGAAGTGTAGTGGAGTGGAATGAAGTGTGGTGGAGTGGAATGCAGTAGAATGGAATGGAATGGAATGGAATGGAATGGAATGGAATGGAGAGGAATGGAGAGGAGTGGAATGGAGTAGACAGGAATTGAATGGAATGGAGTGGAATGGAATGGAATTGAATGCAGAGGAGAGGAGTGGAATGGAATGGAGTGGAGAGGAGTGGAAAGAAGTGTATTGTAGTGGAATGTAGTGGAGTGGAGTGGAATGTAGTGGAGGGGAGTGGAATGGAATAGAAAGGAATGGAGTGCAGTGGTATGGAGTGGAGTGGAATGGAGTGGAGAGGAGTAAAGTGGAGTGGAGTGCAATAAAATAGAATGCATGGAGTGGAATGTAATGGAGTGGAACGGAGAGGAATGGAATGGAGTGGAATGAAATGGAGTGGAGTGGAGTGGACTGAAGTGGAGTTGAGTGTAGTGAAATGGAAAGGAGTAGAGTGGAATTAAGTGGAATGCAATGGAGTGGAATGTAATTGGAGTGTAATGGAAGGGAATGGAGTGGAGTGGACTGAATTGGAGTTGAGTGCAGTGAAATGGAAAGGAGTAGAGTGGAATTAAGTGGAATGCAATTGAGTGGAGTGGAATTGGGGTGTAATGGCAGGGAATGGAGTGGAGTGGAATGGAGTTGAATGGAATGGAGTGGAATACTGGAGAATGGAGTGGAATGGAGTGGAGTGGAGTGGAATGGCTTGGAATAGTCTGGAATGGAGTGGAAATGAATGGAATGCAATGAAGTGGAGTGGAGTGGGAAGTACTGGAATGTAGTGAGGGAACTGTGTGGAGTGAAATGGAATGGCATTGAATGGAGTGTGGTTGAGTGGAATGGACTGGAGTGGATAGGAAATGAGAAGAATAGAATGGAATGAAATGGAATGGAGTGGAGAGGAGAGGAAAGGAGTGGAAAGGATTGGAATGGAGGGAAATGGAATGGAATGGAGTGGAATGAAATGGAATGGAACAATATGGAGTGGAGTGGAATGGAGTTTAGTGGAATGGTGTGGAGTGGAATGGAATGGAATAGAGTGGAGTGGGACGGAGTGGAGTGGAGTGGAGTGGAATGGAATGCAGTGGAATGGAAAGGAGAGAGTGGACTGGAGTGGAGCGGAATTGAATGCATTGGAGTGGAATGGATTGGAAGCGATTAGATTGAAGTGGTGTGCCGTGGAATGGAATAGAAAGGAGTGGACTGGAGTGGCCTAGAATGGAGTGAAATGGAGTGGAATGGAGAGGAATAGAGTGGAGTGGAATGGAGTGTAATAGAATGGAATGGAATTGAGTAAAATGGAATGGAAGGCAGTGGAGTGGATTGAAATTGAGTGGAGTGGAGTGGACTGAAGTGGAGTTTAGTGTAGTGAAATTCAATGGAGCAGAGTAGAATGAAGTGTAAGGCAATGGAGTGGAGTGGAGCTGGAGTGTAATGGAAGGCAATGGAGTGGAGTGGAATGGAGTATAAGAGAATGGAGTGGAATACAGGATAACGGAGTCGAATGGAGTGGAGTGGAGTGGAATAATGTGGAAATGAATGGAATGGAGTGCAATTGAATGGAATGGAATGAAGTGGAATGGAGTGCGATGTACTGGAATGTAGTGAGGGAAATGAGTGGAGTGAAATGGAATGGCATTGAATGGAATGGGGTTGAGTGGAATGGAGTGGAGTGGATAGGAAAGGAGAGGAATAGAATGGAATGGAATGGAATGGAGTGGAGAGGAGAGGAATGGAGTGGAAGGATTGGAATGGAGTGGAATGGAATGGACTGGAGTGGAATGAAATGGAACGGAACGGAGTGGAGTGGAATGGAATATAGGGGAATGGAGTGGAGTGGAATGGAATGGAATGGAATGGAATACAGTGGACTGGAACAGAGTGGTGTGGAGTGGAATGGAGTGGAATGGAATGCAATGGAAAGGAATGGAGAAAGTGGACTGGTGTGGAGTGGAATTGAATGGATTGGAGTGGAATGGATTGGAAGGGAATGGATTGAAGTGGTGTGCAGTGGAATGGAATGGAATGGAGTGGAGTGGAGTGGAGTGGAATGGAGAGGAATAGACAGGAATGGAGTGGAGTGGAATGGAATGGAGTGGAATGGAATGGAATACAATGGTATGGAGTACAGTGGAATGCAATGGAGTGGAGTTTAGTGGAATGGAGTTGACTGGAGTGGAATGTAGTGGAATATAATAGAATGGAATGGTATGGAGTGGAATGGAATGGAGTGTAGAGGAATGGAGTGGAGTAGAATGGAGTGGATGGAAAGTAATCGAGTGGAATGGAGTGTATAGGAATGGAGTGCAACGGAATATAATAGAATGGAGTGGACTGGATTGTAGTGCAGTGGAATGGAGTGGAATGGAATAGATTGGAATGGAATGGATTGTGTGGATTGGAATTCAATGGAATGGAGTGAAGTGGAGTGGAGTGGCATGGAGTGGAGTGGAATGGAATGGAGTGGAGTGGATTGGAATGGAATCGAGTGGAATAAAAAAATGGAATGGAATTGAGTGGAGTGGAGTGGAATGGAGTGGAGTTTAGCATAAACGATTTGAGTGGATCTTAATGGGATGGAATGGAATGGAGTGGAATGAGATTGAATGGAATGGAGTGGAATGAGTTGGAATGGAATAGAGTGAAGTGGAGTGGAAAGGAATGGAATGGAGTGCAGTGTAATGGAGTGGAATGGAATGGGGTTGAATGGAATGGAATGGAGTGGAATGGAGTGGAGTGGATTGGAGGGTAATGGAGTAGAATGTACTGGAATGGAGTGGAATGGAGTGGAGTAGAATGGAATGGAGAGGAATGGAATGGAGTGGAGTGCAATGGAATGGAGTGGAGTGGAATGGAATAGAGTTGAATGGAATAGAATGGAGTGGAATGGAGAGGATTGGAGTGGATTGGAGTGGAATGTAGTGGAGCGGAGTGGAGTGGAATGGAGTGGAGTGGAATGGAGTGGAGTGGTGTGGACTGGAGTGCATTGGAATGGAATGGAATGGAATGGAATGTAGTGGAGTGGAATGGAGCAGAAAGGAATGGAGGGGATTGGCGTGGAATGGAAAGGAGTGGCATGGAGTGGAATGGAAAGCAGTGGAATGGAAAGGAGTGGAGTGGAATGGAGTGGAATGGAATGGAGTGTAGTGGAATGGAATGGAATGGAATGGTGTGGAATGGAGTGGAATGGATTGGAGTAGAGTGGATTGGAGTGGAAAGGAAAGAAGAGGAGTGGAATATAGTGCAGTGGAATGGAGAGGAGTGGAGTGGAATGAAGCGGAGTGGATTGGAATGGAATGGAATGGAATCCAATGGTTTGGAGTGTAATGGAGTGTAGTGGAATGGAGTGGAGTGGAATGGAGTGAAGTGGAATGGAATGGAGTGGAGTGGAGTGGAGTGGAATGAAATTGAATGGAATAGAGTGGAATGGAATGGAGTGGAGTTTAATGGAATAGAATGGACTGGTATGGAATGGAGTGGAGTGGAGTGGGATGGAATGGAATGTAGTGGGATGGAATGGAATGAAATGGAATGGAATGGAATGGAATCTGAGATTGTGCCAATGTGCTCCAGGCTTGGTGACAGAGTGAGATACTCTAGAAAGAAAGGAATGGAATGGAATACAGTGGAAAGGAATGGAATGGAACAGACTGGAGTGAAGATGAGTGGAGTATAATGGGGTAGAGTGGAATGGAGAGGAATGAAATGGGATGGAATAGAATGGAATGTAATGGAGTGGAGTGGAGTGGAGTGCCGTGGAATGGAGCTGATTCAAATGGGATTGAGTTTAACGGAGTGGAGAGGAGTGCAGTTTAGTGGTGAGGAGTGGAATGGAGTGGAATGGAATATAATGTAATGGAAAGTAGTGGAGTGGAGTGGAGTGGAGTGTAGTTAAGTGGAATGAAGTGGAGCAGAGTGGAATAGAGTGGAGTGGAATCGAGTGGTATTGAATGGAGTGGAGTGGAGTGGAAGGTAGTGGAGTCGAATCGCATATAATGGAATGTAGTGGAGTGGATTGGAGGGGAGTGGAAAGGATTGGAATGGAATGGAATGGAATGGAACGCAATTCAAAGCAATGGAATGCAATGGAATATAATGCAATGCAATGGAAAGTTGACATGTAATGTGAGCTGAGATTTCGCCACAGCACTCAAGCCTTGATGACAAAGTGATATCCTGTCAAAAACAAGGAAAGGAATGGTATTGAGTGAAATGGAATGGAATGCGGTGGAGTGTAGTGGAGTGGAATGGAGTGCAGTGGAAGGGAGTGGATTAGAGATGAAATGAATGGAATGGAAAGGAACGCCATGGATTGGAGTGGAGTGGAGTGGAGGGAACAGGAATAGATGGGAATGGAGTGGAATGGAATGGAAAGGAGTGGAGTGCAGTGGAAGGGAGTGGAGTGGAGTGCATTAGAGTGGAATGGAGTTGAATGGAATATAATGGAATGGAATGGAATGGAATGGAGTGAAGGGGAATAGAGTTTAGTGGAGTGAAATGGAGTGGACTGCAGTGAAATGGAATGGAATGGAAAGGAATGGTGTACAGTTGCATGGAGTGATGTGCAGTGGAGTGGAGTGGAGTGTAGTGGAATGGAATGGAGTAAAGTCGAGTGGAGTGGAGTAGAGTGGAGTGGAATGGAATGAATGGAATTGAATGGAGTGGAGGGGAATGGAGAAGACTGAAATGGAATGGAAAGGAGTGGAATGGAGTGGAATGGATTGGAGTGGGGTGGACTGGAATGGAGTGCAGTGCAATGGAAAGGAATGGAAAGGAATGGAGTGGAAATGAATGAAGTGGGATGGAATGGCAGGGAATGGAGTGTAGTGGCGTGGTGTTTAGATGAGTGGAGTGGAGTGGAGTCGAGTGGAGTGGAAAGAAATGGAATGGAAGGGAATGGAGTGGAGGCGAGTGGAGTGTAATGGAATGGAGTGTAATGAAATGGAATGGAATAGACTGGAATGGAAACGATTGGAGTGGAGTGGAGGGGAGTGGAGTGGAGTGCAGTGCAGTGGAATTTAGTTGAGTTGAAAGGAGTGGAATGGAGTGGAGTGGAGTTAAATGGAATGGAGTGGAGGGGAATGGAGTGAAGTGGAATGGAGTGGAATGGAAAGGATTGGAGTGAAGCGTATTGGAGTGGAATGGAATGGAGTGGAATGGATTGGAATGGAGTGGAATGGAATGGAATGGAGTGGAATGGAATGGAATGAAGTGGAATTGAGTGGAGTGGAGTGGAATGGAGTGGAGGGGAATGGAGTGGAGTGGAGTGGAGTGGAACAGAGTGGCATGGAAAGGAATTTATTGGAAAGGAATGGAATGGAATGGAATGGAATGCAATGGAATGCAATGGAACAGAATGCAGTGTAATGGAAAGTTGACATATAATGTGAGCTGAGATTGTGCCTCTGCACTACAGCCTGGGGACACAGTGATATCTTGTTGAAAGAAAGGAGTGGAATGCAAGTGTGTGAAATTGAATGGTTTGGAATGCAATGGAGTGGAGTGGAGCGGAGTGAAGTGGAGTGGAGTGGAGTGGAATGGATTCGAATGGAATGAGATGGAGTTCAATGGAATGGAGTGGAATGAAGTGGAATGGAGTCGAATGGAGAGATGTGGTGTGGAGTTGCGTGGAAAGAGTGGAGTGGAGTGAATGGAGTTCAGTGGAATGGAGTGGAGTGGAGAGGAGTGTAGTGGAGTGGACTGGAGTGGAATAGAGTGGAGTGGATTGGAATGGAGTGCAGTGGAATGGAGTGGATTGGAGTGGAATGGAAAGAAATGAAGCGGAGTGTAGTGGAATGGAGTGGAGTGAACAGGATTGGAGTGGAGTGGAATGGAACTGCAGGGAATGGAGTATACTGGAGTGGAGTGGAGTGCAGTGAGGTGGCATGGAATGGAATGGAGAGGAATGGAATAGGACATAATGGAATGGAATGAAGCGGAGTTTACAGGACTGGAGTGGGGTGCAGTGGAAAGGAGTGAAATGCAATGGGATGGAGTGGAATGCAGTGGAGTGGACTGTAGTGGAGTGGAGAGGAGTGTAATGGAGTGGAATGGAGTGGAATGAAATCAAATGTAATGGAATGTATTCGATTGGAGTGGAGTGGGAAGGAACGGTATGGAATGGAACGGAACGGAACGGCAACTGAGACTGCCACCGTGCTCCAGGATGGCTGACAGAGTGAGATACTCTCGAAAGAAACGAATGCAAAGTAATGCAGTAGAATGAAACGGAATGAAATGGAGTGGAGTGAACAGGAGTGGAGTGAAGTGGAGTGGAACGCAGAGGAAAGGAATCGGATGGAATAGAGAGGAATGGAGTGAGGTGGAGTGGGTTGAAGTTGACTGCAGTGTAATGGAATGGAATTGAATAGGATGGGGTGTAATGGAGTGTAGTGGAGTTCAGTGGAGTGGAGTGGGGTGCAGTGAATCAGAGTGGAGTGGAATGGATTGGAATGTAATGGAGTGGAGTGGAGTGCAGTGGAATGCAATGGAATGGATTGGATTGGAGTGGAAAGGACTGGAATGGTGTGGAATGGAGTGGAAAGAAGTGGAATGCAGTGGAACGGAATGTAATGGAAAGGAAAGGAATGGAATGGAATGCAGTAGAGTGGGATGGGATAGAGTGGAGTAAAGTGGAGTGGAGTGGATTGCAGTGGAGTGGAATGAACTGGAGTGGGGTGGAGAGGAACGGAATGGAATGGAGTGTAGAGGAGTGGAATGGAGTGGATTGGAATGGAGTGGAGAGTTGTGGAGTGTAATGGAATGTAAAGGAGTGGAGTGGAAAGCAACGGAGTGTGGTGGAGTGGAATGGAATGAAATGTAGTGTAGTGGAATAGACTGGAATAGAATGGAGTGGAATGGATTGTAATGGAGTGGAATGGAATGGAGTGGAATGGAATGGAAAGGAGTGAAGTTGAATGGAGTGGAGTGCAATGGAGGGGGGAGGAATGGAGTGGATTGGAAAGAGTGGAGAGTAGTGAAGTGCAATGGAATGTAATGGAGTGGAGTGGAATGGAACAGAGCGGAATGGAGGGAAAGGAGTGGAATCGATTGGAGTTAGTGGAAGGGAGTGGAATGGACAAGAATGGAGTGAAATGGAATGGAATGGAATGGAGTGCAGTGGATTGGAATGGACTGGAATGGAGTGGTATGGAATGTATCCGAGTTTTATGGAATGGAATGGAGTGGAATGGATGGAATGGAGTGGAATGTAATGGAATGTCACGGATCGGAGTGGAATGGAGTGGAATGGAGTGGAAAGAGGGGAACGGAATTGAATGCAAAGGAATGGAGTGGAGTGGACAGGAATGGAAAGGAATGGATTGGAATGAATGGAAGTGGAATGGAGTGGATTTGAGTGGAATTGAATGGAATGGAATGGATTGTAATGAAACTGAGTGGAGTGGAATGGAGTGGAGTGCAATGGAATAGAGTGGAGTGCAATGGAATAGAGTGGAATGGAATGGATTGGAATGGAATAGAGTGGAGTGCAGTGTAATAAAGTGAAGTGGAGTGGAATTGAATAGAGTGAAGTGGAGTGGAAGGGAATGAAATGGATTGGAATGGAATGTAATGGAATGGAGTAGAATGGAATGGAGGGAATGGAGTACAGTGGAATGGAACGGAATGGAGTGGAGTGGAATGGAGTGGAATGGAATGGAGTGGAATGGATTAGAGTGGTGTGGAGTGGAGTGGAGGGCAGTGGAATGGAATGGACTGGAAAGGAATGGAATAGAGTTCAGCGGAGCGGAGACGACGGGAGTAGAATTGAGTGGAGAGTTCTGGAATGGAGCAGAGTGGAATGGAATGAAGTGGAATGGAATGTAATGGAATGGAGTGGATTGGAGATGAATGAATTGGAGTCGAGTGGAATGGAGTAGAGTGGAATGCAATGGAATGGAATGGAGTGGAGTGGAGTGCAATGGAGTGAATTGAAGTTGAATGGAGTTTTATGGAATTGAATGGATTGGAGTGGAGTGGAGAGGAATGGAGTGGAATGGAATGGAATGGAATGGAAAGGAGTGGAATGGAATGGAGTGGAGTGGACTGGTATGGAGAGGAGTGGAATGGAATGGAATGAATGGAATGAAGTGAGGTGGAACAGAGTGGTATGGAATGGAATGGAATGGAGTGGAATGGAATGCAGTTGATTGCAGTGGAATGGAGAAGAGTTGAGTGAAATGGAATGGAATGGAATAGAGTTGAGTGGAATGGAGTGGAATGGAATGGAGTGGAGTGGAAAGCCGTGGAGTGGCGTGGAGTGGAATGGAATGAAATGTAATAGAATGGAATGGATTGGAGTGGAATGGAGTGGAGGGAAGTGGAATGGATAGGAAAGGAATGGAGTAGAATGGACTGGAATGGAGTGGAGTGGAGTGAAATGTAATAGAATGGAATGGATTGGAGTGGAATGGAGTGGAGGGAAGTGGAATGGATAGGAAAGGAATGGAGTAGAATGGACTGGAGGGGAGTGGAGTGAAATGAATAGGAATGGAATGGTGTAGAGTGGTATGGAGTTGAATGGAATGGAGTGGAGTGGAATGGAGTGAGATGGAATGGAATGGAGAGGTGTAGAATGGAACGGAATAGAATGGAGAGGAATGCAGAAGAGTTGAATGGAGTGGAATGGAGTGTAGTGGAGTAGAGTTGAGTGGAGTGGATTGGAGTGCAGTGGAATGGAATGTAATGGAAAGGAATGCAGTGGAGTGAAAACAAATGGAGTAGAATGGATTGGAATGGAATCAATGGAGTTCAGGGGAATGGAATAGAATGGAATGGAATGGAATGCAGTGGTGAGGAATGGAATGGAGAAGAGTGGAATTCAATGGAAAGGAATGGAATGCAGAGGAGTAGAATGGAAAGGAGAGTAGTGGAGTGGAATGGGGTGGAGAGGAACGGAATGAAATGGAATGGCGTGGAATGGAGTGGAATGGAGTGGACTGGAGTAGAATGGAGTGGAATGGAATAGAATGGAGTGGAATGGATGGAATGGAGTGGAGTGGAATGGAGTAGAGTGTAATGGAATGCAGTGGAATGGAATGAAATGGAGTGGAATGCAGTGGAGTCGAATGGAGAGGAGTGGAGTAGAATGGATTGAAATGTAATTTAGTGGAATGGAATGTAGTGGACTGGAGTGATGTGGAGTAGAGTTCAGTGGAATGGAATGGAATTGAATGGAATGGAATGGAGAGGAATGTTGTGGAGTGGAGGGGAATGGAGTGAGATGGAATGAAGTTGAGTGGAGTGGAATGGAATGGAATGGAGTAGAGTGGAATGGAGTGGAGTGGAATAGACTGGAAATGAGAGGAGTGTAGTGGAATAGAGTGGAGCGGAATGGAATGGAATGCAATGGAATGCAGTGGAGTGGAAAGGAATGGAGTGAAGTGGAATGGAATGGAACAGAGTGGAGTGGAGTAGAATAGGGTTTGCTGGAGTCAAACGGAGTTGAATGGAATGGAACGGAATGGAATGGAGTGGAATGGAGTAGAGTGGAATGAAATGGAATGGAGTGGAATGAAAAGGAATGGAATGGAGTGGAGTGGAGTGGAGTGGAATAGAGTGGAGTGGGCTGGAATTGATTTGAGTGGAGTGCAGTGGAATGTAATGTAATTGAATGGAATTCAGTGGAGTGGAGTCGACTGGACTGGAAGAGAATGGTGTGGAGTGTAGTGGAATGGAGTGGGGTTGAGGGGAGGGCAGTGGAGTGGAACGGACTAGAATGGAAACGAATGGAATGGAATGGAACGGAATGAAATGGAGTTAAAGGGCATGGAATGGAATGGAATGGAGAGGAGTGGAGTGTAATGCAGTGGAATGGAATGGACTGGAGTGAACTGGAGTGGAATGGAATGGAATGGAATGCAGTGGAATGGAATGGAGTGGAGTGCATTGCAATGGCAAGGAATGGAATGGAGTGTAGTGGAGTGGTGGGCAGTGGAGTGGAATGGAGTGGAATGGAAAGAAATGGAACGGAATGGAACTGATTGCCGTGCAATGGTATGGAATGCAATCGAATGGAGTGGAGTGGAGTGTAATGTAGTGGAATGGAATGGACTGGAGTGTAGTGGAGTGGAATGGAATGGAATGGAAGGCAGTGGAATGGAATGGAATGTAGTGGAGTGGACTGGAATGAGAAGGAATGGAATGGAGTGGAGTGGAGTGGAGAGGAATGGAGGGATGTGGACTGGAATGGAGTGGAATGCAATGGAATGGAGAGGAATCGAATGAAATAGAATGGAGAGAAGTGGAGTGGAATGGAATGGAGTGGAATTGAGTAGAGTGGAGTGGAGTGGAATGGAATAGATAGGAATGGAATGGAACGGAATGGAATGGAGTGGAGTGAAATGGAGTTGAGAGGAGTGGAGTGGATTGTAATGGAATGGAATTGAATGTAATGTAATGGTGTGGAATGTTGTGGAGTGGAGTGGAGTGGAGTTGAGTAGAATTGAGTGGAATGGAAAGTAATTGAATGGAATTATATGGAGTGGGATTTTGTGGAGTGGAATGGATTTGAGGGCAGTGGACTGGAGTGTAAGGGAGTGGACTGAAGTGGAATAGAATCGAATGTAAAAGAATGGAAGCTGAGATTGGGCCACTGCGCCGCAGGCTGTGTGACAGAGTGAGATACTCTCCAAAGAAGGGAATGGAAGGGAATGCGGTGGAATGGAATGGAATGGAATGGAGTGCACTGGAGTGGAGTGGAGCAGATTGAAGTGGAATGGAATGGAATGGGCAGGAATGGAATGGAACGTAATGGAATGGAATGAAGTAGAGTGGAGTGGAGTGCAGTGGAATGGAGTGAAATGGAGTGGCATGGAGTGTAAAGGAGTGGGGTGAACAGAAGTGGAGTGGAGAGGAATGGAATGGACTGGAGTGGAATGGACTGGAATCGAATGTAATATAATGTATTCGATTGAATTAGAGTGGAACGGAACGGCACGGAAGGGATCAGAACGGAAAGGGAGATGACACTGTGAAACCGCCCTCCAGACTGGGTGACAGATTGAGATACTCTCGAAAGAAAGGAATTTAAACGAATGCAGTGGAATAAAATGGAATGGAATGGAGTAGAGTGGAGTTGGGTGGACTGAAGTTGAGTGGAATGGAATGCCGAGGAATGGAATCGGATGAAATGGAGTGGAATGGAGTGAAGTAGGGTGCGATGAAGTGGAGTGCAGAGGAATGGAACGGAATGGATTGGGATGGAGTGGAATGGAGTGTAGTGGAGTACAGTGGAGTGGACAGGATTGTAATGGAGTGGAATGGAATCCAATGTAGTGGAATGTAGTGGAGTGGAGTGGAGTGGGGTTGAGTGGAGTGGAATGGAATAGAATGTAACGTAATGGAATGAAATGGAATGGAAAGACTGGAGTTGAGTGGAGTGGAGTCGAATGGAGTGGAGTGGAATGCAGTGGAGTGGAGTGGACTGGAATGGAGTGGAAATAAATGGAACAGAGTGGAATGGAATGGAATGGAATGGAGGGAATTGCGGTGGAATGGACTGGAGTGGAGTGGAATGGAGTGGAGTGGAATGGAATGGAATGGAGTGGAATAGAGTGGAATGGAATGGAATAGAGTGGAATAGAATGGAAAGGAATGGAATTGAGAAGAGTGGAATGAAGTGGAGTAGAGTGGAGTGCAAAGGAACGGAATGGATTGGAGTGGATTGGAGTGGAGTGGAGCAGAATGGAATGGAATGGAGTGGAGTTGAATGGAGTGGAGTGAAATTTAGTAGAGTGGAATGGAATGGAAAGGAGTGGAATGAAATGGAAAGGTGTGGAGTGGAGAGGAATGGAGTGCAGTGGAGTGAAATGGAGAGGAGTGGACTGGACTGGAATGGAATGGAGTGGAATGGAATGGAATGGAATGGAGTGGAATGGAGTGGAGTGGACTGGAATTCAGTTGAATGGAATGGAGTGGAGAGGAGTGGAGTGGGGTGCAGTGGAATGAACTGGAATGGAATGGAGTGGAGTGGAGTGGAATGGATTGGAGTGGAGTGAAGAGAAGTGAAATGGGCTAGAATAGAGTGGAATGGAATGCAATGGACGGAATGGAATGGAATGGCGTGGAGTGGAGTGGAATGGACTGGAATGGAGTAGAATGGAATGAAACGGAGTTTTATGGAATGGAATGGAGTAGAATTCAATGGAAATTCATGGAACGACTGAAGTGGAGTGGAATGGAGTGGAACGGAGTTTAAAGGAGTGGAATGGAATGGAATGGAAAGGAATGGAGTGGAGTGCAGTGGAATGGAGTGGAATGGATTGGAATAGAGTTGAGTGGAATGGAGTGGCATTGTGTGCTATGGAATGTAATGGATTGGAATGGAATGGAGGGGATTGGATTTTAATAGAACAGAGAGGAGTGGAATGTATTGCAATGAAATGGAGTGGAGTGCAGTGGAATGGAATGGAATGCAGTTGAGTGCCTTGCAGTGGACTGAAAAGGAGTGGAATGGAGTACAGTGGAGTGGAGTAGAGAGTAATGGAATGGAATGGAATGGAATAGAGTGGAATCGAATCGTGTGGAGTGGAGCAGAGGGGAATGGATTGGGGTGGAGTGGAATGGAATAGAATGGAGTGGAATAGATTGGAAAGAATGGAGTGGAATGGAAAGGAGTGGACAGGATTGGAGTGCAATGGAATGAAGTGGAGTGGGGTGGAGTAGAAGGGAATGGAGTGGAGGGGAATGGAGTGGAATGGAATGGAGAGGAATGAAGTGGAGTGGAGTGGAGTGCAGTGCAGTGGAATGCAATGGAATGGGATGAAGAGGAGTGGAATGGAATAGAGTTCAGTGAAGCAGGGTGAAGTGGAGTGGAATGGAGTGGAGTGGACAGTAATGGAGCAGAATGGAATGTAATGGAGTGGAATGGAATGGAATGGAATGCAAAGGAGTAGAGTGGAGTGCAGTGGAATGGAGTGGAGTGGAGTGAATTGCAGTGAAGTGAAATGAAACGGAGTGGAAAGGAGTGGAGTGGAATGGGTTTTAGAGGAGTGGCATGCTATGGTTTGAAACAGAATGCAGTGGAGTGGAAGGGAGTGGAGTGGAATGGAGTGGAGTGGAATGGAATGGCGTCCATTATGCGCAATGCAATGGAATGGAATGCAGTGGAATGGAATGGAATGGAGTAGAGTGGAGTGGAGTGGAATGGAATGGTATGGAATATAATGGAATGGAGAAGAGTGGAATGGAGTGGACTGGACAAGAATGGAGTGGAATGAAATTGAATGGAATGGAATGGAATGGAGTAGAATGGATTGGATTGTAGTGGAGTGTAGTGGAGTGCAATGGAGTGGGGTGCAGTGGAATGGAATGGAATGGAGTGGAGTGCAGTGGAATGGCATAGAATGAAGTAGAGTTGAATGGAATAGTATGGACGGGAATGGAAAGGAGAGGAGTGGAATGGTGTGGAATGGAATGGAGTGGAGTGGAGTGGAGTGGAATAGAATGTTATGGAGTGGAATGGAATGGAATAGAATGGAATCGAATCGAAAGGAATGTGGTGGAGTGGATTGGAATGTAGAGGAGTGGAGTGGAATGGAGAGGAATGGAATGGAATGGAATGGAATGGAATGGAATGGAGTGCAGTGGATTGGAATGGAATGGAGTGGAGTGGAATGGAGTTCAATAGTATGCAATGGAGTGGAGTGGAATGGAGAAGTGTGTGATGGAATGGAATGGAGTGGAATTCATTGGAATGGAATGGAAAGGATAGGAGTGGAGTGGAATGCGGTGGAGTGGATTGAAACGGAGTGGAGTGGAGTGGAATGGAATGCAATGGAGTGGAATGGAATGGAATGGAATGGAATGAAAAGGAGTGCACTGGAGTGAAATGCAACGGAATGGAATGGAATGGAGTGGAATGGAGTTTGATGGAAAAGATGGGAGTGGAATGGAATGAACGGGATGGAATGGAGTGGAGTTGAAAGGAGTGGAAAGCAATGCAATGGAACAGAGTAGAGCGGAATGCAGTGGAGTTGAATCCAACCCAGGGGAATGGAAAGGATTGGAATGGCATGGAGAGGAGTGGAATGCAGTGCAGTGGAATGGAACAGAGTGTAGTGGAATTGATTGGAATGGAATGGAGTGGAGTGGATTGCAATGGAAAGGAAAATAATGGATTGGATTGGAGTGGAGTGGATTGGAATGGAGTGGAATGTAGTGGAGTGGAACGGAGTGGAGTAGAATGGAATGGAATGGAGAGGAGTGGAGTGGAGTGAAGTGGAATAGATTGGAGTGTAGTAGAATGGATTGGAGTGGAGTGGAGTGAAGTGGAATAGATTGGAGTGTAGTGGAATGGATTGGAGTGGAGTGGAGTGGAATGGAATGGAATGGAGTGGAATAGAGTGTAGTGGAGTGGCAATGAGTGGAATGGAATGGAATGGAGTGGAATGGTGTGCAATGGAATGGAGTGGAGTGGAGCGGAGTGGAATGCAATGGAATGTAATGGAGAGGAATGGAGTGGAGAGGAGTGGAATGGAGTGGAATGGAATGGAGTGGAGAGTAATGTAGTGGATTGGAATGGAGTGGAGAGGAGTGGAGGGTAATGGAATGGAGTGGAGTTGAATGGAGTGGAATGGAATGGAGTGGAATGGAGAGGAATAGAGTGGAATGGAGTGAAGTGGAGTGGAATGGAGTGCAATGGAGTGGAATGGAAAGGAATGGAAAGGAGTGGAATGGAGTGGAGTGCAGGGGAGTGTAATGGAATGGAATGGAGTGGAATGGAATGGAATGGAGTTGGATGGAATGCAATGAGGTGGACTGGCATGGAACGGCATGGAATGGAGTGGAGTGCAGAAGAATGGATTGGAGTGGAGTGAACAGGATGGGAATGGAGTTGCGTAGAATGGAGAGGAACGGAATGGAATGCAATGGAGTAGAGTGGAATGGAGTAGACTGTAGTGCAACGGAATTGAATGGAATGGATTGGAATGGAATAGAGTGGAGAGGAATGCAGTGGACTGGAATTGAAAAGAGTGGAGTGAATGAAATGGAATGTAATGGAGTGGAATGGATTGCAGTGGAATGGAAAGTAATGCATTGGATTGGAGTGGAGTGGATTGGAATGGAGTGGAATGTAGTTGAATGGAGTGGATTGGAACGCAGTGGGTTGGAATGGAATGGAATGGAGTAGAATGGAATGGAATGGAGAGAAGTGGAGTGGAGTGGAGTGAAGTGGAATAGAGTGGTGTGCAGTGGAATGGATTGGAGTGGGATGGAGTGGAATGGAATGGAATGGAGTGGAATAGATTGTAGTGGAGTGGCAGGGAGTGGAATGGCATGCAATGAAATGGAGTGGAGTGGAAGGGAGTGAAATGGAATGGAATGGAGTGGAGGGGAATGGAGTGGAGATGAGGGGACTTGAGTGGAATAGAATGGAGTGGAGAGGAATGTGGTTGATTGGAATACAGTGGAGAGGAGAGGAGTTTAACGGAATGTAGTGGAATGGAGTGGAAAAGAGTGGAATGGAGTGGAATGGAATGGAAAGGAATAGAACGGTATGGAATAGAGTGGAGTGGAGTGGAATGGATTGGAATGCAGTGGAATGGAATGTAATGGAGTTTAACGTAATGGAATGGAGTGAATGGAATGGAATGGCATGGAATGGTGTGGAGTGGAGTGGAATGGTGTGGAATGGCATGGAATGGTGTGGAGTGGAGTGGAATGGTGTGGATTGGAGTAGAAAGGAGTGGAATGGAAAGGAATGGAAAGGAATGGAGTGGAATGCAGTGAAATGGAGTGGAACTGATTGCAATGGAGTGGAGTGGAATGGAGAGGAGTGGAGTGGAATTTAGTGGAATGGAGAGGAATGGAGTGGATTTTAGTGGAATGGAATGAGTTGGAATGGAATGGAGTGTAGTGGAGTGCAGTGGAATGGAAAGGAACGGAGTGGATTGGCATAGAGTGGACTGGAATGGAGTGGAATGGAGGAGAATTGAGTGGAATGAAGTGGAGTGGAATGGAGTGGAATGCAGTGGAGTAAGATCGAGTGGAATGGAGTAGAGGGGAATGGAGTGGAGTGGAGTGGAGTTCAGTGGAATGGAGTGGAACGGAATGGAATGGAGTGGAATGGAATGGAAAGGAGTAGAATGGAATGGGAAGGAATGGAGTGGAATGGAATGGAGTGGAGTGAAATAGATTGCAAAGGAATGGAGTGGATTGGAGTGGTGTGTAACGGAATAGAGTGGAGTGGAATGGAGAGAAATGGAATGGAGTGGAATGGAGTGGAGTGGAGTGGAGTGGAGTGGAGTGCAGTTTAATGGAATGGATTGGAATGGAGTCAAGTTGAATGGAATTAAGTTCACTGGAACAGTGTGGAGTGGAGAGGAATGGAGTGGAATGGAATGGAATGGAATGGAATGGAGTGCAGTGGATTGTAATTGTATGTAGTGGAGTGGAATGGAGTTGAATGGAAGGGAATGGAGCAGAGTGGAACGGAGAAGTGTGCAGTGGAAAGGAATGGAGTGGAATTCACAGGAATGGAATGCAAAGGATTGGAGTGGAGTTGGATGCAGTGGAGTGGAATGAAATGGAGTTGAGTGGAGTGGAATGGAATGGAATGGAATGGAGTGGAATGGAATCTAGTGGAGTGGAATGGAGTAGAGTGGAATGGAATGGAAAGGAGTGGAGTGGAGTGGAGTGGAATATAGTGGAGTGGAGTGAAATGGAGTGGAGTGCAGTGGAATGAAATCGAATAGAACAAAAAGCACAGGAGTGGGAGGTGTGCAGTGGAATGCAGAGGAATGGATTCGAGTGGAATGGACTGGAGTGGAGTGAAATGGAAAAGAATGGAAAGGAGTGGAATCCAGTGGAAAGGAGTGGAATGGAATTGAAAAGAATGGAATGGAATGGAATGGAATGGAATGGAATGGAATGGAATGGAATGGAAAGGAAAGGAGTGCAGTGGAGTGAAATGGAATGGAATGGAGTGGAATGGAATGCAATGGGGTTTGAGGGATTGGAATGGAGAGGAATGCAATGGAACGGCATGGAATAGAATGGAGTGCAGTAGAATGGAGTGGAGAGGAGTGAACAGGATTGTAATGGAGACGTGTGGAACGGAATGGAAAGGAATGGAATGGAATAGAGTAGAATTCAATGGAGAAGAGTGGCGTGCAATGGATTGGAATGGAATGGAGTGGAGTGGAATGCAGTGGAGTGGAATGGAACAGAGTGGAGTTGAATGGATTGGAATGGAATGGAGTGGATTGGATTGCAGTGGAATGGAAAGTAATGGATTGGATTTGAGTGGAGTGGATTACAATGGAGTGCAATGGAGTGCAGTGGAATGGAGTGGAGTGGAAGGGAGTGGAATGGAGTGAAGTGGAAAAGATTGGAGTGTAGTGGAATGGTTTTGAGAGTGGTGGAGTGGAATGGAACGGAATTGAGTGGAATAGAGATTAGTGGAGTGGCAGGGAGTGGAATGGAATGGAATGGAGTGGAATGGCGTGCAATGGAATGGAGAGGATTAGAGGGGAGTGGAATGCAATAGAATGGAGAGGAGGGGAATGGAGTGGAGAGGAGTGAAATGAAGTGGAATGGAATGGAGTGGAGACGAATGTAGTGGATTGAAATGCAGTGGAGAGGAGTGGAGTGTAATGGAATAGAATGGAGTGGAATTGAATGGAGTGGATTGGAATGGAGTGGAATCCAGTGGAATAGACTGGAATGGAGTGGAATGGAGTGGAGTGGAGTGGAATGGACTGGAAAGTAATTGAATGGAATGGAATAGAATAGAGTGTAGTGGAGTGGAATGCAATGAAATGGAGTGGAATGGAATTTAATGGAGTTTAACGAAATGGAATGGAGGGGAATGGAATGGAATGGCATGGAACAGTGTGGGGTGGAGTGGAATAGAAGGGAATGGAAAGGAATGGAGTGGAGTGGAATGCAGTGGAACGGATTGGAATGGAGTGGAGTGCAATGGGGTGGAATGGAGTGGAATTTATTGGAATGTAAAAGATTGGAATGAAATGACGTGGAGTGGAGGGCAGTGGAACGGAATGGAATGAAGTGGAGAGGCGTAGAGTGGACTGGAATGGAGTGAAATGGAGGGGAATGGAGTGGAATGCAGTGGAGTGGGATGGAGTGGAATGGAGTGGAGAGCAGTTGAGTACGATCGAGTGGAATTGGATGGAGTGGAAGGGAGTGGAATGGAATAGAGTCGAGTTGAATGGAGTGGAATGGAATGGAGTGGAATGCAGTGGAATAGAGCGGAATGGAGTGGATTGGACTGCAATACAGTGGATTGGAATGGAATGGAATGGAGTGGAATGGAATACAGTAGAGTGGAGTGGAATGGATTGGAATGGAGTGGTATGCAATGTAATGAAGTTTAACGGAATGGAATGGAGTGGAATGCAAAGGAATGGCCTGGAATGCTGTGGGGTGTAGTGGAATGGAGTGGAGTGGAGTGAAATGGAGTGGAATTGAAGGGAATGGAAAGGAATGGAGTGGAGTAGAGTGGAATGGAGTGGAATGGATTGGAATGGAGAGGTGTGGAATGGAGTGGAGTGGAGTAGAATTTAGTGGAATGCAATGAATTGGAATGGAATGGAGTGGAGTGGAGTTCAGTGGAATGGAATGCAACGGAGTGGAGTGGCATACGGTGGACAGGAATGGAGTGGAATGGAGGAGAATCGAGTGGAATGTAGTGGAGTGGAACTGAGCGGAATTGAGTGGAAAGCAGTGGAGTGGAATGGAGTGGAATGCAGAGGAGTAGGATGGAGTGGAATGGAATGGAGTCGAGTGGAGTGGAATGGAAAGGAAAGGAGTGGAATGGAATGGAAAGGATTGGAGTAGAATGGAATAGAGTGGAGTGGAATATAGTGCAACTGAATGGAGTGGATTGGAGTTAATTGGAATGGAGTGGAGTGGAGAGGAGTGAAGTGCAGTGGAATGGAATGGATTGGAATGCAGTGGAGATGAATGGAATGAAGTTCACTGGAAATGAGTGGAGTGGAGTGGAATGGAGAGGAGTGGACTGCAGTAGAGTGGACTGGAATGGAATGGAATGGAGTGGAATGGAATGGAAAGTAATGGAATGGAGTACAGTGTAGTGGAATGGAGTGGAATGGAGTGGAGTGGAGTGGAGAGGAATAGAGTTTAGTGGAATGGAATGGAGTGGAGTGAAATGGAGTGGAGTTGAGGGGAATGGAGTTTAGTGGAATGGCATGGAATGGGATGGAATGGAGTGGAATGGAGTGAATTGGAGGGAAGAGGGGTGGAATGGTGTTTTATGGATAGGAAGGGAGTGGAGTGGAATATAGTGGAATGGATATGATTGGAATGGAATGGAATGGAATGAAATGGAATGGAATAGAGTGGAGTGGACTGGAGTGAGAGTAGAGTGAAGAGCATTGGAGTGGAATGGAATGGAGTGGAGTGGAGTTGAGAGCAATAGAGTGGAATGTAATGGAGTGGAGTGAATTGAAGTAGCGTGAAGTGGAATTGAATGGAGTAGAGTGGAATGCAGTGGAATGGAAGGAATGGAGTGGAGTTTAGTGGAGTGCAATGGAATGTACTGGATTGCAATGGAGTGGAGTGGAATGGAATGGAGTTACGTTGAGCGGAGTGGAGTGGTGTGGAATGGAGACAGTGAACTGTAATGGACTGGATTGAAATGGAAAGGAGTGGAATGGAATGGAAATTAATGGAATGGAGTGGAGTGGAGTGGAATGGAGAGGAGAGGAGTGTTATGGAGTTTAGTGGATTGGAATGGATTGGGATGGAATGGAGTGGAGTGGAGTGGAGTGGAATGCAGTGAAGTGGAATGGAGTGGAGTGGAGTGGAATGGAATGGAGTGGATTGGAATGGATTGGATTGGAAAGGAATGTATTATAAAATGGAGTGGAGTGGAGTGGAATGGAGTGGAGTGGAGTGGAATGGAGTGCAGTGGAATGGAGTGGAGAGGAGTGGAATGGAATGGAGTGGAGTGGAATGGAATGGGGTGGAAAGGAATTGAACGGAATGGACTGGAGAGGAGTGGAATGGGGTGGAGTGGAATGCAGTGGAGTGGAATGGAGTAGAGTGGAATGAAATGACGTGGAGTGGAATGGACAGAATAGAATGAACTGGATTGGTTTGGAATGGAGTGGAGCGAAGTGGAATGGAAAGGAGTGGAGTTGAATGGAATGCAATGGAATAGAGTGAAGTGGACTGGAATGGAGTGGAGTGCAGTGGAGTTCAATGGAGTGGAGTGGAGTGGACTGGAATGGAGTTGAGTGGAAAGGAATGGAATGGAATGGAATGGAATGCAGTGGAGTGGAATGGAAATGAATGCAGTGGAGTGGAGTGGATTGGAGTCGATTGGAGTGGAATAGAAAGGAATGGAGTGGAATTGAATGGAAAGAAAGAGAAGGCAATGGAATGCAGTCGAGTGGAATGGAATGGAATGGACTGGATTGTAGTGGAGTGGAGTGGATGCGAAAGGAACGGAGTGGAGAGGAATGGAGTGGAAAGGAATGGAGTGGAAAGGAGTGGAGTGGAGTGGAGTGCAGTGGAATGGAATGGAATGGGAAGGAAATGGAGTGAAGTGGAATGGAATGGAGTCGAGTGGAATGGAATGGAATGGAATGGAGTTCAAGAGGGTGGATTGTAGAGGAGTGGAATAGAGTGGAGTGGAATGGAATGGAGAGGAGTGAAGTTGAGAAGAGTGGAGTGTATTTGAGTAGAGAGGAGTAGAAAGGAGTGGAGTGGAGTGGAATAGGGTGGAGTAGACAGGAATTGAGTGCAGTGGAATGGAATGGAGTGGAATGGAATGAAATGGAATGTAGTAGAATGGAGTGTAGTGGAATGGAGTACAGTGGAATGGAATGGAATGTAGTGTAATGGAATGGAATGGAGTGTAATGGAAAGGAATGGAATGAACTGGAATGGATTGGAATGGAGTGGAGAGGAGTGGAATGGGAATAAGTGTATTGGAATGGAATGGAATGGAATAGAGTGGAGAGGAGAGGAATGGAGTGGAGTGGAGTGGAATGGAATGGAGTGGAGTGGACTGTAGTGGAGTGGAATGGAGTGGAATGGAATGGAAAGCAATGGAATGGAATGGAATGGAGTTCAGTTGAACGGAATGGAGTAGAGTAGAATGGAATGCAATGGAATGCAAAGGACTGGAATGGTGTGGAGTGGAGTGGAAGGGAACGGAATGCAATGAAGTGGAGAGGAATGGAGTGGAATGAAATGCAGTGGAAGGGAGTGAAATGAAGTGGAGTGGAGTGACGTGTAATTGAGTGGAATTGATTGGAATGGAGTGCAATGGAATGGAATGGAGTGGAATGCAATGGAATGGAATGGAGGGGGATGGAATGGAGTGGAGGGGAACGGAGTGGAGTGCAGTGAGTGGGAGTGAAGTGAAACGAAATTCAATGGAGTGGAGTGGAGTTTAGAGGAGTGGCATGGAATGGATTGGAATGGAATGGAGTGGAGTGGAATGCAGTGGAGTGGAATGGAGAGGAGTGGAAAGGAATGACAAGGAATGGAGTGCAATGCAATGCATTGGATTAGAGAGGACTAATATGGAATGGAGAAGAGTGGAGTGGTGTGGAGTGGATAGGAATGGTGTGACTTGCAGGGGACTGGAGTGGAATGGAATGGAATGGAATGGAATATAATGGAATGGAGAGGAGTGGAATGGAGTGTACTGGAGTGGAATGGAGTGGAATGGAATGGAATGGAATGCAGTAGATTGGAATGGAAAGGAGTGGAGTGGAGTGGAGTGGAATTTAGTGGAATGAAATTGAGTGGACTGGAATGGAGTGGAGTGGAATGGATGAAGTGGAGTGGAATGGAATGGAACGGAGTGCACTGGAATGGAGTAGAGTGGAGTGGAAAGAATTTTAGTGGAATGGAATGGGATGCAATGGAGTGGTGTGGTGTGCAATGGACTGAAGTGTAGTGGATTGATTTGTATGGAATGGAATGGAATGGAGTGGAGAAGAGTGGAATGGAGTGGAATAGAATGGAATGCAATGGAATGGAATGGAGTGGCGTGGAATGGAATGGAGTGGAGTGGAGTGGAATGTAGTGGAATGGAATGGAATGGTGTGGAATGCAGTGGAATGGAGTGGAGTGGGGTGGAGAGGAATGGAGTGGAATGGAATGGCATGGAATGGAATGGAATGGAAGGGAATGGAATGGAGTAGAGTGGAATGCAATGGAGTGGAGTTTATTGGAGCTTAGTGGAATGAAGTGGAGTGGAGTAGAGTGGAATGGAATGGAGTGGATTGGAGTGGATTGGAGTGGAATGAAGTGGAATGGAGTAGAATGGAATGGAAAGGAAAGGAATGGAGTGGAATGGAATGGAGTGCAATGCAATGGATTGGATTGGAGTACAGTGGAATGGAATGGAATGGAGTGGAATGGAATGGAATGGATTGGAGTGGAATGGAGTGGAGTGGAATGGAGTGGAATGGAATGGAGTGGAGTGGATTGGAGTGGAGTGGAGTGCAGTGTAATAGAAGGAATGTTATGGAGTGTAGTGGAATGTAATGGAGTTTAGAGGAGAGGAATGGAATGAGGTAGAGTGGAGTGGAATTTAGTGGAGAGGAGTGGAATTAAACGGAGTGGAGTGGAGTGAAATGAAACGGAATTGAGTGGAATGGAAGGAAAATGAATGGAGTGGAATGGAAGAAATTGAAGTGGAATGGAGTGAAATGAAATGTAGTAGAGAGGAGTGGAGTGGAATGGAACGGAATGGAGCAGATTGGAATGGAGTTGATTGGAAGTCAGTGGAGTGAAGTGGACTGGAGAGGAGTGGAGTGGAGTGCAGTGGAATTGAATGGACTGGTAAGGAGCGGAGCAGAATGACATGGAGTTGAGTGGAGTAAAGTGGAGTGGAGTGAAGTGGAATGGAGCTTAGCGAACTGGAATAGAGTAGAGTGGAATGGAATGGAGTTGAATGGACTGGACTGTAATGAAATGGAGTAGAGTGGAGAGGATTGTTGTGTAATGGTAGGGAGTGGAATGAAAAAGAATGGACTGGAGTGAAATGGAATGGAACGGAGTCGATTGGAATGGAGTTTTATGGAATGGAATAGAATGGAATGGAGAGGAATGGAGCAGAGTGGAATGGAATGGAATGAGATGCCATAGCCTGGAGTGGAATTTAGTGGAGTGGAGTGTAATGGAGTGAAGTAGAGTGGAATGAAGTGGATTGTACTGGAATGGAATGGAATGGAATGGAATGGCTTGGAATGGAATGGAATGGAACGGAATGGAATGGAATGGAATGGAATGGAGTGGAGTGTTTTGGAGTGGAATGGAATGGAATGGTGTGGAGTGGAATGCCGTGTAATGGATTGGAGGGGAGTGGAGTGGAGTGGAAAGGAATGGAATGTAGTGGAGTGGAATGGAATGGAAAGGAATGGAGTGGAATGGAGTGGACTGGAATGTAATGGAATGGAATGGAATGGAGGGTAATAGAATGGAATGTAACACAGTGGAATGGAATGGAGTGGAATTGAATCATATGGTGTGGAGTGGAATGGAGTGGAGTGGAGTGGAGTGGAATGGAATGGAATGTAGTGGAGTGGAGTATAATGAAGTGGAATAGACTGTAATGATATAGAATAGAATGCAATGGACTGGAATGGACAGCAATGATATAGAATGGAATGGAATGGAATGGAATGGAATGGAGTGGAGTGGAATGGAATGGAAAGGAATGGAGTGGTGTGGCGTGGAATAAAGTGGAGTAGAGTGGAATGGAGTGGTGTGTAATGGAATGGTATAGAATGGAAAGGAATGCAGTGGAGTTTAATGGAATGCAGTGGAGTGGAATGGAGTGGAGTGGAGTGGAATAGAATCGAATGGAATGGCATGGAATGGAATGGAATAGAATGGAATGGAATGGCATGGAATGGAATGGAATGGAATGGCATGGAATGGAATGGAGTGGAATAGAATGGAGTGGAGTTGAAAGGAGTGGAATGGAATGAAGTGCAGTGGAAAGGAGTGGAATGGAATAGAGTGGAGTGGAGAGGATTGGAGTGGAACTGAATTGTGAAGCGTGGAACATATTGGAGTGGAATGGAGTGGAGTGGAATGGAATTGAATGGAATGGAGTAGAATGGAGTATAATGGAGTGGAATGGAGAGGAGTGGAATGGAGTGAATTGGAATGGATTGAAATGGAGTGGAGTGGAAAGGAATGGAGTGGAATGGAGTGTAATGGAGTGTAATGGAGTGATGTGGAGTGGAATGGAGTGGAGGGGAGTGGAATGGAGTTGAGTGGAATGGAATTCAGTGGAATGGAGTGGAGTGGAGTGGAATGGAGTGCAGTATAATGGAGTGGAGTAGAATGGAATTCAAGTGAGCAGAGTGGAGTCGAATGGAGTGGAGTGAAGTGCAGTGGAGTGTATTGGAATGGAATGAAATGGAGTGGAATGGAGTGGAGTGGAGTGGAATGGAGTGGAATGGAATTGAGGGGATTGGCATGGAATGCAATAGAGTGGCCTGGAATGGAATGGAGTGGAATGGAATGGAGTGGAGTGGAAAGTAGTGCAATGGAATGGAGTGGAGTGGTATGGAGTGGAATTGAATGGAGTGGAGTGGAGTGAAACGAGGTGGAATGGAGTGGAGTGGAGTGGAATGAAATGGAATGGAGAGTAGTTGAATGGAGGGGAAAGGAATGGAGTGGAGTGGAGTGGAATGAAATGGAATGGAGAGTAGTTGAATGGAGTGGAAAGGAATGGAGTTGAAAGGAGTGGAAAGGAGTGGTTTGGAGCTGAGTGTAATGGAATGAAATGTCCTGGAATGGAGTGGAATGGAGTAGAGTGGAGTGTAATGGAGTGCAATGGACTTTAATAGAATGGAATGGAATAGAATGGGGTGGAATGGAATTGAATGTAATGTATTGGAATGTAATGGAATGGATTGGAGTGGAATGTAGTGTAGTGGAATGGAGTAGAGTGGAATGGATTGGCGTGGAATGGAAAGGGGTGAAGTGGAGTGAATTGGAGTGCAATGGAGTTGAATGGAATGGAATGGAATGGAATGCAATGGAGTGGACTAGAGTCGAGAGGAATGCAGTGGAGTGGAATGTAATGGACTGGATTGGAGTGTATTGGAATGCAGTGGAGTGGAGTGTAATAGAGTGGATTGGAGTGGATTGGAATGCAGTGGAGTGGAGTGTAATAGAGTGGATTTGAGTGGAATGGAATGGAATGGAGTAGAATGTAATGGAGTGGAATGGAGTGCAGTGAGGTGGAGAGGAGTAGAGGGCAATGGAATGGAGTGGAGTAGAGTAGAGTAGAATGGAATGGAAGGTAACGTAATGGAATGGAGTGGAGTGGATTGTATTTGTATTTGAGTGGAATATAGTGGAGTGGAATGGAGTGGAACGGAATGGAATGGACTCGATTGTTATGGAATGGAATGGAATGGAATGGAATGGAGTAGAGTGGAGTGGCGTGTTGTGGAGTGGAATGGAGGGAAGTGGATTGTAATGGTATGGAGTGGAATGGAAAGAAATGGAATGAAATTGAGTGGAGTGGATTGGAATGGAGTGAAATGTAATGGAATGGAGTGGAGTGGTGTGAAATGGGGTGGAATGAAATGAATTGGACCGGAGTAGAATGGAAGGGAATGGAGTGTAGTGGAATGGAGTGGATTGGAATGGAGTTGAATGGAGTGGCATGGAGTGGAATGGGGTGGAGTGGAGTGGAGTGTAAAGGAGTTGAATGTACAAGAATGTTATTTAATGGAGTAGAAAGAAGAGGTTTGGAGTGTATTGTAGTGGAGTGGACTGTAATAGAATGGAATGGAATGCAAAGGGGTGGAACAGAATGGAATGTTATGGAGAGGAATGGAATGGAATGGAATGGAGTGTAGTGGAATAGAGTGAAATGGAATGGAGTACCATGGAGTGGAATGGAATGGAGTGGAGTGGAATGGAATGGAATGGAATGGAGTGGAGGGGAATGGAGCAGAGTGGAATGGAGTGGAATGGAGTGGAGTGGAATGGAATGGAGTGGAGTGGAGAGGAGTGGAATTAAATGCAATGGAATGGAATTAAGTGAAGTGAAATGGAGTGGAGTGGAGTATAATGGAGGGGAATGGAATGGAGTGGAGTGGAGAGGATTGGAGTGGAATGGAATGGAAAGGGATGGAATGGAAAGGAATGGAATCGAGTGGAGTGGAATGGAATGGGCTGGAATGGAGTGGAATGCAGTGGAATGGAGTGGAAAGGGTTGGAGTGGAATGGAGTGGATTGGAATGGATTGATATGGAGTGGAGTACAAAGTAGTGGAGTGGAATGGAATGGAATAGAGTGAAGTGGAAAGGAATGGAGTGGAATGGAGTGGAATAGAGTGAAGTGGAAAGGAATGGAGTGGAATGGAGTGGAATGGAGTGAAGTGGAGTGGAATGGAGCGGAGTGAAGTGGAGTGGAATGGAATGGAGTTGAGTAGAATGGAGTGGAGTGGAATGGAGTGCAGTGGAATGGAGTGGAATGGAGTGTAATAGAGTGGACTGGAGTGGAATGGAATGGAATGGAATGGAATGGAATTGAATGGAATGGAGTGGAATGGAATGGAGTGGAATGGAGTGGAGTGAGGTGGAGTGGAGTGGAGGGGAATGGAATGGAGTGGAGTGGAGAGGAGTGGAGTCGATTGGAGTGGAATGGAATGGAATGGAATGGAGTGGAGTGGATTGTATTTGAGTGGAATATAGTGGAGTGGAATGGAGAGGAATGGAACGGAATGGAATCGATTGCAATGGATTGGAATGGAATGGAGTAGAGTGGAGTGGCATGGAGTGGAGTGGAATTTAGTGGAGTGGATTGGAATCGCATGGAGAGGAATGGAAGGAAATGGAATGAAATGGAGTGTAGTGGATTGGAATCCGATGGAGTGGAATGGAAACAAATGGAATGAAATGGAGTGTTCTGGATTGGAATGGAGTGGAATGGAAAGGAATGGAATGGAGTGGAGTGGTGGGAAATATGGTGGAATGAAATGAAGTAGACTGGAGTAGAATGGAAGGGAATGGAGTGTAGTGGAATGGAGTGGAATGGAATGGAGTTGAATGGAGTGGAATGGAGTGGAATGAGGTGGAGTGTAGTGGATTGTAAAGGAGTGGAATGTACAGGAATATTGATTAATGGAGTAGAAAGGAGAGGATTGGAATGTATTGGAGTGGAGTGGACTGTAATAGAATGGAATGGAATGCAATGTGGTGGAATAGAATGGAATGTTATGGAGAGGATAGGAATGGAATGGAGTGTAGTGGAATAGAGTGGAGTGGAATGGACTACCATAGAGTGGAATGGAATGGAGTGGAGTGGAATGGAATGGAATGGAATGGAATGGAGTGGAGTGGAATGCAGTGTAGTGGAATGGAGTGGAATGGAGTGGAGTGGAATGGAGTGGAGTGGAATGGAATGGAGTGGAGTGGAGTGGAGAGGAGTGGAATTAAATGGAAGGGAACGGAATTAAGTAAAGTGGAATGGAGTGGAGTGGAATATAATGGAGGGGAATGGAATGGAGTGGAATGGAATGGAGTGGAGTGGAGAGGATTGGAGTGGAATGGAATGGCAAGGAATGGAATGGAAAGGAATGGAATCGAGTGGAGTCAAACGGAATGGGCTGAAATGGAGTGGAATGGAGTGGAAAGGATTGGAGTGGAATGGAGCACATAGGAATGGATTGATATGGAGTGGAGTGCAAAGGAGTGGAGTGGAATGGAATGGAATAGAGTGAAGTGGAAATGAATGGAGTGGAATGGAGTGAAGTGGAGTGTAATAGAGTGGAGTGGAGTGGAGTGGAATGGAGTTGAGTAGAATGGAGTGGAGTGGAGTGGCATGGAGTGCAGTGGAATGGAGTGGAGTGGAGTGGAATGGAATGGAATGGATCAGTGTGGAGTAGAATGGATTGGAGTGCAGTGCAGGGGAGTGTAGTTGAAAGGAATGGAATGGAGTGGAAAGAAGTGGAGTGGACTGGAATGTAGTAGAAGGTAATTGAGGGGATTGGCATGGAATGGAATGGAGTGGCATGGAATGGAATGGAGTGGTATGGAATGGAATGGAATGGAATGGAATGTAGTGGAATTTAAATGGAGTGTAGTGAAATGGAGTGAAATGGAATGGAGTGTAGTGGAATGGAGTGGAATGGAATGGAATGTAGTGGGGTGGAATGGATGGGAGTGTAGTGGAATGGAGAGGAGTGGAGTGGAATGGAATGGAATGGAGTGTAGTTGAATGGGTTGGAAAGGAGTGGTGTAGAAAGGAGTGGAATGGAGTGAAATGGATTGGAGTTGAGTGGAGTGTAATGGAGTGGAATGTACTGGAATTGAGTGGAATGGAGTTGAGTGGAGTGTAATGGAGTGGAATGGACAGAAATGGAATGGAATGGAATGGGGTGGAATGGAATGGAATGGAATGGAGTGGAGTGGAATGGAATGGAATGGAGTGGAATGGAATGGAATGGAATGGAGTAGAGTGGAGTGGAATGGAGTGTAGAGGAATGGAGTGGAATGGAGTGGAGTGTAGTGGAATGGAAAAGAGTGGATTGCCGTGGAGTGGAGTGGAATGACGTGGATTGCAATGGAAAGGAGTGAAGTGGAATGGAGGGGAATGGAATGGAGTGGAATGGAATGAAGTGGATTGGAGAGGATTGGAGTGGAATGGAATGCTGTGGATTGGAATGTAGTGAAATGAAATGGAGAGGAGTCCAGTGGAGTGGAATGCAATTCAAAGGAATGGAGTGGAATTGAGTGGAATTCAACGGAATGGAACGGAGTGGAATGGAGTGGAGTGGACTGGAGTGGAATGTAGTTGAATGGACAGGAATCGAGAGGAAAGGAATGGAATTGAGCGGCATAAAATGGGATTGAGTGGAATGGAATGGAATGGAGTGGAGTGGAGTGGAATGGAGTGGAGTGGAGTCAAATGGAGAGGAGTGGAGTTGAATGGAATGGAAAGGAGTGTAGTTGAATGGATTGGAAAGGAATGGATTTGAAAGGAGTGGAATGGATTGGAATGGATTGGAGAACAGTAGAGTGTAATGGAGTGGAATGTACTAGAATGTAGGGGAATGGAGTGGAGTGGAGTTTAATGGAGTGGAATGGTTTGCAATGGAATGGAATGGAAAGGAGTGCATTGGAATGGAATGGAATGGAATGGAATAGAATGGAATGGAATGGAATACAATGGAATGGAATGGAATACAATGGAATGGAATGGAATGAAATGGCATGGAGTGGAAAGGAGTGTAGTGGAATGGAGTGGAATGCAGTGGAAAGGACAGGAATCGAGAGGAAGGGGATGGAATTTAGTGGCATAAAATGGGATGGAGTGGAATGGAATGGAATGGAATGGGATGGAATGGAATGGAATGGAATGCAGTGGAGTGAACCATAATTGAGTGGAATATAGTGGAATAGAGTTGAAGGGAATTGAATGGAAAGTTGTGGATTGGGTTGGAGTGGAACGGAGCGTAGTGAAGAGGAATGGAGTGAAGTGAAGTGGAATGGAGTGGAATGGAATGGGGTTGAGTGGAGTGGATGGAGTTGATTAGAGTGGAGTGGAGTGGAGAGGAATGGAATCGAATGGAGTGCAGTGGAATGGAGTGGTGTGGATTGGAGTGCAGAGGATTGTAATGGAGTGGAATGGGGTGGAATGGAATGTAGTGCAGTGGAATGGAATGGAGTGCAATGGATGGAATGGAATGTACTGGAATGGAAAGGAATGGAGTGGAGTAGAGTCGAGTGGAGAAGAGTGGAGTGGAGAGGAGTGGAATGGAGCAGTGTGGAGTGAAACGGAATGGAGTGGAGTGGAGAGGACTGGAATGGAGTGAAATGGAGTGCAGTCAAATGGAGTGGAATGGAATGGAGTGGAGTGGAATGGAGTGCAATGTAATGGAATGGAGTGTAGTGGAGTAGAATGGAGTGGAATGGATGGAATGGAATGGAATGGAATGGAACGGGGTGGAGTGGAGTCGAGGGAAGGGGAGTGCCATGGAGGGGAGTGGAATGGAGAGGAGTGCAGTGAAATGGAACTGAGTGGAGTGGAGAGAATGGTGTGTAATGGAATGGAATGGATTGGAATGGAATGGAGTGTAATGGAATGGATTTGAGTGGAATGAAGTGGAATGGAATGGAATGGAATGGAGGGGAATGGAGTGAAAATGAATGCAGTGGATTAGAGTGAAATGTATTGGAATGGAGTGGAGTGGAGTAGAAAGGAGTGGAATGGAGTGGAGTAGAGAGGTGTGCAATGGTATGGAGTGGATTTGTGTGGAAAGAAGTGGAATTGAATGGTGTGGAATGGAATGTAGTTGAATGGCATGGAATGGAGGGAATGAATTGGAGTGGAATTGAATGGAATGGAATGTAGTGAAATGGAATGGAGTGGAGTTTAATGGAATAGAATGGATTGGAATGGAATGGAATGGATTTAAATGGAATGGAGTGGAGTGGAGTGGAATGGAGTGGATTGGAGTGGAATGGAATGCAATGGAATGGAATGGAATGGAACCAAATCTGAGATTGTGCCACTGTGCTCCAGGCTTGGTGACAGAGTGAGATACTCTCGAAAGAAGGAAATGGAATGGAATACAGTGGAATGAAATATAGCGGAATGGGATGGACTGGAATGGAGAGGAGTGGAGTGAAGTGGAGTTGAGTGGGGTGGTATTTAGAGTAATGTAATGGGATGGAATGGAATGAAATGAAGTGGAGAAGAGTGGGGTGGATTGGAGTGCAGTGGAATGGAGCAGATTGGAATGAGATCAATTGGAATGCAGTGGAGTGGAGTGGTGAAGAGTGGAATGGAGTGGAGTGGAATCAGATGTAATGGAAAGTAGTGGAGTGGAGTGGAGTGGAGTGGAGTGGAACAGAAAAGAAATAAGCAGAGCGTAGCAGAACGGAAGGGAACGCAACGGAACGGAACGGCATCTGAGATTGTGCTACTGCGCTACAGGCTGGGTAACAGAGTGAGATAATCTAAAAAGAAAGGAACGGATTGCAATGAAGTTGAATGATTTGGAATGGAGTGGAGAGGAGTGGAGTGGAGTGGAGTGGAGTGGAATGGAGAAAAATGGAATGGAATGGAATGGAATAGAAAGGAATGGATTGAAGTGGAGTGTAGTTAGGTGGAGTGGAGTGCAGTGGAATGGAGAAGAATGGATTTGAATGGAGTGGAATGGAGTGGAGGGGAGTGCAGAGGAATGGAGATAAGTGGAAGGGACTAGAATGGAATCAGATGTAATGAAATATAGCGGAGTGCAGAGGAGTGAAGTGGAATGGAGCGAAATGGAATGGAATTGATTGGAATGGAATGGAATGGATGGAGTGAAGCGGAATGAAGTGGAGTGGATTGTAACGGAATGGAGTGGAGTAGAATGGAGTGGAAAGGAATGGAGTGGAATGGAGTGGAACGGAGGGGAATGGAGTGGAATGGAGTGGTGTGGAGCAGAATGGAGTTGAGTGGAGTGAAATGGAATTGAATGAAATGGAGTTGAGTGGATTGGACAGGAGTGCAGTGGAGTGGAATGGAATGGAGTGGAGTGGAGGGGTGGGGAATGGAGTGGAGTGGAATGGAATGGAATGGAATGGATAGGATTGGAATGGAGTGGAGAGCAATGGAGTGGAGTGGAGTGGAATGGAGAGGAATGGAATGGAAAGGAATGGAGTGGAATGGATTGGAGTGGAGTGGAATGCAGAGGAATGGACAGGAATGGAGTGGAATGGAATGGAGTGGAATGGAATGGAATAGAATGGAGAGGGAGGGAATGGAATGGAATGGACAGAAGTGGAATAGAATGGAGTTAAGTGGAGTGGAATGTAGTGGAGTGGAGTGGAATGGAATGCAATGGAAATAAATGGAGTGGAGTGGAATGGAGTGGAGTGGAGTGAAGTGAAATGGAATGGAGTGGAGAAGAGGGAAGTTGAATGGCATGGAATGTAATGGAATGTAGTGGAGTGGAAAAGAGTGAAGTGGAATGCAGTGTAGTGTAATGTAGTGGGATGGAATGCGGTGGAATGGAATGGAAGGTTGTGGAGCTGAATGGAATGGAGTGGAGTGGAGTGGTATGGAGGGTATTGGAATGGACTGGAGTGGAATGGAATGGAATGGGGTGGAATGGAGTGGAGTGGAGTAGAATGGAATGCAATGGAATTTAAGGGAGAGGAGTGAAATGGATTGGAGTGTAGTCGAGTGGACTGCAATTGAGTGGAGTGGAGTGGAGTGAACTGGAGAGGAGTGGAATGGAATGGAATGGAATGGAGTGGAGTGGAATGGAGTGGAGTGGGATGGAATGGAGTTGAATGGAATGGATTGGAATAGAATAGAGTGGCATGGAGTTTACTGGAGTGGAGTGGAGTGGAGTGGAGTGGAGTGGAATGGAGTGGAATGGAGTGGTATGGAAAGGAATAGAATGCAGTGGAGTGGAATGGAGTAGGTTGGAATGGAGTAAAGTAGAATGGAGTGGACTGGAATGCAATGTAATGGAATGGAGTGGAGTGGAATGGAGTGGAGGGGAGTAGATTGGAGTGGAATGGAATGGAATGGATTGGAGAGGAAGTGAATGAAATGGAGTTCAGCGGATATGAGTGAAGTGGAATGGAGTGGAGTGGACAGGAATTGAGTTGAGTGGAAAGAAAAAGAGAGGAATGGAATGAAAAGTAATAGAATGGAGTTTAGTGGAGTGGAATAGTTTTGTGGAATGAAATGGAATGGGATGGAATGGAGTGGAATGCAGTGAATTGGAGTTAAGTGAGGAGGAATGGGGTTGTATGGAATGGAAAGGAGTGGAGTGAAATGCAGTGGAATGGATATGATTGGAATGGAATGAAATGGAATGGAATAGAGTGCAGTGGACTTTAGTGGAGTGGAGTGGAGAGCATTGGAGTGGAATGGAATGGAGTGGAGTGGAGTGGATTGGAGAGTATTGGAGTGGAATGAAATGGAGTGGAGTGAAGTCGAGTGAAAGGAAGTGGAATTGAAGTGAGTAGAGTGGAATGCAGTGAAATGGAATTTAGTGGAGTGGAGTTGAGTGGAGTGGAATGGAATGGAGTGAGTGGACTGGAAAGGAGTGGATTGGAATGGAATGGAGAGGAATGGAATGGAAATTAGTGGATTGGATTGGAGTGGAGTGGAGTGGAATGCAGTGGATTGCAGTGTAATGCAGTGTAGTGGGGTGTAATGGAGTTTAGTGGAATGGAATGGAATGGGATGGAATCGAGTGGAGTTGAGTGGAGTGGAGTGGAGTGGAGTGGAATGGAGTGGAGTGGAGTTGAATGAAATGGAGTGATGTGGAATGGAATGGATTGGAAAGGAATGTAATGTAATGGATTGGAGTGGAGTGGAGTGGAATGCTGTGTAGTGGAGTGGAATGGAGTGCAGTGGGATGGAGTAGAGTGGACTGGAAGGGAGTGGAGTGGAATGGAATGAAGTGGAAAGGAATGGAATGGAATGATATGGAGTGGAATGGAATGGAGTGGAATGCAGTGGAATGGGCTGCAATGGAGTGGAGAGGAGTGGAACGGAATGGAGTGGAGTGGATTGGATTGCAGTGGAATACAGTACAATGGAATACAATGGAGTGAAGTGGAATAGAATGGAGAGGAAAGGAATGGAATGGAATGGAGTGCAGTGGAATGGAGAGGAGTGGAATGCTGTGGAGTGGAATGGAGTAGAGTGGAATGGAATGACATGGAGTGGAATGGACAGGAATGGAATGAACTGGAGTGGTATGGAATGGAGTGGAGCGAAGTGGAATGGAAAGGAGTGGAGTCGAATGGAATGGAATGGAATAGAGTGGAATGGAGTGGAATAGAGTGGAGTGGAATGGAGTGCAGTTGACTGGAATGGAGTGGAGGGGAGTGGCATGGAATGGAGTGGAGTGGAATTGAACGGAAAGAAATAGACTGGAATGGAATGGAGTCGATTGGAATGGAATGGAATGGACTGGATTGGAGTGGAGTGTAGTGGATGCGAATGGAATGGAGTGGAGAGGAATGGAGTGGAATGGAATGGAGTGGAAAGGAGTGGAGTGGCGTGGAGTGCACTGGAATGAAATGGAATGGGAAGGAATGGAGTGCAGTGGAATGGAATGGAGTCGAGTAAAATGGAATGGAATGGAATGGAGTTGAGAAGGGTGAATTGCAGAGGAGTGGAATAGAGTGGAGTGTAATGGAATGGAGTGGAGTAGAATTGAGAGGAGTGGAGTGGATTTGAGTTGAGATGAGTAGAGTGGAGTGGAGTGGAATAGAGTGGAGTGGACAGGAATTGAGTGCAGTGGAATGGAATGGAGTGGAATGGAATAGAATGGAAAGGAATGTAATTGAATGGAATGGAGTGGAATGGAGTGCAGTGGAATGGAATGGAACGGAGTGGAATGGAATGGAATGTTGTGGAATGGAAAGGAATGGAATGAACTGGAATGGATTGGAATGGAGTCGAGTGAAGTGGAATGTAAATGAGGAGAGTGTAATGGGATGGAAAGGAATAGAGTGGATTGGAGAGGAATGGAGTGGAGTGGAGTGGAATTGACTGCAGTGTAGTGTACTGTAGTGGAGTCAAATGGAACGGAATGGAATGGAATGGAAAGGAGTGCAGTGGAATGGAGTGAAGTAGAGTAGAATGGAGTGGAATGGACTCGAACGGAATGCAATGGAGTGGAGTGGAATGGAAAGGAATGCAGTGGAATGAAATGGACTGTAAGGGAGTGGAATGGAGTGTAGTGGAGTACAGTGGAATCAAGTGGAATGGACTGGAATGGAGTGCAATAAAATGGAATGGAGTGGAATGCAATGGAATGGAATGGAGTCGGATGAAATGGAGTGGAGTCGGATGAAATGTAGTCGAATGAAATGGAGAGGAATGGAGTGGAGTCGAGTGAGTGTGAGTGAAGTGAAATGAAATTCAATGGAGTGGAGTGGAGTTTAGAAGAGTTGCATGGAATGTTTTGGAATAGAATGGAGTGGAGTGGAATGGAATGGAGTTGAATAGAGAGGAGTGGAAAGGAATGACAAGGAAAGGAGTGCAATGCAATGCAATGGAGTAGAGTGGAATAATATGGAATGGAGTGGAGTGGAGTGGTGTGGAGTGGATTGGAATGGTGTTGCATGGAGTAGAGTGGAGTGGATCGGAATGTAATGGAATATTCTGGAATGGAGAGGAGTGGAATGGAGTGGAATTGAGAGGAATAGAGAGAAATGTAACAGAATAGAATGCAGTAGATTGGAATGGAATGGAGTGGAGTGGTGTGGAGTGGAATTTAGTGGAATGAAGTAGAGTGGACTGGAATGGAGTGGAGTGGAGTGGAATGGAGTGGTTTGGAATGGAATGGAGAGGAATGGAGTGGAATGGAATGGAATGGAGTGGAGTGGACAGGAATGGAATGGAGTGGAGTGGAATGCAATAGGATGCGTGGAGTGGTTTGGACTGGAATGGAGTGAAGTGTAGTGGATGGAGTTGTAAGGAATGGAATGTAATGGAGTGGAGTGGAGTGGAATGGAGTGGAATAGAAAGGAATGCAATGGAATGGAAAGGAGTGGAGTGGAATGGAATGGAGTGGAGTGGATTGGAGTGGAGAGGAGTGGAATGGAGTGGAATGGAATGTAATGGACTGGAGTGGAATGCAGTGGAATTGAGTGGAGTGCAGTGAAGTGGAATGGAAAGACATGAAATGAAATGGAATGGAGTAGAGTGGAATGAAATGGATTGGATTGGAGTGGAATGTAATGGAATGGAGTGGATTGGAGTGGAATGGAATGGAGTGGAATGGACTGGAGAGCAATGCAATGGAGTGGACTGGAGTAGTGTGGAATGGAATGGAATGGAGTGGAGTGGAATGGAATGGAATGGAATGGGGTGGAATGGAGTGGAGTTGAGTAGAGTGCAGAGGAATGGAAGGAATTTTATGGAGTGTTGTGCAATGGAATGGCATTGAGAGGAAAGGACTGAGGTAGAGTGGAGTGGAATTTAGTGGAGAGGAGTGCAATGAAACGGAGCGGAGTGGAGTGAAATGGAATGGAATAGAGTGGAATGGAATGAAAATGAATGGAGTAGAATGGAATGGATTGGAGTGGAATGGAATACCATGGAATGTAGCAGAGTGGAGTGGAATGCAGTGGAATTTAGTGGGGTGGAATGGAGTAGAATGAAAGGCAGTGGAGTGGAGAGGACAGGAGAGAAGCAGAGTGGATTGCAGTGGAATTGAATGGAATGATAAGGAGTGGAACAGTATGGAATGGAGTTTAGTGGAGCATAGTGAAGTGGAGTGGAGTGGAAGGGAGTTTAGTGGTCAGGAATGGAGTAGAGTGGAATGTTATGGAGTGGAATGGTCTGGACTGTAATCCAAAGGAGTAGAGTGGAGTGGAATGTATTTGATTGGTGTGTAATGGTAGGGAGTGGAATGGAATGGAGTGGAGTGGAGTGGAATGGAATGGAGTGAAGTGGAATGTAGTTTTATGGAATGGAATCGAATGGAGTGGAGTGCAATGGAGCAGAGTGGAATGGAAAGGAATGGGATGGAGTGTCGTGGAGTGAAATGGAGTGGATTGGAGTAGAATGGAGTGGAGTGGAGTGGAATGCAGTGGATTGGAGAGTAATGGAATGGAATGGAATGAAGAGGAATGGAATAGAATGGAGTGGAGAGGAATGGAATGGCATGGAATGCAGTGGAGTGGAGTGGAGTGGAGTGGAGTGGAAAGGAGTGCTGCGGACTGGAATGTAGTGGAATGGAATCTAATGCAGAGGAATGTAGTGGAATGGAATAGAATGGAATGGGATGGACTGGAGTGGAGTGGAATGGAGTGGAGTGGAGTGGAATGAAACTGATTGGAGTGGAATGGAATGGAATAAAACGAAATGGAGTGCAGTGGAATGGATTGGGGTGGTGTGGAGAGGAATGGCATCGAACTGAATGGAGCAGAATGAAATGGAATGGATTGGAGTGGAGTGGATTGGAACAGAATGGAATGGAGTCGAGTGGAATAGATTGGAATGGAATGCAGTGCAATGGAGTGGAATATAATTGAGTGGAGTTAAGTGGAATGGAGTGGAATGTACGAGAACGGTGTGGAATGGAATTGAATGAAGTGAAATGGAATGGTATGGAATGGAATGGAGTGGAATGGAATGGAATGGAATGGAGTGGAATGGAATGGAATGGAGTGGAATGGAATGGAATGTAGTGGACCAGAGTGGAATCTAATGGAGTGGAATGGAAAGGAGTGGGGTGTAATGGAGTGGAATTGAGTGGATTGGTGTAAAGTGGAAAGAAACGGAGTAGAATGGAGCAGAATGGAATGGAGTGGAGTGGATTTGAGTGGAGTGCAGTGGATTGGAGCGAAATGGAATGAAATGGATTGGAATAGAGTGCAGTGGAGATTGGTGGTGTGTCATGGAATGGATTTGATGGAATGGAGTTGAGTGTAATATAGTGGAGTGGAATGGAGTGGAGGGAAAAGGAAAGTAATGGAATGGAGTAGAATGCAATGGAATGGAGTGGAGTGGAAAGAAATAGAATGGAGTGGAGTGCAGTGCAGTGGAGTAGAGTGGATTGGACTGGAATGGAGTGCAATGGAATGGATTGGAGTGTAACGGAGTGGAGTGTAATGGAATAGGATGGAATGGAATGGAATGTAATGGAATGGAGTGCAGTTGAATGGAGTGGAGCAGAGTAGAATGGAGTGGAGTGGAACAGGATGGAATGGAATCGAGTGGACTGGAGTTGAATTGAGTGGAGTGGACAGGAATGAAGTTGAATGGAAAGAAATGGACTGTAGTCGAATGGATTTGACTGGAGTAGAATGGAGAAGAGTGGAATGGAATGGAATGGAGTGGAACGGAGTGGAGTGGAGTGGAAAGGATTGGAATGGAATGGAGTTGAACGGAAAGGAATGGAATGGAATGGAGTGGATTTGAGTGGAGTGAAGGGGAATGGAACGGAATGGAATGAAGGGGAAAGGAATAGAATGGAGTGGAGTGGAATGGAATGGCATGGAATGGAGTGTAGTGGAGTGGAGTAGAGTGGAAAGGAGTGTTGCAGACTGGAATGTAGTGGAATGGAGTATAATGCAGAGGAATGGAGTGGAATGGAAGAGAATGGAATGGAATGGAGTGGAGTGGAGTGGGATGGAGTGGAGTGGAGTGGAGTGAAACTGAGTGGAGTGGAATGGAATGGATGGAAGGGGAATGGAGTGCAGTGGAATGGATTGGAGTGATGTGGAGAGAAATGGCATTAAACTGAATGGAGCAGAATGAAATGGAGTGGATTGGAGTCGAGTGGATTGGAATTGAAAGGAATGGAGTCGAGTGGAATACGGTAGAATGGAATGCAGTGGAATGGAGTGGAATATAATTGAGTGGAGTTAAGTGGAATGGAGTGGAATGTACGGGAACAGTGTGGAATGGAATTGATTGAAGTGAAATGGAACGGAAAGGAATAGAGTGAAACGGAACGGAATTGGATGGAGTGGAATGGAATGGAATGGAGTGGACTGCAGTGGAATCTAATGGAGTGGAATGGAATGGAGTGGGGTGTAATGGAGTGCAGTTGAGTGGATTGGAGTAAAGTGGAAAGAAACGAAGTAGAATGGAGTAGAATGGAATGGAGTGAATTGGATTTGAGGGGACTGCAGTGGATTGGAGCGAAATGGAATGAAATGGACTGGAATGGAGTGGAGAGGAGATTGGTGGGGTGTCGTGGAATGGATTTGATGGAATGGAATTGAGTGTAATAGAGTGGAGTGAAATGGAGTGGAGTGGAATGGAGTAGAGTGGAAAGGAATGTCTTGGAGTGGAGTAGAATGCAATGGAATGGAGTGGAGTGCAAAGGAACAGAATGGAATGGAGTGCAGTGGAATCGAGTGGAGTGGAGCAGACTGGAATGGAGTGCAATGGAATGGTCTGCAGTGGAATGGAGCCGAGTGGAATGGAATGGAATGGAGTTGAGTGGAGAGGACTGGAGTGGAATGGAGTGAAATGGATTGCAGTGGAATGGTATACAGTGGAGTGTAATGGAATGGAGTGGAATGGAATCGAATGTAATGGAATGGAGTGGAGTTGAATGGAGTGGAGTCGACTAGAATGGAGTGGAGTGGAATAGAATGGAATGGAGTATAGTGGAGTTGAATTGAGTGGAGTGGAGAGGAATGGAGTTGAATGGAAAGAAATGGAATGTAGTGGAATGGATTTGACTGGAGTAGAATGGAGAAGAGTGGAATGGAATGGAATGGAGTGGAATGGAATGGAATGGAATGGAGTGGAATGGAGTGGAGTGGAATGGAAAGGATTAGAATGGAATGGAGTTGGGTGGAAAGGAATGGAATGGAATGGATTGGATTTGAGTGGAGTGAAGTGGAACGGAGCGGAATGGAATGAAGGGGAATGGAATAGAATGGAGTGGAGTGGAATGGTATAGCACGGAATGTAGTGGAGTGTAGTGGAGTAGAGCGGAGTAGAGTGGAAAGGAGTGTTGTGGACAGGAATGTAGTGGAATGGAATCTAATGCAGAGGAATGGAGTGGAATGGAATAGAATGGAATGGAATGGAATGGATTGGAGTGGATGGACTGGAATGGAGTGGAATGAAACTGAGTGGAGTAGAATGGAGTAGAGTGGAAAGGAGTGTTGTGGACAGGAATGTAGTGGAATGGAATCTAATGCAGAGGAATGGAGTGGAATGGAATAGAATGGAGTGGAATGGAATGGACTGGATTGGAGTGGAATGGAGTGGAATGGAGTGGACTGCAGTGGAATCCAATGGTGTGGAATGGAATGGAGTGGGGTGTAGTGGAGTGCAGTGGAGTGGATTGGAGTAAAGTGGAAAGAAACGAAGTAAAATGGAATGAAGAGGAATGGATTTGAGTGGAGTGCAGTGGATTGGAGTGAAACGGAATGAAAGGATTGGAAAGAATTGGAGTGGAGATTGGTGGGGTGTCATGGAATGGATTTGATGGAATGGAGTTGAGTTTAATAGAGTGGAGTGGAATGGAGTGGAGTGGAAATGAATGTCATGGAATGGAGTAGAATGCAATGGAATGGAGAGGAGTGGAAAGGAATAGAATGGAGCGGAGTGGAATGGAATGTTAAGGAATGGAGTAGAATGCAATGGAATGGAGTGGAGTGGAAAGGAATAGAATGGAGTGGAGTGCAGTGGAGCGGAGTGGAGTGGAGTGGACTGGAATGGAGTGCAATGGAATGGATTGCTGTGGAATGGAGGGGATTGGAATGGAAAGGAATGGAATTGAGTGGAGAGGAGTGGAGTGGAAAGGAATATAAAGGAGTGGAGTGCAGTGGAGTGGAATAGAGTGGAGTGGACTGGAATGCAGTGCAATGGAATGGATTGGATTGGAATGGAGTGCAGTGGAATGGAATGGAGATGGGTGGAATAGAGTGGAATGGAGTGAAATGGAGTGGAGTGGAATGAAATGGAGTGGAGTGGAATGGAATGGAATGGAATGGAATCGAATGTCATGGAATGGAGTGGAGTTGAATGGATTGGAGTCGAGTAGAATGGAGGGGAGTGGAATAGAATGGAATGGAATGGAGTAGACTGGAGTTGAATTGAGTGGAGTGGAGAGGAATGGTGCTGAATGGAAAGAAATGGAATGTAGTGGAATGGATTTGAATAGAGTAGAATGTAGAAGAGTGGAATGGAATGGAATGTAGTTGAATGGAATGGAGCGGAATGGAGTGGATTGGAGTGGAAAAGATTGGAATGGAATGGAATGGAGTGGATTTGAATGGAGTGAAGTGGAATGGAACAGAATGGAATGAAGGGGAATGGATTAGAATGGAGTGGAGTGGAATGGAATGGCATGGAATGCAGTGGAGTGGAGTGGAGTGGAGTGGATTAGAGTGGTAAGGAGTGTTGCGGACTGGAATGTAGTGGAATGGAATCTAATGAAGAGGAATGGAGTGGAATGGAATACGATGGAATGGAGTGGAGTGGAGTGGAACGAAACTGAGTAGAGTGGAATGCAATGGAATGAAAGGGAATGGAGTGCAGTGGAATGGATTGCAGTGGCGTCGAGAGGAATGGCATCGAACTGAATGGAGCAGAATTATATGGAATGGATTGGAGAGGAGTGGAATGGAAAGGAATGGAATGGAGTCGAGTGGAATAGAGTGGAATGGAATGCAGTGGAATGGAGTGCAATATAATTGAGTGGAGTTAAGTGGAATGGAGTGGAATGTAAGGGAACGGTGTGGAATGGAATTGAATGAAGTGAAATGGAATGGAATGGAATGGAGTGGAATGGAATGGAATGGAGTGGACTGGAGTGGAATCTAATGGAGTGGAATGGAATGGAGTGGGGTGTAATGGAGTGGAGTTGAGTGCATTGGAGTCAAGTGGAAAGAAACGGAGTAGAATGGAGCAGAATGGAATGGAGTGGAGTGGATTTGAATGGAGTGCAGTGGATTGGAGCGAAATGGAATGAAATGGATTGGAATAGAGTGGAGTGGAGATTGATGGGTAGTTATGGAATAGATTTGATGGAATGGAGTTCAGTGTAATAGAGTGGAGTGGAATGGAGTGGAGTGGAATAGAATGGAGTGGAAAGGAATGCCATGGAATGGAGCAGAATGCAATGGAATGGAGTGGAGTGGAAAGGAATAGAATGGAGTGGAGTGCAGTGGAGTGGATTGGAGTGGACTGGAATGGAGTGCAATGGAATGGATTGGATTGGAATGGATTGGAGTTGAATGGAATGGAATGGAGTTGAGTGGAGAGGGGTGGAGTGGAATGGAGTGAAATGGAGTGGTGTGGAATGGAATGGAGTGGAGTGGAATGGAATGGAATCGAATGTAATGGAATGGAGTGGAGTTGAATGGAGTGGAGTCGAGTAGAATGGAGTGGAGTGGAATTGAATGGAATGGAATGGAGTGGACTAGAGTTTAATTGAGTGGAGTGGAGAGGAACGGAATTGAATGGAAAGAAATGGAATGTAGTGGAACGGATTTGAGTGGAGTAGATTGCAGAAGAGTGGAATGGGATGGAATGGAGTTGAAAAGAATGGAATGGGACGGAGTGGAATACAGTGGAGTGGAGTGGAGTGGAGTGGAAAGGATTGGAATAGAATGGAGTGGAGTGGAAAGGAATGGAATGGAATGGAGTGGATTTGAGTGGAGTGAAGTGGAATGGAAAGGAATGGAATGAAGTGGAATGGAATAGAATGGAGTGAAGTGGAATGGAATGGCATGGAATGGAGTGGAGTGGAGTGGAGTAGAGTGGAAAGGAGTGTTGCGGACTGGAATGTAGTGAAATGGAATCTAATGCAGAGGAATGTAGTGGAATGGAATAGAATGGAATGGAAGGGATGGAAGTGGAGTGGAATGGAGTGGAGTGGAGTGGAATGAAACTGAGTGGAGTGGAATGGAATGGAATGAAAAGGAATGGAGTGCAGTGGAATGGATTGCAGTGGCGTGGAGAGGAATGTCATTGAACAGAGTGGAGCAGAATGAAATGGAATGGATTGTAGTGGAGTGGATTGAAACGGAATGGAATGGAATCGAGTGGAATAAGTTGCAATGGGATGCAGTGGAATGGAGTGGAATATAATTCAGTGGAGTTAAGTGGAATGGAGTGGAATGTACGGGAACGGTGTGGAATGGAATTGAATGAAGTGAAATGGAATGGAATGGAATGGAGTGGAATGGAATGGAATGGAGTGGACTGGAGTGGAATCTAATGGAGTGGAAAGGAATGGAGTGGGGTGTAATGGAGTGGAGTAGAGTGGAGAGGAATGGAATGGAGTGTAATGGAAAGGAGTGGAGTGGATTGGAATGGAATGGAATGGAGTGGAATGGAATAGAATGGAATGGAATGGAGTGAAGTGGAGTGGAATGGTTTGGAATGCATTGGAATTGAGTGGATTGGAATGCAACGGGATAGAATGGAGTGCAGTGGAATTTAATGGAGTGGAGTGGAGTGGAATGGATGGAAATGTTGTTGAATAGAGCAGAATGGAAAAGAATGGAGTGGAGTGGAATGCAGTGGAGTGGAATAGAAAGCAATGGAATTTAGAGGACTGGAATGGAGTCGAGTGGAGTGGCATGGAGTCGCATGGATTGGAGTGGAATGCTATGCAGTGGATTGGAGAGGAATGGAGTGGAGTGTAGTGCAATGGTGTGGAATGAACTGAACTGGAATGGAGTGGAGTGGAATGGCATGGAATGTAATTTCGTGGAATGTAGTGGAATAAAATGGAGTGGAGTGGAGTGCAATGGAATTGAGTGGAATGGAGGGTATTGGAGTGTAGTGCAATGGAATGGAATGGAATGGAATAGAATGGCGTGGATTGAAATGGAATGGAGAGAAGTGGAATAGAATGGAATGGAGTTGAGTGAAGTGGAGTGGTGTGGAATGGAGAGGAGTGAACTGGAAAGGAATGGAGTGGAGTGGAATTGCATGGAATGGAATGGAATCGAATAGCATGGAATGGAATGCAGTGGAATGGAATCAATGGACTGGAGTGGACTGGAATGGCATGCAATAGAATGGAGCGGACAGGAGTGGAATGGAGTGGAATGGACTGGAATGCAGTGGAGTTTAATGGAATGGAAAGGAGCGAAATGGAGTGGAATGGAGTGGAATGGATTGGAGTGGAGTGGATTGTAGTGTAATGGAATGGAGTGCAATGGAATGGAGAGGGGTACAGTGGAGTAGAGTGGAGTGGAATGGAATGGAGTGGAGTCTAAAGGAGTGGAGTGCAAAGAAATGCAATGGAGTGAAATGGAACGGAGTGGAAATGAGTGTAATGGAATGGAGTGGAGTGGAATGGAGTGTAATGGAATAGCGTGGAGTGGAGAGGAGTGGAGTGCAGTGAAATGGAATGGAATGGAGTATAGGGTAGTGTAGTGTCCTGGAATGGAGTGGAATGGAATGGAATAGAATTGAGTGGTATTGAAAGGAAAGGAATGGCGTAGAGTGGAATGGAATGGAGTTGAGTGGAATGGAGTGAAGTGCAGTGGAATGTAATAGAGTAGAGTGGAATGGAATTGACTGGAGTGTAGTGGAAAGGAGTGGAATGAAGTGGAAAGTAATGCAACTGAATGGAGTGGAATGGAGTGGAAAGTAATTCAATGGAATGGAGGGAATGGAGTGGAAAGTAATGCAATGGAATGGAGTGGAATGGAATGAAATGGATTGTAGTGGAATAGAATGGATTGGACTGGAATGGAGTGCAATGGAATGGAGCGGAGCGGAGTCGTTTGGAAAGGAAATGGATGGAATAGAGTGAAATGGAGTGGAATGGAAGGGAGTGGAATTGAGTGTACTGGAGTGGAGTGGAGTGGAGTGGAGTGCAGTAGAATAAAATGCAATGGAGAGGAGTGGAATGGAATGAAGTAGAGTGGAATGGAATGGAGCAGAATGGATTGGAATGGAGTGGAGTGGAGTGGAAGGGAGTAGTGTGGAATGGAATGTAGTAGAGTGGAGTGGAATGCAGTGGAGTGGAATGGAATAGAGTGGAATGGAGTGGATTGGAGTGGAATGGAGTGGAGAGGTATGAAGTAGAGTGCAATGGAATGGAGTGGAGTGGAGAGGAGTCGAATGGAATGGAGTTAAATTTAGTGGAATGGAGTTTAGTAAACTGGAATGGATTGGAGTGGAGTTAAAGGACTGGAATGGGGTGGAATTGAAAGGAGTGGAACAGAATGGAATGGAATTGAATGGAATGGAATGGAGTGTAGTGAAGTGGAGTGGAATAGTGTGGAGTGGAGTGGAATGCAGCAGAGTTGTGTAGAATGGGGTGTAATGGAAAAGAATGACATAGAGTGGAACGGAATGGAGTGTGGTGGAGTGGAACGGAATGGAATGGAGTTGACTGGAATGGATTGGAGTCGAGAGGAATGGAGTGGAATGGAATGAAGTGAAATGGAATGCTGTCGATTGAAGTGGAGTGGAGTGGAGTCGAATGGTGTGGAATGGATTGCAATGGAGTGGAGAATAGTTAAATGGAAAGGAATGGAGTGAAATGAAGTGGAATGGACTGGATTGGATTGGAATGGAATGGAGTGGAAAAGATTGAAGTGGAACGGAGTGGAATGGAGTGGAGTAGAGTGGAGTGCTAAGGAATGGAGTGGAATGAAGTGGAATGGATTGTAATGCGGTGGAATGGAATAGATTGGATGTAGTGGACTGCAATGGAAAGAAGTGGAGTGGAATGCAATTAAATGGAATCGAATTCAGTGAAGTGGAGTGGAGTGAAGTAGAGAGGAATGGTTTGGAGTGGAGTGGAATGGAGTGGAATGCAATGGAATGGAATGGAGTGGAGTGGAGTGGAATGCAGTGGAATGGATTGAATTGCAATGGACTGGAGTGGAATGGAATGAAATGGAATGGAGAGGAATGGAGTGGAATGGAGTGGAACAGAGCGGTGTTGAATGGAGTGGAGTGGAGTAGACAGCAGTTGAATGGAATGGAGTGGAATGCAACGGAGAGGGGTGGAGTGGAGTAGTGTGGAGTGGAATGAAATGGAGTGGAATGAGTAAAGTGGAGCAGAGACGAATTGAATGGAAAGGGGAGGAATGGAATTTAGTGGTAATGAGAGGAATGGAATGGAGTGGAGAGGAATGCAGTGCAACAAAACGGAGTGGAGTGGAGTGTGATAGAATGGAATACAGTGGAGTGGAGGGGAATGGAGTGGAATGGAACAGAAGGGAATGGAGTAGAGTGAAATGGAATGGAGTGGAGTGGGGTGTAATGGAGTGGAATGGAGTGGAGTGTAGTGGAATGGAATCGAGTTAAGTGGAATGGAATGGAGTGGAGTGACGTGGAATGTAATGGAGAGAAGGGGAATGGAGTGGATTGAAATGGAGTGGAATAGAGTGGAGTGGATTACAGTAGAAAGGAATGTAATGGAAAGTAATTGAGTGGAGTGGAGGAGAATGGAGTGGAAAGGATTCGAATGGAGAGGAGAGGAGTAGAATGGAATGTAATAGAATGGAGCAGAGTAGAGTGGAATGGAATGGAATTGAATGGAGTTGAGTGGAATGGAGTGGCATGGAGTGGAGTGGAGTGGAGTGGAATGGAGTGGAGAGGAATTTAATGGAACGGAATAGAGTGGAGTGGGGTGGAGTGGCATTGAGGTTATTGCATTGGAATTGATTGTATTGGAATGGAATGGAATGGAAAGGAGTTCCATGGAGTGGAATAGAGTGGAGTGAAGTGGAATGGAGTGGAGTGGTTAGGAATGGAGTTTAATGGAAAAGAATAGAGTGGAGTGGAATGGAGTGGAGTGGAGTGGAGATGAATGGAATGGAAAGGATTTTACAGGAATGTAATGGAATGGAATGGACTGGAATGGACTGGAATGGAGTCGAGTGGAGTGGAATGGAGTGGAATGGAATGCAGTTGATTGGAGTGGAGTAGAGTGGAGTGGAATTGTATGGAAAGGACTGGATTGGGGTGCAGAGTAGTGGAATAGAATGGAGTGGAGTGGAGTGGAATGGAATGGAGTAGAATGGACTGGAGTGAAATGGACTGGAGTGGAACAGAATGGAATGGAGTGGAGTGGGATGCAGGGGACAGGAGTGGAATGGAACGGAGTTGAATAGAGTGGAGTGGAGAGCAATGGAATGCAGTGGAACGAATGGGAGTTGAGTATAGTGCACTGGAATGGAATGGAATGGAATGGAGTGGGCTGGAATGGAATGGAGTGGAGTGGAATGGAATGGAATGGAATGGAGTGGAGTGGAATGGAATGGAATGGAATGCAGTTGATTGGAGTGGAGTAGAGTGGAGTGGAATTGTATGGAAAGGACTGGATTGGGGTGCAGAGTAGTGGAATAGAATGGAGTGGAGTGGAGTGGAATGGAATGGAGTAGAATGGACTGGAGTGAAATGGACTGGAGTGGAACAGAATGGAATGGAGTGGAGTGGGATGCAGGGGACAGGAGTGGAATGGAACGGAGTTGAATAGAGTGGAGTGGAGAGCAATGGAATGCAGTGGAAAGGATGGGAGTTGAGTATAGTGCACTGGAATGGAATGGAATGGAATGGAGTGGGCTGGAATGGAATAGAGTGGAGTGGAATGGAATGGAATGGAATGGAATGGAATGGAGTGGAGTGGAGTGGAATGGAATGGAATGGAATGCAGTTGATTGGAGTGGAGTAGAGTGGAGTGGAATTGTATGGAAAGGACTGGATTGGGGTGTAGAGTAGTGGAATAGAATGGAGTGGAGTGGAGTGGAATGCAATGGAGTAGAATGGACTGGAGTGAAATGGACTGGAGTGGAACAGAATGGAATGGAGTGGAGTGGGATGCAGGGGACAGGAGTGGAATGGAACGGAGTTGAATAGAGTGGAGTGGAGAGCAATGGAATGCAGTGGAACGGATGGGAGTTGAGTATAGTGCACTGGAATGGAATGGAATGGAATGGAGTGGGCTGGAATGGAATGGAGTGGAGTGGAATGCAGTGGAATGAAATAAAATGCAGTGGAGTGGAGTGGAATGTAATGGAACGGAATGGAGCAGAGTGGAATGAAATGGACTGGAATGGAGTGGAGTGGTGTGCATTGGAATGGAGTTGAAAGGAATGGAGAGGTTTGGAGTGGAGTAGAGTGGATTGGAATGGAATGGAGTGGACTGGGGTGGACAGGAGTGGAGAGGAATGCAATGGTATGGAAATGAGTGGAAGGGAATGGAATGAAGTGGAATGCAGTACAATGGAAAGGAGTAGGGTGGAATGGAGTGCAGTGTAATAGAATGGAATGGAGTGAAGTGTAGTGTAGTAGGCTGAAATGGAGTGTAATGCAATGTAATGGAGGGGAATCAAAAGGAGTGGAATGGAATTGAGTGTATTGGAGTGGAGTGGAGAGGAATGGAATGGAATGGAGTGGAGTGGAATGGAGTGGATTGGAATGGAGCAGAATGGAGTGGAATGAAGTTGACTGGAGTGAAGTGCAATGGAATGGAATGTACTGGAATGCATTGGAATGGAATGGAATGGAATGGAATGGATTGAAATGGAAAGCATTAAAATGGAAAGTAGTGAATGTAATGGAGTGGAGTGGAATGGATTACAGTGGAATGGAGTGGGGTGGAGTGGAATTTAGTGGAGTGGCACGGAATGGACTGCAATAGAATGGAGTGAAGTGGAATGGTGTGGAATGTAATGGAGTGGAGTGGAATGGAGTAGAATGTAATGGAATGGAATGGAGTGGAATCAAATAGAATGCAGTATAGTGGAGTATAACGGAGTGGAGTGGAGTGGAAGGGAATGGACTGGATTGGAATGGAATCAAATAGAATGGAATGGAGTGTAATGGACTGGAATGGAGTGGAGTGGAATGGAATGGAATTTAATGGAATGGAAAGTAATGTAATGGAGTAGAGTGGAGTGGAAAGGAGTGTTGTGGAGAGGAATTGCGTGGAGTGGAATGGAATGCAATGGCATGGAGTGGAGTGGAATGGAGTGGAGTAGAGTGGAATTGATTTGAATGGCATGGAATGGAATGTTGCGGAGTGGAAAGGATTGGATTGGAATGGAGTAGAGTGGAATGGAATGGATTGGATATCTATAGAATGGAAAGGAATGGAATGGAGTGGAATGGAGAGTAATAGAGTGGAGTGGAGTAGAAAGTAAGTGAGTTGATTGGAATGGAACGGAAAGGAATTGTAGAGATCAGAGTGGAATGGAATAGAGTCGAGTGGAGTGGAGTGGAGAGGAGAGTAATGTAATCTAGTGGAATGGAATGGTGTGGATTGGAGTGGAGTGGAGTGCAATGGGTTGGAATGGAATGGAATTGAAAGAAATGGAATGGAATGAAGTGGAATGGAATGAAATGGAAAGAAATAGAATGGAATGGAATGGAATGGAAAGGAATGGAATGGAATGGAGTAGAGTGAAGTACAATGGAGTGGCATAGAATGGAATGGAATGGAGTGGAGTACAATGGAGTGGAATGGAAAGGAGTGGAGTGGAGTAGAGTGGAATGAAATGGAATGGAGTGGAGTGGAATGGAATGGAGTGGAGTGGAATGGAATGGAATGGAGTGGATTGGAATGGAATGGAATGGAATCAAGTGGAATTGATTGGAGTAGAGTGGATTGGAATGGAATGGAATGGAATTCAGTGGAATGGAATTGAATGGATTGGAATTGAAGGGAGTGGAGTGGAGAAGAATGGAGTGGAGTGGCGTGGAATGGAATGGAGTGGAGTGGAATGGAATGGAATGGAATGGAATGGAATGGAGTGGAGTGGAATGGAATGGAATGGAATGGAGTGGAATGGAATGGAATTTAGTGGTGTGGATTGGAGTGGAACGGAATGGAGTAGAGTGGAATGGAATGCAATGTAGTGGAGAGGAGTGGAGTGGAAAAAAATGGAATGGAGAGGAGTTTAATGGACTGAAATGGAAAGGAATGAAATGGAATGTACTTTAGTGGAATGTAAAGGAAAGGAAAGGAATGGAGAGGAGAGGAATGAAATGGAATGGAATGGAATGGAATTGACCATAGTGGATTTGAGAGGAGTGGAGTGGAGATGAATAGAGTGGAGTGCAGAAGAATGGAATGGAGCGGAGTGAAGTGGAATGGAATGGGATGCTGTGAAATAGAACGGAGAAGAGTGGAATGGAATGAAGTGGAGTTCAGTTGAATGAAGTGGAGTGGACTGGAATGAACTGGAATGAAATGGAGGGGAATGGAAATGAGTGGACAGGAGTGGAGTGGAGCAGAGTGGAGTCGAATCGATTTGAGAGGAATGCAATGGAAAGGAATGGTGCGGAGTGGAATGCAGTGGCATGGAATGGAGTGGAGTGGAGTGGAGAGGAGAGGAGTGTAGTGCAATGGAAAGTAGTGGAATGGAAAGGATTGGAAAGGAATGGAATAGATTGGAATGAAATGGAATGCATTTGAATGGAATGGAACGCAATGGAATGAAGTGTAGTGGAATGGAGTGAAATGGAATGGAGTGAAGTGGAGTGCAGTGGAGTGGCGTGCAGTGGAATGGAATGGAACGGAATGGAATATACTGGAATGGAATGGAGTGGAGTGGAAATGAATGGAGTTGAGTTGAGTGGAGTGGATTGCAGTGGAGTGGAATGGAGTGGTGTGGACTGGAATGGAGTGGAGTGGAATGGAATGGAGTGGAACAGAAAGGAATGGAATGGAATGGAATGGAGTGGAGTGGAGTGGAATTGAGTGGAGTGGAATGGAGTGGAGTGGAGTGGAATAAAGAGGAGTGGAGTGGAATGGAATGGATTGGAGTGGAGTGGAACGGATTGGAGTGGAACGGATAGGATTGGAGTGAAATTGAGTTGAAAGGAATGAAATGGAATGCAGAGTTGCAGAACGGAGGGGAGTGGAATGGAGTAGAGTGGAATGGAATGGAATGGAGTGGAAAGGAATGGAATGAAATGAAATGGAATGGAGTGGAGTGGAAGACATGGAACGGAATGGAGTAGATTGGAATGCAGTGGAGTGGAATGGAGTGGAGTGCAGTGCAATGGAGAGCAATGGAATGTGGTGGAATGGAGTGGAGTGGAATGCAATGGAATATAATGGAATGGAGTGAAGTGGACTGGAGTGGAGGGGAATGTAGTAGATTGGAGTGGATTGGACACGACTGGAATGGAATAGAATGATATGGAGTGGAGAGGAGAGGAATGGAGTGGAGTGGAGCGGAAAGGAGTGGAGTGGACTGGAATGGAATGGAATGCAGTGGAATGGAATTGAATTAAGTGGAAGGGAATGCAATGGCATGGAATGGAGTGGAGTGGATTGCAGTGGACTGGAAAGGTGTGGAGTGCAATGGAATGGAGTTTAATGGAATGGAATGTAACCGAATGGAGTAGTGTGGAGTGGAGTAGAGTGGAGTTGAGTGGAATGGAGTGAAGTGGAATGGAGTAGAGTGGAATGGATAGGAATGAGTGGAATGGAATGGTATGTAATTTAACAGAATGAAGTGAAGTGGATTGCAATAGAGTGGAGTGAAGTAGAATGGAGAGAAGTCTATGGGAATCGAATAGAATGGAATGGACTGGAGTAGAATAAAGTGGAATGGAATGGCGTGGAGTGGAGTGGAGTGGAATGGAATGTAACGGAATGGCGAGGAGTGCTGTGGATTGGAGAGGAGTGGAACTGAGTTTAGTGGATTGGAATGGAATGGAATGAAATGTAGCGGAGTGGAATGGAATGAAATTTAGCAGAGTGTAATGGAGAGAAGTGGAGTGGAATGGAGAGGAATGTAATGGAGTGGAATGGAATTGAGTGGAGTGGAATGAAGTGGATTGGAGTGGAGTGGAGTGGAGTGCAACAGAGGGGAAGGGAATGGATTTGAATGAAATTTAATGGAATGCACTGGAATGGAATGGAGTGGAAAGAAGTGCAATGAAGTTGAATGGAATAGAAATTCTTTGAGTGGAGTGGAATGCTATGGAATGGAGTGGGGTGGAATTCAATGGAATGGAATGGATTGGAATTGACTGAAGTAGAGGGGATTAGAGTGCAGTGGAATTGAATGGAGTGGAATGCAAATTAATGGAATGAAAAGTTGTGGAGTGGAACGCTATGACATGCAATGGAGTAGAGTGGAGTGTACTGGAGTGTAGAGGAATGGATTGTAGTGGAATGGAATCGATTGGAATTCAGTGAAGTGGAGTGGACTGGAGTTGACTTGAGTGGAATGGAATGCAGTGGACTGGATTGGAATGGCATAGAAAGGAGTGGAGCAGAATGGAGTGGATTGCAGTGGAGGGAAGAGGAATGGAGTGGAAGGGAGAGAACTGGAATGGAACTGATTGGAATGCAGTGGAGTGGAGTGGAATGGAGTGCAGTGGAGAGGAATGGACTGGAAGGGAATGGCTTGGAATGGAATGCAGTTGAGTGGAGTGGAATGGAGTTGAATGGAAAGAAATGGAATGGAATTGAGTGGAATGCAGAAGAATGGAATGGAGCAGAGTGGAATTGAATGGAATGAATTTGAAAGTAATGGAATGGAATGCAGTGGAGTGGAATGGAATGGAATGCAGTGGAGTGGAATGGAATGGAGTGGAGTGTAATGGAGTAGAACGGAATGGAATGGAATGGAGTGGATAGGAATAGAATGGAAAAGAGGGGAGAGGAGAGTAATGGAGTCGAGTGGATTTGAGTGGAATGGAGTGGAATGGAGTGGAATGGAATGGAATGAAATGGAATGGATTTGAATGGAATGGAAGGGAATGGAATTGAGTAGAGTGGAGTGGCATAGAATGCAGTGGAATGGAATAAAATGGAATGGAATGGATTGGAGTGCAGTGGAATGGAATCGAGTGAAGTGGAATGGAATGGAGAGGAGTAGAATGGAGCCGAGTGGACTGGAATGGAACGAAATGGAATGGAGTGCAGTAGAATGGAGGGGAGCAGATTGGAGTGGAATGGGATGGAGTGGAGTGGTATGGAGTGTTGTGGAGTGGAATAGAGTTGAGTGGAGTGGAGTGGAGTGGAATGTAATGGAAGGGAGTGGAGTGCAATAGATAGGAGTGGAGTGCAACGTAGTGGAATGTGATGCAGTGGAATGGAATGGAGAGGAGTAGAGTGGTTTGGAGTGGAACGGTGTGGAAAGGAAAGGAATTCAATGATATGGAATGGAATGGAGTGGAAGGGAATGTAGTTGAAAGAAATGGGGTGGAATGGAGTGGAATGGAATGCAATGCAATGGAATGCAATTGAGTGGAATGGAAAGGAATGTAGTGCAATGGAATGCAATGGAATGCATTGTCATGGAGAGGAGTGGATTGGAAAAGAGTGGAGTGGAGGACAATGAAGTGGAGTGAAATGGACTGGAATGTAATGGAGTGGAATCGAGTGGAGTGGAGTGGAGTTGAATGGAATGGAATGGAATGGATTGCAATAGATTGGAGGGGAGTGGAGTTCAGTGGAGGGCCGTGGAATGGAATGGAACGGAATGCAATGGAATGGAATGGAATGGAATGGAATGGAATGGAATGCAGTGGAGTGGAATGGAATAAAGTGGAGTGGAATGGGATAGAATGGAAGTGAGTTGAGTGGAATGGAGGGGAGTGGTGTGGAATGGAGTGAAGTGGACTGGAATGGAGAGGCATGGAATAGAATGAAGTGGAGTGGAATGAAATGGAGAGGAGTGGAGTGGAACTGGGTGGAGTGGTGTGGAATGTAATGGAGTGGAATATAATGAAAAGCAATGGAGTTGATTGTAGTGGAATGCAATGGAGTGAGGTGGAATGGAGTAGAATGTAATGGAATGGAAAGGAGTGGAGTGGAATGGTGTGGGGTAGAATGGAGTAGAGGGGAATGCATTGGAATGGAATGGAGTGGAATGGAATGGAATGGAATGCAATGGAGTGGAGTGGAGTGGAGTGGAATGGAGTGCAGTGGAGTGGAATATAGTGGAGTGCAGTGTAATGCAGTGGAATGGGGTTTATTGGAGTGGAGATGAGTTGAATGGAATGGAGTGGAGTGGAGTGCAGTGGAGTGCAGTGCAATGGAATGGAAAGGAGTGGAGTGGAATGGAGAGGAATGGAATGGTGTTGAATGGAATAGGGAGGAGTGCAATGGAATTGAATAGAGTGGAATAGAGTGGAATGGAATGGACAGGAGTGGAATGGACTTGAGTGGAATGGAATGGAGTTGATTGGAGAGAACTGGCGTTGATTGGAGAGAGTGGAGTGGTATGAAGTGGAGTGTACTGGATTGGAATTGAGTGGAATGAAAGGGAGTGGAAAGGAATGGAATGGAATGGAATGGAATGGAATGGAATGGAATGGAATGGAATGGAATGGAATGGAATGGAGTAGAGTGGATGGAGTGGAGTTTAATGGAGTAGAGTGGAATGCAATAGAGTGGAATGGAATGGAATAGATTGAAGTGGAGTGGAATGGAATGGATTTGGATTGGAGTGGAGTGGAGTGGAACGTGTTGGAATGGAATGGAATTGAAAGAAATGGAATGGAATGAAGTGGAATGGAATGGAAAGGAATCAAATCGAATGGAATAGAATGGAATGAAATGGAAAGGAATGGAATGGAGTGGAGTGAAATAAAATGGAGTGGCATAGAATGGAATGGAGTGGAGTGGAGTGTAATGGAGTGGAATGGAAAAGAGTGGAGTAGAGTGTAGTGGAATGAAATGGAATGGAGTGGAGTGGAGTGGAATGGAATGGAGTGGATTGGAATGGAATGGAATGGAATCCAGTGGAATTGATTGGAGTAGAGTGGAGTGGAATGGAATGGAATGGAATTCAGTGGAATAGAATTGAATGGAATGGAATTGAAGGGAGTGGAGTGGAGTGGAACGGAGTGGAGTGGCGTGGAATGGAATGGAGTGGTGTGGAATGGAATGGAATGGAGTGGAGTGGAATGGAATGGAATTTAGTGGTGTGGATTGGAGTGGAACGGAATGAAGTGGAGTGGAATGGAATGCAATGAAGTGGAGTGGAGTGGAGTGGAAAAAATGGAATGCAGGGGAGTTTAATGGATTGAAATGGAAAGGAATGAAATGCAATATACTTTAGTGGAGTGTAAAGGAAAGGAAAGGAATGGAGAGGAGAGGAATGAAATGGAATGGAATGGAGTTGAGCGGAGTGGATTTGAGAGAAGTGGAGTGGAGTGGAATAGAGTGGAGTGCAGAAGAATGGAATGGAGCGAAGTCAAGTGGAATAGAATGGGATGCAGTGGAATGGAATGGAGAAGAATGGAATGGAATGGAGTGGACTTCAGTTGAATGAAGTGGAGTGGACTCGAATGAAATCGAATGGAATGGGATGGAATGGAAATGAGTGGACTGGAGTGTAGTCTAGCAGAGTGGAGTAGAATGGATTTGAGAGGAATCGAATGGAAAAGAATAGTGTGGAGTGGAATGCAGTGGCATGAATTGGAGTGGAGTGGAGTGGAGAGGAGAGGAGTGTTGTGCAATGGAATGCAGTGGAATGGAAAGGATTGGAAAGGAAAGGAATAGAGTGGAATGAAATGGAATGCATTTGAATGGAAAGGAATGCAATGGAATAGAGTGTAGTGGAATGGAGTGGAATGGAATGGAGTGAAGTGGAGTGAAGTGGCGTGCAGTGGAATGGAATGGAATGGAATGAAGTACAGTGGAATGGAATGGAGTGGAGTGGAAATGAATGGAGTTGAGTTGAGTGGAGTGGATTAGAGTGGAGTGGAATGGAGTGGTGTGGACTGGAATGGAGTGGAGTGGAATGGAATGGAGTGGAACAGAATGGAATGGAATGGAATGGAGTGGAGTGGAGTGGAATTGAGTGGAGTGTAATGGAGTGGAGTGGAGTGGAATAAAGAGCAGTGGAGGGGAATGTAATGGATTGGAGTGGAATGGAACGAACTGGAGTGGAGTGGAATTGAGTTGAAAGGAAAGAAATGGAATGCAGAGTTGCAGAATGGAGAGGGTTGGAATGGAGTAGAGTGGAATGGATTTGAGTGGAGGGGAGTGAGGCCGATTGGAGTGGAATGGAGTTGAGTGAAATGGAGTGAATGGAATGGAGTGGAATGGAGTAGAGTGGAGAGCAGTGGAGTGGACTGCGGTGGAATAAAATGGAATTGAGTGGGATGGAAAGGAAAAAAATGGAATGGTGTGGAATGAAGTGGAGAGGAATGGAGTACATTGGAATGGAATGGAATGGAGTGGAAAAGAATGGAATGGAATTGAATGGGTGTAGAGGAGTGGAATGGGGTGGAATGGATTGGAAAGGAGTGGAGTGGAAGGAAATGGAATGGATTGGTGTGGACTGGATTGGATGGAGTGTAGTACAGAGGAATGGAGTGGAGTGGAATGGTATGGCAGGGAATGGAGAGGATTGGAGTGGAAGGGAGTGGAGTGGAGTGGAATGGAGTGGAGTGGAGTGGAATGGAGTGGAGTGGAGTGGAGTGGAATGGAATTGAATGGAGTGGAGTGGAGGGGAACATAGTGCAATCGAGTTGAAGGGAATGGAGTGGAGTGGAGTAGAGTTGAGTGGATGAAGTGGAGTGCAGTGTAATGGAATGGAATGGAGTAGAGTGGAATGGAATGGAGTGGAGTGCAATGAAATGGAATGGTATGAAATGCATTGAAATTGAATGGAGTTGAGTGAAGTTGAAAGGAGTATAATGGACTGGAATGGATTGGAATGGAATAGAATGGAATGGAATGGAATTGAATAGAATGGAATGGAATGGAATGGAATATAATAAAATGGAGTGGAATGGAATAGAATGGAATGGAGTGGAGTGGAATGCAATGGAGTGGAATGCAATGGAGTGGAGTGGAATGGAGTTTAGTGGGGTGGAATTTGGTGGAGTGGCATGGAATGAATTGGAATAGAATGGAGTGGAGTGGAAATGAGTGGAGTTGAATGGAGTGGAATGGAATGCAATGGCATGAAATGGAGTGGAATGCAAAGCAATGTAGTGGAGTGGAATGGAGTACAGTGGAATGGAATGGAATGGAGTGGAGTGGATCAGAGTGGAATGTAGTGGAGTGGAGGGGAACGGAGTATAATGGAATGGAATGGAATGTTGTGGAATGGAATGGAATGGAATGGAATGGAATGGAGTGGAATGGAATGGAGTGGAATGGAATGGAATGGAGTGGAATGGAGAAGAGTGGAATGGTGTGGAATGGGATGGAATTGAAAGGAGTAGAGTGGAACATAGTGGATTGGATTGGAATGGAGTGGAGTGGAATTGAATGGCATGGAATGCAACGGAAAGGATTGCAGTGGAATGGAGTAGAATGCAATGGAATGGAATTCAATAGAATGGAGTGGAGTGGATTGAAATAGAATGGAGTGGATTGGATTGGAATGGAATGGAATGCAATGGAATGGAAAGGAATAAAATCGAGTGGAATGGAATAGAATTTAGTGGAGTAGAGTTGAATGCAATGGAGAGGAATTGAGGGGAGTGGAGTGGAACGGAGTGGAGTGGAGTGGAAAACAGTGGAGTGGCATGTAATAGATTGGAATAGAATGGAGTGGAGTGGATTGGAGTGTAATGGAATGGAGTGGAGTGGAATGCCATGACATTGATTGGAGTGGAATGCAGTGGAATGCAATGGTATAGATTGGAGTGGAGTGGAGTGCAATGCAGTGGATTAGAGTGAAAAGGAATTGAATGGAATGGAGTAGAGTGGAAGTGAATAAAGCGGAATTGAGGGGAGTGGAATGGAATGCAGTGGAGTGGAGTGAAATGGAATGGAATGGAATGGAAAGGAATGGAATGGAATGGAAAGGAATGGAATGGAATGGAATTGAATGCAATGGAATGGAATTGAATGCAATGGAATGGAGTGGATAGGAGTGCAGTGCAATGGAGCAGAGTGGGGTGGAAAGACAGAAATGGAATGAGGTGGAATGGCATAGAGTGGAGAGGAATGGAATGGAGTAGAGTGGAATGGATTGGAATTGAATGGAATGAAGTGGAGTGGAGTGTAATATAATGGAAGGGAGAGGAGTGGAATGCAGTGAAATGGAATGGAATGCAGGGAAATGGAGTTGATTGGAGCAGAGTGGAGAGGAATGGATTATAATGGACTGAAATGGAATTGAATGGAACGGAATGGAGCGGAGTGGAGAGTAGTGGACTGGAATGGAGAGGAATGGAATAGATTGGAGTGGAATGAAATGGAATGGATTGGAATGGAATGAAATGTTATGGAATGGAGTGGATGGAGTGGAATGGAGTGGAGTGGAGTGGAAAGCAGTGGAACGGAATGGAATGGGGTGGAATGGAGTGGAAGGGAATGGAATGGAGTGGAGTGAATTGGACGGTAATGCAGTCGAAATGAGTGGAATGGAGTGGAATGGAGTGGAGTGGAATCAAGTGGAATGGAATGGAATGGAAGAGTAGACTGTAATGGAATGGAGTCTATTGGAATTTATTGGAGTGAAGTGGAGTGGAATGCAGTGGTGTGGAGTGGAATGGAATGGAGTGGAGTGGGATGGATAGTAATGGAATGTAGTGGAGTGCAGTGGAAAGAATGGAATAGAGTGGAGTGGAATGGAGTGTAATGGAATGCAGAAGAATAGAATGGAGTGGAATGGAATGGAGTAGAGTGAAGTGAATTGTAATGGAATGGAACGGAGTGGAGTGCAATGGAGTAGAATGGAACGGACTGCAAAGGATTTGATAGGAGAGGAATGGAATGGAATGGACAGGAATGGAGTGGAATGGAATGGATTGGAATGGAATGGAATGGAATGGAATGCAATGGAATGGAATGGAGTGGAATGCAATGGAATTTAATAGATTGGAGTGGAATGGCCTGAAATGGAGTGGAATGGAACGGAAAGGAATGGAATGTCATGAATGGACTGGAATGGAATGGAATGGCAAGGATTGGAGTAGAATGGAGTGGAATGGAGTGGAGTGGTGTGGATGGGACTGGAATGGAAAGGAATGGAATGGTACGGAGTGCAGTGGAATGTAGTGAAATGGATTAGAATGGAGTGGAGTGGTTTGGAAAGGAATGGAAGGGACTGGAGTGGATTGCAGTGGAATGGACTAGATTGGAATGGAGTACACTGGAGTGGAAAGGAATGGAACGGAGTGGAGTGGAATGGAGTTGTGTGGAATGGAATGGAGTGGAATTAAATGGAGTGGAATTAAATGGAATGGATTGAAGTAGAGTGGAGTGGAGGGGTATGTACTGGAGTGTAGTGAATTGGATTGGAGTGCAATGAAGTGAAGTGCATTGGAATGGAAAGCACTGGAGTGGAGTGCAGTGGAGAGGAATGGAATGGAGTGGAATGGAGTGGAAAGTAGTGGACTGGAGTGGAGTGGAATGGAGTGTAATGGAATGAATGGAATGGAGTAGTGTCGAATGGAATGGACTGCAGTGGAGTTGAAAGCAGTGAAGTGGAGTAGAATGCAATGGAGTGGAGTGCAGAGGAATTGAATGGAATGGAGTGGAATAGAAAGGAAAGGAATGGATTGCAATGGAATGGAGTAGAGTCTAATGGAGGGCAATGTAGTGGAGTGGAGTGGAGTGGAATGGAATGGAAAGGTGTGGAGTAGAATGGAGGGGAATGGAACACAGAGGAATAGAATGGAATGGAGTGGAGTGGAATGGAGAGGAGTCAAGTGGAATGGCGTGGAATGGAATTGAGTGCAATGAAATGGAATGGAGTGGATTGGAGTGGAGCTGAGTGGAATGGAATTGAGTAGAATGAATTGGAATGGAGCGGAGTGCAGTGGAATGCCATGGAATAAAGTGGAGTGGAGTGAGTGCACTGGAATCGAGTGGAATGGAGTGGAATGTAGTGGAATAGAGTGGAGAGGAATGGAGTGGAATGGAATGGAATGAAATGGAGTAGAATGGAATGGAATGGAGTGGAGTGCAGTGGAATGGAGTGGAGTGGAGTGTAATTATATGAATTGGAGTGGAGTAGAATGGAATGGAATGGAGTGGAATGGTATGAAAAGAATGGCATGGAATGGAATCGAGTGGAGTGGAATGGAATGCAATGGAGTGGAGTGGAGTGAAGTGGAGTTTAGTGGAATGGAATGGAATGGAGTGGAGTGGAATGGAATTGAATGGAGTGGAATGGAATGTAGTGGACCGGAACAGGAGTGGAGTGAAGTGGAATTTGGTGGAGTGGCATGGAATAGATTGGAATAGGATGGAGTGGAGTGGAATAGATTGGAGTGGAATGGAGTGGAGTAGAATACAATGGCATGGAATGGAGTGGAATGCAATGCAATAGATTGTAGTGGAATGGAGTGCAGTCGAATGGAATGGAATGGATTGGAGTGCATCAGAGTGGAATGTAGTGGACTGACGTGGAATGAAGTTTAATGGAGTGGAGTGGAAAGGATTGGAGTGGAATGTATCAGAGTGGAATGGAATGGAATGGAGTGGAATGGAATGAAATTGAAAGGAGTGGCGTGGAGTGGAATGGACGGGATTGCAGTGGAATGGAGTGGAGTGGAGGTGAATGGAATGGAATGGAATGGAAAGGAATGGAGTGAAATGCAGTGGAATGGAGAGGAATGGAATGGAGTGGAAAATAGGGGAATGGATTGGAGTGGAGTGGTGTGGAATGGAGTGGAATGGATTGGAATGGAAAGGAATGCAATGGAATCGAATCGAATAAAATGGAGTGGAATGGACAGAGTGGAGAGGAGTGGAGTGGAATCGAAAGGAGTGGAATGGAATGAGTGGAGTTGAGTGGAATGGAATAGAGTGGAATGGAAAGCAGTGGAGTGGAACGAAGTGGAGTGGATTGGAATATAGTGGATAAGCATGGAATGGATTCCAATAGAATGGAGAGCAGTGGAATTGAGTGGAGTAGAATGGATTAGAGTGGAATGCCACGGCATTTAATGGAGTGGAATGCAATGGAATGAAGAGGAGTGGAATGGAGTGCAGTGCAATGGAATGGAAGAGAATGGAGTACAGTGGAGTGGAATGGAGTGGAGTGCAGTGAAATGAAGTGGAGTGGAGTGGAATGGAGTGTTGTGGTTTGGAATGGAGAGCAGTGTAATGGCATGGAAGGTAATGGAATGGAATTAAATGTAATCGAGTGGAGTGCAGAGGAATGGAGTGGAGTGGAGAGGAATGAAGTGGAATGGAGTGGAGTGGAGTGGAATGGAATGGAGTGGAATAGAATGTAATGAAATGGAGTAGAGTAGAGTGGAATTAAGTAGAGTGTAGTGGAATGGAGTTGAGTGGAATGGAATGGAATGGAGTGGACAGGAGTGGATTGGAATGGAGTGGAATGGAGTAGAGTTGAATGGATTGGAATGGAGAAGAATGAAATGGAATGGAATGCAGTGGAGTGTAGTGGAATGGATTGGATCCGACTGGATCGATTGGAGCGGAATGTACTACAATGAAATGTGCAGGAGTGGAATGGAGTTGACTGGAATGGAGAGGAGTGGAGTGCATTGGAGTGAAATGCAGTTGAGTGGAGAGGAGTGCAAGGAAATGGAATTGAGTGTAATGGATTGGAATGGAGTTGAATTGACAGGAATAAAAAGGTGGAACAGATTAGAATGGACTGGAATGAAGAGGAATGGAATGGAATGGAATGGAGTGCAGTGGAGTTCAAAGTCTTGGAATGGAGTAGAATGGAAAGGAATGGAGTGAAATAAAATGCAATAGTTGGAATGGAATGGAATGGCATGGAATGGAGTGGAGTGGAGTGGAATGGAGTGGATCGGAGTGTAAAGGAGTGGAATGGAATGGAATGGAATGGAATTCAATGGAATGGAGTGGATAGGAGGGTAATGTAGTGGAATGGATTGGAATGTAGTGGAGTGGTGTGGAATGGAGCAGAGAGGAGTGGAATGGATAGGAATCGAGTGGAATCAGTTGCAGTGGAATGGAATGTTACGGAGTGGAGTGGAGTGGACTGCAATGGAGTGGAATGGAGTGGAATAGAGTGGAATGAAGTGGAGTGGAGTGTATTGGAGTGGAATGAATTGGAATGGAATAGAGCAGAGTGCAGTGGAATGGGGTGGAATGGATTGGAATGTAGTGGAGTGGATTGGAATGTAATGGAGCTGAGTGGTGCAGAAAGGATAGGAGTCACATAGAGTGGAGTGAAGTGGAATTGAATGGAATGGAGTGGAGTGGAATGGAGAGGAATGGCATGCATTGGAACGCAGTGGAGTGGAGTGGAGTGCAGTGGAAGAAAAATGAATGGAATGGAGTGGAGTGGAATGGAATGGAGTGGCGTGGAATGTAAAGGAATGGCATGCAATGGAATGGAATACACCGGAGTGGAGTGGAACGGAGTGGAATGGAATGGAGTAGGGTGGAGTGGAATGGAACGGAGTGGAGTGGAATGGATTGGATGGAATGGAATAGAGTGGAGTGAATTGCAGTGAAATGCAAAACACTGGAGTGGAGTGGAGTGGATTGAAATGGAGTGTAATGGGGTGGAATCGAGGTGAAAGGAGTGGAATGGAATGGAATGGAGTGGAGTCGATTGAAGTGGAATGGAATAGAGTGGAGTGGAGTGAAGTGGACTGGAGTGGAGTGGAGTGAAATGAAGTGGAGTAGTTAGAGTGGAATGGAATGCAGTGGAATGGAAATGAAAGGAATGGAATGGAATGGAAAGGAGTGGAGTGGAATGGAATGCAGTGGATTGGAGGGGAGTGGAGTGCAGTAGAATGGAATGGAATGGAGTGGAGTGGAGTCTAATGAGGTTGAATGGACTTGAATGGAGTGGAATGTAGTGTAATGGACTATAATGGATCGGAGTGGAGTCGAGTGGAATGGAATTGAATGCAATGGAATGGAGTAGAGTGAAATGGCATTGAGTGGTGTGGAGTGGAGTGGACTAGAGTGGAGTGGAGTGGACTAGAGTGGAGTGGAAAGAAGTGGTGTAAAGTGGAATGGAACGAAGTGGAGTGGAGTTTTACTGAAAGAAACGGAGTGGAATGGAAAGGAATGGAATGAAGTGGAATGGAATGGAGTGGAGAGGAATGTAGCGGAATGGAACGGAGTGGATGGAGCGGAGTGGAGTGGAGCTTAATGGAAACAAACGGAGTGGAATGGAAAGGAATGGAATGAAGTGGAATGGAATGGAGTGGAGAGGAATGTAGTGGAATGGAACGGAGTGGATGGAGTGGAGTGCAGTGTAGTGTAGTGGAGTGGAGTGTATGGAATGTATTGGAATGGAATGGAATGGAGTAGGGTGGAATGGAATGGAATGGAGTGGAGTGGATTGGAGTGTAGAGGAATGGCGTAGAGTGGAGTTGAATGGAATGGAGTGGAATACAATGGAATGTAATTAAATGGAGTGGAGTGGAGTGGACTGGGTGTAACGGATTGGCATGGAGTGGATAGGATTGGAGTGGGATGGAATTGTGTGAGGTTGAGGGGAAGGACGGGAGTGTAGTGGAATGGAAAGGAATGCAAAGGAGTGTAGAGGAACAGAATGGAGTGGAGTGGAATGGAATGTGGTGCAGTGGAGTTGAGTGGAGTGAAATAGAGTGGAATGGAGTGGAATGGAATCGGGGAATATATGATGTAATGAAATTTATTGGAAGGGAGTGGAGGGGAGTGGAATGGAGTAGAGTGAAGTGGAATGGAATGGAATTCCAATGGAGTGGAGTGGAGTGGAATGCAGTGTAGTGGAGTGGACTAGAGTGGAGTGGAGTGGAATGGAGTGGAATAGAATGGAGTGAAATGGAACTGAATGGAGTAGAGTGGAATGGAATGGAGAAGAATGGAGTGAAATGGAACGGAATGGAGTAGAGTGGAATGGAATGGAGCAGAGGGGAGAGGAATGGAGTCGAGTGGATTGGAATGCAATGGAGGGGAGTGGAGTGAAATGGAAAGGAATGTAGTGGAATGGAACGGAGAGGAATGGAGTGGAAAAGAATGGAGTAGAGTGGAATGGAGTGCGATTGACAGGAGTGGAGCTGAGTAGATTGGAACGGAGTGTAATGGCGTGGATTGCAGTGGATTGCAATAGAGTAGAGTGGAATGGAATGGAATAGAATGGAGTGCAGTGGAATGGAATGGAGTGGGGTAGATTGGAGTGGACCGGAGTGGAATTCAATGGAGTGGAACGGAATGGAGTGGAGTGGAATGGAATGGAATGGAATGGAAAGGAATGTAATGGAATGGAGTAGAGTGGAATGGATTGGAGTGGAATGGAGTGAAGTGGAGAAGAATGGAATGGAGTGAAGTGAAATGATACGGACTGGAGTGGATTGGAATGGAATGGAGTGGAAAGGAAAGGAATGGAATGGAGTGGAATAGAATGGAGTGGAGCGGAAAGCAGTGCAATTGAATGGATTGGAGTGGAGTGGATTGGAGTGGAATGCAGCGGATTCGAGTGGAATGGAGTGGAATGGAATGGAATGGAATGGATTTGATTGAAGTTGAGTGGAGTGGAGTGCTGTGCAATGGATTGGAATGGAATGCAGTGGAGTGGAATGGAATGGAGTTTAGTGGAATGGAAAGGAGTGGAGTGGAGAGGAGTGGAGTGCATTGAAATGGAGTGGAGTTGACTGGAATGGAGTGTACTGGAATTGAATGCAGTGGAATGGAATGCATTGGAATGTAATGTAATGGAGTGGTGTGGCATGGAGTGGAGTGGAGTGGAGTGGAATAGAATGGAGTGGAATGTAATGAAATGGATTAGAGTATTGTGGAGTGCAATGCAGTCGAGTGCAGTGGAAAGGAGTTGAATGGAATGGAATGGAATGGATTGGAGTAGAATTCAGTGGAATGGAATGGAGTAGAGCAGAATGTAATGGAATGGTGTGGAATGGAATGGAAAGGATTGGATTGGAGTGGAGTGGAATGAGGTGGAGTGGAGGGGAAAGGAGAGGAATTGAATGGAGTGGAAAGGAATGGAGTGGCATGGAGTGGAGGTGAGTGAAGTGGAATGAAATGGAGTAGACTGGAATGGATTGGAATGGAATGGAGTGGACTGGATTGGAGTGTAATGGAATGGAGCGGACTGGATTGGAGTTTAATGGAATGGAGTGGGGAGGAGTGGAGTGGAATGGAGTGGAGTGGAATGTAGTGGTGTGGAGTGGATTGGAATGCAGAGGAACGGAGTGAAGTGGAGTGGCATATAGTGGTATGGACTAGAATGGAGTGGAATGGAATGGAATGCAATGGAATGCAATAGAGTGGGGTGGATTGGAATGGAGTGGAATGGATTGGAATGGAGTGGAGTGGACAGAAATGGAATGGTATAGATTAGAGTGGAGTGGAGTGCAATGGAGTGAAGTGGAGGAGAGAGGAGTGGAGTGGAATGGAATGTAATGGAGAGGAGTGGAATGGAATATAATGGAGAGTAGTGGAATGGAGTGGAGTGGAGTGGAATGGATTGGAAGAAAATGGAATGGAGTGGAGTGGAGTGGAATGGAATGGAGTGGAGTGTAAGGGATTAGAATCGAATGGAATGTATTGAAGTGGGATGGAATGGAATGGAGTGGATGGCGTGGAGTGGAATGGAATGGAGTGGACAGCAAGGGATAGGAATCGAATGGATTGGAGTGCAGTGGAATGGAATGAAAGATATTGGATTGGTGTATACTGGAATGGAGTGGAAGGGAGTGCAATGGAGTGGAGCACAATGGAGGGTAATGGAATGGAATGGAATGGAATGCAGTGGAGTGGAATGGAGTGGAGTACAATGGAGTGTAATTGAATGGAATGGAATGGAATGGAATGGAGTGGAGTGGAGTATAACGGAATGGATTGGAAAGGAGTGGAATGCACTAGAAAGGAATGGAATAGAATGGAGGGAAATGGAGTGGAATGGAGCAGAGTGCAGTGGGATTGAGTGGAATGGACTGGAATGGAGTGTAAAGGAATGGAATGGAATGGAATGGAATGGAATGGAGTGGAGAGGAGTGGAACGGACTGGAATTGATTGGAATGGAATGCAAAGGAGTGTAATGGAATGGAATGGAGTGGAATATAATGGAATGACGAGGAATAGGGTGGAATGGAGTTGAAAGGAGTGGAGTGGAGTGGAGAAGAATGGAGAGGAGTGGAGTGTAATGGTATGGAGTGAAAAGCAATGGAATGGAATGGAATGGAATGGAGTGCAGTGTAATGGAGTGGAATGGAAAGGAGTGGAGTGCAGTGTAATGGAATGGAGTGGAGTGGAATGGATTGAAATTGAGTGGAGTGGAATGGAGTGTAATGGAATGGAATAGAATGCAGTGGAATGGAAAGGAATGGTTTGGGGTGTAATGCAATGGCATGGAATGGATTAGAGTGGAGTTGAGTGAAGTGGAGTGTAATGGAGAGTAGTTTACTGGAATGGATTGGAATGGAATGGAATAATGTGGAATGGAATTAAATGCAATCGAGCGGAGTGGAGTGGAGTGGAGTGGAGTCTAGTTCAGTAGAGTGGTATGGAATGGAGTGGAATGCAGTGGAGTGGAATGGAATGGAGTGGAGTGGAGTGGAATGGAATGGAGTGGATTGGAATGAATTGTAATTGAATGGATTGGAATTGAGTGGAGTGTAATGGAATGGAATGGAATGCAGTGGGATGGAATGGAACGCTTTGGAGTGGAATTCAATAGCATGGAATGGATTTGAGTGTAGAGGAGTGGAGTGGAGTGGGGTGGAGTGTAATGGAGTGTACTTTATTGAATGGATTGGAATGGAATGGAATGATGTGGAATGGAATGCAATGGAATGGAGTGGAGTGGAATGGAGTGGAGTCTAGTTTAGTAGGGTGGTATCGAATGGAGTGGAGTGCAATGGAGTGGAGTGGAATGGAGTGGAGTGGACTGGTATGGAATGGAGTGGAGTGGAATGGATTGGAATTGAATGGATTGGTATTGAGTGGAGTAGAGAGGAGTGTAATGGAATGGAATGGAGTGGAATGGAGTGGAATGGATTAGAACGGTTTGTAGTGGAATGCAATGGCATGGAATGGATTGGAATGGAGAGGAGTGGAGTGGAGTGGAGTGTAATGGAGTTTACCTTATTGAATGGATTGGAATGTAATGGAATGTTGTGGAACAGAATGGAATGCAATGGAGTGGAGTGAAATGCAGAGGAGTGGAGATGAATCAGGTGGAGTGGAGTGGACTGGAATTGAGTGGAGTGGAATAGAATGGAGTTTCATGGAATGGAATGGAGCTGGAGTGCAGTAACACAATCTCCGCTCACATTTCATTTCAGCATTCCATTCCATTCCATTCCATTCCATTCCATTCCATTCCATTCCATTGCATTCCATTCCACTTCATTCCATTCTGTTCCATGCCACTCCATTCCGTTCCAATCCATTCCATTCTACTCCATTGCATTCCACTCCACTCTAATCAATTCCATTCCACTCCACTACACACCACTCAACTCCAATCCACTCCATTCCATTCTAGTCCATTCCATGAAGCTCCATTCCACTGCAATCCATTCCATCTGATTCCATACATCTCCATTCCACTCAACTCCACTCAACTCCACTCCACGTGTCTCAACTCCATTGCATTCCATTCCACCCCATTCCATTCCTCTACATTCCACTCCACACCGCTCCATTCCAATCCACTCCATTCCATCCCATTCCATGCAATTCCACTCCATTCCAATCCACTCCACTCCACTCCATTCCATCCCATTCCATTCCTCTCCATTCCACTCCACTGCAATCCACTCCACTCCACTCAGCTCCACTCCATTCCATTCCATTCTATCCCATTGCATTCCACTCCTTTCCACTCAATTCCTCTCCACTCCACTCCTCTCCATTCCATTCCATTCTTTTCTTTCAACAGGGTCTCACTCTGTCACCTAGGCTGAAGTGAAGTGGCAGAATCCCTGATCACATTTCATTTTACCATTCCATTCCATTCCATTCCATTCCATTCCACTCCACTCCACTCCATTGCATTCATTTCCATCCCATTCTATTCCACACCATTCAGCTCCACTCCACTCCACTCCATTCCATTCCATCATGTACCATTCCAATCTATTCCACTCCACTCCACTTCGCTCCATTCCAATCCATTGTATTCCGTTTCATTCCGTTCCACTCCATTATTTTCCATTCCTTTCTTTCGGAAGGATCTCTCTGTCACCCAGGTTGGAGTTCAGTGACACAATCTCAGCTCTGATTAAATATCACCATTCATTCACTTCCCTTCCTTTCCACTACATTCAACTCCACTCCACTTCTCTCCATTCCATTCTTCTCTATTACACTCCACTCCACCTCATGCCACTCCACTTCATTCCATTCCATCCCATTCCCGGCCACTCCATTCCACTCCACTCTACTCTAATCCCCTCTACGTCACTCCACTCCATACCTCTCCATTATAAATCATTCCATTCCACTCCATTCCACTCCACACCACTCCAGTCCACTCCACTCCACTCCATTCTATTCAATTCCATTCCATTCCACTACTCTCCACTCCATTCCACTCCATTCCGTTTCATTACACTCCAATCCATTACATTCCTTTCTTTCCACAGGATCTCACTCTATCATCCAGGCTGGAGTGCAGTGGCAAAATCTCAGCTCACATTTGATTTCACCATTCCATTCAATTTCATTGCATTGCATTCCATTCCATTCCATGCCACTCCACTCAATTCCGTCCCATTCCATTACACTCCACTCCACTCCACTCCACTCCACTCCAAACCACTCCACTGCACTCCATTCCACTCCATTCCATTCCATTCCATTCCATTCTATTGCTTTCCATGCCACTCTATTCCATTCCTTACCTTTCTTCCGACATGATCTCACTCTGTTACCCAGGCTGGAGTGCAGTGCCACAATTTCAGCTCAGATTTCATTTCACCATTCCATTCCATTCTATTCCTTTCCCTTCCATTCCTTTCCATGCCTTTCCATTCCATTCCTCTACACTCCAATTCACTCTACTCCACTCCACGCCACTCCATTCCATTCCAATCGTTTCCACTCCAATCCACTCCATACCACTACCGTCAAATCCATTCCATTCCATTCCATCCCATTCCATTCCACTCAATTCCATTCCACACGACTCCACTGAACTGCAATCCATTCCACTGAACTCCATTGCAGTCCAGAACTTTCCATTACATTCCACTCCATTACATTCCATTTCTTCTCTCCACAGGATCTCACTCTGTACCCAGGCTTGAGTGCAGTGGCACAACCTCAGCTCACATTTCATTTCACAATTCCATTCCATTCCATTCCATTCCATTCCATTCCATTCCACTCCACTCCTCTCCACTCCACTGCATTCCATCTCATCCTATCCCATTCCACTCCACTCCACTCCACGCCGTCCCACTCCACTGAACTCCATTCCATTCCACTACATTCTATTCCATTCAATCCCATTCCTTTCCACTCCATTCCACTCTGCTACACTCCACTCTACTCTCCTACACTCCACTGCATTCCATGCCATTCCACTACATTCCACTCCACTCAATTGCTTTCCACTCCATTCCATTCCATTCCTTTCCACTCCACTCCACTATACTAAAATGCACTCCATTCCACCCCATTCCACTCCATTCCACTCCACTCCAATCCACTCCTCTCCATTTCACTCCATGAAATTCTATCTCTTTCCATTCCATTCCTTTCTTTCAACACGATTTAACTCTGTCACCCAGGCTGAAGTGGAGTGGCATAATCTCAGCTCACATTGTATTTCACCATTCTATTCCATTCCTTTCCATTCCACTCCACTCCACTATACTGCATTTCATTCCATCCCAACCAATTCCAATCCACTCCACCTCACTCTCCTCCATTACACTCCATTCCATTCCATTCTATCCCGTTCCAGTCCACTCCATTCCGCTCCACCCCACTCCTCACCACTCCTCTCTGTTCCATTCCATTCCACTCCTTTCCATTCTTTCAACAGGATCTCACTCTGTCACACCAGCTGCAGCACAGTGGCATAATCTCAGGTCAGATTTCATTTCATAATTCCATTCCAGTCCTTTCCATTCTGTTACATCCATTCCACTAAACTCCACTCCACTCCACTCCACTCTACTCCAATCCATTCAATTCCATTCTAGTCAGCTCCTTTCCGCTCTGCTACACTCCATTCCATTCCATCCCTTTCCATTACACTCCATTCAACTCCACTTCACTCTACTCCACTCCATTCCATTCCACTCCACTCCATTAAAGACCCCTCCACTCCACTCCACTCCTCTCCACTCCACTCCATTCCATTCTATTCCATTCCTTTCTTTCGACAGGATCTCACTCTGTTACCCAGGCTGGAATGCAGTGGCACAATCACAGCTCACATTTCAATTCACCATTCCATTCCATTGCCTTTCATTGCATTCCATTCCATTGCATTCCATTCCATTACTGTCCATTCCATTCCGTTCCATTCCATTCGATTCCACTCAAATACACTCCATTCTACTACATTCCTTTCCATTCCATTCCATTCCACTCCACTCCACTCCATTCCATCCCTTTCCATTCTACTCCATTCCACTCCACTCCACTCCACTCCATTCCATTCTATTGAATTCCAATCCACTCCACTCCACTCCATTCCATTCCATTCCACTTCATTGCACTGCATTCCTCTCCACTCCCTTCCATTCTATTGAATTCCAATCCACTACACTCCACTCCATTCCATTCCATTCCACTTCATTGCACTGCATTCCTCTCCACTCCCTTCCATTCCATCCCTTTGAATTACACTCCACTCCACTCCATTCCACTCCCCTCCATTCCATTACACTCCATCCCATTCGATTCCGCTACATTCCAATCCAATCCACTCCACTCCATTGATCTCCACTCCATTCCGCTGCACTCCAATCCACTTCTTTCCATTCCATTCCACTCCAGTCCATTCCATTGCATCCCATTCCATTCCACGCCATTCCATTCCACTCCACTCCAATCCAATCCACTCCATTTCATTCCACTCTATCCCATTCCATTCGACTATATTCCACTCCAATCCACTCCACTCTGCTCCAACACTCCTTTCCTTTCCATTCCACTCCTTTCTTTCACCAGGAAATCACTCTGTCACACAGGCTGGATTACAGTGGCAAAATCTCCGATTACATTTCATTTCACCATTCCGTTGCATTCCATTTCATGCCATTCCATTCCACTGCAGTCCACTCCTCTCCAATGAACTCCAGGCTATTCCATTCCATTCCATCCCATTCCTTTCCAATCCATTCTATCAACTCTATTCATCTCCACTCCTCTCCACTCCATTCCAATCCATTTCAATCCGTTCCATTCCACTCCTTTCCATTCCACTCCTTTCTTTTGATAGCATCTCACATTGTCACCCAGGCTGGAGTGCAGTGGCACATTATCAGCTCACATTGCCTTAACCCATTCCATTCCATTCCTTTCCATTCTATTTCACACCACTCCACTGCACTCCACTACATTCCATTCGCCTCCGCTTCACTGCAGTCCACTCCACTCCATTCCATTCCACCTCATTCCATTCAACTCCATTCCACTTCACTCCGCTCCACTCCAATTCACACCACTCCATTCCTTTCCATTCCATCCCATTCCGTTCTACTCCATTCCACTCCAGTCTAATCCACTCCACTCCAATCCATTCCATTCCATTCCATTCCCATTCCACTCCATTCCACTCGACTACACTCCAATAAACTCCCCTTCCTCCACACAGCTCCACTCCATTCCATTAAATTAGACACCATTCCATTCCATTTTTTAGATAGGATCTCACTCTGTCACCCAGACTGCAGTGCAATGGCACAATCTCAGCTCACATTTCATTAAACCATTCCATTCCATTCCAATCCATTCAATTCCACTATATTCCACTCCATTCCATTCCACTCTACTCCACTCCATTCCATTCCACACCATCTCATTCCATTCCATTACACTTCATTCCATTCCATTCCTTTCTTCCAACAGGATCCATTTAATTCCACTTGATTCTACTCCACTCCATTCCATTCCATTCCTTTCTTTTTACAGAATGTCACTCTGTCCATTCCACTCCACTCCACTCTATCCCATTCCGTACCATTCCATTCCACTCCACTCTACTCCACTCCACTCCACTCCATTCCCATCCACTCCACTCCACTTCATTCTAATCCATTAAATCCCATTCCATTGCAATCCATCTGCTCCACTCCACTCCACTCCTCTCCAATCTTCTCCACTTAGCACCATTCCATTCCAGTGCATTCCTTTCCGTTCCATTCCACCTCATTTCATTCCTTTCCTTTCTTTGGACAGGATCTCACACTGTCACCCTGGCTGGAATGCAGTGGCACAATCTCAACTCAAATTTCATTTCACCATTCCATTCCATTCAATACCATTCCATTCCATTCCACTAAATTCCACTCCACTCCAATCCACTACACTCCACTCCACTCCATTCCATTCCACTCCATTGCACTCCAATCTTCTCCACTCCCCTCCACTCCACTCGATTCCATTTAATTATATTCTTTTCCATTCCACTCCATTCCACTCCACTCCACTCCACTCCAGTCAATTCCACTCCACTCCCATCCACTGCACTGCACTCTTCTCCACTCTATTCCTTTCTATTTCATTCCATTCCACTCCATTCCTTTCCATTACTTTCTTTTGAAAGAATCTCACTTTGTCACCAAGGCTTGAGTGCAGTGACACCGTCTCAGCTGACATTTCATTTCACCATTCCATTCCATTCCATTCCATTCCACTCCACTCTGCTCCACTTCATTCCATTCCATTTCATTCCATTCCACCCAATTCCACTCCACTCCTCTCCACTCCATTCCAACCCACTCCACTCTATTACACTCCATTCCTTTCCATTCCACTCCCTTCCACTCTACTTCTGCCCACTCCATTCTACTCCAATCCACTCCATTCCTTTCCAATCCATTCCAATCCATTCTATGCCATATTTTCTTTCAACAGGATCTCACTCTGTCACCCAGGCTGGAGTGCTGTGGCATAATCTCAGGTCACATTTAATTGCAATATTCCAATCCATGCTTTCCATTTCATTCCATTCCATTGCTTTCCATTCCATTCCGCTTCACTCTGATCCACTCCGCTCCGCTCGGCTACACTCCATTCCATCCCATGCCATTCCATTCCACTCCATTCCACTCCACTGCATTCCATTCCACTCCCTTCCATTCCTTTCCAATCCATTCCCTTCCATTCCAATCTTTTGACATGATTTCACTCTTTCACCCAGGCTTGAGTGCAGTTGCACAGTCTCACCTCACATTTCATTTCACCATTCCATTCTATTCCATTCCATTGAATTCCATTCCATTTCACTCCACTCTACTCCTTTCCACTCCACTCAACTCCATTCCATTCAATTCCATTACACTTCATTCCATTCCACACCACTCCACTTCAACCTCTTCCATCCCTTTCCATTCCACTCCATTCCACTCCACTCCACGGCATTCCACTCTACTCTGCTCTGTTCAATTACATTCCATCCCATTACATTCCACCCTATTTGACTCCACTCCACGCCATTCCATTCCATTCCATTGCATTCCAATCCATTCCATTCGAATTTTTTCTTTCAACTGTATCTCATTATGTCAAACAGGCTGGAGTGCAGTGGCACAATCTCAGCTCAAATTTCTTTTCACCATTCCATTCCATTCCATTCTGTTCCACTCCATTCCATTGCATTCCATTCCATTGAACTGCATTCCTTTGCACTCCACTCTACTGCACTCCACTCCACTCCACTGCACTCCACTCCACTCCACTGCACTCCACTCCACTCCATTCCATTCCACTACACTCCATTCCACTCCACTCCACTCAATCACATTCCATCCCATTGCATTTCAGTCAATTCCACTCCACTTCAGTCCTCTCCACCCCACACCAGTCCACTCCTTTCCACTCCATTAAATCCTACCCCATTCTACTCCTTTACACGTCATTCCACTCAACTCCACTCCACTCAACTCCACTCCATTCCATTCCACTCCATTCCATTCCACTCCATTCCACTCCATTCCATGCCACTCCACTCCACTACATTCCATTCCATTCTATTACACTCCATTCCACTCCACTCCAATCCACTCCACTGTACTCAACTCAACCCGATTACACTCCATCCCATTGCATTCCACTCCATTCCACTCCACTCAACTCCACTATACTCCACTCCAGTCCACTCCACTCCACTCCATTCCATTCCACTCCATTCTATTACATAACACTCCATTCCATTCCATTCCTTTGTTTTTACCGGATTTCACTCTGTCACACAGGCTGGAGTGCAGTGGCACAATCTCAGGTGACATTTCATTTCACCATTAAATTCCACTGCATTCCATTCCATTCCCTTCCATTCCATCCCATTCCATTCCACTCCATACCTTTCCAGTCCACTCCACTCCACTCTATTCCATTCAATCCCATTTTATTTCACTCCATTTCTCTCCACTCCACTCCACTGCAGTCAACTCCCCTTCACTCCAGTCCACTCCTCTCTACTCCACTGCAATCCATTCCATTCAATTCCATTCGATTGCATCCCATTGCTTTCCATTCTATTTATCTCCACTCCACTCCACTCCACTCCAGTCCACTCCACTCCATTCCATTCCATTCCATTTCATTCCATTCCATTCCATTCTGTTACACTCCATTCCATTCCATTCCTTTCTTTTGAGAGGATCTCACTCTGTCACACATGCTGGAGTCCAGTGGCACAATGTCAGCTCATATTTCATTTCACCCTCCATTCCACTGCATTCCAATCCATTCCATTCCATTCCACTCCTTTCCTACCCATTCCATTCCACTCCACTTCACTCCAGTCCACTCCACTCCACTCCGTTCCACTCCATGCCATTACATTACATTCCACTGCACTCCACTCCTCTCCATTCCACTCCTTTCCATTCCATTCCATTCCATTCCATTCCACTCCATTCCATTCCATTCCTTTCTTTGACAGGATCTGACTCTGACACCCAGGCTGGAGTGCAGTGGCACAATCTCAGCTCACATTTCATTTCACCATTCTATTTCCTTCCTTTCCCTTCCATGGCATTCCTTTCCATTCCATTACCGTCCATTCCACTACACACCAAACGATTCCATTCCACTCCATTCCTTACACTCCATTACACTGCACTCCACTCCACTCCACTAAACTCACCTCTACTCCATTCCATTCCTTTCCATTCCAACCCATTCGATTCCATTCCATCAGTCTCCATTCCACTCCACTCCACTCCACTCCCCTGAATCCCATAACATTCCATTCCATTCTACTCCACTCCACTGCACTCTAGTCCACTCCACTCCTCTGCATTCCAGTGCATTTCAACCGCTTCCTTCCCATTCCATTTCACTCCACTCCACTCCACTCCACTCCACTTCACTCCATTCCATTCCAACCCATTCCATTCCACTTCTTTCCACTCCACTCCTCTCCACTACCCTCCAATCCACTGCACTCCATTTCATTCCACTGCATCCCATTCCATTCCACTCCATTCCACCCCACTCCACTCTACTCCAACCAGGCTGGTGTGCAGTGGCACAATCTCAGGTCACATTTCATTTCACCATTCCATTCCATTCCACTCCACTCCATTCCATTCCATTCCAACCCATCAATTCCACTACACTCCATTCCATGCCAGTCCATTCAATTCCATTCATATCTTTTGACACGATGTCACTGTGACACACAGGCTGGAGTGCAGTGGCACAGTCTCAGCATACATTTCATTTCACCGTGCCATTCCATTGCATTCCATTCCATTCCATTGCATTCAATTGCATTCCATTCCATTCCATTTCATTCAATTGCATTTCATTCCATTCCATTCAGTTCCAACCCATTGCATTTCAGTCCACTCTGTTCCATTCCTCTCCAAACCACTCCATTCTCTTCCATCAAATACCATTCCACTACATTCCACTCCACTCCCCTCCACTCCCCTCCATTCCATTCCATCCCATGCCATTGCACTCCATTCTACTCCAATCCACACCACTCCACTCTACTCCACTCCATTCCATTCCATTCTATTCAAATCCATTCCATTCCATTCCTTTCTTTCGACAAGATCTCACTCTGTCACCCAGGCTGTAGTAAAGTGACATAATCCCAGCTCACATTTCATTTCACCATTCCATTCCATTCCATTCCATCCACTCCACTCCACTGCACTCCACTCCACTCCACTCCATTCCATTCCATCCCACTCTATTCCACTCCATTCCACTCCATTATGCTGCACTCCTCTCCACTCCACTCCATTCCATTCCATTTCAAACCATTCCTTTCCACTCCATTCCACTCCACTCCACTCCACTCCATTTCATTCCACTCCATTCCATTCCACACCATTCCGTTCCACACCATTCCTATCCATTCCTTTCTTTCCACAGGATCTCACTCTGTCACACAGGCTGGTGTGCAGTGGAACAATCTCCGCTCACATTTCATTTCAGCATTCCATTCCATTCCATTCCATTCCATTCCGTTCCATGCCCCTCCATTCCATTCCAATGCATTCCTTTCTACTCCATTGCACTCCACTACACTCTAGTCAATTCCATTCCACTACACTACACACCACTGAACTCGAATCCACTCCTTTCCATTCCAGTCCATTCCACTCCACTCCATTCCACTGCAATCCATTCCAGCCCATTCCATACATCTCCATTCCGCTCAACTCCACTCAACTCCACTCCACGTGTCTCAACTCCATTGCATTCCACTCCATCCCATTCCATTCCTCTACATTCCGCTCCACACCACCCCACTCCAATCCACTCCATTCCATTCCATTCCACTCCATTCTAATCCATTCCCTTCTTTCAAAAGGATCTCAGTGTGTCACCCAGGCTGGAGTGCCGTGGCAGAATCTCAGCTAACATTTCATTTCACCATTCCATTCAGTTGCATCTTTCCATTCCATTCCATTGCATTACATTACATTCCATACCATTCCATGCAATTCCACTCCATTCCAATCCGCTCCACTCGACTCCACTCCACTCCATTCCATCCCATTCCATTCCTCTCCATTCCACTCCACTACAATCCACTCCACTCCACTCATCTCTACTCCATTCCATTCCATTCTATCCAATTCCATTCCACTCCTTTCCACTCGATTCCACTCCACTCCTCTCCATTCCATTCCATTCTTTTCTTTCAACAGGATCTCACTCTGTCATCTAGGCTGGAGTGAAGTGGCACAATCCCTGATCGCATTTCATTTTACCACTCCACTCCATTCCAATCAATTCCATTCCACTCCACTCCGTCCACTCCACTCCATTGCATTCAATTCCATCCCATTTTATTCCACAGCATTCAGCTCCACCCCACTCCACTCCATTCCATTTCATCACATACCATTCCAATCTATTCCACTCAAATCCACTTCACTCCACTCCAATGCATTGCATTCCATTTCATTCCATTCAGCTACATTCTTTTCCATTCCTTTCTTTTGGAAGGATCTCACTCTGTCAACCAGGTTGGAGTTCAGTGGCACAATCTCAGCTATGATTAAATTTCACCATTCCATTCCGTTCCCTTCCTTTCCACTCCATGCCACTCCACTCCACTCCACTCCATTCTAACCCATTCCATTACACTTCATTCCAATCCACACCACTCCACTCCACTCCACTCCATTCCATTCCATTCCAAGCCATTCCATTCCATTCCATTCCATTCCACTCCTCTCCACTCCATTCCAGTCCATCCGTTGCATTCTAGTCCAATCCATTACATTCCTTTCTTTTGACAGGATCTTACTCTATCACCCAGGCTGGAGTGCCGTGGCAAAATCTCAGCTCACATTTCATTTCACCATTCCATTCCATTGCACTGCATTCCATTCCATTCCATTCCACTCCATTCAATTCTGTCCCATTACAATACACTCCACTCCACCGCACTCCACTCCACTCCACTCCATTCCATTCCATTCCATTCCATTCCACTCTATTCCATTCCCTTCCTTTCTTCCAACATGATCTCACTCTGTCACCCAGGCTGGAGTGCAGTGCCACAATTTCAGCTCAGATTTCATTTCACCATTCCATTCCATTCTATTCCTTTCCCTTCCATTCCTTTCCATGCATTTCCATTCCATTCCTCTACACTCCAATTCACTCTACTCCACTCCACGCCACTCCATTCCATTCCAATCGTTTCCACTCCAATCCACTCCACACCAATCCCGTCAAATCCATTCCATTTCATTGCATCCCATTCCATTCCATTCAATTCCACTCCACACGACTCCACTCCACTGCATTCCACTCCACTGGACTCCATTCCATTCCAGTCCATTCCTTTCCATTCCACTGTATTCCATTCTATTTCTTCTTTCCATAGGATCTCACTCTGTACCCCGGCTGGAGTGCAGTGGCACAGCCTCAGCTCACATTTCATTTCACCCTTCCATTCCATTCCACTCCTCTCCTTTCCACTCCACTCCATTGCATGTCATCCCATCCCATTCCACTCCACTCCACTCCAATCCACCCCACTCCACTCCATTGCATTCTATTCCTTTCCACTCCATTCCACTCCACTACACTCCACTCCACTCCTTTCCATTCCATTCCATTGCACTCCATTCCATTCCATTGCATTCCATTCCATTCCTTTCTACTGCATTCCATTCCATTTCTTTCTTCTGACAGGAAATCACTGTGTCACCCAGGATGGAGTGCAGTGCCACAACATCAGCTCACATTTGATTTCACCATTCCGTTCCATTCCATTCCATTTCATACCATTCCATTCCATTCCATTCCATCCCATTCTATTCCACTCCATTCTCCTCCACTCCACTCCATTCCACTCCACTCCATTTCATTGCATTCCATTCCACTCCATTCCACTCCTCTCCTCTCCACTTCACTCCATCCCACTCCACTCCATTCCATTACACTCCATTCCTTTCCTTTCCACTCCCTTCCACTCCAATTCTCTCCACTCCACTCCTGCCCATTCCACTCCACTCCACTCCAATCCACTCCATTCCATTCCATTGCAAACTATTCCATGCCATTTTTTCGTTTGAAAGGATCTCACTCTGTCAACAAGGCTGGAGTGCTGTGGCACAATCTCAGTTCACATTTAATTTCAGCATTCCAATCCATGTAATCCATGGCATTCCATTCCATTGTATTCCATTCCATTCGTTCCATTCCGTTCCATTCCACTTCACTCCAATCCACTCCATTTCACTCCATCCCATTCCGTTCCTCTCCACTTACTCCCCTCTGCCCCGCTCCACTACATTCCATTCCGTTCCACTCCTTTCTTTTGACAGGATCTCACTCTGTCACACATGCTGGAGTGCAGTGGCACAATCCAAGCTCATATTTCATTTTACCATCCCATTCCATTTCATTCCATTCCATTTCATTCCATTCTATTCCATGCCATTCCACTCCACTCCACTCCTCTCCACTCCGTTCCAGTCCACTACAGTCCACAACACTAGACTTCTTTCCATTCTATTCAATATCATTCTATTCCATTCCAGTCCACTACTTTCCACTCTATTGCACTCCACTCCACTCCACTCCATTGAACTCCACTCCACTGCACTCCACTGCACTCCACTCCACACTATTCAATTCTATTCCATTCCAATCCATTCCATTCCGTTCCTTTCTTTCAACAGGATACCACTCTGTCATCCAGGCTGGAGTGCAATGGCACAATCACAGCTCACATTCCATTGCACCTTTCCATTCCATTCCATTCCACTACACTCCATTACACTCCATTCCACTCCACTCCACTCCCCTCCATTCCATTCCATTATTTTCCATTCCACTTCATTCCATTCCATTCGATTCTCTCAATAGGATTTCACTCTATCACCCAGGCTGGAGTGCAGTGGCACAATCTCAAGCCATATTTCCTTTCAACATTCCATTGCATTCCATTCCATTCTATTCCATACTACTCCATTCCATTCCATTCCATTCCATACTACTCCATTCCATTCCATTCCATTACCCTCCATTCCACTCCACTACACTCTTCTCCATTCCTTTTCATTCCACTCCATTCCATTCCATTCCTTTCTTTCAAAAGGATCTCACTCTGTCACCCAGGCTGGAGTGCAGCCCATATTGCATTTCAACATTCCTTTCCATTCCACTTCATTCCATTCCATTCCATGCCATTGCACTCCACTCCATTCTATTCCATTCCATTCCGTTCCACTCCATTCCACTACACTCCACTCTGCTCCACTCCACTCAACTGCATTCCATTCCATCTCTTTCCATTCCACTCCATTCCACTCCACTCCTCTCCACTCAACTCGACTACACTCCAGTCCACTCCATTCCATTCCATTACGTTCGTATCTTTCCATTCCACTCCATTCCACTCCAATCCACTCCACTCCACTCCACTCCATTCAACTCCATTCGTTTCCATTCCATTCCATTCCACTCAATTTCATTCCATTCATTTCTTTCGAGAGTATCTCACTCTGTCACGCAGCCTGGAGTGCAGTGGCACAATCTCAGCTCACTTTTCATTTAACCATTCCTTTCCATTCCATTCCACTCCACTCCACTCCCCTCCACTCCTTTCAACTCCACTCGTTTCCATTCCATTCCATTCCACTCAATTTCATTCCATTCATTTCTTTCGACAGTGTCTCACTCTGTCACGCAGCCTGGAGCACAGTGGTATAATCTCAGCTCACTTTTCATTTAACCATTCCATTCCATTCCATTCCACGCCACTCCACTCCCCTCCACTCCTTTCAACTCCACTGGTTTCCATTCCATTCCATTCCACTCAATTTCATTCCATTCATTTCTTTCGACAGTATCTCTCTAAGTTACCTGGGCTGGAGTGCAGTGCCCAAACTCAGCTCACGTTTCATTTCACCATTCCATTCTATTCCACTCCACGACATTACACTCAACTCCATTCCATGCCATCCCATTCCTTTCCACTCCATTCCACTCCAGTCCACTCTGCTACATTCCATTACATCCCATTCTATTCCAATCCACTCCACTCCTCTCCATTCCATTCCATTGCATGCCATTCCATTGCACTCTATTCCACTCCAATCCACTCCAATGCACTCCACCTCACTCCATTCCATTCCATTCCATTCCATGCCATTCCAATCCACTCTATTCCATTGCATTCATTTCTTTCGACAGGATCTCACACTGTCACCCAGGCTGGAGTGCAGTGGCACAATCTCAGCTCACATTTCATTTCACTATTCAATTGCATTCTATTCCATTCCATTCCATTTCATTTCACTCCACTCCACTCCACTATACTCCACGGCACTCCATTCCATTCCACTCCACACCACTCCAATCACCTCCATTCCATTCCATCCCATTCCATTCCACTCCTTTCCACTCCACTCCACTCCACTCCATTTCCCTCCATTCCATTCCATTCCATTCCATTCCATTCCATTCCATTCCATTCCATTCAATTCCATTCCATTCCATTCCATTCCATTCCATTCCTTTCCACTACATTCCATTCCAATCCTTGCTTTCAACAGGATTTCGCTCTGTCACCCTGGCTGGAGTGCAGGGGCACAATCTCAGCTCATATTTCTTTTCACCATTCCGTTTCACTGCATTCCATTGCTTTCAATTCCATTCCATTACATTCCATTGCATTTGATTCTATTCTGTTCCATTCTATTACATTCCATTCCACTCCAATGCAGTCCACTCCATTCCATTCCTTTCCATTCCATTTCAATACCATACAGTCCACTCCATTCCATTCCTTTCCTTTCCATTTCAATACACACCAGTCCACGCCATTACCTTCCATCCCATTCCCCTCCACTCTATTCCACTCCACTCCAAACCACTCCACTCCACTACACTACACTCCATTCCATTCCATTCCATTCCACACACCTCACAAAGTTGTTTCTCAGCATGGTTCTGTTTAGTTTTTATGAGAGGATATTTCATTTTCCACAGGAGGTCGCAATGCACTCCATGGATCACTCTGCAGATTCTATAAACAGACAATCTCCAAACTACTCAATGAATGAAACTTTCAACCTTGTGGGATGAATGCACACATTGCAAAGAAGTTTCTCAGAATGGTTCTGTCTGGTTATTATGTGAAGATTCTTCCCTTTCCACATAGGCCTCAAAGAGCTCCAAATATCCACTTGCAGATTCTACAAAAAGAGTGTTTCAAAACTGTTCAATCAAAAGAAATTTCAATTCTGTGGGAGATGAAGATATTTCTTTTTCCATAATAGGCCTCAAAGGGCTCCAAATGTCCACTTGCAGATAATACAAAAAGATTGTTTTCAAACTGCTCAATCAAAAGAAAGGGTCATCTCTGTCAGATGAATGCACACAGCACAAAGAAGTTTCTCCTAATGCTTCTGTCTAGTTTTTATGTCAATATATTACTTTTTCCAACATACGACTCTAAGCGCTCCAAATGTCCACATGCAGTTGCAAAAGAAAAAGAGTGTTTCAGGCCTACTCAATCAAAAGAAAGGTTCATCTATGTGAGACGAGTGCACACAACACAAAGAATTTTCTCAGAATGCTTCGGTGTAGTTTTTATGTGAAGATGTTTCCTTTTCTTCCATAGGTTGTAAAGCTCATGAAATGTAGTCTTGCAGATTCTTCAAAAAGAATATTTCAAAACTGGTCAATCAATAGAAAGTTTCAAATCAGTGAGATTAATACACACATCAAAAAGAATTTTCTCTTAATGCTTCAGTCTATGTTTTATATGAAGATACTTCCTTTTCCACCATAGGCCTGAAAGTGCTCCAAATATCAACTTGCACATGCTACAAAAACAGTGTCTCAAAACTGCTCAATCAAAATAAAAGTTCAACCCTGTGAGATGAATGCACATATAACAAAGAAGTTTCTGAGAATGCTTCTGTCTAGATTTTCTGTGAAGATATTTCCTTTTCCATGATAGGCCTCAAAGCGCTCTAAATATCCAATTGCAGATTCTATAAAAAGATTGTTTCAAAACTGCTCAATGAAAATGAAGGTTCAACTCTCTGAGATGAATTCACTCATCACAAAAACGTTTCTCAGAATGCTTCTGTCTTCTTTTTATATAAAGATATTTCCTTTTCCACTATAGGCCTCAAAGTGTTTCAAATGTCCACCTGCAGATCCTACAAAAAGAGTGTTTCAAAACTGCTCAATCAAAAGAAAGGTTCAACTCTATTAGATGAATACACACATAAGAAAGAGATTTCTCAGAATGCTTCTGTCTAGTTTTTTTGTGAAAATATTTCCTTTTCTACCATAGACCCCAAAACGCTCCAAATGTCCACTTGTAGATTCTACATAAAGAGTGTTTCAAAACAGCTCAATACAAAGAAAGATTCAACTCTGTGAGATGAATGCACACACCACAGACAAGTTTCTCAGAATGCTTATGTCTAGTTTTTATGTGAAGGTATTTCCTTTTCCACCATAGACTTCAAAGCTGTCCAATAGTCCACTTGCAGATTCTACAAAAATAGAGTTTCAAAACTGCTCAAACAAAAGAAAGGTTCAACTCTGTGAGATGAATGCACCCATAACAAAGAGGTTTGGCAGAATTCTTCCATCTAGTTTTTATGTAAAGATAATTCCCTTTCTACCATAATCCCCAAAATGCTCCAAACGTCTACTTGCGCATTCTACAAAGGAGGGTTTCCAAACTGCTCAATCAAAAGAAAGGCTCAACTCTGTGAGAGGAATTCACACATCACAAAGAAGTCTCCCACATTGGTTTTGTGAAGTTTTCCTGTGAAGGCATTTCCTTTTCCATCATAGGCCATAAAGCGATCCAAATATCCTCTTGCAGATTCTTCAAGAAGCGTACTTCAAAACTGCTCAGTCAAAAGAATGGTTCAACTCAGTGAGAAGAATTCAAACATCACAGAGTATTTTATAAGAATGCTTCTGTCTAGTTTTTATGTGAAGATATTTCTTTTTCCACCATAGTCCTCAAAGGGCTCCAAATGTCCACTTGCAGATACTACAAAAAGAGTGTTTCAAAACTGCCCAATCAGAAAAAAGGTTCAACTCTGTGAGACTAATGCACACATCACAAAGAAGTTTGTCAGAATGCTTCTGTCTAGTTTTTATGTGAAGATATTTCCTTTTCCACCATAGGCAACAAAGCACTCCAAATGTCCACTTTCAGATTCTACAAAAAGAGGGTTTCAAAACTACTCAATAAGAAGGAAGGTTCAACTCTGTGAGAAGAGTGCACACGTCACAAAGTAGTTTCTCAGAACGCTTCCGTCTAATTATTGTGAGAGGATATTTAGTTTTCCACAAGAGGCTGCAAAGGGATCCAAATATCCCTTTGCAGATTCTATAAATAGGCAGTTTACGAACTGCTCATTCAAATCAAAGTTTCAACTCTGTGAGGTGAACACACGGATAACAAAGAGTTTTCTCAGAATGCTTCTGTTTAATTTTATGTGAAGATATTTCCTTTTCCTGCATATGCATAATAGCACTCCAAATATCCACCTGCAGATTCTACAAAAAGAGTGTTTCAAAACAACTCCATCCAAAGAAATGAGCAACTCTGTGAGATGAATGCACACATCACAAAAAAGTTTCTCAGAATGCTTCTGTCTAGTTTTTATGTGAAGATACTTCCTTTTCCAACATAGGCTTCAAGGCGTTCCAAATGTCCACTTGCAGATTCTACAAAAAGAGGGTTTCAAAACAGCTCCATCCAAAGAAACGAGTAACCCTGTGAGATGAATGCACACATCACAAAAAAGTTTCTCAGAGTGCTTTTGTCTAGTTTTTATGTGAAGATATTTCCTTTTCCAACATAGGCTTCAAAGCGTTCCAAATGTCCACTTGCAGATTCTACAAAAAGAGGGTTTCAAAACACTTCAATCAAAAGAAAGGTTCAACTCTGTGAGATGAGTGCACACATAACAAAGTAGTTTCTCAGCATGCTTCCGTCTAGTTTTTATGTGAAGATATTTCCTTTTCCACCGTAGGCCAAAAATCGCCTCAATCGTCCACTTGCAGATCCTACAAAAAGAGTCTTACAAAACTTCTCAATCAAAAGAAAATTTCAACTCTGTGAGATGAATGCACACATCAGAAAGGAAATTATCAGAATGGTTCTGTCAAGTTTTTCTGTGAAGGTATTTCCTTTAACCTCATTGGCCGTAAAGCGCTCCAAATGTTCTCTTGCAGATCCTTAAAGAAGAGTATTTCAAAACTGCTCAATCAAAACAAATGTTCAACTAAGTCAGATGAATGCACACATCACAAATAAGTTTCTCAGAATGCTTCTGTCTAGTTTTCACTTGAACATACTTCCTTTTCCAACATAGGCCACAAAGTGCTCCAATTGTCCACTTTCAGATCCTACAAAAAGAGTTTCAAAACTGCTTAATCAAAAGAAAGGTTCAACTCGTTGAGATGAATCTACATATCTCAAAGAAGTTTCTGAGAATGCTTCTGTCTAGATTTTATGTGACATTATTTCCTTTTCCACCATAAGCCCCAAAGTGCTACGAACGTCCACTTGCAGATTCTACAAAAAGAGTGTTTCAAAACTGCCGAATCCAAAGAAAGGTTCAACACTTTGAGAAGAATGCAGACATCACAAACTAGTTCCTGGGAATGCTTTTGTCCAATTTTTACGTGAAGATATTTCCTTTTCCACTATAGGCCGCAAAACTCTCCAAATATCCACTTGCAGATGCGACAAAAAGAGTGTTTAAAAACTGCCCAACCAAAAGTAAGGTTCAACTATGTTAGTTGAATGCACACATAACAAAGAAGTTTCTCAGAATGCTTTTGTCTAGTTTTTATGTGACGATATTCCCTTTTACATTTTATGCTGCAAAGTGCTCCAAATATACTCTTTCAGATTCTACAAAAAGAGTGTTTCAAAACAGATCCATCCAAAGAAATGAGAAACTCTGTGAAATTAATGCACACATCACAAAAGTTTCTCAGAATGCTTCTGTCTAGTTTTTATGTGAAGATATTTCCTTTTCCACCATAGGCTTCAAAGCGTTCCAAATGTCCACTTGCAATATCTACAAAAAGAGAGTTTCAAAACAGCTAAATCAAAAGAAAGGTTCAACTCTGTGAGATGAATGCACACATAAGAAAGAGATTTCTCAGAATGCTTCTGTCTAGTTTTTATGTGAAAATATTTCTTTTTCCACCAAAGGCCCCAAAGTGCTACAAATGTCCTCTTGCAGATCCTACAAAAAGAGTGTTTCAAAACTGCCGAATCCGAAGAAAGGTTCAAAACTTTGAGAAGAATGCACACATCACAAACTGGTTTCTGAGAATGCTTCTGTCTAGTTTTTATGTGAAGATATTTCCTTTTCCACCATAGGCCCCAAAGTGCTACAAATGTCCACTTGCAGATGCTACAAAAGGAGTGCTTCAAAACTGCTCAATCAAAAGAAAGGTTGTACTCTGTGAGTTGAATGCACTAATCAAAGAAGCTTTTCAGAATGCTTTTAAGTAATTTTTACATCACGATATTTCTCTTTACACCATGGGCCAGGAAGCTCTCCAAATATCCAATTGCAGATTCTACAAAAAGATTGTTTTAAAACTGCTGAATCAAAAGGAACTTTCAACTGTGAGAGATGAATACACACATATCAAGGAAGTTTCTCAGAATGCTTCTGTGTAGTTTCTATGTGAAGATATTTCCTTTTCCTCAATAGGCCACAAAGCCCTTTATATATTCTCTTGCTGATTTTACAAAAAGCGTGTTTCAAAGCTGCTCAATCAAAAGAAATGTTGAAGTCTGAGAGATAAATGTACACATCACAAAGAAGTTTTTCATAATGCTTTTGTATATTTTTTATGTGAAGATATTTCCTTTTCCAGCATAGGCATCAAATGCTCCAAATATTCACTTGCACATTCTACAAAAAGAGTGTTTCAAAACTGCTCAGTCAAAAGAAAGGTTCAACTCCATGAGTTGAATACACACATCATTAAGAAGTTGTTCAGAATGCTTCTGTCTAGATTTTATGTGAAGATATTTCCTTTACCGGCATAGACACAATTCGTTCAAAATATCCTCTTACAGATTCTACAAAAAGAGTCCTTAAGAACTACTCAATCAAAAGAAAGATTCAATGCTATGATATGAAAGCACATATCACAAACAAGTTTTTCAGAATGCTTCCGTCTAGTTTTTATGTGAAGATATTTCCCTTTCGACAATAGACCTCAAAACACTCCAAATATACACTTGCAGATCCTACAAAAGGTGTGTTTCAAAACTTCTTAATGAAAGAAAGGTTCTACTCGGTGAGATGAATGCACACATTACAAAGGAATTTGACGGACTGTTTCTGTATACTTTTTAAGTGAAGATATTCCCTTTTCCGCCATAGGCTTCAAAGTGCTCCAAATGTCCACTTGCAGATTCTACAAAAAATGTGTTTCCATGCTTCTCAATCAAAAGAAATGTTCAACAATTTTAGATGAATGCACATATCACAGAGAAGTTCATCAGAACGCTTCTGTCTAGTTATTACGTGAAGATATTACCTTATCCAACATAGACGTCTAAGCACTCCAAATGTCCACTTGCAGATTCTACAAAAAGAGTGTTTCAAAACCGCTCAATGGAAAGTAAGATTCAACTCTGTGAGATGAATGCACACATCACTAAGAAGTTTCTCAGAATGCTTCTGTCTAGTTTTTATGTGAAGATATTTCCTTTTCCACCATAAGCCTCAAAGCACTCTAATTGTGCAGTTGCAGATTCTACAAAAAGAGTGTTTCAAAACAGCTCAGTGAAAAGAAAGGTTCAACACAGTGAGAAGAATGCACACATAACAAAGAAGTTTCTTAGAATGCTTCTCTATAGTTATTAGGTGAAGATATTTCCTTTTCCACCATAGGCCTCAAAGCGTTCAAAATGTCCACTTGCAGATTCTACAAAGAGTGTGTTTCAAAACTGTTGAATGGAAAGTAAGGTTCAACTCTGTGAGATGAATGCACACATCACAGAGAAGTTTTTCAGAATGCTTCTCTCTAGTTTTTATGTGAAGATATTTCCTTTTCCACCATAGACCTCAGAGCATTACAAATGTCCACTTGCAGATTCTGCAAAAAGAGTGTTTCCAAGCTGGTCAGTCAAAAGAAGGTTTCAACTCTGTGTGAGACGAATGCACACATCTCAAAGAAGTTTCTCATAATGCTTCTGTCTTGTTATTATAGGAAGATATTTCATTATCCACCATTGGCCTCAAGAGCTCCAAATGTCAACTTGCAGATTCTACAAAAAGAGTGATTCAGTCTTTTCATACTAAAGAAAGATTCATCTCTGTGAGATGAATGCACAATCTCAAAGAATTTTCTCAGAATGTTTCTGTCTAGTTCTCATGTGAAGATATTTCCTTTTACACCATAGGCCACAAAGCACTCCCAATGTCCCCTTGCAGATACTAGAAAAAGGGTGTTTCAAAACTGCTCAATGAAAACTAAGGTTCAATGCTGTGAGATGAATGCACACATCAGAAAGAAGTGGGTCAGAACGCTGCCGTCTAGTTTTTATACGAAGATATTTCCTTTTCCACCATAGGCCTCAAAGCTTTCCAAATGTCCACATGCGGATACTACAAAAAGAGTGTTTCAAATCTGTTCAATCAAAAGAAAGGTTCAACTCTGTAAGATGAATGCACACATCACAAAGACGTTTGTCAGAATGCTTCTGTCTAGTTTTTATGTGAAGATATTTCCAATTCCACCATAGGTCTCAAAGTGCTCCAAATGTCCACTGGCAGATTCTATAAAAAGAGTGTTTCAAAACTGCTCAATGGAAAGTAAGTTTCAACTATGTGAGATGAATGCACACGTCACTAAGAAGTTTGTCAGAATGCTACTATCTAGTTCTTATGTGAAAATATTTCCTTTTCCACCATGGGCCTAAAAGCGCTCCAAATGTCCACTTGCAGATTCTACAAAGAGAGTGTTTCCAAACTGTTCAATCAAAAGAAATATTCATCTCAGTGAGATGAATGCACACATCACAAAGAAGTTCCTGAGAATGCATCTGTCTACTTTTTATGTGAAGTTATTTCTTTTTCCACCATAGCCTTAAAACACTCCTAATGTCCACTTGCAGAGTCTACAAAGAGTGGTTCAAAACTGCTCAAGGAAAAGTGAGGTTCAACTTTGTAAGATGAATGCACACATCAAAAAGAAGTGGGTCAGAATGCTGCTGTCTAGTTTTTATATGAAGATATTCCCTTTCCCACCATAGGCCTCACAACACTCCAAATGTCTTCTTGCAGATTCAAGAAAAAGAGTGTCTCAAAGCTGCTCAATTCAAAGAAAGGTTCAACTCCATGAGATGAATGCACACATTAAAAAGGAGTTTGTCAGAATGCTTCTGTCTAGTTTTTATGAAGATATTTCCATTACCACCTTAGGTCTCAAAGCACTCAAAATGTCTTCTTGCAGATAGTGCAAAAAGGATGTTTCAAAACTGCTCAATAAAAAGTAAGGTTCAACAACATGAGATGAATGTACATGTCACAATGAAGGTTGTCAGAATGTTTCTGTGTAGTTTTTGTGTGAAGTTATTTCCTTTTCTCCCACAGGCATAAAAGCGCTCCAAATACCCAATTGAAGATTCTGCAAAAAGAGTGTTTCCAAACTGCACAATCAAAAGAAAGGTTCAACTCTGTGAGATTAACGCACAGATCACAAAGAAGTTTCCCAGAATTCTTCTGTATAGTTGTTTTGTGAAGATATTTCCTTTTCCACCAAAGATCACAAAGCTATCAAAATGACCACTTGTAGATTCTTCAAAAACAGTGTTTCCAAACTGCTCAAGAAAAATAAAGGTTCAACTCGGTGAGATGAAAGCAAACATCAGAAAGAAGTTTCTCAGAATTCTTCTGTCTTGTTTTCATGTGAAAATATTTTCTTTTCCACCATAGGCCTCGAAGCGCATCCAATGTCCGCTTGCAGATTCTACCAAAAGAGAGTTCCAAAACTGCTATATCAAAAGATTTATCTCTGTGAGATGAATGCACACATCACAAAGAAGTTTCTCAGATTGCTTCTGTCTAGATTTTATGTGAACATACTTCCTTTTATACCATAGGCCACAAAGCGATCCAAATCTCCACTTACAGATTTTACAAATAGTGTGCTTCCAAACTGCTCAATCAAATCAAAGGTTCAACTCTGTGCGATGAAGGCACATATCAAAAAGTAGTTTCTCAGAATTGTTCTGTCTAGCTTTTATGGGAGATATTACCTTTTACACCATAGGCCTCAAAGCACTCCAAATGTCCACTTGCAGATTCTACAAGAAGAGAGTTTCAAAACTGCCCTATCAAAAGATAGATTTAACTCTGTGAGATGAATGCACACATCACAAGGAAGTTTATCAGATTGCTTCTGTCTAGATTTTATGTGAAGATATTTCCTTTTCCACCCTAGGCCTCAATGTGCTCCAAATGTACATTTGCATGTTCAACCAAAACAAAAGAATGTTTCAACTCTGTGAGATGAATTCACTCATCACAAGGAAGTTTGTCAGAATGCTTCTGTCTAATTTTTATGTGAAGATATTTCCTTTTCCACCATAGGCCTCAAGGAGCTCCAAACTTCCACTTGCAGATTCTTCAAGAAGAGTGTTTCAAAGCTGCTCAATCAAAAGAAAGTTTCAAGTCTGTGAGATGAATGCACACATCACAAAGAAGGTTGCCAGAATGGTTCTGTCTAGTTTTTATGTGAAGATATTTCCTTTTCCACCATAGTCATCAAAGCACTCCAAATGTCCTCTTGCAGATTCTTCAAAAAGAGTGTTTCAAAACTGCTCAATGAATAGTGAGTTTCAACTCTGTGAGATGAATGCATGCATCACAAAGAAGTTTGTCAGAATGCTTCTCTCTAGTTTTTATACGAAGATATTTCCTTTTCCACCATAGGCCTTAAAGCACTCCAAATGTCCACTTACAGATTCTACAAAAAGAGTGTTTCAAAACTGCTCAATCAAAAGAAATGTTCAGCTCTGTGAGATGAATGCACCCATCAAAAAGATGTGTGTCAGAATGCTTCTGTCTAGTTTTCATATGAAGATATTTCCTTTTCCACCATAAGCCACAAAGCACTCCAAATGTCCACTTTCAGATTCTACAAAAAGAGTGTTTCAAAACTGCTCAATGAAATAAGTTTCAACTCTTTGAGATGAAAGCACACATCATAAAGAAGTTTATAAGAATGCTTCTCTCTAATTTTTATGTGAAGACCTTTCCTTTTCCCCTATGAATAATGAGGTTCAACTCTGTTAGATGAATGCACACATCATAAAGGAGTTTGTCAGAAGGCTTCTGTCTAATTTTTATGTGAAGATACTTCTTTTTCCACCGTAGCCTCAAAGCGCTCCAAATTCCACTTGCAGATTCTTCAAAAAGAGTGTTTCATAGCTGCTCAATCAAAAGAAAGTTTCAAGTCTGTGAGATGAATGCACGCATCACAAAGAACTTTGTCAGAATGGTTCTGTCTAGTTTTTAGGTGAAGATATTGCCTTTTCCACCATAAGCATCAAAGCACTCCAAATGTCCACTTGCAGATTCTACAAAAAGAGTATTTCAAAGGTACTCAATGAAAAGTAAGTTTCAAAGCTGTGAGATGAATGCACACATCACAAAGAAGTTTGTCAGGATGCCTCTGTCTAGTTTTTATGTGAAGATACTTCCTTTTTGAAGACAGGCCTCAAAGCGCTCCAAATGTCCTCTTGCAGATTCTACAAAAAGAGTGTTTCAAAACTGCTCAATGAAAAGTGAGTTTCAACTCTGAGAGATGAATGCACACATCACAAGGAAGTTTGTCAGAATGATTCTGTCTAGTTTTTATGTGAATATATTTCCTTTTCCCCAATAGGCCTCAAAGCACTCCAAATGTCCATTTGCAGATGCTGCAAAAGGAGTGTTTCAAAGCTGCTCTATCAAAAGAAAATTTCAACTGTGTGAGATGAACGTATACAACTCAAAGAAGCTTGTACTAATGCTTCTGTCTAGATTTTATGTGAAGATACTTCCTTTTCCACCACATGCCTCAAAGCAGTCCAAATGTCCACTTACAGATTCTACAAAAAGAGTGTTTCAAAGCTGCTCAATCAAAAGAAAGTTTGAACTCTGTGAAATTTGGAGGGCTTTGAAGCCTATGGTGGAAAAGGAAATATCTTCACATAAAATCTAGACAGAAGCATTCTGACAAATTACTATGTGATGTGTGCATTCATCTCACAGAGATGAACCTTTCTTTTGAATGAGGAGTTTCGAAACTCTCTTTTTGTAGAATCTGCCAGTGGACATTTGGAGCGATTTGAGGACTATTGGGGAAAAGGAAATATCTTCACTTCAGAAGTAGACAGAAGCATTCTGATTACCTTCTTACTGATGTGTGCATTCATTTCACAGAGTTGAACATTTATTTTGCTTTAGCAGTTTTAAAATACTCTTTTTGTAGAATCTGCGATGGGACATTTGGAGGGCTTTGCTACCTATGGTGGAAAAGGAAATATATTCACATAAAAACTATACAAAAACATTCTGAAATACTTCTTTGTGATGTTTGCATTCATCTCACAGAGTTGAACATTTCTTTTCATTGAGCAGTTTTCAAACACTCTTTTTGTAGAATCTGCAAATGTACATTTGGAGCACTTTGAGACCAATGGTGGAAAAGGAAATATCTTCACATAAAAACTAGTCAAAATGATTCTGAGAAAATTCTTTGTGATTTGTGCATTCATCTCACAGACTTGAAACTTTCTTTTGAGTGAGCAGTTTTGAAACACTCTTTTTGTGGAATCTGCAAGTGGATATTTGGAGCACTTTGAGGCCTATGGTTGAAAAGGAAATATCTTCACATAAAATCTAGACAGAAGAATTCTGATGAACTTTTTTGTGATATATGCATTCATCTCACAGAGTTGGACCTTACATTTGATTGAGCAGTTTTGAAACACCCTTTTTGTACTATCTGAATATGGAAATTTTGAGTAGTTTGAGGCCTTTGATGGAAAACGCAATATCTTCAAATAAAAATTAGACAGAAGCATTCTGACAAACTCCTTTTTGATATGTGTATTCATGTCACAGAGTTGAACCTTTCTTTTGGTTGATCAGCTTTGAAACACATTTTTAGTGGAATCTGCAAGTGGACATTGGAAGCACTGGGAGACCTATGGTGGAAAAGGAAATATCTTCACTTAAGGATTAGACAGAAGAATTCCGAGAAACTTTTTTGTGATGTGTGCATTCATCTCACATAATTGAAACTTTCTTTTGATTGAGGTGTTTTGAAACCCTCTTTTTTAGAATCTGCAATTGGACATTTCAAGGGCTTTGCCGACTTTGTTGGAAAAGGAAATATCTTCACATAAAAATTCGACAGAATCATTCTGAGAAAATTCTTTGTGATGGGTGCATGCATCTCATAGAGTTGAACCTTTCTTTCGATAGAACAGTTTTGAAATACTCTGTTTGTAGAATCTGCAAGTGTACGTTTGGAGCACCTAACACCCATTGGTGGAAGAGGAAACACCTTCACTAAAAAATAAAAGGAATCATTCTGAGAAAATGTTTTGTGTTATGTGCATGTATATCACGAAGTTGAACCTTACTTTTGATTGAGAAGTTTTAAAGCACTCTTTTTGTACTATCTGCAAATGGACATTTGGAGTGCTTTGAGGCCTATGGTGGAAAAGGAAATATCTTCACATGAAAACTACACAGAAGCATTCTGAGAAACATCGTTGTGATGTGTGCATTCATCTCACAGAGTTGAACCTCTTTTTTGATTGAGTAGCTTGGAAACACTCTTTGTGTAGAATCTGCAGGTGGACATTTGGAGCACTTTGAGGCCTATTGTGGAAAAGGAAATATCTTCAAATAAAAACAAGAAAGAAGCATTCTGAGAAACTAATTTGTGATGTGTGCATTCAACTCCCAGAGCTGAACCGTTGTTTTGATTAAACAGCTTTGAAACACTCTTTTTGTAGAATCTGCAAGTAGATGTTTGGAGCTCTTTGAGTCTTATTTTGGAAAAGGAAGTATCTTCACATAATAACCAGATAGAAACATTCTGAGAAATTTATTTGTGATGTGTGCATTCATCTAACAGGGTAGAAACTTTCTTTTGATTGAGCAGTTTGGAAATTGTCTTTTTTATAGAATCTAAAGAGGGATGCTTGGAGCGCATTGCAGCCTCCTGTGGATAAGGAAATATCCTCTCATAAAAACTAAACAGAAGCATTCTGAGAAATAACTTTCTGATGTGTGTGGAATGGAGAGGAATGGAATGGAATGGAATAGAGTGGAGTGGAGTGGAGTGGAGTGGCGTGGAGTGGAATAGAGTGGAATGGACTGGGATGGAGTGGAGTGGAGAGGAGTGGAGTGGAATGGAATGCAATGGAATGGAATGGAATGGAATTTAACCGAATGGAATTGAATAGAATGGAATGGAGTGGAGTGGAGGGGAGTAGAGTGGAGAGGAGTGGAATGGAATGGAATGGAATAGCAAGAATGAAATGGAATACAATGGAATGTAAGGCAATGGATAAGAATCCAATGGAATGCAATAGAATGTAATGGTGAAAAGAAATGTGAGCTGAGATTGTGCCACTGCACTCCAGCATGGTTTACACAGTGAGATCCTGTCGAAAGAAAAGCATGGAAATAAATGGTGTGGAATGGAATAGAACAGAATGGAATGAACGGGATTGGCTTGGAATGGAGTGCAGTGGAGTGGATTGGAGAGGAGTGGAATGCAGTGGAAAGGAGTGGAATGGAATGGGATGGAATGGAATGAGGACGAGTGGAGTGGAGTGGAGAGGAGTGGAATATAATACAATGGAATGGAGTGGAGTGGAGTCAATTGGAGTGGAATAGAATGGAATATAATGGAAAGGAATGGAATGGAATCGAATGTAATGGTATGGAATAGGATGGAATTGAATCGTGAAATGAAATGTGAACTTAGATTGTGCCACTGCACTCCAGGCTGTGTGACAGGGTCAGATCCTGTCGAAAGGAAGGAACATAATGGAATGGAACAGAATGGAATGAAATGGAATGTGGTGAAGTGGAGTGGAGTGGAATAGAGTGGAATGGAATGGGGTGGAATGGAATTGAATGGAGCAGAGTTGAGTGGAGTGGAACGGAGTGGAGTGGAACGGAATGGGAAGGAATGGAATTGAATGGAGTGGAGTGGAGTGGAGTGGAGTGGAGTGGCATGGAATGCAATGGAATGGAACGTTGAAATGAAATATGAGCTGAGACTGTGCACTGCACTACAGTCTGGGTGACAGAGTGAGATCCTGTCAAAACAAAGGAGTGGAATGGAATGGATTTAGAGTGGAATGGAATGGAATGGAGTGGAGTGGAGTGGAGTGGCGTGGAGTGGAGTGGACTGGAGTGGTATGGAGTGGTTTGGATTGTTAGGGAATGGAAAAGAATGAAGTGGAGTGGAATGGCATGGAGAGGAGTGGAGTGGAATGGTGTGGAATGGAATGGGTCAGAATGGAATGGAGTGGAGTGGAGTGGAGTGGAAAGCTGTAGAATGGAATGGAATGGAATGGAATGGAGTGGAGTGGAGTGGAGCTGAGTGGAGTGCATTGGAGTGCAGTGGAATGCAGTGGAATGGAGTGGAGTGAAATGGAATGGAGTGGAGTGGAGAGGAATGGAATGCAACGGAATGGAGTGGATTGGAGTAAAATGGAGTAAAGTGGAATGGAATGGAGCGGAGTGGAGTGGAATGGAATGGAGTGGAGTGGAGTGGAGTGGAATGGAATGGAGTGGAGTGGACTGGAGTGGAGTGGAACAGAGTGGAGTGGAGTGACATGACGTGGCATGGCGTGACATGCCATGGAATGGAATCGAATAGAATGTAATGGATTGAAATGGAGAAAAGAAATGTGTGCTGGGATTGTGCCACTGTGCTACAGCCTGTGTGACAGAGAGAAATGCTGTCAAAAGAAAAGAGTGGAAAGGAAGATATTGGAATAGAATGGAATGGAATGGATTGCAGTGGAATTGAATGGAGTGGAGTGCAGTGGAACGGAATGGAATGGAATGGAATGCAATGGTGAAATGCAATGTGAGCTGAGATTGTGCCACTGCACACCAGCCAGGGTGACAGAGTGAGATCCTGTCGAAAGAAATGAATGGAATAGCGTGAAATGGAATGGAATGGAGAGGAGTGGCGTGGAGTGGAGTGGAGTGGAAAGGAGTGGAATGTAATGGAATGGAATGGAACAGAATGGAATTGAATGGAACGGAACAGAATGGAGAAATTTGCGCTGAGATTGTGGCTTTGCGCTACAACCTGTGTGACAGAGGGATATCCTGTCGAAAGAATAGTGTGGAATGTAATGGAATGGAATGGAATGGATTGCAGTGGAGCAGAGTGGAATTGAGTGGAATAGAATGGAAAGGAATGGAATGGAATGGAATGGAATGGAATGGAATGTTATGGAATGCAATGGAATAGAATGCAATGCAATGGAAAGTTGACAAGTAATGTGAGCAGAGATTGTGCAACTGCACTCCAACTTGGGAGACACAGTGATATCCTGTCAAAAGAAAGGAATGGAAAGCAATGGAGTGAAATGGAATGGAATGGCATGGAATGGAGTGGAGTGGAGTGGAGTGGAATAGAGTTGAATGGAATGGGATGGAGTGGAATGGAATGCAGTGGAGTGGCGGGCAGTGGAGGGAAATAGAACGGAATGGAATGGCATGGAATGGAATGCAATGGAATGGTGAAAAGAAATGTGAACTGAGATTTTGCCACTGCACTCCAGGCTTTGAGACAGAGTGAGATCCCGTGGAAAGAAAGGAGTGGAATGGATGGAATGGAGTGGAGTGGAGTGGAATGGACGGGAGTGAAATGGAATGGAGTGGAATGGAGTGGAGTGGAACGGGATGGACAGGAGTGGAATGGAATGGAATGGAGTGGAATGGAATGCAATGGAGTGGAGTGGAATGGAAATGAATGGAGTGGAATGGAGTGCATTGGAGTGGAATTAAATGGAGTGGAGTGGAGTGGAATGGAATGGAGTGGAGTGGATTGGAATGGAATGGAGTGGAGTGGAATATAGTCGAGTGGAGTGGAATGGAATGTAATGAAGAGGAATGGAATGGAGTGGAGTAGAATGGAGTCAAGGGGAGTGGAATGCAGCCGAGGGAAGTGGAATGGAGTGGAATGGAATGTAGTGGAGATGAATGCAATGGAGTGGAGTGGAGAGGAGTTGAGGGGAGTGGAATGGAATGTAGCGGAGAGGAATGGAATGGATTGGAGTTGAATGGAGTCTAGGGGAGTGGAATGGAGTGGAGTGGTTTGGAGTGGAATGGAATGCAGTGGAGAGAAATGGAATGGAGTGGAGTGGAATGGAGTCGAGGGGAGTGGAAAAGAGTGTAGTGGAGTGGAATGGAGAGGAGTGGAATGAAATGGCGGGGAGTGGAATGGAGTGGAGAGGAGTTCAATGGAGTGGAGTGGATTGAAGTGGAATGGAATTGAGTGCAGTGGAATGGATACGAGTGGAATGCAATGGAGTGGAATGGAGTGGAGTGGAATGGAATGCAGCAGAGTGGAATGCAATGGAATGGAAGGGAATGCAGCAGAGTGGAATGAAATGGAATGGAAGGGAGTGGAGTGGAATGGAATGAAGAGGAGTGGAATGTAATGGAATGGAATGGAATGGAAAGGAGTGGAATGGAATTGAGTGGAGTGGAATGGAATGGAGAGGAGTGGAATGGAATGAAATGGAATGGAAAGGAGTGGAAAGGAATTGAGTGGAGTGGAATGGAATGGAGAGGAGTGGAATGGAATGAAATGGAATGGAAAGGAGTGGAAAGGAATTGAGTGGAGTGGAATGGAATAGAGTGGATTGGAGACGAGAGGTGAGGAGTGGAGTGGAATGACCTGGAGTGGAATGGAGTAGAGTGAAGTGGAGTGGAATGGAATGGAGTGGAATGGAGTGAAATGGAATTTAATGGAGTTGACTGGAATGGAATGGAATGGAGTGGAATGGAGTGGAGTGGAGTGGAGTGAAGTGGAATGGAGTGGAATGGAGTGGAATGGAGTGGAGTAGAGTGGAGTGGAATGGAATGGAGTGGAATGGAATGGAGTGGAGTGGAATGGAATGCAATGGAATGGAATGGAGTGGAATAGAATGGAATGGAATGGAATGGAATGGAGCGAATTGGATTGGAGTGGAACGGAATGGTATGGAATGGAATGCAACAGAATGGAATGGAACGGAATGGAATGTGAGCTGAGATTGTGCCACTGCGCTACAGGCTGGGTGACAGAGTGAGATACTCCCAAAAAAGAGGAATGCTGTGGAATGCAATAGAATGGAATGGAATGGAGTTGAGTGGAGTGCAGTGGAGTGGAGTGAAGTGGAATTTAGTGGAATGGGAAGGAATGTAATGAGATGGAATGGAATAGAATGAGCTCTAGTGGAGTGGGGTGGAGGGCAGTTCAGTGGAATGGAGTGGAATGGAATGGGATCGAGTGGAATGGAGTGGAGTGGAGTGCAGTGGAGTGGAGATGAGTGGAATGGAGTTGAGTGGAATCAGATGTAATGGAATGCAGTGGAGTGGAGCAGAGTGGAATGGAACGGAATGGAATGCAATGGAATTGAATGAATGGACGAGAATGGAATGCAATGGAATAGAATGCAATGCAATGCAAAGTTGACATATAATGTGAGCTGAGATTGTGCCACTGCACCCCAGCCTGGGCGACACTGTGATATTCTCTCAAAAGAAAGGAGTGGAATGCAATGGAGTGAAATGGAATGGAATTGAATGGAATAGACTGGAGTGGCTTGAAGTGGAGTGTAATGGAATGGGATGGATAGGAATGGAATGGAGTGGAGTGGAGTGGATTAGAATGAAATAGAATGGAATGGATTGGGACGAAAAGGAATGTAATGGAATGGTGAAAAAGTGAGAGCTGAGATTGTGCCACAGCAATCTAGTATGTGTGACAGAGTGAGATCCTGTGGAAAGACAGGAATGGAATGGAAAGGAGAGGAATGGAATGGAATGCAGTGGAGTGGAGTGGAGTGGAATGGAATGGAGTGGAGTGGAATGGAGTGGAGTGGAATTGAATGGAATGGAGTGGAATTGAATGGAATGGAATGGAATAGAATGGAATGGAGTGGAATGGAACGGAATGGAGCGGAATGGAACGGAATGGAGTGGAGTGGAATGGATTGGAGTGGAGTGGAATGGAGTTGAGTGGAGTGGAGTAGATTCATTGGAGTGGAGTGGAATGGAATGGAGTGGAATTGAGTGGAGTGGAATGGAGTGGAGTGGAGTGGAGTGGAATGAAATGGAGTGGAATGGAGTGGAAAGGAATGGAGTGGAGTGGAGTGGAATGGAATGGGATGGAACGGAAAGGATTGAAGTGGAACATAATGGAATAGAATGGAGTGGAGTGGAATAGAATGGAGTGGAGTGGACTGGAATGGACTAGAGTGTAATGGAAGGGAATGGAATGGAATGGAATGGAATATAGTGGAGTGGAATGGAATTGAGTGGAGCGGAATGGAATGGAATGGAGTGGATTGGAGTGGAGTTGATTGGAAGTGAGTGGCGTGCAGTGCAGTGGAATGGAGTGGAGTGAAATGGAATGGAGTGGAGTGGAGTGGTGTGGAATGGAATGGAAGAGAGTGGGGTGGAATGGAGTGGACTGGAATGGAATGGAATGGAGTGGAAAGGAGTGGAGTGGAATGGAACGGAATGGAATAGAATGGAATGGAGTGGAGTGGAGTGGAATGGAACGTAATGGAATGGAATGGAATGGAATGGAATGGAATGGAATGCAATGGAATGGAATGGAACTGACTGGAATAATTAAATGTGAGCCGAGATTGTGCCACTGCACTCCAGGATGGTTGACAGAGTGTGATCCTCTCGGAAGAATGGAATGGAATGGAAAGTAGTGGAAAGGAATGAAATGGAATGGAGTGGAATGTAATGGGATGGAGAGGATTGGAGTGCACTGTGGTGGAGTGAGAAGGAGTGGAATGTAATGAGATGGAATGGAAATGAGTGGAGTTGACTGGAGTGGAGTGGAGTGCAGTGAAGTGGAATAGATTTGAGTGGAATGGAGTGGACTGTAATGGATTGGAGTGGAGTGGAGTGGAGTGGAATGGAATGGAAAGGTGAAAGGAAATGTTACCTGAGATTGTGCCACTGCGCTCCACACTGAGTGACAGAATGAGATACTCTAGAAAGAAAGGCATGGAATGTATGCTTTGGAATAGAATGGAATGGAATGGAGTTGACTGGAGTGGAGTGGAGTGAAGGCGAGTGGAGTGTAATGGAGAGGAATGGAAAGGGATTTATTGGAATGGTAAGAAGTGGAGTGGAGTGGATTGAACTGGAATGGAGAGGAATGGAATGTGATGGATTGGAATGGAATGAAGTGGAGCGGAATGGATTGGAGTGGAGTGCATTGGAATGGAGAAGAATTGAATGGGATTGAGTGAAATGGATTGGATTGGAGTGCAGTGGAGTAGAGAGAAGTGGAATGGAGTGGAATGGAATCAGATGTAATGGAATGGAGGGGAGTGGAGTGGAGTGGAACGGAACGGAACGGAACAGAGCTGAACGGAAAGGAACGGAACGGAATGGAATGGAGAAATATGTGATGAGACTGTGCTACTGTGCTGCAGCCTGTGTGACGGGGGAGATCCTTCCAAAAGAAAGGAATGGAATAGAATGGATTGGAGTGGAGCAAAGTGGAATTGAGTGGAATGGAAGGGAATGGAATGGAATGGAATGGATTGGAATGGAATGAAATGGAATGGAAGGGAATGGAATGGAATGGAATGGATTGGAATGGAATGAAATGGAATGGAATGGAATGGAATGGAATGGAATGGAATGGAATGGAGCGGATTGGAGCGGAGTGCAATGGAAGGGAACAGAATGGAATGGAATAGAAGGGACTGGAATTTGAGCTGAGTTTGTACCACTGTGCTCCAGTGTGGGTGATGGAGTGACATACTCTCCAAATAAAGGAATGGAATGGAATGCACTGGAATAGAATGGAATGGAATGAAATGGAGTGGAATGGAATAGACTTTAGAGGAGTGAAGTGGAATGGAGTGGAATGGAGAGAACCGGAATGGGATGGAATCTAATGGAATGAAGTGGAGTGGAATGGGGTGGAGTGCAGTGTAGTGGAATGGAGCGAAATGGAATAGGAAGGAGTGGAATGGACTGGAGTGGAGGGCAGTGGAGTGGAATGGAATGGAATGGAATGGAATCGGATGTAATGGAATTTATTGGAATGGAATGGAGTGCAGTGGAACTAAGTGGAATGGAATGGTATTGAAAGGAATGGACAGGAATGATATGGAATGCAATGGAAGAAAATGGAATAGAAGACAATACAAAGGAAAGTTGACATGTAATGGGAGCTGAGATTGTGCCACTGCACTCCAGCATGGGTGACACAGTGATATCATGTCGAAAGAAAGGAATGGAATTCAATGGAGTGAAATGGAATGGAATGGAGTGGAGTGGAATGGAGTGGAGACGAGTGGAGTGGAGTGGAATGGATTCGAATGGAATGGCATGGATTGGAATGGAATGGAGTGGAGTGGAGTGGAGTGAAACAGAATGGAATGGAATGGGATGGAATGGAATGCAATGGAACGGTGAAAAGAAATGTGAGTTGTGATTTAGCCACTGCACTCCAACATTTGTGAAAGAGTGAGATCGTGTCAAAAGAAAGAATGGAATGGAAAGTAGTGGAATGGAATGGACTGGAGTGGAGTGGAGTGGAATGTAGTGTAGTGTGGTGAAGTGGAGTGGAAAGGTGTGGAGAGGAATGGAGTGGAATGGAATGGAGTAGAGTGGAATGGAATGGACTAGAGTGGAATGGAATGGAGTGGAGTCAAATGGAGGGGAGTGGAGTAGAAGGGAGTCGAGTGGAGTGCTGTGGATTGGACTGGAATGGAGTGGAATGGAATGGAATGGAGTGGACTGGAATGGAATGGAATAGAATGGAGAGGAGTGGAGTGGAATGAAGTGGAATATAATTTACAGGAGTGGAATAGAATTTAGAGGAGTTTAGTGGAATGGACTGGAGTGGAGTGGAATGGAGTAGAATTGAGTGGAAGGGAATGTAATGGATTGGAACGTAATGGAATGGAATGGAGTGGAATGGAATGGATTGGAGTGGATTGGAGTGGAGTGGAATGGGATGGAGTGTAGTGGAGTTGAGGGGAGTTGAGTGGAATGCAATGGGATGGAGCTTAGTGGACTGAATTGGTGTGGAGTGTAATGGAATGCAATGGAATGGAATGTATTGGAGTGGAATGGATTGGAGTGGAATGGAATGGAATGGAATGGAATGGAATGGAATGGAATAGAGTGGAATAGAATGGAGTGTTGTAGAGTGGAGTGGAATGGAGTGGACTGGAATGGAGTGGAATGGAATGGAATGGAGTAGAGTAGAATGGAATGGAATGGAATGGGGTGGAAAGGAGTCGAATGGAATGGAATGGAATGGCATTTAATGAAGTGGAAGGGAATGGAGTGGAATGGAATGGAAAGGAATGGAATGGAGTGGAGGGTAATGGAGTGGAGAGAAGTGGAGTGAAATGGAATGGAACGGAATGGAATGGAATGGAATGGAATGGAATGCAATGGAATGGAATGCAAAGGAATGGAATGGAATGGAATGGAATGGAAGCTGAGATAGTACCACTACATTCCAGGCTGGGTGATAGAGTGAGATACCCTCGAAAGAAAGGAATGCAATGGAATGCAGTGCAATGGAATGGAATGGAATGGAATGGATTGGAGTGGAGAGGAGAGGAGGGGAGTGAAGTGAACCGGAGTTGAATGGAGAGGAAAGGAATAGGATGGAATGGAATGGTATGAAGTGGAGTTTAGAGGGTTGGAGTGGAGTGCAGTGGAATGGAGTGGAATGGAATGGGATCGAGTGAAATAGAGTGAAGTGGAGTGCAGTGGAGTGTACAGGAGTGGAATGGAATCTGATATAATGGAACATATTGGAGTGGAGTGGAGTGGAATGGAACGGAATGGAACAGAAGGGAGCGGAGTGGGACACAATGGAATGGACCGGGAGCTGAGATTGTGCCACTACGCCACAGGCTGGGTGGCAGAGTGAGATACTCTTGAAAGAAAGGAATGAGATGGAATGAAGTGGAGTACAATGGAATGCAATGGAGTGGAGAGGATGGAGTGGAATGGAGTGAAGAGGAGTGGAATTGAATGGAGAGGAATGGAATGGGATGGAATGGAATGGAATGAAGTGGAGTGAAGTGGGGTGCTGTAGAATGCAGTGGAATGGTGTGGAATAGAATGGGATGGAGTGGAATGGAGTGGAGTCGATTGCAGAGGAGTGGAGAGGAGTGGAATGGAGTGGAGTGGAATCGGATGTAATGAAATGTAGTGAAGTGGAGTGGAAAATATTGGAGTGGAATGGAGTGGAATGGAATCGAAAAGAATGGAATCTAATTCATTGGAATGCAATGTATTAAAATGCAATGCAATGGAAAGTTCATATGTAATGTGAGCTAAGATTGTACCACTGAACTCCAGCCAGGGTGACACAATGATATCCTGTAGAAACAAAGGATTAGAGTGCAATAGGGTGAAATGTAATGGAATGGAATGGAATGGAATGGAATGGAGTGCAGTAGAGAGGAGTGGAGTGGAGTAGAGTGGAAGGGAGTCGAATAGAATAGGATGGAGTGGAGTGGAATGGAGGGGGGTAAAATGGAGTGCAATGAAATAGAATGGAATGGAATGGGATGGAATGCAATTCAGAGGAATGGTGAAAAGAAATGTGAGATGAGATGGTGCCACTGCACTCCAGCCTTTGTGACAGAGTGAGATCCTGTGGAAAGAAAGGAATGGAAAGGAATGGAGTGGAATGGAATGGAATGCAGTGGAGTGGAGTGGAAAGGAGTGTAGTGGAACGGTGGGGAGTGGAGAGGAGTGGAGAGGAATGGAGTGGAATGGAATGGAGTGAAATGGAAAGGAGTGGAGTGAAATGGAGTGGAGTTCAGTTGAGTGGAGTGGAGTGGAGTTGAATGGAGTGGAGTGGAATGGAATGGAATGGAATGGAATGAAGAAATGTGCGCTGAGATTGTGCCACTGCGCTACAGCCTGTGTGACAGAGAGAGATCCGGTAGAAAGAAAGGAGTGGAATGGAAGGGATTGGAATGAAATGGAATAGAAAGAATTGGAGTAGAGTGGAGTGGAATTGAGTGGTGTGGAGTGCAGTAGAATGGAATGGAATGGAATGGAAAGGAATGGAATGGAATGGAATGGAATGGAAAGGAATGGAATGGAATGGAATGGAATGGAATGGAACGTTGAAATGAAATGTGAGCTGAGATTGTGCCACTGCACACCAGCGTGGGTGATAGAGTGAGATCCTTTCAAAAGAAAGCAATGGAATGGAATGAAATGGAATGGAATGGAATGGAGTGGAGTGCAGTGGAATGGAGTCGAGTGAGGTGGAAAGGAGTGGAAAGGAATGGGATGGAATGGAAAGGAGTGGAGTGGACAGGAATGGAATGGAGTATAGTGGAATGGACTGGAGAGGAGTGGAGTGGAATGCATTTGAGTGGAGTGGAGTGGAGTGGAATGGAATGGAAAGGAATGGAATGGAATGGTGAAATGAAATGTGAGCTGAGATTGTGCCACTGCAATCCAGGCTGGGTGATATTGTGATATCCTGTTGAAAGAAAGGAATGGAATGCAATGGATTGAACTGGAATGGAATGGAATGGTATGGACGGGAGTGGAGAGGAGTGAAGTGGAATGCAGGGGAAAGGAATGGTATGTAGTTGAATGGAGTGGAGTGGAGGGCAGTGGAGTGGATTGGTGTGGAATGGATTGGAATGGAACAGAATGTAATGGAATTTAGCGGAGTGGAGGGGAGTGGAGTGCAGTGGAACTCAGTGGAATGGAATGGAATGGAATGGAATGCAATGGAGTAGACTACAATGCAATGGAAAGTTGACAAGTAATGTGAGCTGAGATTGTGCCACTGCATTCCAGGGTGGGTGACACGGTGATAACCTGTCGAATGAAAGGAATGGAATGCAATGGACTGAAATGGAATGGAATGGAGTGGAATGGAGTGCAGTGCAGTGGAGAGGACTGGAATGGAGTGGAGTGGAATGGATTCTAATGGAATGGGATGGAGTGAAATTGAATGTAGCGGAGTGGAGTGGAGTGAAACAGAATGGAATGGAATGGGATGGAATGGAATGCAATAGAATGGTGAAAAGAAATGTGAGTTGTGATTTCGCCACTGCACTCTAGCCTTTGTGAAAGAGTGAGATCGTGTGGAAAGAAAGGAATGGAATGGAAAGTAGTGGAAAGGAGTGGAGTGAAGTGGAGTGGAGTGGAGTGGAGTGGAGTGGAATGAATTGGAGTGGAGTCTAATGGAGTGGAATGGAGAAGAGTGGAAAGGAGTGGAGTGGAGTGGAATGGAGTGGAATGGAATGGTATGGAGTGGAATGGAATGAAATGGAGTGCAGTCGGGTGGAATGGAGTGGATTGGAGTGAAATAGAGTGTAATGGAGTGGATTGAAATGGAGTGAAATGGAATGTGGTGGATTCAACTCGAATGTAGTGGAGTGGAATGGAGTGGAGAGGAGTGGAGCAGAGTGGAATGGATTGGAGTGGAGTGGAATGGAGTGGAAAGGAATGGAGTGGAGATGAGTGGAGTGGAGTGCAGTGGAATGGAGCTGAATGGAATGGTATGGAGTGTAATGGAATGGAATGGAATGGTGTGCAGTCGAACGGAATGGAGTGGAGTGGTGTGGAATAGACTGGAGTAGAGTGGAATGGAGTGAAATGGAATGTAGTTGATTGGAGTCGAATGTACTGGAGTGGAATGGAATGGAGTGGATTCGAGTGGAAAGGAATGGAATGGAATGGAATGGAATGGAATGGAATGGAATGGAGTGGATTGGAATGGAGTGGCGTGGATTGGAGTGGATCAAAGTGGAATGGAATGGAATGGAATGAGTGGAGTGAAATGGAGTGGAGTGGAATGTAGTGGAGTGGATTGGAGTGGAGTGGAATGGAATGAACTGGAGCAGAATGGAGTGGAATGTAATGGAGTGGAGTGGAGAGGAATGGAATGGAGTGGAGTGCAGTGGAATGCAGTGGAATGGAGTGGAGTGGAATGGAGTGCAAAGGAATGGAATAGAATGGAGTGGATTGTAAAGGAACGGAGTGTAAAGTAATGGAAAGGAATGGCATGGAATGAAATGGAATAGAATATAAAGGAGTGGAGTGGGGTGTCGTAGAGTGGAGTGAAATGGAATGGAGTGGAGTGGAATGGAATGGAATTCAGTGAAAGGAATGTAATAGAATAGAGTACTATAGGGTGGAGTGGAGTGTAATGGAGTGGAATGGAATGGAGTAAAGTGCAGTGGAGTGGAATAGAAAGGAATGGAGTGGAAAGGAATGGATTGGAATGGAATGGAGTGGAATGGAAGGGAGTGGAGTGATGCGGAATGACGTGGATTGGAGAGGAATGGAGTAGAGTGGAATGGAGTGGAGGGTAATGGAATGGAATGGGGTAGAGTGGAAAGGAGTGGAGTGGAATGGAATGGAGAGGAGTGGAATGCAATCTAATGGAGTGGAATGGAATTTAATGGAATGGAATGGAATGGAATGGAATGGAAGGTGAGACTCTGGCACAGTGCTCCAGATTGGATGACAGAGTGAGATACTCTCAAAAGCAATGAATGGAATGGAATGCACTGGAATGGAATGGAATGGAATGGAGTGGACGTGAGAGGAATCGAATTGAGTGCAGTGGAATGAAATGGAATGGAATGGAATAGAATGAAATTGAATGGAATGGTGAAAAGAAATATGAGCTGAGATCTTGCCACTGCACACTAACTTGGGTGACAGAGAGAACCTGTTAAAATAAAGGAATAGAATGGAATGGAGTGGCATGGAATGGAATGGATTCGAGTGGAGAGGAGTGGAGTGGATTGCAGTGGAAAAGAGTGAAATGGAATGGGATGGAATGAAAAGCAGTGAAGTGGACTGGAATGGAGTGGAGTGGAGTGGAATGGATTGGAGTGGAATGGAGTGGAGTTCAATGGAATGGAATGGAATGGAAAGGACTGGAGTGGAGAAGAGAGGAGTGGAGGGTAGTGGAATAGAGTGGAGTGGAATTCAGTGAGGTGGAATGGAGTCGAGTGGAACGGTACGGAATGGAGCGCAAAAGACAGGAATGGAATGGTATGGAATGGAATGGATTTGAGAGGAATGGAATGAAGTGGAGTGGAATGGAATGCAGTGGAGAGGAATAGTTTGGAGTGGAGTGGAATGGAATGGAGAGGATAGGAGTGGTATGGAGTCGAGTGGAGTGGACAGGAATGGAGTGGAGTAGAATGGAATGGTGTGGAGTAGACAGGAGTGGAGTGGAGTGGAATAGAGTGGAGTGGAGTTGAATAGAGTGGAGTGGAATGGAGTGGAACGGAGTGGAATGGAATGGAATGGAGTGGAATGGAATGGAGAGGAATGGAATGTAGTGGAATGGAATGGAATGGAGTGGAGTGGAGTGGAAAAGAGTGGAATGGAAGGGGATGGAATGGAAAGGAGTGGAGTGGACTAGAATGGAATGCAGTTGACTGGAGTGCAATGGATTGGAATGGAGTGGAATGGAATGGAAAGGTATGGAATGGAATGGTGAAATGAAATGTGAGCTGAGATTCTGCCACTGCACTCCAGGCTGGGTGGCACTGTGATATCCTGTCAAAAGAAAGGAATGGAATGCAATGGAGTGAAATGGAATGGAATGAAATGGAATTTACCAGAGTGGAGTGGAGTGGATTGGAGTGGAATGGAGGGGAAAGGAATGGGATGGAGGAGTATGGAGTGGAGTCGACTGAAGTGGACTGGAGTGAAGTGGAATGGAGTGGAATGGAATCGGATGTAATGGAATTTAGTGGAGTGGAGTGGAGTGGAGGGCAGTGGAACTGAGTTGAATGGAATGGAATTGAATGGAATGGAGTGGAATGGAAGGCAATGGAAAGCAATGGAATACAATGCTATGAAATGGAAAGTTAAGAAGTAAAGTGAGCTGAGATGGTGCCACTGCACTCCAGCATGGGTGACACAGTGATATCCTGTTGAATGAAAGGAATGGAATGCAATGGAGTGAAATGGCATGTAATGGAATGGAATGGAGTGGAGTGAAGTGGAGGTGAGGAGAGTGGAGTGGAGTGGATTGGAGGTGAATGGAATGAGAAGGAATGGAATGGAATGGGAATGGAGTGAAATAGAATGGAATGCAATGGAACGGAATGGAATGCAAAGGAATGGTGAAAAGAAATGTGACTTGTGATTGTGTCAATGCACTCCAACCTTTGTGACAGAGTGAGAACCTGTGAAAATAAAGGAATGAAATGGAAAGTAGTGGAATGGAATGGAGTGTAGTGTAGTGTAGTGCAGTGGTGTGGAGTGGGGTGGAGTGGAAAGGAATGGATTGGAATAGCGTGGAGTGCAGTGGAATGGAATGGAATGGAATGCAATGAAATGAAACGGAATGCAGAGGAGTGGAATTGACTGGAGTGTAGTGGAGTGGATTGGAAAGGAGGAGAATGGAATGGAATGAAGTTGAAAGGAGTATAAAGGAGTGGAGTGGAGTGTAATAGCGTGAAGTGGAGTGGAATGGAGTGGAATGGAATGGAGTGGAATGGAATGGAATGGAAAGGAATGGAATGGAATGGACAGGAATGGAGTGGAATGGAATGTAGTGGAGTGGAATGGAGTGTAATGGAATGGAGTGGAGTGGAGTAGAGTGGAATGGAATTTCATGGATTGGAGTGGAATGGAGTGCAGTGGAGTGGAATGGAGTGGAATGGAGTGGAATGGAATGGAGTGGAATGGAGTGGAGTGGAGTAGAGTGCAGTGTAATGCATTGGAATGGAAGGGAATGGAATGAAATGGAATGGAGTGGAATGGAGTGGAGTGGAATGGAATGGAATGGAATGGAGTTGAGTGTAGTGGAGTGGAATGGAATAGAATGCACTGGAGTGGACAGGAATGGATTGGGGTGGAATGGAATGCAGTGGAATGGAATGGAATGGAGATGAGTGCAGTGGAATGGAGTGGAGTGGAGTAGAATGGAGTGCCGTGGAATAGAATGGAATGGGATGGAGTGGAGTAGACTTGAATGGGCTGCAGTGGAGAGGAATAGAGTTTAATTGGTTGGAATGGAATGAAGTGGAGAAGATTGGAGTGGAGTGGAATGGAATGGAAAGGAGTGGAGGGGAGAGGAGTGGAGTCGAGTGGAATGGAATGGAGTGGAGTGCAAAGGAATGGAATGGAATGGAATTTAGTGGAATTTAGTGGACTGGAGTGGAATGGAATGGAATGGAATGTATTGCAGTGGAATGCAATTTAATGGAGTGGAGTGGAATGGAAAGACATGGAATGGAGTGCAGTGTAGTGGTGTGGAGTGGAGTCGAGTGGAATGGAGTGCAGTGGACTGCAAAGGAGTGGAATGGAATGGAAAGTTGTGGAATGTAAGGGAATTGAATGGTTGGAAGTGGAGTGTAGGGGAACTGAGTGGAGTGGAGTGGAATGGAATGGAAAGGATTGGAATGGAGTGGAGTGGAATTGAATGGAGTGGAGTGGAGAAGACTGGAATGGAATGGAACGGAATGGAGTGCAGTTGAGTGGAATGGAGGGGAGTGCAGTGTAATGGAGTTGAATGCAACTGAATGGAATGGAGTGGAGCGTAATGCACTGGGGGGCAATGGAGAACAGTGGAATGGAATGGAAAGTAGTGGAATGGAAGGGAAAGAAATGGAACGGAATGGAATGGAATGGTATGGAGTAGAGTGGGTTGGAATGGAGTGGAGTGGAGGGGAGTGGAGTGGAGGGGAGTGGAGTGGAGTAAAGTGGAGTGGTGTGGAGTACAATGGAGTAGAGTGGAGTGCGGTGGAATAGAATGGAGTACAATGGAATGGAATGGAGTGGAATGGAATGGAATTGAGTGGAATGGAATGGAATTGAGTGGAATGGAATGGAATGGAATGGAGTGGAATGCAATGGAACAAAATAGAGTGGAATGGAAAAGAATGGCGTGGATTTGAGTGGAATGGAGTGGCGTGGAGTGGAATTTAGTGGAGTGGCATGGAATTGGAAAATAATGGAGGGAAGTGGAATGGTGTGGAGAGGAAAGGAATGGAGTGGAATGGAGTGGAGTGAAATTCAATGGCATGAAGTGGAGTGGAATGCAATGGAATGGATTGGAGTTGAATGGAATGGAATGGAGTGGAGTGGAGTGGATTGGAATGGAGTAGAATGGAAAGGAATGGAGTTTAATGATATCAAAAGGAATGGAATTGAATGGAGTGGAGTGGAGTGGAATGGAATGGAATGCAGCGGAATGGAGTGGAATGGAATGGAATTGAATGAAATGGACTGGAGTGGAAAGGAGTGAGGTAGAGTGGATTTCTGTGGATTGGAATGGAACGGATAGGAGTGGAGCGGGGTGGAGTAGAGTTGAGTGGAATGTAATGGAATGCAAGGGATTGGAGTGTAGTGGGATGGAGTGGAGTGGGGAGGAATGGTGTGGAATTAAATGGAGAAGAATGGAATGGTGTAGAATGGAGTGTAATGGAGTGGAGTGGAGTAGAGTGGAATCCAGTGTAATGTACTGGAATGGAGTGGAACTAAATGGAATGGAGTGAAATGGAATAGAATGAAATGTAATGGAGTGAATTGGAGGGGAATGGAATGGAATGGCAAGCAATGGAGAGGAATGGAATAAAGTGAAGTGCAGTGGGGTGGAGTGAAATTTTATAGAAAAGATTGGGATGGAATGGAATGCAATGGAATGTTGAAAAGAAATGTGAGTTGAGATTGTGCCACTGTACAAGGGAATGGAATGGAATGGAATGAAATGGAATAGAATGGAGTGGAATGGAATGGAATGGAGTGGAGTGGAATCGAGTGGAGTGGAGTGGAGTGGAATGGAGTGGAGTGGAATGGAATGGAATGGAATGGAGTGGAGCAGATTTGCATGAAGTGCAGTGGAGAGAAATGGAGTTTAATGGAATGGGAAGGAATGAGGTGGAGTGGATTGAAGTGGAGGGTAATGGAGAGGAGTGGAGTGGAATGGAGTAGAGTGGAATGGAATGGAAGGCAGTGGAGTGTAGGGGGTGGAGAGGAGTAGAATGGAATGGAGTGAAGTGGAAAGGAATGGAATGGAATGGAGAATAATTGATTGTAATGGAGTGGAGTGGAGTGGACCACAATGTATGGGAATGGATGGAGTGGAATGGAATGGAGTGGTGTGGAGTGGAGTCGAGTGGATTGGAATGGAGTGGAATGGAATGGAGTGGTGTGGAGTGGAGTCGAGTGGATTGGAATGGAGTGGAATGGAATGGAGTGGATTGGAATGGAATGGAATGGAATGTATTGGAGTAGTGTGGAATGGAAGGGAATGGTTTGGAGTGGAATGGAGTGGAATGGACTGGAGTGGAGTGGAGTGGAGTGCAGTGGAGTACAATGCAGTGGAGATGAGTGGAGTGGAATAGAATGGAGGGGAATGGAATGGAACGGAGAGGAATAGAATAGAATGGAATGGAGTGGAATGGAATGGAACAAAACAGAGTGGAATGGAAAATAATGGCGTGGAGTGGAGTGGAATGGAGTGGCGTGGAGTGGAATTTAGTGAAGTGTCATGGAATGGATTGGAATAGAATGGAGTGAAGTGGAAGGGTGTGGAGTGGAAAGGGAATGGAGTGGAATCGAGTGGCATGGAATGCAATGGCATGGATTGGAGTGGAATGCAATAGAATGGAATGGAGTGGAACGGAGTGGAGTGGAGTGGACGGGAAAGGAGTGGAATGGAATGGATTGGATTGTAATGAAATGGAAAGGAATGGAATTGAATGGAGTGCAGTGGAGTGGAATGGAGTGGAATGTAGTGGAGTGCAGTGTAATGGGATGGAATGGGATGGAATGAAATGGAATGGAGACGATTGGAGAGGAGAGGAGAGGAGTGGAGTGGAATGTGGAGGAATAGAATTGGAAGGAGAGGGATGGAGAGAATTGGAGAGGAGTGGAGTGGAGTGGAGTGATGTGGAATAGAGTTGAATGGAATGGGATGAGATGGAATGGAGTGGAGTGGAGTGGACTGGAGTGGAGTGGAGTAGAATTGAATGGAATGCAATTGAGTAGAATGGAGTGGAATGGAATGGAGGTTAGTTGAGTGGAGTGCAATTAAATGGAATGGAATGAGATGGAAAGTAGCGGAGTGGAATGTAGCATAATGGAGAGGAATGGACTGGAATGGAGTGGAGTGCAATCGACTGAAATGGAGTGGAATTGAAGGGAATGGAGTGGAATGGAATGGAATGGAATGCAGAGGAGTGGAGTGGAGTGTAACGGAGTGGAGTGGAGTGGAATGGAGTGGAATTTAAAGGAATGCAATGGAATGGAATGGAATGCAATGGAATGGAATGCAATGGAGTACAGTGGAGAGGAATTGAGTGGAGTGGAGTGGAATTGAGGGCAGTGGAATGGAGTGGAGTGCAATGGAATGGAATGGAATAGAGCAGTGTGGAAAAAGGGGAGTTGATTGGAATAGAATGGAGTGGAATGGAATGGAAATTGAGGAGTGTTATAGAGTGGACTGGAGTAGAATGGAGGGGAGTGGAGAGGAGTTTAATGGAATGGAATAGAGTGGAGTGGAATGGAGTGGAGTGGAATGGAGTGGAGTGGAATGGAATGGAGTGGAGTGGACTTAAATGGAATGGAATGGAGTGGAGTGGAATGGAGTGGAATGAAGGGGAGTGGAGTGGATTGGAATCGAATGGAATGGAGTGGAGTGAACTGGATTGGAGTGCACTGAAGTGAAGTGGAATGGAATTGAGAGGAATGGAAGAGCGTGGAATGGAATGGAATGAAGTGGAAAGGAGTAGGGTGGAGAGGATTACAGTGGAATGGAGCGGAATGGAATGAGAGTGAGTGCAATGTAGTGGAGTGGAATGCAGTAGAGCGGAGAGCAGTGAAGTGGAGTGGAATGAAATCAGATGTACTGGAATGTAGTGGTATGGAGTGGAGTGAAAGGGAGTTAGATGAAATGGAATGTATTTGAATAGAATGGAATGGAATGGAATGCAGTGGAATGGAATGGAATGGAATGGGATGGAATGGAATGGAATGGAATGGAGAGGAGAGGAAAGGAGGAGAGGAGTGGAATGGAGTGCGGAGGAATATAATTGGATGGAATGGGATGGGGAGGCTTGGAGTGGAGTGGAGAGGAGTAGAGTGGAATAGAGTTGGAGGGAATGTGATGAGATGGAAAGGACTGGAGGGGAGTGGAGTAGGACGGAATGGAATGGATTGGAGAGGAATGGAGTGTAGTGGAATGGAGTGGAATGGATTGGACTTAAATGGAATGGAATGGAGTAGAGGTGAAAGGAGTTCAGAGGATTGGAGAGGAATGGAGTGGAATGGAATGGTATGGAGAGGAGTGGAATTCAGGGGAAAGGAGTAGAAAGAACGGGAGTGAAGTGGGTTGGAATTGAATGGAATGGAGTGGAGAAGAATAGATTGGAGTGGAATGGAGTGGAGTGGAATGAAGTGGAATGTATTGTAGGGGAGTTGAGTGGAATGTACTGGAATGGAATGGAGCGGAATGGGGAAGATAGGAGTGGAATGGAGTGGAGTGGATTGGAGTGGAATAGAGTGAAATTGACTGGAATGGAGTGGAAGGGAATGGAATAGAGTGGAATGGAATGGAATGGAATCAAATGTAGTGGAATTTTGGGGAATGGAATGGAATGGATTGGAGTGAAGTAGAGTGGTATGGAGTGTAATGGAACGGAATGGAATGGAATGGAGGGTAGTGGAGTGGAATGGAATGGAATGAAATGAAATGGAGTGGACTGGAGTGGAATGCAATGGAATGGAGTGGAGTGGAGTGGAATGGAATGGAGAGGAGTGGAGTGGAGTGGAATGGAGTGGAATTGACTTGAATGGAATGGAATAGATTGGAATGGAATGAAATGGAAAGGAATCGAATGTAGTGGAATTTTGGGAACGGAATGGAACAGATTGGAGTGGAGCGGAGTGCTACGGAGTGTAATGGAATGGAAGAGAATGGAACGGGTGGAGTGGAGTGGAATAGAATGGAATCGAAAGGAATGGAGTGGAATGGAATGGAGAGGAGTGGAGTGGAGTGGAATGGAATGGAGAGGAGTGGAGTGGAGTGGGATGGAATGGACTGGTGTGGAAGGGTATGGAGTGGCATGGAATGGACTGGTGTGGAGTACATTGGAGTGGCATGGGATGGACTGGAATGGAGGGGAATGGAGTGGAGTGCAGTGGATGGGAATGTTGTGGAATGGACAGGAATGGAGGGGAATGGAATGGATTGGAAGAGAATGGAATGGAGTGGAAAGGAATGGAATGGAATGGAATGGAATGAGTGGAGTGGATTGGAATGGAGCGAAGTTGAGTGGAGTGGAATGGAAAGGAGTTGAGTGGAGTGGAGTGGAATGGATTGGAGTGGACTGGAATGGAGTGGAGTGGAATAGAATGGAGTGGAATGGAATGAGTGGAGTGGACTGGTGTGGAGTGGAATGAAGTAGAGTGGAATGGAATGGAAAGGAAAGGAGAAGATTGGAATGGAATAGAACGGAATGGGATGGAGTGGAGAGGAGTGGATTGGAATCGAGTGCAGTGTAGTGGAATGGATTGGACAAGAGTGGAATGGAATGGAATGGAGTGGAGTGGAATGGAGTGGAGTGGAATGGAGAGGAGTGCAGTGCAGTGGCGATGAATAGAATGGAGTAGGCTTAAGTGGAGTGTCATGGAGTGGAACTAAATCGAATGGAATAGAATGGAGTTGAGTGGAATGGAGTGGATTGGAATGGAGAAGACTGGAATGGAGTGGAATGGAATGGAGTGGAGTGGAGTGGAATTCAGTAGAGAGGCATGGGGTGGAATGGAATGGAGTGGAATGGAGTGGAGTTTAATGGAATGGAATGGAGTGGAGTGTAACGGAGTGTGATGGCATGGAATGGAATGGAGGGGAATAGAGTGGAATGGAGTGGAGTGGAGTGGAATGGAAGGGAATGTAGTGGAGGGGATTGGAGTGGAATAGGAAGGAATAGAGTGTATTGGAATGGAGTGGACGGTAATGGACTGGAATGGAGTGGGATGGAAAGGAGTGGAATGGAAAGGAATGGAATGGAATGGAAGGGAATGGAATGGAGTGAGTGGAGTGTAGCGGAATGGAGTGGAGTGGAGTGGCATGGAATAGATTGGATGTGAGTGGACAGGAATGGAATGAAGTGGAATGGAATGGAAGGGAATGGAGAGGAATTGCATGTAATGGAGTGCAGTGGAATAGAATGGAGTGGAGTGTACCACAAAGTATTGGAATGGATGGAGTAGAATGGAATGTAGTAGTATGGAATGGAGTGGAATGGACTGGAATTGAGTGGAGTGGAGTGAAGTCTAATGGAGTGGAATGGACTGAAATGTATTGGAATGGAATGTATAAGAATGGAATGGAATAAAACAGAGAGGAAAGGAATGGAATGGAGTGCAGTTGACTGGAATGGAAAGGAGTGTAATTCAATGGATTAGGGTTGAAAAGAGTGGAGTGGAGTGGAATTTACTTGAGTGGCATGGAATGGATTGGAATAGAATGGAGTGGAGTGGAATGGAGTGGAGTGGAATGTAGTTGAGTGCAATGGAGGGGAGTGGAATGAAATGTCATGGAATGGAGTGGAATGCAGTGGAATGGAGTGGAATGGAATGGAAAGGAATGGAGTGGGGTGGAGTGGAGTGGACTGGAATGGAGTCGAATGAAATGGAATGAAGTGGAATGGAATGGAAAGGAAAGCAATTGAAAGGACTGGAGTTGGTGAGAATGGAATGGAATGGAATGGAATGGAGTGGAAAGGAGTGGAGTGGAGTGCAGTGGAGTGGAATTGAACACAGAAAAGGGGAGTGGCTTGGAGTGGAGTGGTATGGAATGGAAGGTAATTGAGTGGAGTCGAAAGGAGGTGAGTGGAGTGCAGTGGGGTGGAATGGAATGGCGAGGAGTGGAGTGGAGTGGAATGGAATGGAATGCAATGGAGTGTGGTGGAATAGAGTGTAGTGGGTTGTAATGGTGTGGATTGGAATGGAGTGGAATGGAAGACAGTGGAATGGAGAGGAATGGAGTGGAGTGGAGTGGAGTGGAATGGATTGGAAAGGACGGCAATAGAGTGGAATAGAATGGAATAGAGTGGACTGGAATGGAATAGAGTGGAGTGGAATGGATTGGAGTGGAGTGGAGAGGAATGGAGTGGAATGGAATGGAATGGAATGAGGTAGAGTGGAGTGGAATGGAATGGAGTGGACTGGAATGGAATGGAAGGTAGTGGAGAGGAGTGGCATAGAAAGAATGGTATGGAGTGGATTAGGACGGAATGGAAGGTAGTTGAGAGGAGTGGCGTAGAAAGAATGGTATGGAGTGGATTAGGACGGAATGGACTGGAATGGAGTGCAATGGAGTGGCATGGAAATGAGTGGAATAGAATGGAATTGAACGGAATGTAATGGAGCGTAGTGGATTGGAGTGGAGTGGAGAGAAGAGAAACGGAGTGGAGTGGAGTGGAATGGAAAGGAGTGGATTTGAGTGGAATGGAATAGAAAGGAGGGGAATGGAATGGAATGGAGCTGAAAGGAATGTAATGGATTGGATTGGAGTGGAATGGAGTGGAGTGGAGTGGAATGGAATGGAGTTGACTGGAGTGGAATTGAGTAGAATGGAGTGGAATGGAATGGAGTGGTGTGGAGTGGAGTGGAATGGAGTGGAATGGAGGGGAAAGGAATGGAGTGGAGTGGAATGGAATAGAATGGAAAGTAGTGGAGTGGAGTTCAGTGGATTGGAATGGAGTGGAGTAGAGTGGAATGGAATGGAGTGTAATGGAAAGGAATGTAAAGGAATCTGAGATTGTGCCACTGTGCTCCAGGCGGAGTGACAGACTTAGATACTCTCGAAAGAAAAGTATAGAATGTAATGCAGTGGAATGGAATGGAATGGAATAGAATGGATTGGAGTGGAGTGCAGTGTAGTGGACTAAAGTGGAGTGGAGCGGAATTGAGAGGAAAGGAATGGCATGGAATGGAATGGAATGCATTGGATTTGAGATGGGTGGAGAGGTGTACATTTGAATGGAGTGGAATGGAATGAGATGGAGTGGAATGGAGTGGAGTGGATTGCAGTGGAGTAGAGAGGAGTGCTATGCTGTGGAAGGGTATCAGATGTAATGGAATTTAGTGGAGTGGGGTGGATTGAAATGGTGTTGAATGGAATGGTAAGGATTGGAATGGAATGGAATGGAGTAGAGTGGAGAGTAATGGAATGGAATGGAATGGAATGTAACGGAATGGAGAGGAGTGGAGAGATGTGGAGTGGAGTGGAGTGCGGAGGAACAGAATGGGACAGAATAGGATAGAGAGGATTAGAATGGAGTGGAGTGGAATAGACTGCAATGCAACGGAATGGAGTGGAATGGAGTGGAATGGAATGGAGGGCAATGGAGTGGAGTTGAATGGAATGGAATGGAGTGAGGTGGAATGGAGTAGACTGGAATGTAGCGAAATGCAGTGGAATGGAGTAGAAGGGAGTGGAATGGAGTGGAGTGGAATGGACTGGAATGGAGGGGAAAGGAAAGGAAAGGAGTGGAATGGAATGGAATGGAATGGAGAGGAGTGGAGTGGAGTGGAACGGAATGGAGTGGATTGGAATGGAGTGGAATGGAATGGAATGGAATGGAATGGAATGGAGTGCAAGGGATTGGAATAGATTGGAGTGGACTGCAATGGAGTGGTGTGGAATGGATTGGAATATAGTGGAATTGTGTGGAGTGGAAAGAAGTGGAGTGGATTGGAGAGAATGAAGTGGAGTGGAATGGAATGGATTGTAGTGGACTGCAGTGTAGTGGACTGAAGTGGAGTGGAGTGGAATTGAGAGGAAAGGAATGACATGGAACAGAATGGAATGAAGTGGATTGGAGAGGGGTGGAGAGGAGTACAGTTGAATGGAGTGGAATGGAATGAGATGGAGTGGAATGGAGTGGAGTGGAGTGCAGGGGAGAGGAATGGAATGGATTGGGGTTTAGTGGAGTGGAGTGGGAAGAAATGGAATGGAATGGAATGGGATGTAGTTTAATGGAGTAGAGTGGAATGGAATGGAATGGAGTGGAATGGAATGGAATGGACTGGAATGGAATGAAGCATAGTGGAACGGAATGGAATGGAGTGAAATGGAATGGAGTGGAGTGTAGAGGAGGGCAGAGTATTGGAATGGAGTGGAGTGGCCTGGAACACAGTGGAATGGAATGGAGTGGAGTAGATTAGAATGGAGTTGAATGAAATGGAATTGAATGGAGTGGAGTGGAAAGGAGTAGAGTGGAATCAAATGGAATTTAATGGAGTGAGGTTGAGTGGAATAGAGTGGAATGGAATGGAGTGGAGTGGAATGTAATGCAATGGAATGGAAAGGAGTGGAGTGCAGTGGAAAAGAATGAAATAGACGGGAATGGAGTGGCGTGGATTGGAGTGGAATCGAATGGAATAGATTGGAGTGGAATGGAGAGGAATGAAATGGAGAGGAAAGGAGTGGAGTGGAGTGGAGTGCAGTGGACTGGAATGGAGTTGAGTGGAAGGAATGGACTGGAAAGGAATGCAATGTAATGTAATGGAGTGGGGTGTAGTGGAATGGAGTGGAGCTGAGTTGCATGGAGTGGAGTGAAATGGAATGGAATGGAACAGAGTGGAGTTGAGTGGAATGGAGTGAAATGGAGTGGAATAGAGTTGAATGGAATGGAATGGAATGAAGTGGAGTGCAATAGAGTGGAGTGGAATGTAGTAGAGTGGAAAGAAATGGAATGCAGTGGAATAAAATGGAATGGAAAGGAAAGGAATGGAGTGGTACGGAGTGGAGTGAAGGTTCATGGAGTTGAGTGGGTTGAAAAGGAGAGGAGTGGAATGGAATACATAGGAATGGAATGGAATGGAGTTCATTGGAATTGTGTGGAGTGCAAAGGAGTGGAGTGGAATGGAATAGAATGGAATGGAATCTAATAGAATGGAGTGGAGTGAAGTGGGATGGAGTGGAATGGATCGGAAATGAGTAAAGTGGAATGGAATGGAATGGAAAGGAGTGGAATGGAGTGGAATGGAGTGGCGGGTAATGGAGAGATGTGGAGTGGAATCGAATGGAGAGGAGTCAAATGGATTGGAATGGAGTGGAGTGGAATGGAGTGTATTGGAGTGCAGTGCACTGAAATGGAGTGGAGTGGAATGGAGTGTATTGGAGTGCAGTGCACTGAAATGGAGTGGAGTGCAGTGGAATGGAGTGTGGTGGAATGGAATGGATTGGTATGGAATGTACTGTCGTGGAGTGGAGTGGAATGGAGTGGAGTGGACTTGAATTGCACGGAGTGGAATGGAAAAGTCTTGAATGGAATGGAATATAATGGAATCGAGCAGAGTGGAGTGGATTGCAGTGGAGTGGAGTGCAAAGGATTGAAATGGAGTGGAATGGAATGGAATGGTATGGAATGGAATTGAATGGAATTTATTGGATTGGAGTGAAAAGGAGTGGAATGGATTGGAAAAGAGTGGAGAGTAGTGGAATCGAATGGAATAAATTGGAGTGGAGTGGAAAGGAGTTGAGTGGAGTGGAATGAAGTGGAGTGGAATGAAGTCGAATGGAATGAAGTGGAATGGACTTGAGTGGAATTAAATGGAATGGAGTGGAGTGGAGTGGATTGGAATGGAATGGAGTGGAGTGGAGTGGATTGGAATGTAATGGAGGGGAGTAAAATGGTTTGGAATTGAATGGAGTTCAGTGCAGTGGATTGGAGTGGAATAGAATGGAGTGCAGTGAACAAGAATGTAGTGGAATGGGCTGGAATGGAGTGGAATGGAATGCAGTGGAATGCAGTGGAATGGAACAGTATGGAATAGAATGGATTTGGGTGTAGTGGCATGGAGTAGAATGGACTGGAAATGAGTAGAGTGGAATGGAATGGAATGGAGTGGAGGGGAGTGGAATGGAGTGGAGGGGAATGGAATGAACTGGAGTGGAATCGAACGGATGGAGTGGTGTGGAAAGGAGTGGAATGGAATGGAGTGGAATGGGGTGGAGTGCAGTGGAGTGCAGTGGAATGAAATGTAGTCAAATGGAGTGGAATGGAGTGGAGTGGAGTTTAATGGAGTGGAGTGAAATGGAATGGAATAGAACGGAGAGAAGTGGAGTGGAATCGAGTGGAGTGGATTGGAATGGAGTTGAATGGAGTGGAATGGAATGAAGTGGAAGGGAGAGAAGTGCAGTGGAATGGAGTAGAGTGGAATGGAATGGAATGCAATGGAAAGGAATGGAATGGAATGGAATTGAATGGAATGGAATGGATTGGAGGGAAGTGGCATGAAGTGGAGTTGAGTGGAATGGAGAAGAGTGGAATGGAATTGAAAGGAATGGAAAGGAAAGGAGTGGAGTAGAATGGAGTGGAAGGGAATGGAGTTGATTGGAGTGACGAGGAGTGGAACGGAATTTAATGGAGTGGAGTGGAGTGGACTGAAGTGGTGGGAAATGGAGTGGAGTTCAGGGGAGTAGAATGGAATTTAATGGATAGGAGTGGAGTGGAGTGGAATGAAATGAAATAAAATGGAATGGGATGGTGTGGAATGGAGTGGAGTGGAATGTATAGGAATGGAATTTAGTGGAAAGGAATGGAGTGGAGTGGAGTGGAGTGGAATGGGATGGAGTCAAATGTAGTGGAGTGGAGTGGAGTAGAATGAAATGGAATGGAGTCGAGTGGAATCGAATGGAATGGAGTGGAGTGGAATGGAGTGGAATGCAATGGAGTGGAATGGAGTTGAGTGGACTGGAGTGGAGTGGAGTGGACTGGAATAGAGTGGAGTGGAAGGAATTGAGTGGAATGGAACGGAATGTAATGGAAAGGAGTGGAGTAGAGTGGTATGGAGTGGAGAGCAGTGGAACAGAGCTGAATGGAATGGTATGGAATGATGTGGAGTGCAATGAAGTGCAATGGAATGGAGTAGAGTGGAATGAAATAGAATGAATGGAATGGAATGGTATGGAGTTGTTCAAAGGGGTACAGAGTGGAGTGTAGTGGAAAGGTGAGGATTGGAACGCAATGGAAAGGAATGAAATGGAATAGAGTTCAGTGGAATGGACTGGAGTGGAATGCAGTGATGTGGTGTGCAATGGAGTGGAATGGAATGGAATGCGGTAGAGTGGAGTGGAATGAAATGGAATGGAATGGAGTGTGATGAAGGGGAATGGAGTGGAGTGGACTGGAATGGAATGGAGTGGAGTGCATTGGAATGGAGTGGAATGGAGTGGGGAGGAGTGGAGTGGACTGGAATGGATCGCAATGGACTGTAATGGAGTGGAATGGAGAGGAGAGAAATGGAGTGGAGTGGAGTGCAGTGGACTGAAATGCAGTGGAGTCGAGTGGAATGGAGTGGGGTGGAATGGAGTGGGGTGGAATGGAGTGGGGTGGAATGGAGTGGAGTGGCAAGGAATGTAGTGAAGTGGAGTGGAGTGGAATAGAGTGGAGTGGACTTGAATGGCGTGGAGTGGAATGGAAAGGTATGTAATGGAATGGAATGGAGTGGATTCGAGTGGAGTGGAGTGGATTGGAGTGGACTAGAGTGGAATGGGTTGGAATGGAATGGAATGGAATGGGATGGAATATAGTGGATTGGAGTGCAAAGGAGTTGAATGGATTGGAAAAGAGTGGAGAGGAGTGGAATCAAATGGAATGGACTGGAGAGGAGTGGAGTGGAATGGAGTGGAGTGGAGTGGAATGAAGTGGAATGGTAGGAATGAAGTGGAATGGAATGGAGTGGAATTATTTTGAATGGAGTGGAGTGGAGTAGAATGGAATGGAGGGGAGTAAAATGGTTTGGAATTGAATGGAGTGGAGTGCAGTGGATAGGAATGGTATAGAGTGGAGTGGAGTGAACAAGAACGGAGTGCAATGGACTGGGTTGGAGTGGAATGGAATGGAGTGCAGTGGAGTGGAATGGAATAGAATGGAATAGAATGTAGTTGGGTGAAGTGGCATGGAGTGGAATGGATTGGAAATGAGTAGAGTGGAATGCAATGGAATGCAGTGGAGTGGAGTGGAATGGAGTAGAGGGGAATGGAGTGAAGTGGAGTGGAATCAAATGGATGGAGTGGTGTGGAATGGAGTGGAATGGAATGGAGTGGAATGGGGTGTAGTGGAGTGGAGTGAAGTGGACTGAAATGTAGTCAGGTGGAGTGGAATGGAGTGGAGTTGAGTTTAATGGAGTGGAGTGAAATGAAATGGAATGGAATGGAGAGGAGACAAGTGGAACAGAGTGGAGTGGACTGGAATAGAGATGAATGGAGTGGAATGGAATGGAGTGGAGTGGAGACTAGTGGAGTGGAATGGAGTAGAGTGGAATGGAATGGAATGCAATGGAAAGGAATGGAGTGGAATGGAATGGAAAGCAATGGAGTGGATTGGAGGGGAGTGGAATGAAGTGGAGTTGAGTGGAATGGAGAAGATTGTAATGGAATGGAAAGGAATGGAATAGAATGGGTGGAGGAGAATGCAGTGGAGGGGAATGGAGTGGATTGGAGTGACGTGTACTGGAATGGAATTTCATGGAGTTGAGTGGAGTGGATTGGATTGGAGGGGAATGGAGTGGAGTGTAGGGGAGTGTAATGGAATTTAATGGATTGGAGTGGAGTGGAGTGGAATGAAATGGAATATAATGGAATGGGATGGAGTGGAGTGGAGTGGAATGAAATGGAAGGGAATGGAAAGGAATGGAGTGGAGTGGAGTAGAGTGGAGTGGAATGGAATGGAGTCGAACATAGTGGAGTAGAGTGGAGTAGAATGAAATGGAATGGAATGGTGTGCAGTGGAATCGAATGGAATGGAGTGGAGTGGAATGGAGAGGAATGGAATGGAGTGGAATGGAGTTGAGTGGACTGGAGTGGAGTGGAGTGGACTGGAATGGAGTGGAGTGGAAGGATTTGAGTGGAATGGAAGGGAATGTAATGCAATGGAGTAGAGAGGTGTGGAATGGAGTGGAATAGAGCTGAATGGAATGGAATGGAAGGCAGTGGAGTGGAATGAACTGGAGAGGAATGGAGTAGAGTGCAATGAAAAAGAATGCAGTGGAATGGAATGGAATGGAATGGAATGGAATGCAATGCAATGGTACGGATTTGAGAGAAAAGGCACGGAGTGGAGTGGAGTGGAAAGGATAGTAGTGGAATGCAATGGAAAGGAATGAAATGGAATTGAGTTCAGTGGATTGGACTGGAGTGGAATGGAGTGATGTTGTATGCATGGGAGTGGAATGGAATGGAATGGGGTGGAGTGGAGTGGAGTGGAATGAAATGGAATGGAATGCAGTGGGATGGAGTGGAATGGAGTGGAGTGGAGTGGAAGGGAATGGAGCATAGTGGAAATTAATGGAGTGGAGTGGAGTGGAGTGGAATCTCACAGAATCGAGTGTACTGGAATGGAATGGAATGGAATGGAAAGTAGTGGAATGGAGTGTAGTGGTATGGAGTTGAGTGGAGTGGAATGGAATGGAGTGGAAAGGAATGAATGGAGTGGAATGGAATGGAATGGAACAGAGTGGAGTGGAGTGGAATGAAGTGGAGTGTAGTGGAAGGCAGTGGACTGAAATGGAATGGAATGGAAAGGAGTGGAGTGGAGTGGAATGAATGGAGTGTAGTGGAATGGAGTGGAGTCAAATGGAATGTAATGGAACACAGTGGAGTGGAGTGGAACTGAGAGGAGTGTATTGGAATAGAGTTGAATGAATAGAATAGAATGGAGTGGAGTAGAATGGATTTGAGTGGAATGGAGTACAGTGGAATGGAATGGAATGCCATGGATTGGAATGCAGTGGAATGGAATACAGTGGAATGGACTGGAATGGAGAGGAATGGAATGCACTGGAATGGAATGTAGTGGAGTGGAGTGGAGAGGAGTTGAGTGGAGTGGAGTGGTATGGAAAGGAATGGAATAGAAGAGTGGAGTGGAATGCAGTGGGATGGAATGGAATGGAATGGAGCAGAGGTGTATGGAGTTTAGTGGAGTGGAATGTAGATAATGGAATGGAGTGGAATAAAACCCAATGGAGTGGAATGTCGTGGACTGGAATGGAATGGAGTGGAGTGGAATGGATTGGAAGGGAATGGAGTGGAGTGCAGTGGAATGGAGTGGAATGGAGTGGGGTGGAGTGGAGTCGACTGGTTTTGATTTCAATGGAGTGTAAAGGAGTGGAGTGCAATCGAGGGAAATGGAATGGAAAGTAATGGATTAGAGTGCAATGGAATGGAATGCAGTGGAGTGGATTGGATTGGCGTTGAGTGGAATGGAAAGGAATGTGTCGAATGGAAAGGAAAGGAATACAGTGGAACATAATGCAGTGGAGTGAAATGGAGTGCAATGGAAAGGAATGGAGTGGAGTGGAGAGGAATGCAATGGAGTGGAATGGAATGGAATGTAAAGAAATGGAGTGTGGTGCAGAGGAATGGAGTAGAATGGTGGGGAACGGAGTGGAGCGGAAAGGAATAAAATGGAATGCAGTGGAGTGAAGTGGAAACGAGTGGAATGGAGTGGAATGGAGTTGAATGGAATGGGATGGTAAGGAGTGGAGTGGATTGGAGTGGAGTGGAATGGAAAAGAGTGAAATGGAATGGAATGGAGTGGAATGGTATGGAGTGGTTGGAATGAATGGAGTGGAGTGAATTGAAGTGGAATACAGAGGATTGGAGTGGAATGGAGTGGTACGGAGTGGAGTGGAGTTGAATGGAGTGGAGTGTAGTGGAATGGAGTGGTGTGGAATGGGGTAGAGAGGAATGGAATGGAGTGGAGTGGAATGGAATGGAGTGGAATGGAGTCGAGTGGAGTGGTGTGCAGTGGAGTGGAATGGAATGGACTGGAGTGGAGTTGAATGGAGTGGTGAGCAGTGGAGTGGAATGAAATGGAATGGAATGGATGGGAGTGGTTTGGATTGGAGTGGAGGGAATTGGAATGGAGAGAAAAGGAAGGAGCGAAACAGAATGGAGTGGAGTGGGATGGAGTTTAATGGAATGTCGTGGAGTGGATTGGAGTATAATGGAATGGTATGGAGTGCAGTGGAGTGCAATGGAGTGGAGTGTAGTGGAAATGAGTGCAATGGAACGGAATAGAATGGAATGGAGTGGAGAGGAGTGGAATGGAGTGGGGTGGAATGGAGTGGAGTGGAGTGGAATGGAATGGAGGGGAATGGAGTGAAATGGAATGGAGAAGGAATGGTGTGTAGCGGAAACGAGTGGAGTGCTGTAGAATGGATTGGAGTGGAAAGGAGTGGAGTGGAATGGAATAGAGTGGAATGGAATGGAATGTAGTGGAATGGAATAGAGTGGAAAGGAATGGAATGTAGTGGAAAGGAGTGTTGTGTAATGGAATGGAGTGGAGTGGAATGGAATGGAGTGGACTGTACAGTAGTAGAGTGTATTGGAATGGATTGGAGTGGACGGCAATGGAGAGGAGTGTAACGGAGTGCAGTGGAGAGGAATGGAGTTGAATGTAAAGCTGTGGAATGGAGTGGAGTGGAATGGAGTGGAATGGAATGGAATGGAATGGAGTAGACTGGATTCCAGGAGTGGAGAGGAGTGGAAAAAGTGGAATGGAGTGGAGTTTACTGGAGTGGAATGAAATGGTGTGGAGTTCAGCGGAATGGAATGGAATGGAGTCGAAAGGAAAGGAAAGGAATGGAGTGGAATGGAATGGAGTTTAGTGGAATGGAGTGCAATATAATGGAGTGAGGTGGACTGGAATTGATTGGAGGTGAATGGAATGCAATGTAAAGGAATGTAGTGCAGTGGAGTGGAATGGAGTAGAGTGGAGTGGAATGGAGTGGAGTGGAATGGGAAGGAATGGAATGGGGTGTAGTGGAGTAGAATTGATTAGAGTGGAATGGAACGGAATAGAGTGGAATGGAGTGGAGTACATTGGAGTGGAGTGGAATGAAATGTAAAGGTATAGAATGGAGAGCAGTGAAATGCAGTGGTGTGGAGTGGAAAGGAAAGGAATTTAATAGAGTGGAATGTAACGGAGTGGCGTGGATTGGAATGGAGTGTAGTGGTATGGAATGGAGAAGAGTGGAATGGAGTGCAGTTGAATGGAGTAGAGTGGAATGGAATGGAATGGAGTGGAATGTAAATGAATGAAATGGAATGCAGCGGAGTGGAGTGCAATCGAGTGGAATGTACTGGAATGGAGTGGAATGGAATGGAGTGAAATGGAGTGGAACGGAATGGAGTGGAATGGGAGCGGAATGGAGTGTAGTAGATTGGAAAATACTGGAATGGACTGGAATGGAGTGTAATGGTATGGAATGCAATGGAATGGAATGGAGTGGATTTGGAGTGGAATGGAGTGGAATGGATTGGAATGAATTGGAGTGGAGTGGAGTGGAATTGAATGGAAGGGAATGGAGTGGAGTGGAATGCAGTGGAGTGGAATGGAGTTGATTGGAGTGGAATCAACTGGAATGCAATGGAATGGAATGGATTGTAGAGGAGTGGAATGGAGTGGAATGGAATGGAGTCGAATAAAAAAATGGAGTAGAGTGGAGTGGAGTGCAATGTAATGGAGTGGAGTGGAGTGGAATAGAAACCAGTGGAATGGAATGGAACGGTATGAAATGGAATGGAGTGGAGTGGAGTGGAGTGGAACGAATTGGAGTGGAAATTAGAGGAGTATAGTTGAATGGAGTGGAGTGGAAGGGAAGGGAATGGAGTGGAGAAGAGTGAAATGGAGTGGAATGGAGTGGAATGGAGATGAATGGAATGAAATGGAATTGAGTGGAGTGGAATGCAGTGGGGTGGAATAGAGTAGAATGGAATGAAATGGAATGGAGTGGAATGGAATAGAATGGAATTGAATGTAATGGAATGGAAGTTAGTGGAATGGAGTGGTATGGAGGGGTGTGGAGTGGTATGGAGAGGTATGTAGTGGAATGGAATAGAATGGATTCGAATGCAGTGAAGTTGAAGGTAGTGGAGTGGCATGCAGTGGAGAGGAATCGAATGGACTTCAGTGGACTGGAGTGGAGTGGAGTGGAATGAAATGGAATGGAATGCAATGGAGTGGAGTGGAATGGAGTGGAGTGGAGTAGAATGGAGAGGAAAGTAATGGAGCGGAAGGAAATGGAGTGGAGTAGAGTGGAGTCGACTGGAATGGAATGGAATGAAGCACAGTGGGATGGAGTGGAATGGAATCTGGTGGAGTGGATTGTAGTGTAATGGAATGGAAGGGGGTGGAGTGGAATGGACTGGAAAGGAATGTAGTGAAAGGACGGGAATGGAGTGGAATGGAGTGGAGTGGAATGGAATGGAGTGGAATGGACTTGAATGGGGTGAAATGGAATGGAATGGAATGTGGTGTAGTGGAGTGTAATGTACTGGAATGGAGTGGAATGGAATGGAATGTAGAGGAATGGAATGGAATCGATTTGCATAGAAGTGAGTGGAGTGGAGTTGAATGGAGCGGAGTGGAGGGGAAAGGACTGGAATGAACTGGAATGGAATGCAGTGGATTGGAATGTAGTAGAGTGTAATGGACTGGAATGGAGTGGAATGGAATGGAATGTACTGGAGAGCAGTGGAGTGGCGAGGAATGGAGTGGAGAAGAGTGGAATGGAGTGGAGAAGAGTGGAATGTAGTGGACTGGTTTGGAGTGGAGTGGACTGGTGTGGAATTGAACAGAATGGAATGGAGAGGATTGGAGTGGACTGGAGTGGAGTGGAACAAAATAGAATGGAATTGAATGGAGTGGTGTTAAATGGAGTGCAGTGGAGTGGAATGGAGAGGAATGGAATGGAGTGGAAAGGTATGGAGTAGAGTGGAGTGGACTGGAGTGGAGTGGAAGGGAGGGAAATGGAGTGGAATGGAGTGTAGTGCAGGGGAATGTAGAGGAATGGTTTGGAATGTAGTGGAATAGAGCGGAATGGAATGGAAGGGAATGGCATGGAATGGAATGGAATGGAATGGTTCGGAGTGGAGTGGAATGGAATGGAATGGCACCGAATGCAGTAGATTGGAGTAGAATGGAGTGCAATGGAATGGAATGGAAGGGATTGGAGTGGAATGGAATGATGTGGAAAGGACTGGAATGAAATGGAATGGAGAAGAGTGGAATGGAATGGAATGGAAAGGAGCGGATTGGAGTGGAATAGAATGAAGTGGAGTGCAGGGGAGTGGAATGGAATTTAACGGAGTGGGGTGGAGTGGAGTGGAGTGGAATAAAATGTATTAGAATGGAGTGGGATAGAGTTGAATGAAGTGGAGTGGAATGGAGAGGAATGGAAAGGATTGGAAAGGAATGGAGTGGAGTAGAGTGGAATGGAATGGAGTGCAATATAGGGGAGTGGAGTGGAGTAGAATGAAATGGAGAGGAGTGGAGTGGAATCGAACGGAATGGAGGTGAGTGGAATGGAGTGGAATTGAATGGAGTGGAATTGAGTTGAGTGTAGTGGGGTGCAGTGGAGTGGAAGGGAATGGAGTGGATTCGAAGGAATTGAGTGGAATGGAACAGAATTGAATTTTATGGAGTGGAGTAGAGTGGAATTGAGTGGATTGGAGTGGAATAGAGCTGAATGGAATGGAATGGATTGGAATGGAATGGAATGGAATGGAATGGAATGGAATGGAATGGAGTGGAGTAGAATGAAGTGGAGTGGAATGGAGTAGAGTGGAAAGAAATAGAATGCAGTGGAATGGAATGGAATAGAATGGAGTGGAGTGGAGTGGATTAGATCTGAATGGAATGGAATGGAGTGGAGCGGAGTGGAAGGAAGTGGTGTGGAATGGAGTAGAGTGGAATGAAATAGAATGCAGTGGAATGGAATGGAATGAAATGGTATGGAGTTCAGTGAAGGGGCACGGAGTGGAGTGGAGAGGAGAGGAGTGGAATGCAATGGAAAGGAATGAAGTGGAATTGAGCTCAGGGGAATGGACTAGAGTGGAACACAGTGAACTTGTGTGCATGGGAGTGGAATGGAATGCAATCGGGTGGAGTGGAGTGAAGTGGAATGAAATTGAATGGAATGGAGTGGGATGAAGTGGAATGGAGTGGAGTAGAGTGGAATGGAATGGAGCATAGTGGAAAATAATGGAGTTGAGTGGAATGGAGTGGAGTGGAATCTCATAGAATGGAGGGTAGTAGAATGGAACGGAATGGAAAGGAGTGGAATATAGTGGAGTGGTATGGAGTGCAGTGTAGAGGACTGGAATGGAGTGGATTGGAATGAATGAAGTGGAATAGAATGGAATGGAACGGAGTGGAGTGGAGTGAAATGAAGTGGAGTATAGTGGAAGGGAGTGGAGTGAAATGGAATGGAATGGAACGGAGTGGAGTGGAGTGGAATGAATGGAGTGTAGTGGAATGGAGTGGAGTCAAATGGAATGGAATGGAACAGAGTGGAATGGAGAAGAACGGAGTGGAGTGTGGTGGAATACAGCTGAATGAATGGAATAGAATGGAGTGGAGTGGAATGGACTGGAGTGGAATGGAGTAGACTGGAATGGAATGCAATGGAGTGGAATGGAGTGGAGTGGAATGGACAGGAGTGGAATGGAGTAGAGTGGAATGGAATGCAATGGAGTGGAGTGGAGTGGAAAGGAGAGGAATGAAATGGAGTGGAAAGGAATGCTGTGGAGTGGAGTGGAATGAAAAGTAATGGAATGGAGTGGAATGTAGTGGAGTGGAGTGGAATGGAATGGAATGGAATGGAGTGGAGGGGCATGGAGATTAGTGGAGTGGAATGGAGACGAATGGAATGGAGTGGAATTAAATGGAATAGAGTGGAGTTGAGTTGAAGGGAATGGAATAGAGGCGAATGGAAAGGAAAGAAAAGGAGTGCAATGGAATGGAGTGTAGTGGAATGCAGTGTAATATAATGGAGTGGAGTGGAGTGGAGTGGAGGGGAATGGAACGCAATGTAAAAGAATGGAGTGGAGTGGAGTGGAATGGAGTGGAGTGGAATGGAGTGGAGTGGAATGGAGTAGAGTGGAGAGGCATAGAGTGGAGGGGAATAGAAAGAATGGAATGAAGTGGAGTGGAGTGGAGTGGAGTGGAATGGAGTGGAGTGGAATGGAATGGAGCGTAGGGCTTGAAGTTTAGTGGAGTGGAATGGAGTGGAATGGAATGGCGTGGAATTAAATGGAATGGAGTAGACTGGACTGGAATGGAATGGAGTGGAGTGGAATGGATTGGAATGGAATGGAGTGCAGTGCAGTGGAATGGTGTGGAATGGAGTGCAATGGAGTAGAGTGGACTGGAATGGATTGCACTGGAGTGTAAAGAAAGGAATGCAGAGGATTGGAATGAAGGGGAATGGAATGGAAGGGAATGGAGTAGTGTGATATGGAATGGATTTGGGTAGAGTATATTGGAGTGGGGTTGAGTGGTATGGAATGGAATGGGGTCGAACGGAACGGAAAAGAATGCAGTGGAATGGAAGGCATTGGAGTGGAATGGACTGCAATGGAATGGAATGTAGTGGAGTGGAGTGGAATGCAATGGAGTGGAATGGAATGGAATGTAAAGAAATGGAGCGTGGTGGAGAGGAATGGAGTAGAATGGAGGGAAATGGAGTTGAGTGGAGTTGAATAGAATGGAATGGAGTGCAGTGCAGTGGCAAGGAGTGGAATAGAGCTGATGGAGTTGAAAGGAATGGAATGGAAAGGTGTGGAGTGGAATGGAGTGGAGTGGAATGCAGTGGAGTGGAATGGAATGGAATGGACTGGAATGGTATGGAGTGGTTTCGAATGAAAGGATTGGAGTGGATAGAAGTGGAATGGAGTGGATTGGAGTGGAATGGAGTGGAACAGAGTGGAGTGGAGTGGAAAGGAGTGGAGTGGAGTGGAACGGAGTGGAGTGGAATGGGATAGAGAGGAATTGAATGGAGTGGCGTGGAATGGATGAGAGTGGAATGAGTAGAGTGGAGTGTAGTGGAGTGGAATTGAATGGACTGGAGTGGAGTGGATTGCAGTGGTAAGGTGTGGAGTGGAATGAAATGGACTCAAATGGAATGGAGTGGAGTGGAATGGAGTGGAGTGGACTGGAATGGAAAGGTATGGAAGGATTGAAATAGAATGGAGTGCAGTGGATTGGAATTTAATGGAATTTCGTAGAGTGTAGTGGAGTATAATGGAATGGAATGGAGTGCAGTGGAGGGGAGTGGAGATGAATTGAGTGGAATGGAATGGAATGGAGTGCAGTGGAGAGGAGTGGAGATGAAATGAGTGGAATGGAATGGAATGTAACGGAATGGAATGGAATGGAGTGTAGTGGAGTGGAGTGGATTGGAATGGAGTGGAATGGAGTGGAGTGGAGTGGAGTGGAGTGGAATGGAGTGGAAAGGAATGGAGTGGAAAGGTGTGCAGCAGAGTGGAGTGGAGTGCTGTTGAATGCAATGGAGTGGAAAGGAATGGAGTGTAATGGAATAGAGTGGAGAGAAATGGATTGTACTGGAAAAGAGTGTTGTGGAATCGAATAGAGTGGAGTGAAATGGAACGGAGAGGAGTGTAAAGTAATGGAGTGTATTGGAATGGAGTGGAGTGGACTGGAATGCAGAGGAGTGGAATGGAGTGGAGTGGAGTGGAAAAGAGTTGAATGGAATGGAGTGGAATGTAGTGGATTTGAATAGAGTGGAATGGAATGGAATGGAGTACAATGGAATGGAATGGAGTGGAATGGAGTGGAGTGGAGTGAAGTGGAATTGAGTGGAGTGGAGTGGATTGGAATGAAATGGTGTGGAGTTGAGTGGAATTGAATGAAATGCAGTTGAATGGAAAGGAAAGAAATGCAGTGGAATGGAATGGAGTGGAGTGGAATGGAGTGTAGTATAATGGAGTGGAGTGGAGTTGAGTGGACTGGAATGAAGGGGAATGGAATGGAATGTAAAGTAATGGAGTGTAGTGGAATGGAATGGAGTAGACTGGAGTGGAATGGAGTGGATTGGGATGGAAAGGAATGGAATGAAGTGTAGTGGAGGGTAATGGGGTAGAGTGGAATGAAATTGTATGGAGTGGAATGGAGTGGCGTAGAGTGGAGTGGAGTGGAATGAAGTGGAATGGTATAGAATGGAGTGGAGTGGAAGGGAGTGGAGTGGAGTGGAGTGGATATGAGAGGAATTTAATAGATTGGAATGGAATGGAGTGGCATGGATTGGAGTGGAGTGCAGTGGAATGGAATGCAGAAGAGTGGAATTGAGTGGAGTTGAATGGAGTAGAGTGGAATGGAATGGAATGGAGTGGAGTGTAACGGAAAGAAACGGAATGCAGTGGAGTATAGTGCAATGCAGTGGAATGGATTGGAATGCTGTGGAATGGTATGGAGTGGAAAGGAGTGGAACGGAAAGGGCTACACTGGTAGGCATGGGATTGCAACGGATTGTAGTGGAGTAGAAAATAGTGGAATGGACTGGAGTGGAGTGTAATGTAATGGAATCAATGGAATGGAATGGAGTGGATTGGAGTGGAATGGAGTGGAATGGAATGGAATGGAGTGGAGTGGACTGGAATTGAATGGAATGGAATGGAGTGGAACGGAAGGGAATGAAGTGGAGTAGAGTGGAATAGAATGGAGTGGAGTGGAGTGGAATGGAGAGAAGTGGAATGGACTGGAGTAGAGTGAAATGGAATAGAATGTGATTAAGTGGAATGGAATACAATAGAGTCGAATATAATGGAAAGGAATGGAGTGGAATGGAGTGGAGTAGAGTTTAATGGAGTGCAATGGAATGGACTGGAGTAGAGTGGAATAAAAGGAGGGGAAAGGAATGGAATGGAATTGAATGGAATGGAATGGATTCTAATGGAATGCAATGGAGTGGAATTGAATGGAATGGAGTGGAGTAGAGAGGAACGAAATGGATTGGAAATTAGTGGAGTAGAGTTAAATGGAGTGGAATGGAATGGAGAGGAGTGAAATGGAGGGAGTGGAGTGGAATGGAGTTGAATGGAATGAAGTGGAATGGAGTGGAGTGGAATGGAGTGGGGTGGAATTTAGAAGGGTGGAATGAAATGGAATGGAATAGAATGGAATTGAATGTAATGTAATGGAACGGAGTGGAGTGGCATGGAGTGGAGTGTAGTGGAATGGAGTGGAGTGCATTCCAATGCAGTGAAGTGGAATGGAGTGGAGTGGTGTGCAGTGGAGAGGAGTGGAATGTACTTGAGTGGACTCGAGTGGAGTGGAGTGGAATGAAATGGAATGGAATGCAATGGAGTGTAGTGGAATAGAGTACAGTGGAGAGGAATGGAAAGGAACGGAATGGAGTGGAATGGAAAGGAGTGGAGTGGATTGTACTCGAGTGGAGTGGAACGCAATGAAGCAGAGTGGGATGGAGTGGAATGGAATCGGGTGGTGTGGATTGCAGTGTAATGGAATGGAATGGAGAGGAATGGAATGGAGTGGAATGGAATGTAGAGGAATGGAAGGTAATGGAGAGGAATGGAGTGGAGAGGAATGGAATGGAGTCGAACGGACTAGAATTTCGTGGAATGGAATGGAATGGAGGGGACTGTAGTGGAATGGACTGGAATGGAGTGGAATGGAAATGAATGGAGAGGAATGGAATGTAATGGCATGGACTGTAGTGGAGTGGAGTTCAATGGAGCGGAGTGGAGAGGAAGGGAGTGGAATGGAATGGAATGGAATGGAATGGAGTGGATTGGAATGAAGTGGAGTAGAATGTAGTAGAGCGTAATGGAATGGAATGGAGTGGAATGGAATGGAATGGAGTGGAGAGGAGTGGAATGGAGAGAAGTGGAATGTAGTCGAGTATAATGGAGTGGAATGGACTGGTGTAGAATAGAATGGAATGGATTGGAGTGGATTGGAGAGGACTGGAGTGGAGTGGAATAAAATGGATTGGAATGGAATGGAATGGAGTTAAATGGAGTGGAGTGGAATGGAGAGGGGTGGAATGCACTGGAATAGAAAGGAGTTGAGTGGAGTGGACTAGAGTGGAGTAAAATGGAGGGAAATGGAGTGGAATGGAGTGTAGCGCAGTGGAATGTAGTGGAATTAATTGGAATGGAGTGTAATGGATTGGAAAGGAATGGAATGGACTGCAATGGAATGGATTGCAATGGAGTGGAATGGAATGGAATGGAACGGATTGTTATGGAGTGGAATGGAATGGAATGGCAGAGAATGGCGTGGATTGGAGTAGAATGAGGTGGAATGGAGTGGAATGGAATGGCATGGAAGGGAATGGAAGGGAGTGGAGTGGGGTGGAATGGAGTGGAGTGGGGTGAAATGGAATGGAGATGGAGTGGGGTGGAATGGAATGGAGTGGAATGGAATGGAATGGAATGGAAAGGAGTGGAATTGAGTGGTGTTGAGTGGAGTGGAGTAGAGTGAAGTGGAATGGAATGGAATGGAATGCAGTGGAATGAAATGGAATGGAGTCGAGTGGTATGCAATGGCATGGAATGGAGTGGAGTTGAGGGATGTGGAGTGGAGTGTAGCGCAGTGGATTGGAGTGTAGTGGACTGTAATGTATTGGAATGGAATGGAATGGAGTAAAATGGAAAGTAATGTTATTGAATAGATTGGAGTAGAGTAGAATGCAGTGTTGTGGAGTTGAATGGAATGGAGTGGTGTGGAATGGTTTGGAGTGGAATGGAATGGAGTGCTGTTTAGTGGAATGTCATGGAATGCAATGGAGTGTAGAGGAGAGGAGTGGAGAGGAGTGGCGTGGAGTGGAGTGGAATGTAGTTGGGTGGAATGCAGTGGACTGGCTTGGAAGGGAATGGGATGCAGTGGAGTGGATTGGAGTGTACTGGAGTGGATTGCATTAAAATATAATGGAATGGGATGGAGTGGAGTGGAATGGAGTGGAGTGGAGTGGAATAGAGAAGAACGGAATGGAGTGGGATGGAATGGAGTGGAGTGGCGTGGACTGGAGTGGAGTGGAATGGAGGGAAATACAGGGGAATGGAGTGTAGTGCAGTGGAATGTAGTGGAGTGAATTGGAGGGGAGGGGAATGGAGTGGAATGGAATGGAAAAGAATGGAACGGAATGGAAAGGAATGGAATGGAATGGAATGGAATGGAGTGGAATGGAATGGAATGGAATGGAATGGAATGGAATGGAGTGGAATGGAATGGAATGGAATGGAATGGAGTGGAATGGAATGGAATGGAGTGGAATGGAGTAGAATTGAGTGGATTGGATTGGGAAGTAGTGGAAGGGAATGGAATGGAAGGGAGTGGTGTGGAATGGAGTGGAATGGAGTGAAAGGGAATGTAATGGAGTGGAATGGAATGGATGGGAATGCAGTGGACTGCAGTGGAGAAGAGTGTAGTGTAGTGGAGTGGAGTGCAATGGAATGGAATGTGATGCAGTGGAATGGAATGGAGTGGACTGCAGTGGAATGCAAAGGCATGGAATGGAGTGGAGTGAAGGGAAGTGAAGTATAGTGGAGTTTAGTGCAGTTTAATGCAGTGCAGTGGACTGTAATGGATTGGAATGGAATGGAATGGTGTAAAATGTAATGGAATATAACAGAATGGATTTGAGTTGAGTGGAATGGAGTGTTGTGGGGTAGAATGGAGTGGAGTGGAATTGTGTGGAGTTAAATGGAATGGATTGGAGTGGAATGGAATGGAATGGAGTGGAGTAGAATGGAGTGGAATGGAGTGGAGTGGAGTGCAGTTGAATGGCGTGGAGTGGAGTGGAGTGAATGGGTATGGAATGGATTTGAATGGAATTGAATGGAATGGAGTAGAATGGAGTGGAGTGGAGTAGAACAGAATGGAATGCAATGGAATGGAATAGAATGGAATGGAGGGGAGTGGAGTGGAATGGATTGGAGTAGATTGGAATGGAATGGAGTGGAGTGGAATGGAATGGAGTGGAGTAGAATGGAATGGAATGCAGTGGATTCGAAAGGAGTGGAATGGAATGGAGTGGATTGGAATTGAATTGCGTGGACTGGAGTGGAGTGGAATGGAGTGGAACGGAATTGAATGGAGTGGAAAGGAATGGAATGGAATGGAATGGAATGGAGTGGAATGGAGTGGAATGCAGTGGACTGGATGGAAGTGTAATGGAGTGGAATGGACTGGAATGGAGTGGAAAGGAATGGAATGGAATGGAGTGGAATGGAATGGAATGAAATGGAGTGGAAGGGAATGGAATGGAGTGAAGAGGAATAGAATGGATTGGAACGAAATGTAGTGGAGTGGAAAGGAGTTGAGTGGAGTGGATTGGACTGAAGTGGAATGAAATGGAGTGGAGTGTAGAGGAGTTTAGTGGAGTGTCATTGAATGGATTGGAAAAGAATGAAGGGGAGTGGAATTGAATGGAGTGGAATAGAGTGGAGTGAAATGGACTAAATGTACTGGAGTGGAACAGAAAGGCTTGGAATGGTGTAGAGTGGATTGGAGTAGAATAGAGTGGATTGGAGTAGAATGGAGTGGATTGGAGTGCAAAGGAATGGAATGGAATGGAATGGAAATGAGTGCATTGCAGTGGAATGGAGTGGAAAGGAGTGGAATGGAATGAAATGGAGTGCAGTGGAAAGGAATGGAATGAAATGGAATGCAATGGAGTGGAATTGAGTCAAGCTGAGTGGAGTGGAGTGGAATGGAATGGAATGGAATGCAGTGGAATTGAATGGAATGTAGTTGATTGGAACGCAATGGCAAGGAAAGAAGTGGAGTGGAGGGAAGTGGAGTGCAGTGGAATGGAGTGCAGTGGACGGGAATGGATTGGAATGGAATGAAATGGAGTAAAATTGAATGGAATGGAGTGGAATGGACTGGAATGGCGTAGAATGGACTGGAATGGAGAGCAACGTAATGGAATAGAAAGGAGTGGAAAGGAACAGAATGCATTGGAGTGAAGTGGAATGGAATGGAGTGGAATGAAATGTAGTGGAGGGGAATGGAGTTGAGTGGAGTGGATTGGACTGAAGTGGAATGAAATGGAGTGTTGTGGAGTGGAGTTTAGTGGAGTGTCACGGAATGGATTGGAAAAGAATGAAGGGGAGTGGAATTGAGTGGAGTGGAATAGAGTGTAGTGAAATGGGCTAGAGTGGAATGGAATAGCATGGAATGGTGCAGAGTGGAATGGAATGCAGTGGGGTGGAATGGAATGCAATGGAGTGGAGAGGAATGGAATGGACTAGAATGGAGTGGATTGGAGTGGAGTGGAGTGGAGTTCCGTGGAATGGAATGGAATGGAATGGAGTTGAGTGGAGTGGAGTTGAGTGGAGTGGACTGAAATTGAGTGGTGTAGAGTGGAATGGAATGGAGTGCATTAGAATTAATTGGAATGGAATGCAGTGGAGTGCAGCAGAATGGAAGGGAAAGGAGTGGAGTGGAATGGAGTGGACTGAAATGGAGTGGAATGGAGTGGAATGGTGTGGAATGGGTTGGAGTGGAATGGAGTGGAAAAGAATGGAATGGAAAGAAGTTGAGTGGAGAGGTGTGGAGTGGAATGGAGTGGAGTAGACTGAAATGGAGTGGAGTGGAATGGAATAGAGTGAAGTGGAATGTATTGGAGAGGAAATGAGTAGAGTGGAATGGAATGGAGTGGAATGGAATGGAAACGAATGGAGTGGAGTGGAGAGGAATGGAACGGATCACAGTGGAGTGGAGTGGAATGGAGTAGAGTGGAAGAAATGGAATGGAGTCGTGAGGAATGGAATGGAGCAGAGTGGAGAGGAATAGAGGAATGGAATTCTGTGGAGTGGAATGGAATGGAATGGAATGGAGTGAAGTGAAATGGAGTGGAATGGAATGGAGTGGAATGCAGTGGAGTGGAGTAGAAGGAGTGGAGAGCAATGGAAAGAAATGGAATGGAATGGTGTTAAGTGCAATGGAATGGATTGGATTTGAATGGAATGCAGTGGACAGGAGTGGAGTAGAATGGAGTGGAGAGGACTGGAATGGAGTAGAGTGGAATGGAATGGAATGAAATGGAGTGGAGTGGAGAGGAGTGGAGTGGAGTGTAATGGAACGGAATGGAATGGAATGGAGTGGAGAGGAGTGGAGTCGAGAGGATTGGAGTGGAGAGGAGTGGAACGTACTGGTGTGGAAAGGAGCGGAGTGGACAGGTGTGGAATGGAAAGGAATGCAGTGGAGTGGAGTGGACGGTACTGGAGTGGAATAAAATGGAATGGAATGGAGTGGAGTGGACTGGAGGGGAGTGGAATGGAGGGGAGTGGAATGGAATAGAGAGGAATGGAATGCAGTGGAATAGAATGGAATGGAGCAGAGAGGACTGCAGTGGAGTGGAATGGAGGGAAATGGAATGGAATGGAGTTTAATGCAGTGGAATGGAAAGGAATGGATTGGAATGGAGTGGAATGGAATGGAATGGCTAGGAATGGAGTGGATTGGAGCGAACTGGAATACAAAGGAGTGGAATGGAATGGAATGGAATGGAATGGAATGGAATGGAATGGAATGGAATGGAATGGAAGGGAGTGGAGTGGAGTGGAAGGGAGTGGAGTGGAGTGGAATGGAGTGGAATGGAGTGGAATGGAGTGGAATGGAATGGAATGGAGTTGAGTGGAATGGACTGGAATGGAATGCAGTGGAATTGAGTGGAGTGGAGTGGACTGCAATGGCACGGAATGGAGTGGAGTGGAAAGAAATGAAGTGGAGTGGAGTTCAGTGATGTGGAATTGAGTTTAGTGGACTGGAATGCAAAGGAATGGAATGCAATGGAGTAAAATGGAATGGAATACAATAGAATGCATTGGAGTGAGTAGAATGGAGTGTTGCAGCGCTGAATGCAATGGAGTGCTGTGGAATGGTGTGGAGTGAAACGGAATGGAGTGGAGAGGAATGGAATGGAACGGAATGGACTGGAGTATAATGGAGAAGAATGGAGTGGAGTGGAGTGCAGTGGAATGGAGTGGACAACAGTGGAGTGGAATGGAATGGAATTGAATGGAATGGAAGGGAGTGGAGTAGAATGGAAGGGAATGCAATGGAGGGGAATGGAATGGAAGGCAGTGGAGTGGAGTGGACTGGATTGGAGTAGAGAGGAATGAAATGGAGTGGAGTGGAATGGAGTGGAATGGAATTGAGTGGAATGGAGTGCAATGGAGTGGAATGGAATGGAGTGGAATGGCGTGGAATGGAGTGGACTGGAGTGGAGTGGAATGGAGTAGAATGGACTCGAATGGAGTGGAAAGGAATTGGAATGGAGTGGACTAGATGGAAGTAGAATGGAGTGGAATGGACTGGAATGAAGCGGAATGGAATGGCACTGAATGGAATGAAGTGGAAGGTAACAGAATGGAGTTGAGCGAAGTTGAATGGAATGAAGTGGAATGATATGTAGTGTAGTGGAATGGAGTTGCGTGGAGTGGATAGGAGTGAAGTGGAATGAAATAGAGTGGAGTACAGTGGAGTTTAGTACAGTGACATGGAATCGATTAGAATAGAATGAATGGGAGTGGAATCGAGTGGAGTGGAAAGGAGTGGAGTGAAATGGACTGGAGTAGAATGGAAGGGCAGGGAATGGTGTAGAGTGGATTGGAGTAGAATGGAGAGGACTGTAGTGGAAAGGAGAGGAATTGAATGGAAAGGAAGGAAATGGAGTGGAGTGGAATGGATTGGATTGGAGTGGAATGGAATGGAGAGTAGTGGATTGAAGTGGAGTGGAGTGGATTGGAGTGGAATGGAATGGAAAGGAATGGAGTGGAATTGAGCGGATTTGAGTGTAGTGTAGCATAGTGGAGTGGAATGGAATGGAATGGAATGGAATGCAGTGGAACTGAATGAAATGTATTTGCGTGAAATGCTATGTCATGGAATGGAGTGGAGTGGAGGGAATTGAAGTGTAGAGGAGTGGAGTGCAGTGGAATGGACTGCAATGGAATGGAATGGAATGGAGTAAAATGCAATGGAATGGAGTGGAATGGAATGGAAAGGAATGGAATGGAATGGACTAAAATCGAGTGCAATGGAATGGAATGGAGTGGAATGGAATAGAGTGGAAGGGAACAGAATGTAGAGGACCGGAATTGAAAGAAATGTAACGGAATGGAGTGGGATGGAGTGGAATGTAGAGGAGTGGCTTAGAAAGGAGAGGAAGGAAATGAATGGAAAGGAGTGGAGTGGAATGGAGTGGACTGGAGTGGATTGGAGTAGAATGGAATGGAATGGAGGGGAATTAAATGGTGTGGAGTTTAGTGGACTGGAGAGGAATGGAATGGAGTGGAGTGGAATGGTTTGGAATGTAATGTTGTGGAGGGCAGTGAATTCGAATGGAATGGAGGGGAGTGGAGTAAGAGCAGAATGGAATGAAGTGGAATGGAGTGGAATAGAATGAAAAATAAGGGAGTAGAGTGGAGTGGAATGGAGAGCCCAGGACTGTCATGTAGTGGAGAGGAATGGATTGGATTAGAGTGGAATGGAATGGAGTGGAGTGAAATGGATTCGAATGGAATGGAGAGGAGTGCACTTGAATGGAATGGAATGGAGTGGAGTGGAGTGGACTGGAATGCAGTGGAAAGGAGAGGAATGGAGTGGAGAGGAATAGTGTGGAATGGAATGGAATGGAAAGAAGTTGAGTGGAGGGGCGTGGAGTGCAATGGAGTGGAGTAGACTGGAAAGGAGTGGAGTGGAATGGAATGGAGTGGAATGGAAAGGAATGTAATGGAGTGGAATGGATTGGAATGGAGTGTAGTGGATTTGAAAGTAATGGAATGGAATGAAGAAGAGTGGAGTGGAATGCAGTGGAATTGAATGGAGAGGTTTGGAGTGGAATAGAAAGGAGTGGAGTGGAATGCAGTGGAGGAGAGACAAATGGAGTGGAATGGAATGGAGTGGAGTGGAATGGAGTGGAACAGAGACAAATGGAGTGGAATGGAATGGAGTGGAGTGGACTGCATTGGAATGGAGTGGAATGGAGTGGAAAGGAGTGGAGTGGAATGGAATGGAATGGAATGGAGTGTGGTGGAGTGGAGTGGATAGGAGTGGAATGGAAAGGAGTGGATTGGAGTGGAATGGAATGTAGTAGAGTGGAGTGGAATGGAATGGAACTGAATGGAATGAAATGGAATGCAATGGAATGCAATGGAATGGAGTGTAATGGAATGGAGTGGAGTGCAGTGGAATGGAATGGAGTGCAGTGGAGTGGAATGGAAAGGAATGGAGTTGAAAGGAATGGAATGGAGTGGAATGGAGTGCAATGGAAAGGAGTGGATTGGAATTGAGTGGAATGAAATGGAGTGGAATGGATTGGAATGGAGTGCAATGGAATGGACTGGAAAGGACTGGAGTGGAATGGAGTCTAGCGCACTGGAATGAAGTGGAATGGAATGGAGTGGAGTGGAATGGAATGGAGTGGAATGGAATGGAATGGAGTTCAGTGGAGTCGAGTGGAGTGGAGTCGAATGGAGTGGAGTGGACTGAAATGGAGTGGAGTGGAATGGAATGGTGTGGAATAAAATGGAATGCAGGGGAATGGAGAGGCATGGAGTTGAGTTGAATGGAGTAGAATTGAATGGAATGGAATAGAGTAGAAAGGAATGGAATGAAATGGAAAATAGTGGAGTGAAGAGCAAAGGATTGGAATGGACTGGAAAGGAGTTGATTGGACTTGAATGGAATGGAATGGAGTAGAGTGGAGTGGAATGCAGTGGAGTGGATTAGAGTAGAATGTAATGGAATGGAATGGAGTGGAATGGAATGGAGTGGAGTGGATGAAGTGGAGAGATGTGGAATGGAATGGAATGGAATGGAAAGGAGTGGAGTGGAATGGAATGTAGTAGAGTGGAGTGGAATGGAGGGGAGTAGAGTTGAATGGATTTCAGTGGAATGGAATGGAGTGCAATGGAATGGAATGGAATGGAAAGGAGTGGAGTGTAATGGAATGGAGTACAGGGGAGTGGAAGAATTGGAAAGGAATGGAATGAAATGGAATGGAATGGAATGGAATGGATGGAGGGGAATGCAATGGCATGGAATGGATTGGAGTGGAGGGGATTGGACTGGAGTGGAGTGGAGTGAAGTGGAATGGAGTGTAGGGGATTGCAATGGTTTGGAATGGAAAGGAATGGAGTAAAATGTAATGTAAAGTAATAGAATGGATTAGAGTACATGAGAATGGAGTGGAGTGGAATGGAATGGAAAGGAGTGGAATGGAATTGTGTGGAGTGGAATGCAATGGAGAAGAGTGGAATGGAATGGAATGGAATGGAATGAAGTGTAGTAGAATGGTGTGGAATAGAGTGGATTGGAGTGCAGTGAAATGGAGGGTAGTGGAGTGGACTGGACTGGAAAGGAATGGAATAGAATGGAATAGAATGGAATGCAGTGGTGTAGAATGTGGTGGAGTGGAGTAGAATGGAAGGGAATGCAATGGAGCGGAATGGAATGGAATGTAGTGGAGTGGAGTGCAATGGATTGGAGTAGAGTGGAATGGAATGGAACAGAGTGGAATCGAATGGAATGGAGTGGAGTGGAGTGGAGTGGAGTGGAATGGAGTGGAATGCAGTGGAATCAAGTCGACTGGAGTGGAGTGCCATGAAGTGGAATGGACTGGGCTGGAGTGGAGTGGAAAGAAATGGAGTGGAGTGGAATGGAATGGAGTGGAATGGAATGGAATGGAACGTAGCACAAGTGAATAGAATGGAGTGGAGTGAAGTGGAATGTAATTGAGTGAAATGGAATGTAGTGGAGTGGAATGGAATTTAGTGGAGTGGATTGGAGTGAAGTGGAATGAAATGGAGTGGAGTGGAGTGGAGTTTAGTGGAATGTCATGGAATGCATTGGAATAGAATGAAGGGGAGTGGAAATAAGCGGAGTGGAATGGAGTGGAGTGAAATTGACTGGAGTGGAATGGAATGCAATAGAATGGTGTAGAGTGGAACGGAATGGAGTGGGAAGGAATGGCATGGGATGGAGCGGAATGGAATGGAGTGGAAAGGAATGGAGTGTAATGGAGTGGTGTGGAGTGGAGTGCAGTGGGTTGGAAAGCAATGGATTGGAGTTGAGTGGAGTGGAGTTCAGTGGAGTGGACTGGAATGGAGTGCAGTGGAGTGGAATGGAATGCAGTGGATTGGAATGGATTGGAATGTAATGGAGTGGAGTGCAACAGAATGGATGGGAATGGGGTGGAGTGGAGTGGAGTGGACCAGAATGGAATGGAATGGAGTGGAATAGTGTGGAATGGGGAGGAGTGGAGTGGATTGGAATAGAATGGAATGGAATGGAAAGAAGTTGATTGCAGTGCAGAGGAGTGGAATGGAGTGGAGTAAACTGGAATGGAGTGGAGTGGAATGGAATGGAGTGGAATGGAAAGGAAAAGAATGGAGTGGAGTGGAATGGAGTAGAGTGGAATGGAATAGTGTGGAATGGAACGGAATGGAGTGTAATGGAAGGGAATGGAATGGAATGCGGTGGAGTGGAGTGGAATGGAGTGGAATGGATTGGAATGGAGAGAAGTGGAGAGGAATGGAATGGATCGGATCGAAGTGGAGTTTAACGAAGTAGAGTGGAATGGAATGGAATGGAGTGGAGAGGAATGGAATGGAACGGAATGGAGAGGAGTGGAGTGGAATGGAGTGAAGTGGAATGCAGTGGAGCGGTGTAGAATGGAATGGAATGGAGTGGAGTGGAATGGAATGGAGTGAAGTGGAGTGGAAGGGTAGGATTGCATTCGAATTGAATGAAATGGAATGCAGTTAAGTACAGTGGAATGGAGTGGTGTGAAATGGAATGCTTTCTTGTGGAGTGGTGTAGAATGGAGTGGAGTGGACTGCAATGGAATGGAGTGGAAAGGAATGGAGTGAAATGCAGTGGAATGTAATAGAATGGAGTGGAAAGTAATGGAATGGTGTGGAGTAGAGTGATAGGGAATGGAATGGAATAGAATGGAATGGAATGGAGTTTCATGGAGTATAATGCAGTGGAATGGATTTGAATGGAGTGCAGTGGAGTGGAATGGAATGGAACGAAATGAAGTGGAGTGGAGTGGAATGGAGTGGAATGGAATGGAGTGGAGTGAAATGGACTGGAATGGAATGCAGTGGAGTGGAATGGAGTGGAGAGGAGTGGAATAGAGTGGAATGAAATGAAGATGAATTAAATGGAATGGAGTTGAGTGGAGTGGAGTTGAGTCGAACGGAATGAAGTGGAGGGGAATGTATTGGAATCGAATGGAGTGGAGTGCAATCGAATGGAATTGAATGTAGTGGAGGGGAGCTGAGTGGACTAGAATGTAGTTGAAAGGACTGGTATGGAGGGGAAAGGAGTGGAATGTAATGGAGTGCAATGGAATGGAATGGAATGGAGTGGAGTCGAATGGAGTGGTGTGGAATGGAGTGTAGGGGAGTGCAGGGTGGCGGAATGGAATGGAATGGAGTCAAGGGGATTGGAGTGGAAAGAAATGGAATGGAAAGGAATGGGATAGAATGGAATGGATAGGAGTGCAGTGGAATGTAGAGAAATGGAATGGAGTGTAATACAAGGGAGTGGAGTGGACTGGAGTGGAGTGGAGTTGAGTGGTATGGAGTGGAGTGGAGTGGAATGCAGTGCAATGGATTGGAATAGAGTGGATTGGAGTGGAAGGGGTGGAGTGCAGAGGAATGGAATGAAATGGAATGGAGTTAAGTACAGTGGAATGGAGTGGTGATAAATGGAATATATTCGAGTGGTGTGGAGTGGAATGGAGTGGAGTGGACTGTGATCTAGTGGAGTGGAATGGAATGGAGTGAAATGGATTGGAATGTAAAAGAATGGAGTGGAGTGGAATGGAATGGTGTGGAGTAGAGTGGTAAGTAATTGAATGGAATGGAATGGAGCATCTTGGAGTAGAATGGAGTGGAATGGATTGGAATAGAGTGGAGTGGAGTGGAATGGAATGGAATGAAGTGGAGTGGAGTAGAGTGTAATGGAGTGGAATGGAATGGAGTGGAGTGGAATGGACTGGAAGGGAATGCAGTGGAGAGGAATGGAGCGGATAGGAATGGAATATAGTGGAATGAAATGAAGTCGAATTAAATGGAATGTAGTTGAGTGGAGTGGAGTTGAGTCAAACGGAATGAAGTGGAGTGGAATGGATTGGAATCGAATGGTGTGGAGTCCAGTCGAATGGAATGGAATGGAGTGGAGGAGAGTTGAGTGGACTGGAATGGAGTTGAGTGTACTGGAATGGAGGGGAACGGAGTGGAGTATAATGTAGTTCAATGGAATGGAATGGAATAGAATGCAGTGAAGTGGAATGGAGTGGTGTGGAATGGAGTCTAGTGGAGTGCAGGGTGGGGGAATGGAATGGAATGGAGTCGAGGGGATTGGAGTGGAAAGAAATGGAATGGAATGTATTGGGTTAAAGTGGAAAGGAGTGGAATACAGTGGAATGAAGAGGAATGGAATGAAGTGTAAGAAAAGGAGTGGAGTGTATTGGAATGGAGTGGAGTTGAATGGAACGGAATAGAGAGGAGTGGAGTGGAATGCAATGGAATGGAGTGGAGTGGAAAGGAGTGGATTGGAGCGGAATGGATTGGAATGGAATGGAGTGGAATTAAATGGTTTGTTGTGGAGTGCAGTGCAATGGAATGGAATGGATTGGAGTGGAGTGGAGTGGACTGGAATGCACTGGAATGTAGTGGAATGGCATGGAATGGAATGGAGGGAAATGGAGTGGAATGGAATGGAATGGAAAGGAATGGAGTGGAGTGCAGAGGAGATGAGTGGCCTCGAATGCATTGGAATAGAGTGGAATGCAGTGGAACGGAACAAAGTGGAATGGAGTGGAATGGAATTGAATAGAATGGAGAGGAGTGGAGTGGAATGCAGTGGAATGGAATGGAATGGAGTGGACTGGAGAGGAATGGAATGGAATGGAGTAGACTGGAGTGGAATGGAGTGGAGTGGAATGGAGTGGAGTGGAGTAGAATGGAATGGAATGCAGTGGAGTGGATTGTAATGGAATGGACTGGAATGGAGTGGAATGGAGTGGAATGGAGTTGAATGGAATGGAATGGAGTGGAGAGGAAAGGAAAGGAGTGGAATTGGGTGGAGTTGAGAGTACTGGATTGGAGTGGAGTGGAATGGAATGCAGTAGAATGGAATTGAATGGATTGGAGTGAAATGCAATGGCACGGAATGGAGTGGAGTGGAGGGGATTGGAGTGGAGTGGAGTGGAGTGCAATGGAATGGAGTATAGTGGATCGGCATATATTGGAATGAATGGAATGGAGTAAAAAAGAATTTTATGTAATAGAATGGATTGGAGTGGAGTATAATGGAGTGGTGTGGAATGGAATGGAACGGAGTGTAGTGGAAAGGTCTGCAGTGGAATGCAATGGTGTGGAGTGGAATGGAATGGAATGGAAAGGAATGGACTGAAGTGGAGTGCAATGGAGTGGAATGCAGTGGAGTGGAGTGCAGTGAAACCGAGGGATTGGAGTGGACAGGAATGGAATGGAATGGAGTGGAGTAGAGTAGAATCTGGAGGAGTGGAGTAGAATGGAAGGGAAAACAATGGAGCAGAATGAAATGGAATGGAGTGGAGTGGAATGGAAAGGATTGGAGTAGAGAGGAATGGATTGGAGTGGAGTGGAATGGAATGGAGTGGAGTGGAAAGGAGTGGAATGGAATAGAGTGGAATGCAGTGGAATTAAATGGACAGGAGTGGACTGGAAATGAGTGGAATGGAATGGAGTAGAAATGAATGGAGTGGAGTGGAATTGAATGGAATGTAATGGAGTGGAATGGAGTGGACAGGAGTGGAGTGGAATGGACTGGAATGGATGGTATGGATTGGAATGGAGTTGAAAGGAATGGAATTGGAAGGAGTGGAAGGGAACGGAATGGAGTGAAGTGAAGTGGAATATAATGGAATGGAATGTAGTGGAGTGGAATGGAGTGGAGTGGAGTGGATAGGAGAGAAGTGGAATGAAATGGATTCGAGTGGAGTGGAGTGGGCTTCAGTGGAGTGTCATTCATTTGATTGGAATAGAAGGAAAGGGACTGGAATTGAGTGGAGTGAAATGGAGTTGAGTGAAATGGACTGGAATGGAATGGAACGACAAGGAATGGTTTAGAGAGCAATGGAATGGAATGAGGTGGAATGGACTGGAATGGAATGGATTGAAATGGAGTGGAAGGGAGTAGAGTGCAGTGGAATGGAAGGGAATGGAATGCAGTAGAGTTTAGTGGAGTTCAGTGGAGTGGACTGGAACGGAGTGGAGTGGAGTGGAATGGAATGCAGTGGATTGGAAAGGATTGGAATGGAATGGAGTAAAGTGGAGCAGAAAGGAAGTTCTTGGAGTGAAGTGGAGTGGAGTGGACAGGAATAGAGTGGAATGTAGTGGAATGGAGTGGAATGGGGTGTAGTGGAATGTAGTGGAATGGAATGGAATGGAATGGAAAGAAGTTGAGTGGAGTGGGGTGGAGTGGAATGGGGTGTAGTGGAATTGAGTGGAATGGAATGGAATGGAATGGAATGGAATGGAAAGAAGTTGAGTGGAGTGGAGTGTAATGGAGTGGAGTAGACTGGAATGGAGAGGAGTGGAACGGAATGCAGGGGAATGGAATGGAATGGAAAAGAATGGATTGGAGTGTAGTAGAATGGAATGAAGTGGAAAGGAGTGGAACGGAGTGGAGTGTAATGGAGTGCAGTGGAATGGAGCAGAGTAGAATGGACTGGACTGGAATGCAGTGGAGGGGAATGGAGTGGAGTGGATTGGAAAGGAATGGAATGGAATTGAGTGGAATGGAGTGGAGTGGAGACAAATGAGGTGGAGCGGAATGGAGAGGATTGTAGTGCAGTGGAGTGGAGTTGAATGGAGTGGAATGGAGTAGAGCGGAATGGAATGGAGTGTGGTGCAGTGGAGTGGATAGGAGTGGAGTCAATTGGTCAATTGAAGTAGAATGGAATGGAGCAGAATGGAGAGGAATGGAATGGAATGGAGTGGAATGGAATGGAATGGAATGGAATGGAGTGGATTTGAATGGAGTGCAATAAAATGGAGTAGAGTAGAGTGAAGAGGAATGGAATGGAATGGAGTGGAGTGGAATGGAGTAGAATGGAGTGGAGTGGAGTGCAGTCCAGTGGAATGGAGTGGAATGTAATGGAGTGGAGTGGAAAGAAATGGAATTGAGTGGAGTGAAGTGGAATGGAGTGGAGTGGAATGAAATGAAGTGGAGTGGAATGGAATTGTGTGGAGTGGAATTGAATTGAGTGGAATCGAGTGGAATGGAGTGGAGTTGAATGGAGTAGAGTAGGGTGGAATGAAATGGGATGGTAAGGAGTGTATTGGAGTTGAGTGGACTCGAGTGGAGTGGAATGGAATGGAATGCATTGAGGTGGATTGGAGTTGGGTTGATTTTAATGCAGTGGGATGGAATGGAATGAAATTGAATGGAATGGAAAGGAATGGTGAAATGAAATGGGAACTGAGATTGTGTCACTGCACTCTGGACTGTTTGACTAAGTGATATCCTGTCAAAATAAAAGTATGGGGTGGAATAAATTTGAATGGAATGGAATGGAGTGGAATGGAATGGAGTGGAGTGGAGTGGATTAGAGTGTAGAGGTTTGGAGTGGAATGCAGTGGAATGGAACGACATTGAATGGAATTCAATGGAGTGGAGTAGAGTGGAGTGGAGTGGAATGGATTGTGATTGAATCTAATGGAGTGGAGTGGACAGTAGTGGAGTGGAGTGGAGTGGACAGGAATGGAGTGGAATGAAATGGAAGGGAATGGAATGGAGTGGAGTGGAGTGGAATGGAATGAAGTGTAATGGAATGGATTGGAGTGGAATGGAATGGAATGGAGTTGAGTGGAGAGGAGTGGAGTGGAATGGAGTGAAATGGAGTGGAGTGGAATGGAATGGAGTGGAGTGGAATGGAATCGAATGTAATGGAATGGATTGGAGTTGAATGGAGGGGAGTCCAGTAGAATGGAGTGGAGTGGAAAAGAATGGAATGGAATGGTGGCGACTGGAGTTGAACTGAGTGGAGTGGAGAGGAATGGAGTTGAAAGGAAAGAAATGGAATGTAGTGGAATGGATTTGACTGGAGTAGAATAGAGAAGAGTGGAATGGAATGGAATGGAGTGGAGTGGAAAGCAATGGAATGGAATGGAATGGAGGGGATTTGAGTGAAGTAGAATGGAACGGATTGGAATGAAGGGGAATGGAATAGAATGGAGTAGAGTGGAATGCAATGACATGGAATGGAGTGAAGTGGGGTGGAGTGGAGTGGAGTAGAGTGGAAAGGAGTGTTGCGGACAGGAATGCAGTGGAATGGAATTTAATGCAGAGGAATGGAGTGGAATGGAACAGAATGGAATAGAATGGACTCGATTGGAGTTTAGTGGAGTGGAATGAATCTGAGTGGAGTGGAATTGAATGGAATGAAACAGAATGGAGTGCAGTAGAATGGATTGGAGTGGTGTGGATTGGAACGAAATGGAATGGAGTCGAGTGGAATACTGTGGAGGGGAATGCAGTGGAATGGAGTGGAATATAATTGAGTGGAGTTAAGTGGAATGGAGTGCAATGTACGGGAACGGTGGGGAATGGAATTGAATGAACTGAAATGGAATGGAATGGAATGGAGTTGAATGGAATGGAATGGAGTGGACTGGAGTAGAATCTAATTGAGTGGAATGGAATGGAGTGGGGTGTAATGGAGTGGAGTTGAGTGGATTGGAGTAAAGTGGAAAGAAACGGAGTAGAATGGAGTAGAATGGAATGGAGTGAAATTTGAAATGGAATCTGGAATGGAATGTGGAATGGAGTGGAATGTAATGTGGAATGGAATGGAATAGAAAGTGGAATGGAATGTGGAATGGGATGGAATGTGGAATGGAACATGGAATGGAATGGAATGGAACAGAATGTGGAATGGAACGTGGAAAGGAACGGAATGAAATGTGATATGGTATAGAATGGAATGCAATGTGGAATTGAATGGAATGGAATGGAATGCAATTTGGAATGGAATATTGAATGGAATGGAAAGGAATGTGGAAAGGAATATGGAATGTGGAAATTTGAAATGGAATGTGGAATGGAATGTGGAATGGAGTGGAATGTAATGTGGAATGTAATGGAATGGAAAGTGGAACGGAATGGAATGTGGAATGGAATGGAATGCAATGTGGAAAGGAATGTGGAACGGAATGGAATGGAATAGAATGGAATGTGTAATGGAACGTGGAATGTAATGTGGAATGGAACAGGGAATGGAATGGAATGGGGAATGGAATCTGTAATGGAACGTGGAATGCAATTAAATGCGGAATGGATTGTGGAATGGAATCTGGAAATCAACGCAGAATGGACTGAAAAGGAATTTGCAATGGAACGTGGAATGGAATGGAATACAATGTGCAATCGAAAGTTGAAAGGAATGAGATGGAATGTGGATTTGAACGTGGAATGGAAAGTGGATTGGAATGCGGAATGGAATGGAATGTGGAATGGAATGTGGAATGAAAAGTAGAAGGGAATGGAATGTGGAATGGAATGTGGAATGGACTGTGTAATGGAATGGAATGGAATAGAATGTTGAATGGATTGGAATTGAATGTGGAATGGAAAGGAATGGAATGCAGAATGGAATGGAATGGAATGTGGAATGGAATGGAATGGAATGTGGAATAGAATGGAATGGAATGGAATGTCGAATGGAATGTGGAAAGAAGCGGAGTGGAATGCCGAATGAAATGGAATGGAATGTGGAATGGAATGGAGAGGAATGGAATGTGGAATTGAATGTGGAATGGAATGGAATGGAATGTTCAATGGAATGTAACGGAACTTGGAATGGAATATGGAATGGAATGGAATGAAATTTGAAATGGATTGTGGAATGCAATGTGGAATGGAATGGAATGGAATGTGTCATAGTATATGGAATGGAATGGAATGGAATGTGGAATGGAAGGGAATGGCATGTGTAATGGAATGTGGAATGGAATGGAATGTGGTATGGAATGGGGAATGGAATTGAATGGAATGTAGAATAGAATGTGGAATTAATTGTAGAATGGAATGTGGAATGGAATGGAATTGAATGTGAAATGGAATGTGGAATGGATTGGAACGGAATGTGGAATGCAATGGAAAGGAAAGTGGAATGGAACGTGGACTGGAATGGAATGGAATGAGGAATGGAATATAGAAAGGAAAGGAATGGAAAGCGGTATGAAATGGAATGAAATGTGGAATGGAATTAAATGGAATGGAATATGGAATGAAATGGAATGGAATGGAATGGAATGTGGAATGGAACGTTGAATGGAATGTAATGGAATGTGGAATGGAATGGAATGGAATGGGGAATGGAATGTGGACTGCAACGTAGAATGGAAGGGAATGTCCAATGGAACCTGGAATGCGAAGAAGAATGGAATGGAATGGAATGTGAAATGCAATGTGGAAAGGATGGGAATGGCACGTGGAATTGAATGGAATGGAATATGTAATGCAATGCAATGGAATGGAATGAAATGTGGAACAGAATGGAATGCAATGCGGAATGGAATGCAATGGAATGTGGAGTGGAATGCAATATAATGTGGAATGGAGTTGAATGGAAAGTGAAATGGAAATAGAATTTAATGTGGAATGGTATGGAACTTAATGTGGAATGAAAAGAAATTGAATGTGGAATGGAACGTGGAATGGAATGGAATGGAATGTGAAAAAGAATGTAGAACAGAATGGAATGTGGAATGTAATGGAATGCAATGTGGAATGGAACGGAATGGAATGCAATATGGAACGCAATGGAATGGAATGGAGTGGAATTTTGAATGGAATGGAATGTGGAATGTAATGTGCAATGGAATGGAAAGGGATGTGGAATAGAATGTGAAATGGAATGGAATGGAATGTGGAATGGAATGTGGGATGGAAGGTGGAATGGAATGGAATGGAACAGAATGGAATGTGCAATGGAATGTGGAATGTAACGTTGAATGGAATGGAATGGAATGGAATGAAATGTGGAATGGAATGGAATGGAATTGAATGTGGAATGGAATATGGAATGGAATCGAATGGAATGTGGAATGGAATTGAATGGAATGTGGAATGCAATGGAAAGGAATATAATTTGGATTGGAATGGAAAGGAATGTGGAATGCAATGGAATGGAATGGAATGTGGAATGGTAGGGAATGTAATGTGGAATGGAATGGAATGGAATGTGGAATGGAATGGCGAATGGAATGGAACGGAATGTGGAATGGAATGGAATTTCACGTGGAATGGAATGGAATGGAATGTGGAATGGAATGTGGAATGGATTGGAATGGAATGGAAGGTGGAATGGCATGGAAAGAAATATGGAATCGAATGGAATGGAATATAATGTGGAATGGAAGAGAATCGAATGTGGAATGGAATGGAATGGAATGTGGAATGGAAGGGAATTTTAATGGGATGGAAAGTGGAATGGAGGGGAATGGAATGGAATGGAATGTGGAATCTAATGGAATGGAATGTGGAATAGAAGGGAATTGAATGGAATGGAATATGGAATCTAACGTCGAAAGGAATGGAGTGGTATGTGGAATGGAACAAGGAATGGAGTGGAATGGAAAGTGGAATGGAATGGAATGCAATGTTTAATAGAATGAGTAATGGAAAGGTATAGAATGGAATGGAATGTGGAATGGAATGGAATGTTATGTGTAATAGAATGAGGAATGGAATGGTATAGAATGGAATGGAATGTGGAACGAAATGGAATGCAATGTGGAATGGGATTGAATGGAATGTGGAATGGAATGTTTACTGAAATGTGGAATGGAATGGAATGGAATGTGGAATGGACTAAGAAATGGAAAGTGGAATGGAATGGAATGGAACGTGAAATGGAAAGTGGAATGCAAAGTGGAATGGAACGTGGAATGTATCGTGGAATGGAATAGAATGGAACTTGGAATGGAATTGAATGGAACGTGGAATGGAATGGAATGGAAAGTGGATTCTAACGGAACGTGGAATGGTGAGGAATGGAACGTGGAATGTAATGGAATGTTGAACGGCGTGGACTGGAAAGTGGAATGGAATGTGGAATGGAATGGAATGGAATGAGGAATGGAACGTTGAATGGAATGGAATGGATCATGGAATAGAACGAGGAATAGAATGTTTAATGGAATGGAATGGATCATGGAATAGATCGAGGAATGGAACGTGGAAGGGAATGGAAAGGCAAGCGGAATGGAATGGAACGTGGAATGGAATGGAGTGGAACGTGGAATGGAGTGGAATGGAACGTGGAGTGGAAGAGTTTGGAAAGTGGAATGGAGTGGGATGGAATGTGGAATGGAATGTGGAATGTAATAGAACGTAATGGAATGCAAAGTGGAATGGAATGGAAAGTGGAAAGTAAAGGAATTGAATTTGGAATGGAATGTGGAATGTAATGGAATGGAATGTGGAATGGAATGTGGAATGGAATGCAATGTAAAATGGAAATAGAATGGAATGTGAAATGGAAATAGAATGGAATGTGTAATGGAATGGAATGGAATGTGCAATGGAATGGAATGTGGACTGAAATGGAATTGAACGGAACGGAATGGAATGGAATGTGGAATGCAATGTGGAAAGCAATGGAATGAAATGGAATGGAATGTGGAAAGAAATTGGGAATGGAATCTGGAATGGAATGTGTAATGGAATGGAAGAGAATGCAACGTGGAATGGAAGGTGAAATGGAATGTGGAATGTAATGGGGAATGAAATGTGGAATGGAATGTGTAACGGAATGGAAGAGAATGCAACGTGGAATGGAAGGTGGAATGGAATGTGGAATGGAATAGATCGTCAAATGGAATGCAATGGAATGTGGAATGGAATGGAGTGGAATGTGGAATGGAATGGAATGGAATGGAAAGTGGAATGGAATGGACTGGAATGGAATGGACTGTGGAATGGAATGGAATGGAATGTGCAATAGAATGGAATGGAATGTGGAATGGAATGTGGAATAGAGTGGAATGGAATGTGGAATGGGATGTGGAAAGATTTCGAATGAAATCTGGAATGGAATGTTTAAAGGAATAGAATGGAATGCAATGTGGAAAGGAATGGAATGGAATGGAATGTGAAATGGAATGGAATGAAATGGAATGTGAAATGCACTGGAATGGAATGTGCAACGGAATAGAATGGAATGTGGAATAGAATGGAATGGAATGTGGAATGGAATGGAATGGAATATGGATTGGAATGGAATTGAATGTGGAATGGAATGTAATGGAAAGTAAAATGGAAAATGGAATGTGTAAAGCAATGGAATGGAATGTGGAATGGAACGGAATGTAATGTCAAATGGAATGGACTGGAATGGAATGTGCAATGCAATGGAATGGAATGGAATGGAATATGGATTGGAGTGGAATTGAATGTGGAATGGAATGTAATGGAAAGTAAAATGGAACATGGAATGTGTAAAGGAATGGAATGGAATGTGGAATGGAATGGAATGTAATGTCAAATGGAATGGACTGGAAAGCAATGTGCAATGCAATGGAATGGAATGGAATGGAATGGAATGGAATGGAATGTGGAATGGAATGTAATGGAATATGGAATGGATTGTGGAAAGGAATGGAATGGTATATGGAATGGAACGTGGAATTGAATGGAAGGAACGTGGAATGGAATTGAATGGAACGTGGACTGGAAAGTGGAATGGAACGTGGAATGAAATGGAATGGAACGTGGAATGGAATGAGTTATGGAATGTGGAATTGAATGGAGTGGAATGTGGAATGGAATGAGGAAAGGAACGTGGAATGGAATGGAATGGAACGTGGAATGGAACATGGAATGGAAAGTGGAATGGAATGGAATGGAATGTGGAAATGAATTGATTGGGACGTGGAACGGAATGGCCTGGAATGCGGAATGCAATGGAATGGAATGTGGAACAGAATGTGGAATGGAATGTGGAATAGAATGGAATGGAATGGTATGTGGAATGGAATGGAATGGAATGTGGAATGGATTGGAATGTTAAATGGAATGGAATGGAATGGAATGGAATGTGGAATGGATTGGAATGTTAAATGGAATGGAATGGAATGGAATGGAATAGAATGTGGAATGGAATGTTTAATGGAATGGAATGGAAAGTGGAATGGAACGTGGAAAGGAATGTGGGATGGAATGTGGAAACGAACGTGGAATGGAATAGAATGTGGAATGGAATGGAATGGAATGTGGAATGGAATGGAATGGTATGTGGAATTCAATGCAATGGAATGTGGAATAGAATGCAATAGAAAGTGGATTGAAAAAGAATGGAATGGAATTGAATGTGGAATGGACTGGAATGGAATGGAATGTGGAAAGGAATGTGTAACACAACGTGGAATAGAATGGAAGTTTATGTGGAATGGAATGTGTAATTGAATGGAGTGGAATTTGGAAGACAATGGAATGTGGAATGCAAAGTAATGGAATGGAATATGGAATGGAATGAGGAATGGAATGGAATGTGGAATGGAAAGTGGAATTGAAAGGAATGGACTGTGGAATGGAATGAAGTGGAATGTGGAATGGAATTTGGAATATAGTGGAATGGAATGTGGAATGGAGTGTGGAACGGAATGGAAAGTAATTTGGAATAGAATGCGTTGGAATGTGGAATGGAATGTGAAATGGAATGGGATGGAAATGAATGTGGACTGGAATGTGGAATGGAAACTGGAATGAAAGGTGCAATAGAATGGAATAGAATGGAATGCAGTCAAATGGAATGTGGAAAGGAATGGAATGCAATGTGGAAATTAATGGAATGGAATGTGGAATGGGGTAGAATGTGCAATGGAATATATTGTATTGGAATGTAATGGAACGGAATGTGGAATGGAATGTGGAATGGAAAGTGGAATGGATTGGAATGGAGAGGAATGGAATGTGGAATGGAAAGTGGAATGGAATGTGGAAAGGAATAGAATGGAATGGGGAATGCAATGTGCAATGGAATGGAAGGTGATGTGGAATGGAACGTGGAATGGGATGGAATGGAATGGAATGTGGAGTGGAAAGGAATGGAACGGAATTGAACGTTGAATGGAGTGGAATTGAATGTGGAATGAAATGGAATGGAAAATCGAATGGATCGTGAAATGTAATGGAATGGAATGTGGAATGGAATGTGGAACGTAATGTGGAATGGAACGTGGAATGGAATGGAATGGAGTGGAAAAGAATGGAATGTGGAATGGAACGTGGAATGGAATGGAAAGGAATGTGGAATGGAATGTGGTATGAATTGGAATGGAATCTGGAATGAAATGGAAAGGAAAATGGAATGGATCGTGGAATGGAATGGAATGGAATGTGGAATGGAATGGAATGGAATGTGGAATGGAATGTGGAATGGAATGGAATGGAATATGCAGTGGAATGGAATGGAATGTTTAATGGAATGGAAGGGAATGGAAAATGGAATGCAACGGAATGGAATGTAATGGAATTGTATGGAATGTGAAATTGAAAGTGGAATGGAATGGAATGAAATGTGCAACGGAATGTGGAAAGGAATGGAATGGAAAGTGGAATGGAATGGAAAGGAATGTGGAATGGAATGAAATGGAATGGAAGATGGAATGCAATGGAATGGAATGAAATGGAATGGAACGCGGAATGGAATGGAATTGAATGGGGAATGAAATGTGGAATGGAACGTGGAGTGGAATGGAATGGAAGACAATGGAATGTGCCATGGAATGTGGAATGGAAAGTGGAAACGAATTTAATGGAATGTGGTATGCAATGCTGAATGGATTGGAATGGCATGAGGAATGGAATGAAATGGAATGGAGTGTGGAATGGAACGGAATGGAAAGTGGAATGGAATGGAATGCAAATTGGAATGGAATGGAATGGAATGTGTAACAGAATGCAAAGAATGTGTAGTGGAAACTGGAGTAGAATGGAATTAAATGGAATGGAATGTGGAATGGAATGCAATGGAATGTGGAATGTAATAGAATGGAACGAGAAATGGAAATAGAAGGGAATGTGGAATGGTATGGAATGAAGTGTGGAATGGAATTGAATTGAATGTGGAATGGAACGTCGAATGGAATGGAATGGAATGTGAAATAAAATGTTGAATAGAATGGTACATATAATGGATTTGAATGGGATGTCGAATTGAATTTAATGGAATGTGGAATGGAATGTGAAATGGAACATGGAATGCAATAGAATGGAACAGAATGGAATGTGGAATAGAAAGTGGAATGGAACGTGGAATGGAATGGAATATAATGGAATGTGGAATGGAATTTGGAATGGAAAGTGGAATGGAATGCTGTTGAATGCAATGTGTAACGAAATGGAACAGATTGTGGAATGGAATGCAATGGAATGTGGAATTGAATGCAATGCAATGTGGAATGGAATGGAATGGATAGTGGAATGGAACTTGGAACGGACTGGAATACAGAATGGAATGTGGAATCGAATGGAATGGAATGGAATGCACTGTGGAATGCAAGGGAACGGAAAGGAATGTGAAATGGAATGGAATGGACTGTGGAATTGATTGGAAGTAAAAGGAATGTGAAATGGAATGGAATGGAATGGCATGGAATGCAATGAGGAATGGAAATAAATGGAATGGAGTGGAATGTGGAATGGAATGGGGAATGGAATGGAGTGGAATGTGGAATGGAATGGAATGGAATGTGGAATGGAATGGAATTTAATGTGGAATGGAATTGAATTGAATGTGGAATGGAAAGGAATGGAATGCGAATGAAATGGAAAGGAATGGAAGTTGAAAGGAATGGAGTGAAATTTAATGTGGAATGGAATGCGATCGAATCTGGAATGGAAAGGAATGGAATGTCAATGAAATGGAAATGAATGGAAGGTGAATGGAATGGAAAGTGGAATGGAATGGACTGGAAAGTGGAATGGAATGGAATGGAAAGTGGAATGGAATGGAATGTGGAATACAGTGGAATGGAATGGAATGGAATGGAATGTCGAATGGAATGGTATGGAATTTGGAATGGAATTTAACGTGGAATGGAATGGAATGGAATTTGGAAAGCATTGGAATGGTATAGAATGTGAAATGGAATGGAATGGAACGTGGAATGGAAGGGAATGGAATGCATTGGAATGTGGAAAGCAATGGAAGGGAATGTGGAATGGAAGGGAATGGAATGGAATAGAATGTGGAATGGAATGCAATGTAATATGGAATGGAATGTGGAATGGAATTGAATGGAATGGAAAGACGAATGGAACGTTGAATGGAATGGAATGGAAAGTGGAATGGAATGGAATGGAATGTGAAATGGAATGCGGAATGCAATGGATAAGAATGGAAAGGAATGTGGAATATAATGGAATCGAACATGAAATACAATGGAATGTAATGTGAAATCGAATGAGGAATGGAATGGAATGGAATGGAATGTGGATTGTACTGGAATTGAATGTGGATTGTACTGGAATGGAAGGCAGAGTGGATTGTGGAATGGAAAGGAACGGAACATGGAATAGAATGTGGAATGTAATGGAATGGAATGTGGAATGGAACGTGGAATGGAATTGAATGGAACGCGGAATGGAATGGAATGTGGAATGGAATGCAATGGTAAGTGAAATGGAATGGAATGGAAGGTGGAATGGAATGGATCGTTGAATGGAGTGGAATGTAACCTGAAATGGAAATTTGAATGGAATGGAATGGAATGTGGAATCTAATGGAGTAGAATGTGTAATGAAAAGTGGAATGGTATGTGGAATGGAATGTGGAATGGAAAGTGGAATGGCATGTGGAATGGAACGTGGAATGGAATGGAATGGAATGTGAAATGGAACGAGGAATGTAATTTAATGGAATGTGGAATGGAATGTGCAAAGCAATGGAATCGAATGCGTAATGGAAAGGAATGGAATGGAATGAGGACTGGAATGGAATGCAATGGAATGGAATGTGCAATTGAACGGAATTGAATGCAGAATGGAACGTGGAATGTAATGGAATGGAATGTGAAATAGAATGAGGAATTGAATGGAATGGAATGCGGAATAAAATGGATTGGAATGCAATGAGGAAAGGAAAGGAAATGAATGGAATGTGGAAAGGAATGGAACGGAATGGAATCGAATGTGGAATGAAATGGAATGGAATGGAATGTGGAATGGAACAGAAGGGAAAAGAATGGAATGTCGAATGGAATGGAAAGGAATGTGGAAAGGACTGTGAAATGCTATGGAATGGAATGTGGAATGGAAAGGAGTGGATTGGAATTGATTGGAACGGAATGTCTAATTGAATGGAATTTAATGTGGAATGCAATGGAATGGAATGTGAAATGGAATGCAATGGAATGTGTAATGGAAAGTGGAATGGAATGGAATGGAATGTAGAATGAAACGGAATGAAATGTGTAGTGGAACGTGGAATGGAATGTGGAATGGAACGTGGAATGGAATGGAATGGAAAGTGAAATGGAATAAGGAATGTAATGGAATAGAATGGAATGTAATGTTTAATGTAATACAATTAAAGGTGTAATGAAATGTGGAATGGAATGGAATGGAATGTGGAATGGAATGGAATGGAATGTTAAATGGAAGGGAATGGAACGTGGAATGGAATGTGCAATGGAATGTGGAATGGAATGGAATGGAATGTGAAATGGTATGAGGAATGGAACATGGAATGGAATGGAATGGAACATGGAGTGGAATGTGGAATGAAACGTGGAGTGGAACGTGTAATGGAAATTGGAATGGAACGTGGAATGGAATATGGAATGGAAAGTGGAGTGGAATGGAATGGAATGGAATGTGGAATAGAATCGAATGTATTGTGAAAAGGAGTGGAATGGAATGTAGAATCAAATGAAATGGAATGGGGAATGGAAAGGATTGGAACAGAAAGGATTGGAATATGGAATGCAATGGAGTGGAAAGTGGAATGCAATGTGGAATGGAATGTGGAATGGAATGGAATGGACTGTGGAATGGAATGGAAAGGAATGAAATGTGAAATAAATTGGAATGGATTGTGGAATGCAATGGTATGGAACGGAATGTGGAAAGGAATGGAATGGAATGGAATGGAATGTGGAATTAAATGGAATGAAATGTGGAATGGAACGTGGAACGGAATGGAAAGGAACGTGGAATGGAAAGGAATGGAATGTGAAATGGAATCAGGAATGGAATGGAAAAGAATTGAATGGAATGTGGAATGTAATGGGATGGAATATGCAATGGAATGAAGAATGGAATGCAATTGAATGAAGAATGGAATGGAATGGAATGTGGAATGGAATGTGGAAATGAATGGAATGGAATGGAATGTGGAATGGAATGTGGAAATGAATGGAATGGAATGTGGAATGGAATGGAATGGAATGTGGAATGGAATATTTAATGCAATTTGGAATGATCCGTAATGGAATGTGGAATGGAAAGTGGAAAGGAATGGAATGGAAGGTAGAATGGAATGGAATGGAAGGTGGAATGGAATGTATAATGGAATGGGATGGAACATGGAATGGAAAGTTGAATGGAGTGTGGAATGGAATGTGGAATGCAATGCAATGGAATGGAATGTGGAATGGAATGGAATGGAATGTAGAATGGAATGGAATGTAATGGAATGGAATGCGAAATGAAGTTAAATGCAATGTGGAATGGAATCGAATGTGGAATGGAACATGGAATGGAATGGAATGGAAAGTGGAATGGAATATGTAATGGAATGGAATGAAATTTAGAATGGAACATGGAATGGACAGTAAAAGAAATGTGTAATGGAACGTGGAATGGAACGTGGAATGGAACGCAGAAAGGAAAGTGGAATGGAACGTGGAATGGAACGTGGAATGGAATGGAATGCAAATTGGAATGCAATCTGGAATGGAATGGAATGGAGTTCGCAATGAAATGTGGAATGGAATGGAATGGAATGGAATTTGCAATGGAATGTGGAAAGGAATGGAATGGAATGTGGAATGCAACGCAAACGAATGTGAAATGGAATGGATTGGAAGGTACAAAGGAGGAATGGAATGGAATGGATTGGAAAGTAGAATGAAGGAAAGGAATGGAAAGGAAAGTGGAGTGGAATGAAAGTGAATGGAAAGTGGAATGGAATGTTCAATGGAATGGAATGAAATATGGAATGGAATCTGGAATGGAATGGAATGGAATGAGGAATGGAATGTGTAATTGAAGGGAATGGAATGCAATTGAATGGAATGGAATATAATGTGCAATGTAATGGAGAGGATTGTGGAATGGAATGTGGAATGGAATGGAATGGAAAGTGGAAGAGAATATGTAACGGAATGGAATGCAATAGGGATTGGAATGGAAAGGAATATGGAATACAATGTGGAATGGAATGGATTGACGAATGGAATGTGGAATGGAATGGAATGTAGAATAAAACGTTTAATGGAATGGAATGGAATGGAATGGAATGGTATGTGGAATCGAATGGATTGGAATGTGGATTGGAATGGAATAGAATTTGAAATGGAATGGAATGGAATATGGAATGGAATGGAATGGAATGTGGAATGGAACATGGAGTGGAATGGAAGGTAATGTGGAATGGAGTATGAAATGGAATGGAATGAAATGGAAAGAAAAGGAAGAGAATGGAATGAGGAATGGAATGGAATGGAATGTGGAATAGTATGTGGAATTCAAAGTGGAATGGAATATAATGGGATGTGTAATGGAATGTAATGGAAAGTGGAATGGAATGGAATGGAATGTTTAATGGAATTGAATGGAATGTGGAATGGAACTTGGAATGGAATGCAATGGAACATGTAATGGAATGGAATGAAAGGTGAAATGGAATGGAACTTGGAATGCAATGGAACGGAACGTGGAATGGAATGGAATGGAATTGAATGTGGAATGTCATGGAATGGAATGTGGAATTCAATGGAATAGAATGTGGAATGGAATGACATGGAATATGGAATGGAATGGAGTGGAATGTGGAATGGAATGTGGAATGAAATGGAATGGAATATTGATCTAATTTAATGGAATGTGGAATTAATTGGAATGGAATGTGTAATGGAATGTGGAATGGAATGAAATGGAATGTGGAATGGAATGAAATGGAATGTGGAATGGAATGTCTAATGCTGGAATGGAATGTGGAATGGAATGGAATGGAATCTGAAATGGAATGTGAAATGGAATGTGGAGTGCAATGTAATGGAAAGTGGAATGGAATGTGGAATGAGATGGAATGGATTGTGTAATGAAACGTGAAATGGAATGTAATGGAATGCAGAATGGAATGTGGAATGGAATGGTATGGAATGTGGAATGGTTTGGAATGGAATGTGGAATGGAATGTGGAATGCAATGCAATGGTATGTGGAATGGTATGCGGAATGGAATGGAATAGAAGGTGGAATGGAATAGAATGGAAATTTGAATGGAATGTGGAATGGAATGGAATGGAATGCAATGTGGAATGGAATGGAATGGAAAGGAATGCAATGTGGAATGGAATGGAATGGAATGGAATGGAATGGAATGGAATGGAATGGAATGCAATGTGGAATGGAATGGAATGGAATGTGGAATGGAATGGAATCCAATGTGGAATGGAATGGAATGGAACGTGGAATGGAATGGAATGTGGAATGGAATGGAATGGAATGTGGAATGGAAGGGAATGGAAGTGAATGGAATGTGGAATGGAATTGAATGCAATGTGTAATGGAAGAGAACGGAATGGAATGATATGTGGAATGGAACGGAATGGAATATGGAATGGAATGTGGAAATGAATGGAATGGTAAGTGGAATAGAACGTGGAACGTAATGTAATGACACGTGGAATGGAATGGAAAGGAATGTGTAATGGAATTAGGAATGGAACGTGGAATAGTATGGAGTGGAATGTGGAATGGAATGGAAAGGAATGGAATGTGGAATGGAAGTGAATTTAATGTGGAATGGAATGGAAGGCAATGAGGAATGGAATGGAATGAGGTAAGGAATTGAATGGAATGGAATGTGGAATGGTATATGAAATGCAATGGAATGTAAAGTGGAATGGAATGTGGAATGGAATGGAATGGAACATTGAATGAAATGTGGATTGGAATGGAATGGAATGTGGAAAGCAATGCGGAATGGAAAGGAATGGAATGTGGAAAGGAATGTGGAATGGAATGGAATGGAATGTGGAATGGAACGTGCAAAGGAACGTGGAATGGAACGGTGAATGGAATGTGGAATGGAATGGAATGGAATGGAATGGAATGTGGAATGCAATGGAATGGAATGGAATGTGGAATGTGGAATGGAATGTGGAATGAAACGTGAAATGGAAAGGATCGGAATGGAATGTGGGTTGCAAGGCAATGGAATGTAAATTGGAATAGAATGCAACGTAATGGAATATGGAAAGGAACTGAAAGGAATGGAATGGAATGTGGAATGGAATGGAAGTGAACGTGGAATGGAATGGAATGGATTGTGGAATGGAATGTGGAATGGAATGGAATGGAATGTGGAATGGAAAGCAATGGAACATGAAACGCAATGGAATGGAAATTGGAATGGAATGGAACGGAACATGGAATGGAATGGAACGGAAAGTGGAATGTGATGGAATTGAAAGAGGAATGCAAGGGAATGGAATATGGAATAGAATGGAAGGGAATGGAATGTGGAATGGAATGTGGAATGGACTGACATGCAAGGCGGAATGGAAAGGAATTGAATGTGGAATGGAGTGGAAAGGAATGTGGAATCTAATGTGGAATGCAATGGAATGGAATGGAATGGAATGTTGAATGGAATGGAATGGAACTTGGAATGGAATGTGCAATATAAAGTGGAATGGAACGTGAAATGGAACGTGCAATGGAATGCGGAATGGAAAGGAATGGAACGTGGAATGAAATGTGGAATGGAATGGAATGGAATAGAATGGAATGGAATGGAATGAAATTTGAAATGGAATGCAATGGAATGTGGAATGGAATGGAAAGGAATGTGGAATGGAATGCAATGTGGAATGGAATAGAATGGAATGTGTAACGGAACGTGGATTGGAACTGAATGTGGAATGGAATGGAATGGAATGAAATACGGAATGGTATGGAATGTGGAATGCAATGGAATGGAATGTGGAATGGAATGGAATGGAATGTGGAATGGAATGGAATGGAATGGAATGGAATGTGAACTGCAATGGAATGGAATGTGGAAAGGAATGTAATGCAATTTGGAATGGAATGTGCAATGGAATGTAAAGGATTGTGGAATGGAATGGAATGTGCAATTGAATGTAAAGGATTGTGGAATGGAATGGAATGTGGAATGGAATGTGAATGGAATTGAATGGAATGTGGATGGAATGGAAAGTAATGTGGAATGGCATGGAATGGAATGTGGAATGGAACGTGGAATGAAATGGAAAGGAATATGGAATGGAATGTGGACTGGAAAGAAATGGAATGTGGAATTGAATATGGAATGGACAGGAAAGGAATGTGGAATGCAATGAAATAATGGAATGTGGAATGGAATGCAATGGAATGTGGAATCGAATGTGGAACGGAAGGGAATGGTATGTGGAATGGAATGTGGAATGCTTGGAATGGAATGTGGAATGGAATGGAATGTAATGGTAATGCAAAGTGGAATGCAATTTAATGGAAACTGGAATGGAACGTGGAATGGGATGGAATTGAATGTGGAATGGGATGGAACGTAATTTTCAATGGAATGTGGAATGGAATGGAATGGATTGCAGAATGGAATGTGGAATGAAATGGAATGGAATGTGCAATGGAATGTGGAATGGAATGGAATGGAATGTGGAATGGTATGTGGAATTCAAAGTGGAATGGAATATAATGGGATGTGTAATGGAATGTAATGGAAAGTGGAATGGAATGGAATGGAATGTTTAACGGAATTGAATGGAATGTGGAATGGAACTTGGAATGGAATGCAATGGAACATGTAATGGAATGGAATGAAAGGTGAAATGGAATGGAACTTGGAATGCAATGGAACGGAACGTGGAATGGAATGGAATGGAATTGAATGTGGAATGTCATGGAATGGAATGTGGAATTCAATGGAATAGAATGTTGAATGGAATGTCATGGAATATGGAATGGAATGGAGTGGAATGTGGAATGGAATGTGGAATGAAATGGAATGGAATATTGATCTAATTTAATGGAATGTTGAATTCATTGGAATGGAATGTGTAATGGAATGTGGAATGGAATGAAATGGAATGTGGAATGGAATGAAATGGAATGTGGAACGGAATGTCTAATGCTTGGTATGGAATGTGGAATGGAATGGAATGGAATCTGGAATGGAATGTGAAATGGAATGTGGAGTGCAATGTAATGGAAAGTGGAATGGAATGTGGAATGAGATGGAATGGATTGTGTAATGAAACGTGAAATGGAATGTAATGGAATGCAGAATGGAATGTGGAATGGAATGGTATGGAATGTGGAATGGTTTGGAATGGAATGTGGAATGGAATGTGGAATGCAATGGAATGGCATGTGGAATGGTATGCGGAATGGAATGGAATAGAAGGTGGAATGGAATAGAATGGAAATTTGAATGGAATGTGGAATGGAATGGAATGGAATGCAATGTGGAATGGAATGGAATGGAAAGGAATGCAATGAGGAATGGAATGAAATGGAATGGAATGGAATGGAATGGAATGCAATGTGGAATGGAATGGAATGGAATGTGGAATGGAATGGAATCCAATTTGGAATGGAATGGAATGGAACGTGGAATGGAATGGAATGTGGAATGGAATGGAATGGAATGTGGAATGGAAGGGAATGGAAGTGAATGGAATGTGGAATGGAATTGAATGAAATGTGTAATGGAAGAGAATGGAATGGAATGATATGTGGAATGGAACGGAATGGAATATGGAATGGAATGTGGAAATGAATGGAATGGTAAGTGGAATAGAACGTGGAACGTAATGTAATGACACGTGGAATGGAATGGAAAGGAATGTGTAATGGAATTAGGAATGGAACGTGGAATAGTATGGAGTGGAATGTGGAATGGAATGGAAAGGAATGGAATGTGGAATGGAAGTGAATTTAATGTGGAATGGAATGGAATGCAATGAGGAATGGAATAGAAAGAGGAAAGGAATTGAATGGAATGGAATGTGAAATGGAATGGAATGGAATGGAATACAATGTGGAGTGGAATAGATTGGAATAGAATGGAATGTGGAATGGAATTGTATGCAATGTGGAATGGAATGGAAAGGAATGTGGAAAGGAATGTGGAATGGAATGGAATGGAATGTGGAAAGGAACGTAATGAAATTTGGAAAGTAATGTGGAATGGAATGGAATGGAATGTGGAATGGAAAGGAATGGAATGTGGAATGGAATGGAATGTGCAATGGAAGTTAATGGAATGTGGAAAAGAATGGATTGCAACGTGGAATGGAATGTAATGTCGAAGGGAAAATAATGTAATGGAATATCAAAAGAAGTGGAAAGGAATGTGGAATGGAATGTGTAATGGAATGGAATGGAATTTGGAATGGAATGGAATGGAATGTGGAATGGAATGGAATGGAATATGGAATTGAATGGAATGGAAAGGAATGTGGCATGCAATGGAAAGAATTGGAATGAAATGAGGAACAGAATGGAATGCAATGTGGAATGCAATGGAATGGAAGGAGGAGTGGAATGGTATGGAATTTTGAATGGAATGGAGTGGAATGGGGAATGGAATGTGGAATTGAATGGATTGGAATGCAATGGATTGTGGATTGCAATTTTGAATGGAATGTGGAATGGAATGTGGAATTCAATGGAATGGACTGTGAAATGGAATGGAATGGAATTGAATTTGAAAAGGAATGTAATGTAAAGTGGAATGGAAAGTGGAATGGAATATGGAATGGAAAGTGGAATGGAATATGGAATGGAATGAAATGTAATTGAATGGATTGTGGAATGGAATAGAATGGAATGAAATGTAATTGAATGGATTGTGGAATGGAATAGAATGGAATGTGGAATTCAATGGAATGGAATGGAATGTGAAATGGAAAGGAATGGAATTTGAAATGGAATGGGAAGGAATGTGGAAAGGAATGGAATGGAACGTGGAATTGAATGTGGAATGGAATGGAATGGAACGTGGAATGGTATATGAAATGCAATGGAATGAAATGTGGAATGGAACGTGGAATGGAACGTCTAATGGAAGGAGGAATGAAACGCGGAATGTAATTTGGATTGTAATGTGGAATGGAATGTGGGATGGAAAGGAATGGAATGTGTAATGGAACGTGGAATGGAATGGAATGGAACGTGGAGTGGAACGTGGAATGGAATGTGGAATGGAACGTGGAATGGAACTTTGAAAGGAATGTGGAAAGGAATGTGGAATGGAATGTAGAATGGAATGGAATGGAATGTGGAAGGGAATGGAATTGAATCTGGAATGCAAAGGAATGTAAAGTGGAAAGGAATGTGGAATGGAATGGAATGGAATGTGGAATGCAACGGAACGGAATGGAATGTGGAATGGAATGGAATAGAATGTGGAATGGAATGTGAAATGGAATGGAATGGAATGTGGAATGGAATGTGGAATCGAATGGAATGCATTGGAATGTGGACTGGAATTGAATGGCTTGGAATGTACTGTGGAATGTAATGGAATGGGATGGAATTTGGAATGGAACGTGGAATGGAATGAAATTTGGAATGCAATGCAATGGAATGGAATACGGAATGGAACGGAATGTGGAATGGAAAGGAGTGGAATGTGGAATGGAATGGAATGGAATGTGAACTGCAATGGAATGGAACGGTATTTTGAATGGAATGTGGAATATAATGTGGAATGTAATGGAAAGGATTGTGCAATGGAATGGAATGGAATGTGGAATGGAATGTAGAATGCATTTACATTCCACGTTCAATTCCACTTTCCATTCCACATTCCATTCCATGTTCCATTCCACATTCCATTGCATTCCATTCCACATTCCATTGCATTCCATGCCACGTTCCATTCCAAGTTCCATTCCACTCCATTCCACGTTTCTTTCCACATTCCATTCCACTTTCCATTCCAAACCACCCTACGTTCCATTCCATTCCATTCCACATTCCTTTCCATTCAATTCCACATTCAATTCGACATTCCTTTCCACATTCCATTCCATGCATTTCTATTCCACTTTCCATTCCATTCCATTCCATTCCACATTCCATTCCATTATATTTTGCATTCCATTCCATTCCATTCAAAATTCCACTGCATTCCATTCCATTCGACATTCCATTCCATTCCATTCCACATTCCAAACCATTCCATACCATTGCACATTCCATACCATTCAATTCCACATTTAATTCTGTTCCATTTCACATTCCATTCCACACTCCATTCCACGTTGCATTCCACGTTCTATTCCATGTTCCATTCCGCACTTCATTCCTTTCCATTGCACATTCCAGTCCATTCCATTACACAGCCCATTCCATTCCATTCCACATTTCATTAAGCGTTCCATTCCATTCCATTCCACATTTCATTAAGCGTTCCGTTCCATTCCATTCCATTCCATGTTCCATTCCACGTTCCATTCCACATACCATTACATTCCATTCCACATTCCATTCCACGTTCCATTCCACGTTACATTCCACTTTCCATTCCACTTTCCATTCCATATTCAATTCCGCAATCCATTCCATTCCATTCCACCTTCCATTCCACATTCCATTCCACATTCCATTCCACATTCCATTACATTCCATTCCCCATTCCATTCCACATTCCATTGAACATTCCATTCCACATTCCATTCCATTCCATTCCATTCCACATTCCATTCCACATAGTGTTCCACTCCAGTACACATTCCATTCCACATTCCATTCCATTCCATTTAAATATTCCATTCCGTTCCACATTCCATTCCGTTCCACATTCCATTCCATTCCATTCCACATTCCATTCCACATTCCATTCCATTCCATTCCATCTTCCATTCCACGCTCCATTCCACATTCCTTTGCACATTCCATTCTTCATTGCATTCCATTCAACTCCACATTCCATTCCAAATTGCATTTCATTGCATTCCACATTTCATTCCACATTCCATTCCGTTGCATTCCACATTCCATTCCACGTTCCATTCCATTCCACGTTCCTTTCCATTCCTTTGCAAATTGAATTGCACATTCCATTCCATTCCATTCCCCACTCCATTCCACATTCGATTCCATTCCATTCCACCTTCCATTCCACGTTCCTTTCCACATTCCATTCCACGTTCCATTCCACGTTTCATTCCATTCCATTCCACTTTCCATTCTACATTCCATTCCACATTCCATTCCACATTCCATTCCTTTCTATTCAACGTTCCATTACACAATCCTTTCCACATTCCGACACATTCTATTCCACATTCCATTCAGCATTCCATTCCACATTCCATTCTTTTCCATTCCACACTCCATTGCACATTCCATTCCATTCCACATTTCATTCCACATTCCATTCCATTCCACATTTCATTCCACATTCCATCCCACATTCCATATCATTCCATTCCGCATTCCATTCCACATTCCACTCCATTCCATTCTGCGTTCCACTCCACATTCCATGCCACATTCCATTAAATTGAATTCCACATTCCGTTCCACATTCAATTCCACATTCTATTCCACATTCCATTGCATTCCATTCCACTTTCTATTCCACGTTCCATTCCGCATTTCATTCCACATTCCACTCCACATTCCATTCCATTCCATTCCACGTTACATTCCACGTTCCATTCCATTCCATTCCATTCCACGTTCCATTCCATTCCATTCCACTTTCCATTCCACATTCCATTTCACATTCCATTCTATTCCATTCAATTCCATTCCACCTTCTATTCCATTCCATTCCACATTCCATTCCACATTCCATACCATGTTCCATTCCATTCCATTCCAAGTTGCATTCCACTTTCCATTAGTCGTTCCATTGCACTTTCCGTTTCATTCCATTCCACGTTCCATTCCATATTCCATTCCATTCCATTTCACATTCCATTCCATTCCTTTACACTTTCCATTCCATTCCATTCCACATTCTATTACATTCCATTATACTATCCATTCCACTTTCCTTAACACGTTCCATTCTACTTTCCTTTCAACGTTCCATTACATTCCATTCCACGTTCCATTCCACTCCATTCCAAGATCCATTTCATACAATTCCCCGTTCCATTCCTCATTCCATTTCATATTCCATTCCACCTTCCATTCTATTCCATTCCATTGCATTCCATATTCCATTCCATTATATTCCACTTCCCAATCGATTCAATTCCGCATTCCATTCCATTCCATTTCATTCCTTTTGACATTCCATTGCATTCCATTACATTCCGTTCCACCTTCCATTCCAATCCATTACGTTCCATTTCACATTCCATAAAATTGCATTCCATTCCGCATTCCATTCCTTTCGATTCCACATTCCATTCTATTTCATTCCACATTCCTTTCTGTTCCATTCCGTTCCATTACATTCCACTTTCCATTACACATTCCATTACACTCCACTTTCCATTACACATTCCATTACACATTCCATTCCATTGCTTTCCATATTCCATTCCATTCCTTTCCATTTCACATTCCATTTCACCTTCCATTTCATGTTCCATTCCACGTTCCATTCCACGTTCCATTCCATTCCCTTCCATATTCCACTCCATTCCCTTCAATTCCATTCCGGATTTCATTCTATTCCAATCCACATTCTATTCCACATTCCATTCCTTTCCATTCCACATTTTATGCCACATTCGGTTCCACGCTCCATTCCCTTCCATTCCACGCTCCATTACACATTTCATTCCTGATTAAATTCCACATTCTGTTCCACATTCCATTGCATTCCATTCCACGTTTCATTTCACCTTCCATTCCATTCCATCCAAGGTTCCATTCCACATTCCATTCCACATTCCATTCCATGCTCCATTCCACATTCCATTCCACGTTCCATTCCACCTTCCACTGCAAGTTTCATTCCACGTTCCAATCCATTTCATTCCACGATCTATTCGACATTCCATTCCATTCCATTCCACTTTCCATTCCACATTCCCTTCCACATTCCATTCCACATTCCATTCCATTACATTCCACGTTCCATTCGACATTCCATTCCATTCAAATCCACTTTCCATTCCACATTCTATTCCACATACCATTCCTCATTCCATTCCGATCCATTCCACATTCCATTCCACATTCCATTCTACATTCCGTTACATTCCATTCCACATTCCATTCCATTCCATTCCACATTCCATTCCACTTTGTATTCCATTCCATTCCACATTCCATTCGACATTGCATTCCATTCCATTCCATATCCCATTCCACATTCCATTCCATTCCATTACACATTCCATTCCACATTTCATTCTACATCCCATTCAATTCCATTCCACATTCCATTCCACAATCCATTCCGTTCCTTTCCACGTTCCATTCCAGATTCCATTCCACATTCCATTCCAGATTCCATTCCAAAATCCATTCCATTCCATTCTAAGTTCCATTCGACTTTCCAATGCATTACATTCCACTTTCCATTCCACATTCCATTGCACATTCCATTCCCCATTCCTTTCCGTTCCATTCCACATTCCATTCCACATTCCATTCTTCATTACATTGCTCGTTCCATTCCATTAAATTCCACGTTCCATTCCACAACCCATTCCATACCATTCCACTTTCCTTTCCACATTCCATTCCACATTCACTTCCGATCCATTCCACATTCCATTCCACAGTCCATTCCACAATCCATTCCACATTCCATTCCATTCTATTACAGTACATTTCACGTCCCATTCCACTTTCCATTTCATTCCATTCCACGTTCAATTCCACGTTCCATTGACCATTCCATTCGACGTTCCATTCCACGTTTGATACCATGTTCCACTCCATTCCATTCTACTTTCCATTCCACTTTCCATTCGATTCAATTCCACTTTCCATTCCACTTTCCATTTCATTCCATTCTACTTTCCTTTGCACTTTCCATTCCACATTCTATTCCACATTCCATTCCACATTGCATTCCATTCCATTCCACATTCCATTCCATTCTCTTCCAAATTCCATTAGATTCCATTCCATTACATGCCTCTTTCAATTCCATTCCATTCCATTCCATTCCGCATTTCATTCCGTTGGATTCCGCATTCCATTCCATTCCATTACATTCCATTTCACATTCCACTTCATTTCATTCCATTCCACATTCCGTTCCATTCTATTCCCCATTCCATTCCATTCCATTTCACATTACATTCCACGTTCCATTCCGAATTGCTTTCCACATTCCATTCCATGTTCCATTCCTCGTTCCATTCCTTTCCATTCCACATTCCATTCCATTCCATTCCACATTCCATTTCATTCCACTCCACATTCCATTCCACATTCCATTCCATTCCATTCCACCTTCCATTCCACCTTCAATTCCACATTCCATTCCACGTTGTATTCCACATTCCATTCCATATTCCATTGCATATTCCATTCCATTCCACGTTCAATTCCACATTCCATTCCAGTTTCAATTCCACGTTCCATTCCACATTATATACCATTCCTTTCCATTCCATTCCGGATTCCTATCCATTCTATTCCGCCTTCTATTCTGCCTTCCATTCCATTCTATTCCACATTCCATTCCACATTCCATTGCATTCCATTCCACCTTCCATTCCTTTCCTTTCCACATTCCATTCCTTTCCATTCCAAATTACATTGCACATTCTATTCCACGTCCCATTCCACATTCCATTCCACATTACATTGCATTCCATTCCACGTTCCATTCAACGTTCTATTCCTCATTCCATTATGCATTCCATTCCACGTTCCATTCCATTCCATTCCACGATCCATTCCACAATCCTATCCATTCCATTCCAGTTTCCATACCATTCCATTCTATACCATTCAACATTCCATTCCATTCCATACCACATTCTATTCCACATTCCAATCTTTTCCATTCTCATTCTTTTCCATTCCATTCCACATTCCATTCCAAGTTCCATTCCACGTTCCATTCCACGTTCCATTCCACGTTCCGTTTCGCATTGCATTCCATTCCATTTCGCATTCCAATCCATTCCATTAAAAATTTTATTCCACATTTCATTCCATTCCATTCCACATTCCATTCCACTTTACATTACATTCCATTCCACATTCCACTCCATTCCATTCCACATTGCATTCCTTTCCATTACACGTTACATTGCACATTGCCTTCCACATTCCAATCAACATTCCATTCCACACCATTCCAAATTCCAGTCCATTCCATTCCACATTCCATTCCACATTCCATTCCACATTCCTTTCCATTCCGTTACACATTACATTCCATTCCATTCCACGTTCCATTCCACGTTCCATTCCAAATTCCCTTCCACATTCCATTCCGCGTTCCATTCCACATTCCAATCCATACCATTCCACATTCCATTCCGTTGCATTCCACGTTCCATTCCACATTCCATTCCACATTCCATTCCACGTTTAATTCCGTTCCATTCCACATTTCATTCCACATTCCTTTCCACATTCCTTTCCACATTCCATTCCACATTCCATACCACGTTCCATTCCAGTGTCCGTTAAATTCCATTCCACATTCCACTCCATTCCATTCCACATTCCATTCCATTCCAATCCACATTTCATTCCACATTTCATTCCATTCCATTGCACATTCCATTCCACATTCCATTGCATATTCCATTCCATCCAATTCCACATTCCATTCCTTTCCATTCCATTCAATTCCACGTTCCATTCCACATTCCATTCCATTCCATTCCACGTTCCATTCCACACTTAATTCCACATTCCTTTCCATATTCCATTCCGTTCCATTCCACACTTGATTCCACAGTATATCCTATGTTCATTTCCACATTCCATTCCACTTTCCATTAGACGTTATATTCCACGTTCAATTCCATTGCATTTCACTTTCCATTCCACATTCCATTCCATTCCATTACAAGTTCCATTCCACATACCGTTCCACTTTCCATTCCATTCCATTCCACGTTCCATTCCATATTCCATTGCATTCCATTCCAAGTTCTATTCCACACTCCATTCCACATTCCGTTCCACATTCTATTCCGTGCTATTCCACATTCCATTCCACAACCCATCCTACATTGCAATCCACTTTGCATTCCACATTCCTTTAAATTCCTTGCCTCATTCCATTCCACATTCCATCCCATTCCATTCCACACTCCGTTCCACATTCCATTGCCCATTCAATTCCATTCCATTCCACATTCCATTCCACATTCCATTCCACTTTCCATTCCACGTTCCATTCAATTTCATTCCATGTTCGATTCCACATTCCATTCCATTCCATTAAATATTCCATTCCACATTCCATTGCACATTCCATTCCACATTTCATTCTGTTCCATTCCGCATTCCATTCCATATTCCTTTCCATTCCGTTCCACATTCCTTTCTATTACACTCCATTCCATTCCATTCCACATTCCATTCCATTCCATTCCACATTCCATTCCATTATATTCCACATTCCATTCCATATTCCATTCTACATTCCATTCCACTCAAATCTATTCCATATTCCATCACATTACATTCCACATTCCATTCCATTCCATTCCACATTCCATTCCATTCCATTCCACATTCCATTCCATTCCATTCCAGTTTACAATACGCGTTCAATTCCACTTTCCATTCCATTCCAATCTACGTTACATTCCACATACCATTGCATTCCATTCCACTTTAGTTTCCACATTCCATTCCATGTTATATTACTTTCCATTCCACATTCCATTCCACATTACATTCGACATTCTGTTCCGTTCCATTCCACATTGCATTACATTTCATTACACACTCCATTCCACATTCCATTCCGTTCCATTCCACATTCCATTCTACATTACATTCCACATTCCACTCCATTCCATTCCACATTCCATTAAACATTCCATTCCGCATTGCACTCCATTCCGTTCCACATTCCGTTACACGTTGCATTCCATTCTATTCCACTTTCCATTTCACGATACATTCAACATTCCATTTCTCATTCGATTCCACTGTCCATTCCATATTCCTTTCCACATTCCAATTGATATTCCATTCCATTCCATTTCACATTCCATTCGACATTCCTTCCATTGCATTCCACATTCCATTCCACATTTTCTGGCACATTCCATTCCGTTCCATTCCACATTCCATTCCACAGTCCATTCCACGGTCCATTCCATTCCATCCCACATTCCATTCCACTTTCCGTTCCATTCTATTTCACGTTGCATTCCACATTCCATTCCACGTTCTATTCCACATTCCATTCCATTCCATTCCACATTCCATACCATTCCATACCATTCCATTCCACCGTCCATTCCATTCCATTCCACTTTTGATTCCACATTCAATTGCAAATTCCATTCTGTTCCATTTCACATTCCATTCCGCACTCCATTCCACCTTCCATTCCACATACCATTCCATTCCATTCCATATTCCATTCCACATTCCATTCCACATTCCATTCCGTTCCATTCCACATTCCGTTGCATTCCATTCCAGGTTCCTTTCCACATTCCATTTCATTCTTTTCCACTTTCCATTCCATTTAATTCCACATTCCATTCCACATTCTCTTCCACATTCCATTCAATTCCACATTCCATTCCTCAGTCCGTTCTACATTCCCTTCCACATTCCATTCCATGTTCCATTCTCATTCCATTGCATTTCATTTCACATTCTATTCCACAATCTGTTGCATTCCAATTCACATGCCATTCCACATTCCTTTAAATTCCATTCCAAATTCCATTCCACATTCCATTCCACGTTCCATTCCAATGTCCTTTACATTCCTTTCCACAATCCATTCCATTCCATTCCACATTGCATTCCATTCCAATAAACGTTTCATTCCATTCCATTGCACATTCCATTCCATATTCCATTCCACATTCCATTCCACATTCCATTCCACATTCCATTCCATTCCTTTCCATTCAATTCCACTATCCATTCCACATTCCATTCCATTCCATTCCAACTTCCATTCCACACTCAATTCCACATTCCTTTCCATATTCCATTCCGTTCCATTCAACACTTGATTCCACATTCTATCCTATGTTCAATTCCACATTCCATTCCACGTTCCATTAGACGTTATATTCCACGATCAATTCCATTGCATTTCACTTTCCATTCCATTCCATTCCAAGTTCCATTCGACATACCATTCCACTTTCCATTCAATTCCATTCCACGTTCCATTCCACTTTCCATTCTATTCCATTCCACGTTCCATTCCACAACCCATTCTACATTGCAATCCACTTTCCATTACACATTCCATTAAATTTCCTGCCACATTCCATTCCACATTCCGTTCCACATTCCATTCCACGTTCCGTTCGATTCCATTCCATGTTCAATTCCACATTCCATTCCATTGCATTAAACTTTCAATTCCACATTGCATTGCACATTCCATTCCACATTCCATTCTGTTTCATTCCACATTCCATTCAATATTCCATTCCATTCCGTTACACATTCCTTTCTATTACGCTCCACATTTCATTCCACATTCCCTTCCATTCCATTCCACATTCTAATCCAAGTTTCATTCCATTAACATCCACGTTCCATTCCAAGTTTCATTAAACATTCCATTCCACATTCCATTCCACATTCCATTCCCTACCATTTCGCATTCCATTCCACATTCCATTCCACATTCCAATCCATTGCATACCACATTCCATTAAACATTCCATTCCATACCATTCCGCATTCCATTCTCATTCCATTGCATTACATTCCACATTCCTTTCCACATTCCATTCCATTCCATTTCACATTTCATACCACATTCCATTCCATTGTATTCCACATTCCATTCCACTTTCCATTCCATGTTCCACTCCACCTTCCATTCCACATTCCATTCCATTCCATTCCACGTTCCATACCATTCCATTCGACGTTTCTTTTCATTCTGATCCACGTTCCATTCCACATTCCATTACTCATTCCGTACCACATTCTATCTCACTTACCATTACATTCCATTACACATTCCATTCCATTTCATTCCACCTTCCATTCCATTCCATTCCGCATTTCTTTACAAATTCCATTCCACATTCCATTACACTCCATTCTATTCCAGATTCCATTCCATTCCATTGCGCAATCCATTCCCCATTCCATTCCACATTCCATTCCAAGTTCCATTCCATTGCATTCCACATTCTAATCCATTCCATTCCTCATTCCATTCCATTCAATTGCACATTCCATTCCATTCCATTCGTTTCCACATTCCATTCCATCGCATTCTGCCTTCCATTCCATTCTATTCGATTCCAATCCACTTTCCACTCCATTCAATTCCATTCCATATTCCATTCCATTAGATTCCACATTCCATTCCATTGCATTGCACATTCCACTCCACGTTCAATTCCACGATGCACTCCTTGTTCCATTCCACGACACATTTCACGTTCCATTCCTTTCCATTAAACATTCCATTCCATTCCATACCCCATTCCATTCCATTCCATTCCACATTCCATTCCATTCCATTCCACATTCCATTCCATTCCATTCCACATTCCATTCCATTCCACATTCCATTCCATTTCACTCTACTTTCCATTCCACGTTCCATTTCACATTGCATTCCACATTGCATTCCAAGTTCCATCCCATTCCATTCTACATTCCAGTCGATTCCATTCCACGGTCCATTCCACGTTCCATTCCACATTCCATTTCACATTCTAATCTAAGTTCCATTCCATTCTTTCCAAGTTCCATTCCACTTTCCATTCCATTACATTCCACGTTTCATTCCACATTCCATTCCATTCCATTCCAACTTCCTTTCCAGGTTCCATTCCACGTTCCATTCCATTACATTCCACTTTCCATTCCACATTCCATTCCATTCCATTCCACGTTCCATTCAACATTCCATTCCATTCAGTTTCATGTTCCATTCCATATTCCATTCCACATTCCGTTCTACATTCCATATCACGTTCCATTCCACGATACATTCCACACTCAATTCCACGATACATTGCACGTTCCACTCCACATTCTATTCCATTCCATTCCATTCCCCTCCACATTCCCTTCTACATTCCATTCCACATTCCATTCCACGTTCCATTCCACATTCCTTTACATGTTTCATTCTATGTTCTATTCCACATTCCATTCCATTCCTTTCCGCTTTCAATTCCACGTTCCATTCCATTCCATTCAACTTTCCATTCCATATTCCATTGAACATCCCATTCCATGTTCCATTCCTTGTTCTGTTCCACGTTCCATTCCACATTCCATTCCGTTCAATTCCACATTTCATTCCACATTGCATTCCACATTCCAATCTATTCCATTCCACATTCCATTCCATTCCATTCCAATCCACATTCCATTCCATTCCATTCCAAATTCAATTCCATTCCTCATTCCATTCCATTCCATTCCACATTCCATTTCACATTCAGTTACACATTCCATTCCATTCCATTCTATTCCACATTCCATTCCATTCCATTCCACATTCCAATACTTTCCATTCCACATTCCATTCCATTCCATTCCACATTCAAATCCACTTTCCATTCCACATTCCTTTCCCCATTCAATTGCATTCAATTCCACGTTCCATTCCATTCCATTGCATTCAACGTTCCTTTCCGTTCCATTCAATTCCAAGTTCCATTCCATTCCATTGCATTCCACATTCTATTCCATTCCATTCCACATTCCATTCCATTCCATTCCATTCCAAATTCCATTCCATTCAATTCCAATCCACATTTCATTCCACTCCATTCCAAGCTCAATTCCATTCCTCATTCCATTCCATTCCATTCCACATTCCATTGCACATTCTGTTCCATTCTATTCTATGCCACATTCCATTCCACATTCCATTCCATTTTTCATTCCACGTTCCATTCCACTTTCCATTCCATTCCAGTCCATTGCACGTTCCATTTCATTCCATTCCACGTTTCAATTCATTCCGTTCCACATTCCATTCCACATACCATTTCACATTCCTTTCCAAATTATATTTCACTTTCCATTGCATTCCATTCCATTCCACATTTCGTTGTAGTCCATTCCATTCAATTCCACCTTTCATTCCATTGCATTCTGCTTTCCATTCCATTCCATTGCATTCTTCTTTCCATTCCATTCCCTTCCATTCCATTCCTTTCCATTCCATTCCATTCTATATTCCACTCCATTCCATTCCATTTCACATTCCATTCCATTCCATTTCACATTCCATTGTATTCCTTTCCACATTCCATTCCACTTTCCATTCCACGTCGCATTCCATCTTCCATTCCACGTCCCAATCAACTTTGCATTCCTTTCCATTCCACAATCCATTTCATCCCATTACACGTTCCATTCCATTCCATTCCATGCTCCATTCCAATTTCCATTCCACTTTCCATTCCACGTTGCATTCCAAGTTCCATTCCATTCCATTCCATGTTCCATTCCAAGTTCCATTCCATTAAATAATACGTTCCATTCCATTCCATTTCACATTCCTTTTCACGTTGCATTCCATTCCATTACATTCCACATTTCATTCCACGTTCCATTCCATTAAATTCCACTTTCCATTCCACGTTCCATTCCACGTTCCATTACTTTCCATTCATCATTCCTTTCCATTCCACTTCACTTTCCATTCCATTCCATTCGACGCTCCATTCCACGTTCCTTTCCATGTTGTATTCCACATTCCATTCCACGTCCCATTCCACGTTCCATTCCATGTTGTATTCCACGTTCCATTCCACGTCCCATTCCACGTTCCATGCCTTTCCATGCCACATTCCATTCCATTCCTTTCCACATTCCATTCCATTCCATTCCACATTCCATTACATTCCATTCCACATTCCATTCCACATTCCATTTCTCATTCCATTCCATTCCATTCCACGTTCCATTCAACATTCCAATCCATTCAATTTCACGTTCCATTCCATATTCCATTCCACATTCCATAACACATTCCCCTCCAGTTCCATTCGGCGATCCATTCCACGTTCAATTACAGGAACCATTGCACGTTCCATTCCACATTCCATTCCATTCCATGCCACATTGCCTTACACATTCCATTCCACATTCCATTCCACGTTCCATTCCACATTCCTTTCCATGTTCTATTCCACGATCCATTCCACTTCCCATTCCATTTCATTCCACATTCCATTCCACTTTACATTCCTTTCCGTTCCACTTTTCATTCCACATTCCAAGGCACATTCCATTCAATATTCCATTCGACGTTGCATTCCACGTTCCATTCCACATTCCATTCCATTCCATTTCACTTTCCATTCCACATTCCATTCTATTTTCCTTTCCATGATCCATTCCACGTTCCATTCCACGTTCCATTCCACATTCTATTCCATTCTACTCCACATTCCATTCCACATTCCACTGCAAATTCCATTCCACGTTCCAATCCACAATGCATTGCACATTCCATTCCACATTCGATTCCACATTCCATTACTTTCCATTTCACAATCCTTTCCATTCCATTCCACTTTCCATTCCAAATTCAATTCCATTCCAATCCACATTCCATTGGACATTCCATTCCATTCCATTAAACATTCCTTTCCTTTGCATTCCCCGTTCCATTCTAACCCATTCCATGTTGCATTCGATTCCATTCCGCATTCCATTCCATTCCATTCCAATAGAAATTCTATTGCATTCCACATTGCTTTCCATTCCATTTCACATTCCATTCCATTCCATTCCATTCCACATTCCATTCCATTCCATTCCACATTCCATTCCATTTCATTCCATTCCTTTTCATTCCATTCCACATTCTATTCCATTCCACATTGCATTCCTATCCACATTCCATTCCACTGTATTCTATTCCATTCCATTCCACATTTCATTCCATTCCATTACATTCCATATACCATTCCATTCCATTCCACATTCCATTCCATTCATGTATTACATTCCATTCCATTCCATTCCGTATCCCATTCCACTCCATTCATTTATTCTATTCATTTATTCCATTCCATTCCATTCCATTCCGTATTCCGTTCCATTCCATTCCACACACCATTCCATTCCACATTCCATTCCACGTTCCATTCCACGTTCCATTCCATGTTCCATTCAGTTCCATTACACATTCCATTCCATTCCATTCCACATTCCATTACATTTCATTCCACATTCCATTCCACATTCTATTCCATTCCATTCCATTTTGCATTCCACATTCCATTCCATTCCATCGCACATTCCTTTCCACATTACATTCCATTTTGTTCCATTGCACATTTCATTTCACACTCCATTCCTTTCCATTTCACATTCCACTCTATCAATTTCACACTCTATTCCACATTCAATTCCATTCCATTCCATTCCACATACCATTCCACATTCCATTCCATTCCATTCCAGATTCCATTACATTGCATTCCACATTCCTTTCCATTTAATTCCACTTTCCATTGCATTCCGTTCCACATTCTATTCAAAATTCCATTCCATTCCATTCCACATTCCATTCCATTCCTTTCCACATTCCATTCCATTCCATTCCAATCCACATTCCATTTCACATTCCATTCCATTCCTTTCCACTTTCCATTCCACATTCAATTTCATTCCTTTCACATTCCATTCCATTCCATTCCATACTACATTGCATTCCACATACCATTTCATTCCAATCCACATTCCATTGCACATTCCATTCCATTTCACGCCACATTCAATTCCACATTCCATTCCATTCCTTTCCATTTCACTTTGAATTCCACATTCCATTCCACATTCCATTCCATTCCACTCCACTTTCCATTTCACGATCCATTCCACATTCCATTCCACATTCCATTCCACCTTCCCTTCTGTTCCATTCCACATTCCATTCCACATTGCATTCCACATTCCATTCAACGTTCCATATTCCATTCCACATTCCATTCAGTTCCATTCCACATTCCAATCCACATTCCATTCTATTCAATTCCACATTTCATACCACATTCCATTCCAGGTTACTTTCCATGTTCCATTCCACGTTCCATTCCATTCCATTCCTTTCCATTCCATTCCATTCCATTCCACTTTCCAATTCATTCTGTTCCACATTCCACTTACACTTTCCATTTCACATTCCGTTCCACATTCTGTTTCTCTTTAAATTCCATTCCATTCCATTCCATTACACATTTCATTCCATTCCATTCCACATTCCATTCCACGTTCCATTCCACGTTCCATTACACATTCCCTTCCAAATTCCATTCCGTTCCATTCCACATTCCATTGCACATTCCATTCCACATTACATTCCGTTCCATTCCACGTTCCATTGCGCATTACATTCCACATTCCATTCCAGATTCCTTTCCTTTCCATTCCACATTCCATTCCACATTCAATTCGACATTCCATTCCATTGCATTTCACATTCAATTCTCATTCCATTGCATTACATTCCAAATTCCATTCCACATTCCATTCCTTTCCATTCCACATTTCATTTAATTCCATTCCACATGCCATTAAACATTCCATTCCATTCCTATCCACATTCCATTCATTTCCACATTCCATTCCACATTAAATTCAATGTTCCATTCCATTCCATTCCACTTTCCATTCCACGTTCTATTCCATGTTCCACTCCATTCCATTACACGTTCCATTCCAAATTCCATTCCCTTACATTTCAGGTTCCCTTCCACATTC